>NC_092499.1:117180000-117805000 GCF_047511675.1 Marmota flaviventris
TCTTCTTTTGGGAAATATCTTTTATTTCATTTGCTGATTTATTGATTGGGTTATTTATTTGTTTTGGTGTTAAGTTTTTTGAGCTCTTTATAGATTTTAGATATTAATCCTTGGTCAGGAGAGTAGCTAGAAAAGATTCTCTCCCATTCTGTTAGTTCTCTCTTAACATTTTTAATTATTTCCTTTGCTGTGCTGAAGCTTTTTAACTGGATGCCATCCCATATTTTAATTGTTAGCGTTATTTCCTGAGCTGTAGGATTCCTACTGAGGAAGTCCTTGTTTGGGCCTAAAATCTGGAGTGTTGACCCAATGTTTTCTTCTAGAAGTTGCATAATTAGTCCTGATATAATTATTAGGGTTTTGATCTATTTTTATTTGACTTGTGCAAGGAGAGAGATAGGGATCTAATCTCATTCTTCTACATGTGGATAATCAGTTTTCCCAGCATCATTTGTTAAAAATGCTGTCCTTTCTCTCCAACGAATATTTTTGTCACCTTTGTCAAGGATCAAATAACTGTATCTGTGTGGATTTGTGTGTGTCTTCTATCTATCATGTTCCAATGATCTGTGTGTCTGTTTTTACGCCATTACCATGCAGTTTTTTGTTACTACAGCTCTGTAGTACAATTTGAAGTCATTTACTGTGATGCCTTCAGCATTGCATTTTTTGCTTAAAATTCTTTGACTATTCTGGGTCTTTCATTCTTCCAAAGACTAGTTCTTTGAAGAATGTATTGGTATTGATAAAGTAATTTAAATAAGTTTTCTGATAGTGCAATCATAAAGAAAAAATTAAAATGCCTATATTCATAAATTAAGAAAGACACTTCAATAAAACTCATGGTCAACGAAGAAACCACATTGGAAATTAGGAAATATTTTAAATTAAACAATAATATAAAAAGCTGTGTAAGCTCTGCCTACCTTAAAGTTTAGAGTTAAATGCACATGTTAAAAAATTTTTAGGGATTGGCTAGCTTCACTAAGCATAATCTGCTCTAGTGCCATCCATTTCCCTGCAAATTCTATGATTTTGTCATTTTTTAGTGCTGCGTAATACTCCATGGTGTATAAATGCCACATTTTTTTTTTATCCATTCATCTATTGAAGGGCATCTGGGTTGGTTCCACAGTCTAGCAATTGTGAATTGTGCTGCTATGAACATCGATGTAGCAGTATCCCTGTAGTACGCTCTTTTAAGGTCTTCAGGGAAAAGTCCAAGAAGGGCAATAGCTGGGTCAAATGGTGGTTCCATTCCCAGCTTTCCCAGGAATCTCCATACTGCTTTCCAGATTGGCCGCACCAGTTTGCAGTCCCACCAGCAATGTACAAGAGTACCCTTTTCCCCACATCCTCTCCAGCACTTGTTGTTGTTTGACTTCATAATGGCTGCCAATCTTACTGGAGTGAGATGGTATCTTAGGGTGGTTTTGATTTGCATTTCTCTGACTGCTAGAGATGGTGAGCATTTTTTCATGTACTTGTTGATTGATTGTATGTCCTCCTCTGAGAAGTGTCTGTTCAGGTCTTTGGCCCATTTGTTGATTGGGTTATTTGTTTTCTTATTGTTTAATTTTTTGAGTTCTTTGTATACTCTGGATATTAGGGCTCTATCTGAAGTGTGAGGAGTAAAAATTTGTTCCCATGATGTAGGCTCCCTATTTACCTCTTTTATTGTTTCTCTTGCTGAGAGAAAACTTTTCAGTTTAAGTAAGTCCCATTTGTTGATTTTTGTTATCAACTTTTGTGCTATGGGTGTCCTATTAAGGAATTTGGAGCCCGACCCTACAATATGTAGATCGGAGCCAACTTTTTCTTCTATCAGACACAGAGTCTCTGATTTGATATCTAGCTCCTTGATCCACTTTGAGTTAACTTTTGTGCATGGCGAGAGGAAGGGCTTCAGTTTCATTTTGTTGCATATGGATTTCCAGTTTTCCCAGCACCATTTGTTGAAGATGCTATCCTCCCTCCATTGCATGCTTTTAGCTCCTTTATCAAATATAAGATAGTTGTAGCTTTGTGGATTAGTCTCTGTGTCCTCTATTCTGTACCATTGGTCCACCCTCCTGTTTTGGTACCAGTACCATGCTGTTTTTGTTACTATTGCTCTGTAATATAGTTTTAAGTCTGGTATCGCTACACCGCCTGATTCGCACTTCCTGCTTAGAATTGCTTTTGCTATTCTGGGTCTTTTATTTTTCCATATGAATTTCATGATTGCTTTATCCATTTCTACAAGAAATGCCGTTGGGATTTTGATTGGCATTGCATTAAACCTATAGAGAACTTTTGGTAATATCGCCATTTTGATGATGTTAGTTCTGCCTATCCATGAACAGGGTATATTTTTCCATCTTCTAAGATCTTCTTCTTCTTCTCTTTTTAGGGTTTTGTAGTTTTCATTATATAAATCTTTCACCTCTTTTGTTAGGTTGATTCCCAAGTATTTTATTTTTTTTGAGGATATTGTGAATGGAGTGTTTTTCCTCATTTCCGTTTCAGAAGTTTTGTCACTGATATACAGAAATGCCTTTGATTTATGCGTGTTGATTTTATATCCTGCCACTTTGCTGAATTCATTTATTAGTTCTAGTAGTTTTTTTGTAGACCCTTTTGGGTCTTCTAGGTATAGAATCATGTCTTCTTTGATATAATGAGAGCAACTAAGAACAGAGCAGGGAGGAAGAGCAGGAAGAAAAGATTAACATTAAACAGATACATGAGGTGGGATGGAAAGGGAGAGAAAAGGGAAATTGCATGGTAATGGAGGGAGACCCTCATTGTTATACAAAATTACATATAAGAGGTTGTGAGGGGAATGGGAAAATAAACAAGGAGAGAAATGAATTACAGTAGATGGGGTAGAGAGAGAAGATGGGAGGGGAGGGGGGATAGTAGAGGAAAGGAAAGGTAGCAGAATACAATAGTTACTAATAGGGCATTATGTAAAAATGTGGATGTGTAACCGATGTGATTCTGCAATCTGTATTTGGGGTAAAATTGGGAGTTCATAACCAACTTGAATCTAATGTATGAAATATGATATGTCAAGAGCTTTATAATGTTTTGAACAACCAATAAAAAAAAATTAAAAAAAAAAAAGAAAGCATCTATTTGTACGTATGAGCACATGAGTATGCATTATGTATGTGCATATGTAAAAATATTTTTAAATAAATGTAGGCATATGTTTTCTACATCAAAAAAAATTTTTTTTTAAAAAAACTTAAAAATTATCTATTTCAAGATACCAGATAAAGAACAACAGCAGCAAAAAAGCCCAAAGGGAACAAAAAAATAAGAAGAGAATCAAAGCCTAAATATTATCTTTCAAAAGATCATTACAAATTTTCAAAACCGTGGCAAGACTGATGAACAAAAACAGAGGTTAAAAAAAAAATAACCAATTTTTGGGAATGAAACAGTGGATATCAGAATAAATTTTACAGACATGAAAAGGTTAAGAGATAGTAGACTATGAACAACCTTATGCTGTTAGACAAAGTGGAGAAATTTCTATAAAACCCACTAATTAATGTTGTCAAAAAGAATTTTAAAATTTGAATAACATGATACTACAGAAATTAAAATTCATAAGCAAATCTTTCCAAAAAGAAATCTCAAGGCCTAGACTTTACTGGTAAACAAGAAATAACAAGAAAAGTCTTTGATAGAATTAAAAAAGGACTATTCTCCAACTTGTCAAAAGACAAGTCATCAGGGACATTCAAAATGGTGGGCTAGAGAAATGCTGCATTCCCAAGCAATAGGAGTACTGCTTCTCTGTGAGATTGTTGCTATTGTTTGTTTCCCATTATTCTGTGAAGTGCTGAGAACCTAGAGGACACTATAAGTTCATAGGGTAGATACTCTGTTACTGAACTAAACTCAACCAAAAGACAGTAAACCTTTCTCCATATACAAATGACACTCAATCTTCAGCTATACATATACAGAAAGAATAGAAGAGACAAAAACCTAAACTAATGATCGGCCCCCAACTAGAAATGGCTAGTGGTCAACCCACAGGAACCACCTACGGACATCCATTTCTTTGGCAAAAACAGAAATAACAAAAAGTCTGTGGATACCACACTTATGGGGTGGGTGGGTCTCAATCCAGATCACTCTAGGACACTTCAGCAACTGATGTCTGTGTCTTAAAAAGGCCACACATAAGAGTGTAAGAGAAATCCATTTCAATAGATGCCTAAAACTCAACACATGAATATAAGAAATATGAAAACACAAACTAACAAAATACCTCCTGAAGGTCATAATTCACCAGCAAACGACCCCCAAAATTTTGAACTGGATGGCATATCAGATAAGGAATTCAAGAGAATCATTATAAAAATGGTCAATGAATGTCAAGAGAACACAGAAAAAGAACTGAATGAATAAGGAAGACACAACAAATCAAATTAAGTGTTCTGTTCAAAGTCTCTCTAATGGAGTAAATCATGCTGAAGACAGGATCTTAGAGCTGGAACACAAAGTTGCCAGCATTAAACATTCAGATAATATTAAAGAAAAAAAAAGTAACCATGATCACAACATATGAAACAACATGAAGAAATCAAATTTAAGAATCACTGGAATCAAGAGGGTTGTGAGATATGGATTATTGGAATGGATAAACTCTTCAGGAAATAGTAAAAGAAAATTTTCAATCTTCAGAATGAGATGGACATCCAGATACAAAATATAAGTATCTCGGTTCCACAGGGAGAGCCCGTCTGCCCTGCGCCACCGGGGGTTGGAGCCCGCCCACACCACACCATGGGGGGCCCACACTGGGGTTCCTTATTCAGCAAAGGGTAGCTCCACAGCCCAACATCAGGGTATAATTAGGCTTGAGGCGCCAACGCCACAAAACTGGGATATCATGCTTCTATCAAGGGACAACAAAAGGACCTGGTAATATGTCACACCAAGGTCCCTGTGGGCCGGGCTGCTCCAGAGATTTCTCTACTAGGGGTGCTAACAGTTATCCTGTTGCTGAGCTAACAGGGAGTCTTGCATGGGGTTGCCTATCTCTTGTTTCTCCTTCTAACAGCCAACTTCTTATGATTACCCTCTCACTCATATAATCTAATACCTCCATATTTTCACATCCTGTGCCCCAAACAAACCAAGATACCACAAAAAAAGTGAGGTATTGGTAGCCTGTATATGGCTGCACGTTGGGTACATTGAGTGCTGTAATATTGATCTCTCCCTTAAAAGGTATTGGTAGCCTGTATAAGACAAGAGGGCAGAAGCCATAATACCTCAGATCTACACTGCAAGAGAGGAAGACACATAGACATCATGAAAAAACAAAGGAGGAAAGTGCCCCAAACAAACCAAGATACTACAAAAATAGAATCCATAGATAGCAAAGTAGGCGAAACATCAGAGAAGTAGTTCAGAATATACATAACTAAAATGATTTGGGAATTAAAGAACAACCTAAGTGAGCAGATACAGGCAAAAAATCAATCACTGCAACAAAGACATAAGAGAACAAATACATGCAGCCATCAATCACACCAACAAAAGAGATAAGAGAGCAAATATAGGTTGCAAGAGATTAATTCAAGAAGATAGAGATACTGAAAAAACAAAAAAACCAGAAATCCTAGAAATGAAAGAAATAATAAGCCAATTGAAAACTTCAATAGATAGCATCACAAACAGACTGGACCACATGGAAGACAGGACCTCAGACAATAAAGACAAAACATACAATCTTGAAAATAAAGATGACCTCACAATGAAGATGGTAAGAAATCATGAATCATCCAAGAATTATGGGATACCACAAAGAGACCAAATTTAAGATTTATTGGGATAGAGAATGGTTCGGAGATTCAAACCAAAGGAATGCACAATCTTTTCAATGAAATAATATTGGAAAATTTCCTAAGCATTAAGAATGAATTGGAAAATAAAATACAAGAGGCTTATAGGACACCAAATGTAAAAAATTACAACAGAGCTACACGAAGACACATTATAATGAAAATGCCTAGCATACAGAATAAGGACAGAATTTTAAAGGCTGCAACAGAGAAAAATCAGATTACCTATAAGGGAAGACCAATTCGGACTTCAGATTTTTCAACTTAGACCCTCAAAGCCAGGAGATCTTGGGAAAGCATACACCAAGCTCTAAAAGATAATGGATGGCACCCAAGAATCTTATATCCAGCTTCAGATTTGACAATGAAATAAAAAGATTCCATGATAAACAAAAGTTAAAAGAATTTACAGTAAGAAAGCCTGCATTACAGAACATTCTTGGCAAAATATTCCACGAGGAGGAAATGAAAAACAACAATGAACATCTGCAAAGGGAAGAACTACAATAAAGGAAAAGCCAACCAAAGGAGAAACCAAGTCAAGTTAAATACCAAAAATAAACAAAAATGACTGGTAATACAAATCATGTCGGAATAATAACCCTAAATGTTAATGGTCTAAACTTACCAATCAAAAGACATAGATTGGTAGATTGAATTTTAAAAAAAAGACTGCCTTCAATATGCTGCCTTCAAGAGACTCATCTCATAGGAAAAGGAACCCACAGACTGAAGGTGAAAGGTGGGGATAAAAAATACCATTCACATCGTCTACGTAAACAAGCAGGGGTTTCCATCCTCATATCAAATAAAGCAGACTTCAAGCCAAAGTTAATCAAAAGGGATAAAGATGGACATTTTATACTGCTTAAGGGAACCATACATCAACAAGACATAACAATTATAATACAAAAAAGTAGAGACACTACACTGCATTCTATCAGAAAACAATGGAATGAAATCAGAAATCAATGATAAAATAAAAAATGAAAGCTACTTCAACACCTGACAACTAAATAATATGCTATTGAATGAACAATGGGTTGGTTGCAAAAGATTTATCAAGGAAGAGACTAAAAAATTCTAAGAGATAAAAGAGAATACCAATACAACATATCGAAATCTCTGGGACACTCTGGGACACTCTTGGCATATCGAAATACAACATATCGAAACATATCGAAATCTCTGGGACACTCTTGGCAGGTCCAAGAGGAAAGTTCATTGCATGGAGTTCATTCCTTCAAAGAAGAAAACATCAAATAAATGACCTAACATTATATCTCAAATCAACCCCCAAAACAACAGAAGACAGGAAATAATTAAAATCAGAGCTGAAATCAATGAAATTGACAGAAAAGAAACATTTGAAGAAATTGACAGAACAAAAAGTTGGTTCATTGAAAAAATAAATAAAATTGATAAAACCATTAGTCATGCTAACTTAAAGAAGGAAAGAGAAAATCCAAATTACTAACATCAGTGATGAAAAAGGAACTATTACAATGGAAACTACAGAAATACAAAAGATAATTAGAAATTATTTTAAAAATTTGTACTCCAATAAATTTGTACTCCGACAAAATTCTAGAGGCATATGATATGCCCAAAATAAATCAGGATGATATACACAATTTAAACAGATCAATTTCAAGCAAAGAAATAGAGGATGCTATCAGGAGCCTACCAACCAAGAAAAGCTCAGGACCAGATGGATACACAACTGAGTTCTACAAGACCTTGAAAGAAGAACTAAAACCAATACTTCTCAAACAATTTCATGAAATAGAAAAACACATTCTATGAGGACAATATCACCCTGAATCCAAAACCTGGCAAAGACACATCAAAGAAAGAAAACTTCATATCAATATCTATTGAATATAGATACAAAAATTCTCAATAAAATTCTGGCAAATTAAACACAAAAACATATCAAAAAGACAGTGCACCACGATTAAGTAGGGTTCATCCCAGGGATGCAAGGTTGGTTCAACATATGGAAATCAATAAATGTAATTCATTACATCAATAGACTCAAATATAAAAATCATATGATCATCTCATATGTGAAGAAAACATTTGATAAAATATAGCATCCCTTCATGTTCAAAATGCTAGAAAAACTAGGGATAACAGGAACATACCTCAACATTGTAAAGGCAATCTATGTTAAGCGCCAGGCCAAATCATTCTAAATGGAGAAAAATGGAAAGCATTCCCTCTAAAAACTGGAACAAGACAGGGATGCTCTCTTTTGTCACTTCTACTTAACACAGTTCTTGAAACTCTAGCCAGAGCAATCAGACAGATGAAAGAAATTAAAGGGATACAAATAGGATACAGAAACTCAAATTATCACTATTTGCAGACGATATGATTCTATGCCTGGAAAACCCAAAACATCCCACCAGAAATCTCCAAGAACTAATAAATGAATTCAGCAAAGTAGATGGATATAAAATCAACACCCGTAAGTCAAAGGTATTCCTGTACATCAGTGACAAACCTGCTGAAAGAGAAACTAGGAAAAACCACCCCATTTACAATAGCCTCAAAAAAAAAAAAAAAAACTTGGGAATCACCTTAACAAAAGAGGTGAAAGACCTCTACAATGAAAACTACAACACACTAAAGAAATTTAAAAAGACCTTAGAAGATGCAAAGATCTACCTTGTTCTTGGATATGTAGAATTAATATTGTCAAAATGACCATACTACCAAAAGCACTATACAGGTTCAATGCAATCCAATCAAAATCACAATGATATTCCTCAGAGAAATAGAAAAAGCAATCATGAAATTCATCTGGAAAAATAAGAGACCCAGAATAGCCAAAGCAATCCTCAGCAAGAAGAGTGAAGCTGGTGGGATTACTATTCCAGACTCTACAGAGCAATAGTAACAAAAACATCATGGTACTGGCACCAAAATAGATCTGTAGAATAGAGGACACAGAGTCTAGCCCACATAACTTCAGTTATCTTATATGAGACAAAGGCGCCAAAAACGTACATTGGAGAAAAGATAGCCTCTCTTCAACAAATGGTGCTAGGAAAACTAGAAATCTACATGTAACAAAATGAAATTAAACCCCTCTCTCTCACCATGTACAAAATCAACTCAAAGTGGATTGAGGACCTAGAAATTAAACCAGAGACCTTGCGCCTAATGAAAGAAAAAGTAGGCCCAAATCTCCATCATGTGGGATTAGGCCCCAACTTTCTTAATAAAACTCCTGTAGCAAAAGAATTAAAGCCAACATTCAATAAATGGGATGGATTCAAACTAAAAAGCTTATTCTCAGCAAAAGAAACAATTAGTGAGGTAAATAGAGAGCCTACAGAATGGGAGCAAATCTTTACCACAAGCACATCAAATACAGCACTAATCTCTAGGATATATAAAGCACTCAAAAACCTTAACACCAAAAAAACAAATAACCCAATCAATAAATGGGCCAAGGAACTGAAGAGACACTTCTCAGAAGAGGATATACAATCAATCAACAAACATATGAAACAATGTTCAACATCTCTAGAAATTAGAGAAATGCAAATCAAAACTACTCTAAGATTTCATTTCATTCCAGTCAGAATGGCAGCTATCAAGAATACAAATAAAAATAAGTGTTGGCAAGGATGTGGGGAAAAAGGCACACTCATACATTGCTGGTAGGACTGCCATTTGGTGGAGCCAATCTGGAAATCAGATGGAGATTCCTTGGAAAACTTGGAATGGAACCACCATTTTACCCAGCTATGCCACTCCTCGGTTTCTACGCAAAGGACTTAAAAACAGCATACTACAGGGATACAGCCAATGCAATATATATATATCAGCACAATTCACAATAGCTAAATTGTGGAACCAACCCAGATGCCCTTCAGTAGATGAATGGATAGGGAAACTGTGGTATATATTCACAATGGAAAATTACTCAGCATTAAAAGAGAATAAATCATGGCATTTGCAGGTAAATGGATGGAGTCGAAGAATATCATGCTGTGAAGTGAAGCAAGCCAATCCCAAAACACCAAAGACGAATATTTTCTTTGATATGAGGATGCTGACTCATGGTGGTGGTTGGGAGCATGGTAGGAGTGGAGGAATTTTAGATAGGGCAAAGGGGAGGGAGGGGAAGGGAGGAGGCAAGGGGGTAGGAATGATGGTGGAACCAGTTAGGCATCATTTCCCTAAGTACACGTGTGAAGATATGAATGGTGTGAAAATACTTTGTATATAATCAGTAACTTGTAAAAATTGTGCTCTATATGTGTAATATGAATTGAATTGCATTCTGCCATCATGTATAACAAATTAGAATAAATAATTTAATTTAAAAAAGTATAAGTGTCTCACAGTTAAAAAAACAAATATTTTCTTGGTACCATTATAAAAATAGGTTTGATCTTATAGGCTTCTTGAAAAGGACTTGCAAATAACACATTGAGAAAGGGCTTCTCTTACTCAGAAAAATTAGACTGTATAAATACAAGTTGTATGTATGTGTGTCATTTCCTTTGGGCCATTTTAAAAGTCATTGTGGATGTACAATAATAGATTTTTATGTTGTTAAAACTCTTTTAATGGAATTATACAATAGAAAAACTCTGAAATCATAGTATATATTTCTATCATAACAGGGATTTCACTGTTTTTGACTGATTACAGCCCATGCTAGGTTTCTTTTGTACCAGGAACTGAACTCAGTGGAACTTGGCCATGGAGCCACATTCCCAGGCATATTTTGTATTTTATTTAGAGACAGGGTCTGACTGAGTTGCTTAGTGCCTCGCTTTTTCCTGAGGCTGGCTTTGAACTCACAATCCTGTCTCAGCCTTCTGAGTCACTGGGATTACAGGTGTACGCCACCGCACCTGGCCTCCTAGTTTTATGAGACTGAAAGTTTATTTGAGTCTAAGAAAACATGAATACTGAAGGATGACTCTATTAAGTCACTTAATCCTTGGTATGATTAACTAACTTATAGGTGAGAAAATGGAGGCATGCAAATTAAATGAACTATCCATGTCTCAACAGCTAGTAAACTAGTGCTAGGATTTAAACTCAAGTCTATTCCAGAGTCCAAAATTTTTTAGTGCAATTTTTATTAGTTTTTCTTTGTGTAAGGTTCAATGTTACACTCACTTCAATGAACAACAGATCTTTTTTCTCTCTGCTTTAGAACAGCTTGAATTGTAATTATGTTGGAAAAAGTCCTCTAAAAAGCTATTTGTATCTGGGCTTTTCATGGAAGCTGTTAGATGACTTTCTTTGGTAATTGTTCTGTTTATTCTGGAAGCACTTCCAATGAAGCATATTTGCATATAAAATTTTACATTTTCAAACATTTCATAGTCACAGTAGAAATCCTCTAAAATGGCTCCAATCATTCTCATTTCTTGATTTCTATGTCCATATGTCAATCCCTTCCTAAACAGAAGAGTGGTGACCTGTTTAGCTATTGTACACCTGATAGTGTGTGACTTTTGAGGATAGGGAATAAAAGACACTTTGTGGGAGTTCACCTTGTTCTTCTCTGGATCAGTTACTCAGGAAAAAGCCAGCTACCATGTCATTTGGATGCTCAAGTATCCTGGAAGAGAAGTCTTTGTCAAGAACAAGGACCTCCTGCTACAAGCAAACACTGACAAGCCAGTAATATGAATAAGCTATTTTGAAAGCAAACCCCACACCTCTGGTTGAACCCTTAAGTTATTAAATTTTAGGTTAATTTGTTATAATACAACGAGTAACTCATACAGTAGTAATGTTTTATGATCCTTAATTTTTACTGTTGTTAATTCCTTATTTCTTATTTGTTAATTTGTACCTTTACCATTTTTTCTTAGCTAATGATTTGTTTTTCAAAGAATCTTTTTTAAAAGTTTTATTATTTTTTGCTTTTATCTTCACTGTTTCTTTCCTTTTACCCTCAAATTTATTGTTATATTTCTTTTTTTTTTTTTTTTAATTTTTTTTTTATTGGTTGTTAAAAACATTATAAAGCTCTTGACATATCATATTTCATACATTAGATTCAAGTTGGTTATGAACTCCCAATTTTACCCCAAATACAGATTGCAGAATCACATCAGTTACACACCCACGTTTTTACATATTGCCATACTAGTGACTGTTGCATTCTGCTACCTATCCTATCCTCTACCATCCCCCCTCCCTCCCCTCCCATCTTCTCTCTCTACCCCATCCACTGTAATTCGTATCTCTCCTTGTTTATTTTCCCATTCCCCTCACAACCTCTTATATGTAATTTTGTATAACAATGAGGGTCTCCCTCCATTACCATGCAATTTCCCTTTTCTCTCCCTTTCCATCCCACCTCATCTATCTGTTTAATGTTAATCTTTTCTTCCTGCTCTTCCTCCCTGCTCTGTTCTTAGTTGCTCTCATTATATCAAAGAAGACATTTGGTATTTGTTTTTTAGGGATTGGCTAGCTTCACTAAGCATAATCTGCTCTAGTGCCATCCATTTCCCTGCAAATTCTATGATTTTGTCATTTTTTAGTGCTGCGTAATACTCCATGGTGTATAAATGCCACATTTTTTTTATCCATTCATCTATTGAAGGGCATCTGGGTTGGTTCCACAGTCTAGCAATTGTGAATTGTGCTGCTATGAACATCGATGTAGCAGTATCCCTGTAGTACGCTCTTTTAAGGTCTTCGGGGAAAAGTCCAAGAAGGGCAATAGCTGGGTCAAATGGTGGTTCCATTCCCAGCTTTCCCAGGAATCTCCATACTGATTTCCAGATTGGCCGCACCAGTTTGCAGTCCCACCAGCAATGTACAAGAGTACCCTTTTCCCCACATCCTCTCCAGCACTTGTTGTTGTTTGACTTCATAGTGGCTGCCAATCTTACTGGAGTGAGATGGTATCTAACTTCTTGATTCACATGTTTACTTTCATTTTAAAGTTTTTAATATAAATTTCTCTGAATACTGTGTATGTGTGTCCCAGAGATTCGTATTTGTAGTGTTTTTATTGTAGTTTTTTCATTTACTTAATTTTAAGTTTATATTTCCTTTGTCATTGAAAGTTTTCACTGATTCCCCCCGCCAGATGTTTAATTTTAATTATATTTAATACTTTAATATAAAATTTTAGGTACAGTTTGAAAAATAATAAATATGATACAGCCACCATCTAGATTATGGCCTAATTTTGAGAATATGTTGTAGGCAGCCAAAAAAGTATATTTTTTCCTTTTTTGGGTACAGAGTTACGTGTACACACACATTAGTCCAACTGTTTTTGTTTTTAGACCAACTATTAATTATGTTACTAAAGTAGATTCACTTTAAACAATCTGTTTCTGGTGTCACTGTTTGGATAAAAATAAACTTTACATCCACCTCAACTGATTGCCCTATAAACTTAGGATCTCTTTTAGTTACACTTACTGAGAACCTTGAAAGAGACTCAGAAGGAGAAACTATCATCAGTTGTCATTCCCTATCATAAATATAAGAATATAAAGCAATAGCACTTAAATTGATAAACTTGTAATTCCCTATCATAAATATAAAAATATAAAGCAATAACACTTAAATTGATAAACTATCTATAAATGAGATTTTGCCAGTCCGTGATCACTCATTAAGGCCTAATAGTCCTAATGTCTTAGTATATTCCAAAACAAAGCCATTTTGGTTTTACCTTTGGGTCTCCTTTCTGTATAATCACATAACATTGTTTCTAGCAATTATGAGCTACAGTTCTGCCCCCCCCCCCCGCCCGGATTAAATCTTGTATAATTTATACCAACAGGTCTTCCTCTATTTGATTAGTTCAAACTTATCCCTTAAGACCTAGCTCATTTATCACTTCATCTACAGCCTTTCTCAGTGCTCCCCAGGCAGAAAAATAAGTACTTCTTCCTTAGTATTCTGACCACACTTGGTACACAGAACGGTCTCATTCCTCTCTCCCAAACTCCTTTTGCTTTCTAATGCCCATAAATTTAGTTGCCTAATCATACAGATTTGTCTAAAGAAGTCTGTACATAATTGTACTGCTATTTTTTCTAAGAGTGGTATTCTGAAACAGATTTGGATCAGAATTCTGAGGCCATTTCATACACTGTAACAAAAATATTGGGAGTCAAATGTTTTAATGTGGGGAATCTAATTGAAGATGCCCTATGGAAGGTCATCATCAGTTGGACCTAACATTTCTATTTTCCCCTAAGGCTTAAGGAGATAACAATGAAGACGAGAAGAAGATATACTAGATACAGAGTCCTAGTTTTGATTTCTTCTGAAAATGCTATAAGGCTTATAATGAAAAAAGGAAGCAAAAAGAAATGACAAGGCATAATTGACAGGCACAAAGAAATTCAATACTATGACTCAAAGCCTAAATAGTACAAGAGGGATTGTTAGAGATTCATAATGATGATAAAGAATGCACTATCTACCACATGTAATGACTATGTAGGAAATATTACCCTCATGAGGGAGGTTATGATACTTCATGAAGATACAAAAAATATACATAATTGGGGTTTGTCCATTTGGAAGTGAAAATCTGAGGAGGAGGAGGAGGAACCATGTATGATGTGCACAGAACTATACATAACTAGCTGAAGCACAAATCTAAGATTCCTAACAAAGAAATTTTACCCAGAATAACCAAGGTGAATTATTAGACTACTTCCTGAGGAGTCTGGTTTTCTAGTAAGAATTTTTTTTTAAATATTGAATTCTTAAGTTTAATATTTTAAGTCATAATTTTGGTAGTAAGAAGTACTTCATCCATGATCTTTTTAAAAAGACTGGTTGTGGGGCTGGGGTTGTGGCTCAGTGGCAAAGCACTTGCCTTCATGTGTGAGGCACTGGGTTCGATCCTTAGGACCACATAAAAATAAATTAATAAAATAAAGATATTATATCCACCTACAACTAAAAATAAAGTAAAATTTAAAAAAAAGACTGGTTGTTCTGTACGGTATTATAATGAGGTATCCAGGATGTTAAAAAATCATCTCAATGCCTATAGTTACTGCTCACTGATGAGGGTTGGTAAACACTTTAAACATAAACAGTATGTGTTTGTGTGTATCCTCATCAAAAAATTCTCTACAGTATAGTAAGCCATCAATATTACATGTACTGCAGTACAATGGATCTCAAAGTATAATGTAAGGTTCCCCAAAAGGAGTGGGGGTATCCCCAAGATCATTTAAAATATCTGCAATATACAGACTATTACATAATGATACTGAGATGCTATTTTTCCCTTCCACTTGTTGAGATTTGCACTAATTAGATAAAAGCAATTGTGGATTAAAAAAAAAATTCTATTGTCATCAATACGTGAATCAAGGCAATGGTACCAAGATATACTAGTCATCATCATATTCTTTGCTATCATGCACTGAATTAAAAAACTCAGTTTCATGTCATGTTGCCATTAGTTTATATGTAGTATAAACTAATTTTAATAATCCATGACTGTTGAGTTTGCTACTTTTTATTTTCCGTATGACAAAATGGAAGTATGTGTTTTATAATATACTATAAACTCTGCTATATTCTGAGGGTTATCTCAAGAAAGAGTATTTCCATAATTGTCTGAATTGTAAGATGAACTATCTGCTTTACTCACAAAACATTTCTTAGAATAATTAATAAAGGGAATGTGGTACACATTTTTTTGAAATGTTATGAAGGGAACCTATTTCAAATGAAATAAATAATTACATTTGATGTCAGTGATAAAATTTTAAGATTTTAAACAACTAGTAGAATTTTGGAAAACTGCCCTGGGAGTTTTATAGTTTTCCACATAGTATCAATTCCATCAGTCAGGATTTAGCTAGAAGATGTAAACAAATCTTAAGGGGACAAGAAACTGCTATAGACATAAGAATGAGCTCACGATCAGTAAACTGGAGGTACCACTCATCTTCATTTAGCCTACTGATAACAAGTAGTAGTGTTGACAAGATAATAATCGTATTGTTGACAAGAAAGATAAAGGACAGAAGTATGAGACAAATAGGAACTACCTAGACACCTCCAAAGTTTTAAGCCCCAGACTAAGGTCTAGTCTGTCCTGAAATTAAATGAGAAGAGCATTGGATCAAGTCTGTGACTGAATTTTAATATGAAGAGAATTGATTTTAAATACCAGAATGAGAGTGAAGCATTTGAAAATTATCAAACAGTGACAAGATGCTGTTAAGGAATTGATTATCCAGTGAGGAAAGGGAAGTCTGACAAAAAATTAAAAGGGAGTTACTGGACAAAAAGCAAATTGGATGTGTATTTATTTCCCAACAATACAATGGTTACACACAGGCAGAGCATCTCTGAAATTATTCCACGTAGATTGGTGTTCTTAGTTTCCCAATACTCCAGTACTCATTTGTATAAACAATGGAATTGAAGAAGTGCACCATCAAGTAAATCCTGCTATGAGCTCTACTATTATTAATACTTAAGTCTAAACTAATCTTATCTATTTGTTCACTTCTACTTGTTGCTCTGTCTGATAAATGCCAAGTAGATACATCTGGAATGATATCACCAGATCACAGATATGAATGAACAAATAAGCATCAATAATGATGAGAGATGTTGGAAGTAGTAATAGGTATTTAAAATGATAAAATGGACGGGATTGCTAGGAAAACAGCTCACAGAGCAGAAATAAACTTGATACTTTGATGTTTTCAACTTTTAATGATTCAATCAAAGAAGAAACTCAAAAGGAGGCTTATCTAAAAAAGAGGAAAAAACAATATATTTTAAGTGAACATTGTTCGACAATACAGAGAAAGGAAAACAAAGGCTCTAAAGAAAGAGATTAAGAGAAAAGGAAGTGATGGCTAGTCAAAAAGTGGGACCTGAATTGGAGTTGAACACGGAGGATAGACAGTTATGAATGATAGACAGAGTAGAACAATTCCTGGATGAATGAGAGACAATAATGTGAAGTGGCTGTGACACATTGCAATATTAATACATACCGAGACTGAACTGCGGGTAATGCTCATAAATCTAACTGCAATTAGTACAGGTTTCTGGATTAGGAAGGGCATGAAAAGGAAAGCAGAAGGTTAGAATGTACATGTCATTGCCCCATTAAAAGAGAAGGTTAATATTTCAAAGAACTGAATATCTCCATCTTCTGCTGGATTGGCAATGTGGGTGCTACTAGACTGGACCTCTTGGCACCGAGTTCCTGAAAATTCATACTACAAAAAAAGTTTTGCTTTGAAATAGCATTTCTGTTTTCAGTTTCTAGGGAAAAGGTTTAGACAGTATCCAATGAGGAATTTTATTTAATGTCTTTACTGCCTGGGAAAAGGCTATACTTATGTTTGTTTTTAGAGAAGACCTTTGTTGAGCACTTATTCTGTGGTAGGTAGTTTAATAAATTTAGTGCCAATCTAACTATGAAGATGATGGGGAAGCCTAGAGATTTACTGGGGATCTGAAGTGGTTGTTCATCACTACAATTTTATAGTCAGGAGAGTAACAAACGGGTAATAATTAAACATGAATGTAGCAGTTGTTTTCCGGTTACTCAGATCCTATTAATTGTTAGTGATAATTAAATATATCTCACTGGTTACAATACAAGGTATTAAATACATAAGTGGGTAAATGAAGGAAATAAATTACCATTTATTAGGCTTAACCTAACAATAATTCCTTAAAGAAATCTTTATTTGATAATAGTAGACTCATATGGAAATCTATTTCCTCATGAATCAATGTTTTCGTTCAAATCCTGTTGCAAATGATTGAGGTCTCTACTCCCAGGAGTTTTGGCAGGACCACCAAAAGTGACATGATTGAAGGTATAGGGACAGATGGTGGAAGAAGTAGAGAAAAAAGTTAGGATCGGGTTTTCATAGAAAGGACAAGAAAAGTAAACAGGGGAAATTATTAAGCCACCAACATTTTATCCAAATTCTTGATTTAAACAATTCTGCACATTTAATCTCACACATATTCTATACATATAACTAAAAAGAGTTAACAGATCAAATAACAGGCATCCATAGCACCCACAGATTTGGTGATTTAAAAAAAAAAATCTTCATTATGAAAAAGCTTTGGAGAATAATCCCTATTTACATCACAAATGCACACTTAAAATCCCAGAAAGACTCCCATTTTTCCCTTGTGTCTTCATGTCTTGCATCTTACCATTGATCTACGAATCAGTGACAGCCTAGTCTTTGCCTTGTTCTCAGCAAATTCCAAGCTACTGATATCTTTAAGACGAGCCTTATATTTATTCATCTGTTCCACAACAATCAGCTCCACACAGCTGAAAGTAGGAGGAAAGAGAGAAAACTGTTAAGAGCAGAAGTAAATAAAGTATAGCATCAACAGACTGTTTTTCAGATAAGGGTGGTACATAGTCATAGGATTAAAAAAAAATCAATATCTCTTACTTTATTAGCTCAGAGACAAGGTATAGAACAGTGGCTCACAATTTGGCTACACTTTAGAAAATACCTAAGGAATAACTATAAATCCCAATGGCCAGTGTACATTCCAAACCATCATACTCTTTGGGGATGGGATTTAAGCACTGGTATTTCTTTTTTAAAAGTTAGTTTTGCAGTCAAGGTTTAAAAGAATAGCACAGAAATATAACCCAAGAAAAAGTTAAGGTGAAATATAGGAATACTGAAGTACTAAAACCAAAGGGATTTGGAGCCATAAGACTACAGTAAGACTAGATTACAGAAAGATACAAAGTGTACAGCTTGATAAGATGGAATTTGAAAATGTATTTGGAAACTACAAGCAGTTTTAAATGCCAGATTAAAAATATAAGATCCTTTAAAACTGATAATGCTCAGTTGAAATGAATTTAAAAGTATATATTCTTAGTATAAGAATATCCAGTAGTGGGCTGGGGTTGTGGCTCAGTGTCTAGCACGTGTGAGGCACTGGGTTCGATCCGCAGCACCACATAAAAGACAATAAAGTAAAAAAATACCACTAACTTCCTTAAAAAAAAAAACCCATCCAGTAGTGTCCAGTAATCTTCTTAAACATACATGAACCTATGAAATCATACACCGTTTGATATTTGGATAGTGACAACACCAACTGAGTCAGAAGTCCCTAAGGTCTTGCAGAGGTGATCATGGCTGGCCTTACGTGGTAGTCTTACTGATGTCCTGCACGCTTTGTAGTGGGTCAGTGGTGTCAGGGCAGCGGAGAATGCAGGGTGCAAACACAATGGCCAAAGCATTAGCAGACATTCGATTAGTTTCTTCCTGTAAGGCAATCCTAAGGAACAAAATCAAACAAAAATGAGTGAAAGAGGGATGAAGAGCAGGGGAATTAGGCAGAAGAGATGAGAAAAAGAAGACAGTATAATGGCAACCACAGTACTAGAAGGATAACATCAGTTTAAGGGAGACACTGTAGGCTTTTTCCAGAGCTGTTCCTTTGCCTCTGGAAACATATAATTTCACTCTGTTCTTTCAAACATTCTAGGTCAGCAAATAGCCTACTAAGAGAAATTTGTGGCTCAATGTCGATATCATTAGATGAGCCTGTCTGAAGGATGTGGGGCAGAGGCTTTAAGATAGTCACATAAGATATTTATCTAGAAAAAAGATGGCTTCCTTTCCAGTTACTGCTGATATTTACACATAGGACAAGAAAGACAACTTCTGAAGCCTCTTTAGTCAGTCAACCTTTTTTTTTTTTTTTTTTTTGGTATCAGGGATTGAACCACTCTGAGCCACATTCCCAGCCCTATTTTGTATTTTATTTAGAGACGGGGTCTCACTCAGTTGCTAAGTGCCTCCCTAATCTGCTGAGCCTGGCTTTGAACTCATGATCTTCCTGCCTCAGCCTTCAGAGTTGCTGGGATTACAGGCATGGGCCACCTTCTGTGAATTACGTTATGTCAACAGATATACATTCTTTCTAGTTTAGGAGTGAGATAAGAGGCTGAGTTACATAATGCAACCATGAGTCCAGAGCTGCTACATCGCTCAAATAAGGGCAGAGAGGCAGCTGCCATGCAGTCCAGCTCAACTGAGGATTTCTATTCTAAGGAATCCTAACACCCATTTGAGGGACTGACTTTATAAGTAGAAGGAAAAAATTGCATATATATGTTATATGTAAGTATATATGCAAATACACATATGCATATCCATCTTCCAAATGAAGAAGCTCTTCATTTACTTACATAGAATCCAAGAGAAACTATTAAACAATTCCTTGCTCTTGAGGTTACCTGACTAGATGAAAGATGAGGCGTTCCAGTGTATTGAGATGAGTTCGGGAGAGCTGGTCAATCACGGAGTACACACCTCGAATTGTCTCCTTCCTCTCCTGAAGGCCTAAAAACAGTTAAGTACAGTAAATAACATTGACTATCTCCTCTTATATGCTACATCTTCCTCTTGAACCGACACTATACTAGAATTCTGGAAGAGGTGGTTGTACCTATATGGCAGAAGAGAAACTCATAGTTATTTCTTGACTACCTATATTTGAGTTTTATAAGCAATCCGAGTTTTAATCTATATATACCCTAGCAACTCTCTCTCTATATATATACAGCAAGGGGCAATGCTCCAGTTTTTCAACTACTTTGCAGCAGATTTTTCATTAAAATAAGCCAAGTGTCATATAATTTATATCCTCAAGGTCTAAATATCTTAATATCCTACAGCATTGAGAAAGCAAACTCCAAAACCGGTTAGACTTGGCATAAAACACCCAGCCAGCTCTTCACACAGTTCCTGCCTAGATACACAGTTTAAATGAAAATAAATAAATAAATAAATGAATGAATCTAAGTTCACCCTTAAATCTCCTATTTAATCTCTTAATATTTTCTAACCCTAGTCTTTTAGTCTCTTCGTGGGAATTAAAGTGTACTGTCTGTACAAAGTGAACATTTGGAACAATTGATAGTATACTGGCAGTTTCATATTGACCATCAAAAGCATACTTTTGATTCTTTAAGGACTAAAGCACTAGAGGATGGTTTAATCTATGCTAAACATGGCATTCCTTTCTCAATTATTGGATTTCCCTCAAACCCAAAAGCTTGTGCTTACCCATAGCTCGAAGAAATTCCTCATAGAGTTCAAAAGTCATAAGGGGATTGGGCAAATCACGAAGCCACTGTTTGAATACACTTGCAATGACATGTATGTTATAGTCATCTAGGTTTACACTCTCAGCATCTATTTAGAGACAAGAATTATTAGATAACAAAGCTGAAACATGCAAAAAGGTTTAAATAATTCACTTTAGAAACTATCATCACTAAAAGAAATCTTCATGTTTCTTAATCAAATTGACCAATGTGTTCTACAATTTAATTCCATGCTTTGGAACAATGCTTCTGTGGTGAAGGAAGAGTTAGTTTTCCAAGTACATTGTGAACATAAATGTATAAAATAAAAGATCAGGGTTGTTTTGATGCTAAAGCAAAAGTATTGTTAGAATCCTACAAATGTTTTAGAAATAGTTGCTCTTAATTTTTATACCTATTCCCTTGTGATCTGGTCCATGGGCATGACTGAATAGCAATGCATTAGAATACTAAAGAAAAAAAGCCTTGCTTTTTTAAAAAGCAAGGCTGACTTTGTCATTCTTAGACATGAGAAGGCAGTAATAAATAAGCTTAGGAAATATAAAGAAAATGCCTTCATTCTTCATTTATAAATTTCCTAAGGTTATATAGACAGATGATTAGAAGGATACAGGATGAATGACTTTCATTTGTGCTGCTCTGAGTTACAAGACACACAAATTACAATTGCCTGTAAAGTAGAGCAGACTTAAGTCTCTGGAGGCACAACCTCTTGGTTGAGTCTTAACAGGCATTTTCTGTTATCTTCATACTATTTTTCCTTCATTTCTTCCTAAGAAACAGCACTGTGGATAGGTAGGTTCCTTGACACATAAAGACAAGTTTTGTTCCTCACTTCAGTTCAAAAAGAACCATTCCTTTCCCTTTTTTTAAAAAAATTGGTTCTTTTTAGTTATACATAACAGAATTCATTTTGAAATAATTACAAAAGCATGGAATATAATTTGTTCTAATTCAGTCTACAGTAGGTCTCCTTTCCCTTCCCTCCTCCCACCCCATTCCCTTCCCTCTACTGATCTTTCCACTATTAATTAAAGTTTTTAATTAGTGTCTAGTGGATGTACATGGTGCTTAGATTCACTGTGGTATATTCATATCTCTGCATATGAAAGTGAGGTCAGATTCACTCCACTGTCTTTCTCTATTCTATCTTCCTTCCTTCCCTTCATTCCCCCTTGTCTACTCCACTGACATTTCTTCTGTTCCTTTTTTAATTTGCCCTCATTTTGGATTAGCTCCCACATACAAGAGAAAACATTTGACTTTTGACTTTTTGGGACTGGCTTATTTCACTTAGCATGATAGTCTCCAATTCCATCCATTTACTGGCAAATGCCATAAAATCATTCTTCTTTATGGCTGAGTAATGCTTCATTGTGTATATACACTATGTTTCTTTGTCCATTCATCTGTGGATGAGCACCTAGGTTGGCTCCATAGCTTGGCTTTGTGAATTGAGCTGCTACAAACACTGATGTGGCTAAAGTTCTTCTTTAAATGTGTATGCTGATTTTAATTCTTTTTTTTCCAGTTCCAAAGTTTAAAATCTTAATATTTCTTTTTTTTATTGGTTGTTCAAAACATTACAAAGCTCTTGACATATCATATTTCATACATTAGATTCAAGTTGGTTATGAACTCCCAATTTTACCCCAAATACAGATTGCAGAATCACATCGGTTACACATCCACATTTTTACATAATGCCCTATTAGTAACTGTTGTATTCTGCTACCTTTCCTTTCCTCTACTATCCCCCCTCCCCTCCCATCTTCTCTCTCTACCCTATCCACTGTAATTCATTTCTCTCCTTGTTTATTTTCCCATTCCCCTCACAACCTCTTATATGTAATTTTGTATAACAATGAGGGTCTCCCTCCATTACCATGCAATTTCCCTTTTCTCTCCCTTTCCCTCCCACCTCATGTATCTGTTTAATGTTAATCTTTTCTTCCTGCTCTTCCTCCCTGCTCTGTTCTTAGTTGCTCTCATTATATCAAAGAAGACATTTGGTATTTGTTTTTTAGGGATTGGCTAGCTTCACTAAGCATAATCTGCTCTAGTGCCATCCATTTCCCTGCAAATTCTATGATTTTGTCATTTTTTAGTGCTGCGTAATACTCCATGGTGTATAAATGCCACATTTTTTTTATCCATTCATCTATTGAAGGGCATCTGGGTTGGTTCCACAGTCTAGCAATTGTGAATTGTGCTGCTATGAACATCGATGTAGCAGTATCCCTGTAGTACGCTCTTTTAAGGTCTTCAGGGAATAGTCCAAGAAGGGCAATAGCTGGGTCAAATGGTGGTTCTATTCCCAGCTTTCCCAGGAATCTCCATACTGCTTTCCAGATTGGCCGCACCAGTTTGCAGTCCCACCAGCAATGTACAAGAGTACCCTTTTCCCCACATCCTCTCCAGCACTTGTTGTTGTTTGACTTCATAATGGCTGCCAATCTTACTGGAGTGAGATGGTATCTTAGGGTGGTTTTGATTTGCATTTCTCTGACTGCTAGAGATGGTGAGCATTTTTTCATGTACTTGTTGATTGATTGTATGTCCTCCTCTGAGAAGTGTCTGTTCAGGTCTTTGGCCCATTTGTTGATTGGGTTATTTGTTTTCTTATTGTTTAATTTTTTGAGTTCTTTGTATACTCTGGATATTAGGGCTCTATCTGAAGTGTGAGGAATAAAAATTTGTTCCCATGATGTAGGCTCCCTATTTACCTCTCTTATTGTTTCTCTTGCTGAGAAAAAACTTTTCAGTTTAAGTAAGTCCCATTTGTTGATTCTTGTTATTAACTTTTGTGCTATGGGTGTCCTATTAAGGAATTTGGAGCCCGACCCCACAATATGTAGATCGGAGCCAACTTTTTCTTCTATCAGACGCAGAGTCTCTGATTTGATATCTAGCTCCTTGATCCACTTTGAGTTAAAGAGAAGTAGAAGAAGATCTTAGAAGATGGAAAAATATACCCTGTTCATGGATAGGCAGAACTAACATCATCAAAATGGCGATATTACCAAAAGTTCTCTATAGGTTTAATGCAATGCCAATCAAAATCCCAACGGCATTTCTTGTAGAAATAGATAAAGCAATCATGAAATTCATATGGAAAAATAAAAGACCCAGAATAGCAAAAGCAATTCTAAGCAGGAAGTGTGAATCAGGCGGTATAGCGATACCAGATTTAAAACTATATTACAGAGCAATAGTAACAAAAACAGCATGGTACTGGTACCAAAACAGGTGGGTGGACCAATGGTACAGAATAGAGGACACAGAGACTAATCCACAAAGCTACAACTATCTTATATTTGATAAAGGAGCTAAAAGCATGCAATGGAGGAAGGATAGCATCTTCAACAAATGGTGTTGGGAAAACTGGAAATCCATATGCAACAAAATGAAACTGATTTTAATTCTTTTGGATATATAACAAAGAGTGGGATAGTTGGGTCAAATGGTGGTTCCATTCCTATTTTTTTGAGGAATCTCCGTACTGCTTTCCACAGCGTATCCAAGAACACGGAAAAACTTTCCATTTTCTAAGGTCTTCTCCAATTTCTTTTTTTAGTGTTTTATAGTTTTTTTTTTTTTTTTTTTTTTTTTTTTTTTTTTTTTTAGAGATCCTTCACCTCTTTTGTTAAATGGATTCCCAAGAATTCCATATTTTTTCAGGCTATGTGAATGGGACAGTTTTCCTAATTTCTTTTTCATGCAGATTCATCATTGGATTATAGGAATGTGATTGATTTATCAGTATTGATCTTGTATCCTACTACCTTGTTGAATTATTAATGAGCTTTAGAGGTCATCTGGTGGAGGTTTTAGGGTCTTCATGGTCTCAGCAAACAGAGATAATCAGAGCTTTTCTTTTCCTATTCATATCCCTTTAATTTCCTTCTCTTGTGTGATTGCTCTGGCTAGAGTTTCAAGAACTCTCTATGATAAACTGTAGTGGTGAAAGTAGGCATTCTTATATTGTTTGTGTTTTTATAGGAAATGCTTTCAGTTTTTCTCCATTCAGAATAATGTTGGCCTTGGGTTTGCCATATATAGCCTTTACAATGTTAAGGTAAGTTCATTCTATCCCTAGTTTTTCCAGTGATTTAAACATGAATGGGTGCTGGACTTTGTCAAATACTTTTCCCTGCATCTATCAAGATAATCATGTGATTCTTATCTTCAAGTCTATATATGTGATGAATTACATTTATGGATTTCCACATGTTGAACCAACCTTATACCCCTGGGATGAAACTCACTTCATTATGGTATACTATCTTTTAAATGTATTTTTGTGTGCAATTTGCCAGTATTTTATTAAAAATTTTTGCAACTATGTTCATCAAGGATGTTGGTCTGAAGTTTTCTTTCCTTGATATGTCTTTGTCTGGTTTTAGTATTTGGGTAATACTGGCTTCCTGGAGTGAGTTTGGCAGTGTTCTCCCTTTAATATTTCATGGAATACTTTGAGAAGAATTGGTATTAGTTCTTCTTTAAAGATTTGATAGAGCTTGACTGAGAATCCACCTGATCTTTGGCTTGTCTTTGCTGGAACAATATTGATAGCTTCTTCAATTTCACTGCTTGATACTGGTCTAAGTTTAATATATCTTTATGGTTCAATTTGGGTAAGTCATGTCTCTAAGGAATCTGTCAATATTTTAAAAATTTTTCTAGCTTACTAGAAAATAAATTTTCAAAATAGTTTCTAAAGATCCTCTGGATTTGCACGGTATTCATTTTTCATCTCAGATTTTGATAATTTGAGGTCCCCCCCCCTTCTTTCTTTTGCTTAGTTTGGCTAAGGGTTTATCAATTTTGTTCAAAACTCAACTCTTTGTTTTGTTGATCTCAATTTCATTGATTTGGGCTCTGATTTTATTTATTTCCTGTCTTCTGCTGATTTTGGTGTTGGTTTATTCTTCTTTTTCTAGGGTCTTTAGATTTAATGTTAGGTTATTTATTTGCTATCTTTCTATTCTTTTAATGTATGAGGCTCCATGCTATGAACTTTTCTCTTAGAATCATTATTTTATTTTTTTTCATTTTTTAATTTGTTTTAATTAGTTAAACATGACGGTACAATGATCTTGGCATATTATACATTTGAATCAGATGGGATATAATTTCTCATTTTTCTGAGTCGCTATTTTAATTTATCTCTAAATATTTTTTTATTTCTCCCTATCTATTCATATTTGAAGGTGTATTATTTAGTCTACCAGTGTTAGAGTGGTTTCTGTTTTTATCTTATCATTGAGTTCTAATTTAATTTCATTATGAATAGAATATAAGTTTTTTTTTTTTGTATTTGCTAATATTTGCCTTGTGGCCTAAAATATGGTCTGTGTTAGAAAATGTTCATGTGCTGCTGAGAAGAAGATGGATAAAATAGTCTATGTTTGCCTGTTCTATTAAATCCAAATTGTATGTTTTTAGTTTGTTAACATCATTATTTAGTTTTTGTTTCGATATCTACCTAGTGGTAAGAGATGCACACATCACCCAGTATTATTGTATTGTAGTCTAGTTCATTCTTAATATTGAGAAGGGTTCAACTTATGTACACAGATGCTATGTTGTTTGGGGCATAAATATTTATGAAAATTATATCTTGTTCATGTACAATTCCCTTAAGCAGTATGAAGTAACCTTCTTTTTCTCTTCTAATTAATCTTGGCTTGAAGTCCACTTTATCTGAGAATAGCTATCTCTGCTTCTTTATAAGTCCCATGTGAATTTTATGTTTTTTCCCATCCTTTCACCTTTAGACTCTGTATATCTTTGCCTGTAAGGCAAGTTTCTTGAAGATTGCATATTGTTGGGTTTTTTTTTTGTTGTTGTTGTTGTTTAAATCAAATCTGCCAACCTGTGTTTTTGATTAAGAGTTTAGAACATTTACATTTCATATTATTATTGAGAGATAATTTTCATTTACTGCCATTTAATTTATAATTTTCAAACTGGACTTGATTCTCCTTTAATTCTTCCCTATGCTGGTTTTCATTTATTCTTTGTGAAATATTTTATTGATGATATTTTGTAGTATAGGCTTTCTAATTAGGAATTCTCTTAGCTTCTGTTGTTATAATGGAATTTTTAATTTTATCTTCAATTCTGAAGCTTAATTTTGTTGGGTAGTATTCTTGGTTGGCATTTTTTTTTTCTTCCAGAGCTTGGTATGTATTATTCCAAGCCCTCCTGGCTTTTAGGGTCTCGGTTGAGAAATCAGTTGAAATCTGGATTTGGTTTACCTCTAAATGTGACCAGTCATTTTGCTTTTGCAGCTTTTAAAGTTCTGTACATTAGGCATTTTCATTATAATATGTCTTGGACTGGATCTATTGCAATTTTGTATATCTGGAGTCCTGCATACCTCTTGTATTTGAATTTCCATTCCATTTTTAAGGATTGGCAAATCTTTTGATATTAGTTCACTGAAAAGACTGTTTTCTTTTAGCTTGTAATTCAGAGCCTTCATCAAAATGAACCTTAAATTTGGCCTTTTAATATTATCCCAGATTTCTTAAATACTCTGTTCATTATCTCTTTAATATCTTTTCTTAATGATCGACTTTATTTTCAAGGGTATATTCTTTAGCTTTGAGGCCTAAAATTCTATCTTCAAACTGGCCTAATTCATTGGTGATGCTTTCCACTGAATTATTTATTTGGTTTATTTATCTTTTCATTTCCAGAATTTTGGATTGGTACCTTTTCAGAATCTCTCTTTATTGAAGTGATCTTTTACTTTCTGTATTTTCTAATTCCACTCCTTAAAGCTTATTTTAAAATCATAGAACATTTTAACTACATACTTTCTAAAATTTCTTCTCTGACATTTTCTCTACTGGGTATCAATTAAATCTGTTGTTGAAGCATTAAGGGTTGTATGGGATGGTTTTTTCCAGTGCTTTTTCATATTGTTTGTATGTCTACTTATCTATTGGAATAGTAAGTGAAGGATTACTTTGTGAGCTTCTTTCTCTTAAGAGCCCTGGATTGAGTAAACATCATATAATGATATTTTAAGTCAGTGTGTGACCTCTGCTGATCCCAATAACACCAATTTAAAAGATACTACACTGAGCCCTATTTGTATTATAATCACTTCACAGCCAAGCCTTATTCTATTCGATTATATAAGAAACAAAAACTTGTTACAATTGTTCTCCACAGTTTCTGAAATTTAGGTATAAACCTATAATACAATTATGGAATAGGTCAAAATATTTGTTGTTAAATTTAGTAAAATTACTATAATCTAAAGTGAGGTCTACAGTGGGGGAGGAAGAAAGATTGGGCAAAAAAGGAGAGGGGAAAAAGAGAGAGAGAGAAAAGAAGACAAAAGATTTATTCCAATTAATGTTCTAATTAGTAGATGAAATACATTAAATTGGGTTGAGGGTACAATGTTGTCTACTGGGTTAACAACTATTATTCAAGTTAAAGAGTTACTATAATCAAAGTCGACATTGTTTGTAGTAAACCATGTCAAGGCAAAGAAAACTCCTAGTGAATATTGGTTTGGATTTCACTGGGGTTTGGACATTTAGCAAATGTCCATCAGTTTTTGGCTGTGGAACTCTCCAGAGCTACAGGAGCACAGAAGCCAACTCCCTAGTTGCTATGAACCTTTCAACAGCAGCATCTGATTTGTCAGCTCAGCAGGTGTAGTATTATGGGTTGGCTGTATCTATTGTGTGCTATAGTTTAGGATGCAAGCTCTGGAGTGTCCCTGATTGCTGTGGGTTACTGTGTACCTGCTTTCCTCTACAGGATCCTTTTCATGGTAGTTAGATCCTGGTGGCTGGAATTCTGGGTGTGGGTTTTCCCTGGGTGTTCTGTGGTTCAGAAATATTCCCAAAGCTGATGCTGCTCTCTGAGGTACTGTAGTGAAGGGTTTCAGGTGGTTCACTTGGGTCCTAGTTTCCAGTACCCGGGGTTGTGAATGGCACGCACTGATTCCCTCTGTTTACTAAGTCTGATGCAAGGCCCCACAAGTATCCAAACAATGCCCTTTCAATTGCCCATTATGATCATAGGTCAGACTATGCACCTGTTAAGGCTGGGTGCAGTCCCTTCCAAAGGAACTATACTTCCTTCTGGTATAGCCCTGAAATCCTTAGGCTTCCCATGATGTCTCTCCCCAGTGTCAGTGGTTGGGGCCTGGGAATCTGCTTTCCTGTTTGGGGCCAAAGCTGCTTCATTGCTGTCTGAGCCCAGTTAGTGAATACCATGCAAAATTTTCCACCCTTGCCAGGGTCAGGCTGAGCAAGGTTAGGTGCAGTTTGTGGCACAGGTCCTCACCAGCCCTTTCCTCTTTTTCACAGTGAGGGTGAGCAAGAGGCAGTTTCAATGATTTTTGGCCAGTGGTGTGCTCATTCTAGAAGTTCTTTCTGGTTGGATTCTTAGGAAGTCCCACAAAGGAGACTTACCTCTGGTTTAATTTGTAGCTATCTGGACATGGGAAGATTCCACATTGATATGAGGTGATTACAGGTCAGCAGAAGGCTCCCCAAAATGGTTGTGGACCCCAGCTTAGTTTTTAAGATTTTAAGCTGCTTGCTCTGTTTTAAGGACCCCCCTGTTACTGTTGAAATTTGAATTTTGTCTGACTTTTAAAAGTGGGTGAGCTTAAGGGATTTTCTGCTCCCCCTCCCCCTCTCTCTAGAACCATACCTTTCTAATAGTGAGAGTAGAAGTTGAGAATGAAACCAAAGTCAACCCCCTGCACATATTCCTGGACTGAGGCCACAGCTCTATACAGTGCCCAAATCACTGTCAGTTTAAGTAACCACATCATCAATGTAGGAAGGCAGAAAGATGCACTGGAAAAGCACTAAATATTAAAAAGGTATTAAATCTTTTTCTAGTACCTAAGGATGCCTTGTACAAATGATACACTCAATATATGTTTGCTGAATTAACTACGTAAAGCCAAAGATTCTTTAGAAAGACACAAAATGACAAACAAGTACCACAGAAAAGACTGCATTCTTCTGGCTGTAAGCAAAGGATCAATACATAAAGAAAACTTTAAAAGCTTGAAATGATTAAATATTTTTATTTAAATAAGTCTTGATTTGGAGAGCATCATCTTACCTGTATCCAGACCTTGTCGAAGCTCCTTGATTTTATTAGTTGAACCAGATTTTCGGTAAATACCTTCTGTATAAAGTCCATGCATTTCAATGTAGTTTATGAGCTTTTCCACCACTAAAGGAACAGTTCGGTCTTCACTGGTCAAACGGGACAGTTCAACCCCAAATTGTCGAGATGACAGTTCTGGATCATACTAAATGGAAGACAATTTTTTGATTTCAAATATATTCAAACATCTTCATTCTTTAAGAGGAACTACTTTTTATTATCCTAAAGTTTTATGAAGACTGTTATAATAGTTGTGAGGGAGGGCATTATGGTTAAATAAATATTAGTTTCAATCCTCACACTAGGATTCCCCAAAAGAGAGTGGAAGACAGAGGGCAGTGAAGGGCTGCTACTTCCCTTCCTATCAAAAAATCTTCATACAAAGGTAAGGTTTGTGTGTTGGTGAAGGAGGTTGGATTTTGTACACAAAAAGCTTGAACATTTACCAGGTACCATGGAAAAAATCCAGATTTTATAGGAATTAGAGTTGTAATTTCCAGAGCATAATACTGCTTTAATATTTCAAAGAACTGATTTCATACCCAAAGACAAAGACTCACACAGACTGATCTCTGAATAGTATTATAGCACCTTTATTGACTTTAATAGTGTGTACACTACCATAACTTATTAACTATAGCTTATGTGACTGCAACAAAACTGCTTATTCTAACCATTATCTGAAGCAATTCACAGAAAAGAAAAATGCCAGGCATTATTCCTGAGACTGAAACCCTTCTTATAAATCTTTTCTTTTCTTCTACCATTCTCCTCCTCTAACTGAAATCTGTACACCCCACTTTCTCCTTCAACCTGCACCCAAACAGTTGCCAAGTTCTTTTGGTTACTCAGTACATGCTAATTTTTCTTTTCTGCACTTACTGTCATTATCCTAATTCAACTTCTATCACTACCCACTTGTTGTATTCCAACAGCTTCAAGACCAATTTTCCCACACTCATTTTTTTCTTGTTTAAATATTATATACTATACATAATCCACTTTATTTAACCTCAGAAACTTTCAGTGGCTAATTAGTATATATCAAAATAAACAACAAACATTTCTGAGACTGACATTCAACACCTTATTTAAATTGATCCTAATTTTTCTTTCCATAGGTACATTCATTCATTTTTATGTGCTAGATAGCAGGGGAGCAAAATCAAGGGACAGTCCTTTCCCTAAGACTGATGCTAAGACCATAGTATTAGCTTGTGGAGAAATGTAAAACAATAAACAGATTTATTAGGTTATTATGGAAACACAGAAGAGAGACAGATCAGGAAAAAGACTGGGCTGGGTAACAACTAAAGGTCTCAAAGACTTTCTACTTAAAATAATTGTTGGAAAGCATGTAGTACATAAGAAGGCAAAAAAAGAACGTTTTAGGCTCAGGAAACAAAAATACAAAGCTGAGCAAAGAAAAATATGACTCAACTAAAAATGAGATTATAAGGGGTTTTGAATACTAAGTTATGGAATCTGGGTCTTATTCTGACAGGTAAGGAAATTAGTAGAAGACAACACTCAGTTTTGTATTATTTTGCATCTTCGTACTCTGTGTTTCAGCATTTGAGAATTAATTTAATATTTATTGAAGCATATTAAGTTATCTTAAGTTAATATCAGGCACCATCTCTGAAAAGTACTGGTAGGTTTTAGGCAAAAGAAAAAGTACACTTCAAATGTTTAAAGGATGCAGGTTTATATTTTTGCATCGTCACTATATGAACTTGGCTAGGTTATTTCACATTTCCAACAGTAATACCACCTTTCTACCTCAAAGGTGTAGAAGATTAAGGTGAACACAGTACAGTATCTGGTACATGGTAAATACTCAATAAATTAATTTTTAAAATATAATAATGCTTGCTATAATGATTAAAATAAACATAAGCCAAAATTTTTACTATTACTCTGACAAACACATATAATCTATTTATTTAAATGTTATGGCTCTCCTTATGGCATTAGAAATGTTAAGGCTTGTGAAAGCAAAATAAATAAATAAAAATTTTGAGACTATCAAACTAAAAATTTTTCAATTTGAAACCAATAATGGGATTTTGTTTGTGTTTGGGGTACTGGGGATTAAACCCAGGGGCATTCTAACACTGAGCTATACCCACAGCCCTTTTTTTCTTATATTTTGTTTTGAGACAAGATCTAACTAGCTTAACAGATTTTCAGAAAGTAAATGCACGCTTAAAACAGAATCCAAAACAAGAAATGGAGTATTACCAATACTATAAAAGTCTCTAAATCCCTCTCAGTTACTATGACCTTTATCCTTCACAAATAAAACTCTTTTTCTATCAGTATAAATTAGTTTTGCTTGCCTTTGAACATTATAGAAATCAAATTGTATATGTACACCATGAGGTCTATCTATTTTTGAACTTTATTTAAACACAATAACAGTATTTGTCTGTGGATTCTCTCATTTAACCTATATTTATGAGTACCAACTGTTTAATCTCATTGCTATGAAGTATTCCATTATACAGAAATACCACAATTTATTTATTCAATTAGAAATTCAGAACTGGACATTTATGTTTCTTTTAGCTTTGGAACATCTCACAATGGTGATTTATTAACATAGGAAGCTGGTTCAATATATGCCAATTACATCAAGTTTTTCATATTATTTTCATCCTTATTTTTTTCTACTAGGTATTGAAACTATATTAGAGGATTAGAATTTTATATCTCCCCAATGGGCTGACCCTAACATCATCATCATAAAGCACATGAAGTAATACTGTTTGCCTTAAAAAGTACAATTTAATATTAGTAGAGCTATACTACCTTTCTATTGATTAGTCTTTGCATGCTGTATATAGTTCCATTCTTTTGCTTTTAAACTTTCTATCTTTATACTTAATAAGTACATCTCTTTCATAAAAGATTTTTCAGTTGGTTTTAACTTAGCTTTTTGTTTGGAGTATTTAGCATATTTAATATAAGGCACCAATATATTTGGACTTACTATATCTATTTTTGTCCACCCTATTTTATCTATTTTCTCTCATTTCTTGCCTTCATTTACTTTAATCAAGTATTTCGTTCTTCTACTTTATTGTCTTTATTAATTTTTCAGTTATATATACATTTTTAGTCATTAATTTGGAGATTTCAACAAAACATATCCATACATATTTAAGTCTAATATTTTTAGTATTTTTACCACTTCCTAGATGACTTATGGACCTTGGATTTTTTTTTTTCATTTATTTATATACAGTGCTGAAAATCGAACCCAGTGCCTCACACATCTGAGGCAAATGCTCTACCACTAAGCCACAACCCCAGTGCCCCCAGTCCTTTTTTAATAGTTTATTTAGACATGGTCTTGCTGAGTTGCTTAGTGCCTCACTAAGTTGCTGAGGCTGGATCTGAACTCTCAATCCTCTTGTCTCAGCCTCCCAAGCCGCTGAAATTATAGGCATGCACCATCATGCCCAGCAGTTGACTTTCTTTTCTTAAAAGATGTCAAGCCACCATCTTTTGGTTTCCAACATTTCTGTTTAGAAGTCAACTAACTGGAGCAGGATTTTCTTTGCTCCTCTAGGTAGTATTTATTCTTTCCCCTCTAATTGCTTTTAAGAAATTTTGCCAGGTGTGGTGGTACATTTCTATAATCTCAGCAACCTGGAAGGCTGAGGCAGGGCTGGAGTTCAATGTCAGCCTTAAGCAATGCAGCAAGACTTCATTTCAAAAACAAAAGGGAAAAAAAATATCTTTGGTTTGTAGCACTGTACGTCTAGGTGTGGTTTTCTTTGTATTTGTCCAGGTTAAAAGTACTTGTGACTTGATGTGTTGACCATTCTCTCTTAAAATGTTGCTTCTGCCCTGTTCTTTCTCCTTTCTTGCTGACTCCCAATTACATATAATTAAGAACCTTCGGGCTTGGGCTGTAGCTCATGGTAGAGCACTTGCCTAGCATGTTTGAGGCACTGGGTTTGATCCTCAGCACCACATAAAAAAAAATAAATAAAGGCATGCTGTCCATCTACAACTATAAAAAAGATTTTTTAAAAAAGCATCTTCCATCCCTTCCCTATGTTTCATATATTTATATTTATATTTTTACATTCTTTTTACTCTCTATGCCTAGATAGTTACACTGGTCTATCTTTTAGCTCACCAATCTTCTTTTCTGCTATGGCTGTTAAACTCATCTTTTATTTCTACAATTCCCTATTGATTCCTTCAAAACATATACTCAACTATTTTTTAAAAATTTCTCCATGCTTTTATCTATTATTTGAGCATATATATTAAAAATTTTAAAGTATACATCTAGTAACTAGTTATCTGAATCCTAGTTATTGCCTATTTGTTTACTAATTAGTACCATTTCTTTATGTCTGATATTACAGAAGACTCTGGATGAGGTAATCTCTTAAATGGTTTTACCCTCTTCTCTCTGGTGGGTCAATGAAATAAGAATACATAATCCAAGCAACAACTGCTTCAAAGCTAGTTTGCTGGGGGTTTTTTGTTTGTTTTTGTTGTTGTTGTTAAGGCGGGTCTGTCAGTAGTTCACTCCCACTCACAGGAAATAGTTTTTCAGAGGTCTCAGTGAGAGTCTGAGGTATAGACTAGGCTCCTTTCCCTTTGATGGTGGATACTACAATTCGAATTTCCCTTTCTTTAGCAGTGCATAACTGATGGAAAATGCCAATATCCTTTTCTGATTAGTTTCTTAGCTGTTTGCCATGCACAGATAAAGGAATCAAAAAAATGCCTTGAGAGGGAAAAAAAATCTGTGTTTCAGGCTTACTTCTCTATGTGAATGAATCATGATCCCTCAAGTCTTGGCAGAGTTAAACTCCAAAAATTTGTCTCTTTGGTCCTATGATTGCTAAAGTCTCTGCTGGCTTCTCTGATTCTTAAATGTGGCCCACTATCCAAAATACTGGCTTCATGGTCTACAACAAAAAGTGAAATATTTCCATATGATAAAAGTTTCACAAAATACAGGTTTACTACTCTGCATTCTGTTCTTTCTAGGATCTCTAATCTCTTCAAGTCTATTTTACCTGGATAGCTGTTTTGACTCTTGCCAACAGACTTTTAGTATTGGTCTGCCACAAGCTAATCTATATTAGCTTGAAGCAAAATATCTCCCCTTCACTATATTTTAAGTCCTAAATAAAATTTGACTCTATACTTTGCCATTATTTGTCTACTGATTTGGAACATATGCAAATTCTATACATAGGCTATAAACAAAATGCATGTTCATTTATATTGTTCATATTTACATAGTATTTCAACAATTGTCAGTATGTAATTAATAAATAAGGAAGTGATATTATACATCAATATACATCTAGAATTTAAAAAAAAAAAAGTTGCTTCCTGGAAGCATAAAGTATCAAAGAGTAAATTGGTCAGTATCTTTTAGCCTTCTAACTATGCTGGTGCATTCTGCTCTTCATGGTTAAATTTTTTTTCTTACAGTACTGGGGACTGAACCTAGAGTCTCATGCATGCTAGGCAAGTGCTCCAGCACTGGGCTAAGTTCCGAGACCCTAAATTCATTCATTTTTAATTGCAGCTTTTCACCTTCCTAGAAAGATTGAGGGTTTAAAGAGGTAAATCTCTAAAAGCAGTGTTTTTAAAATTGCGGTTTGTGAAATCAATTTGTTAGCACATATGTAGTAAAGGTAATAAAATTTCAGAAAAATAAATTCAGTTATATATACTCATCTCCCTGTGTATATGTTGGATCATGACATAAATTTAATTTCTTATTGTATGTGTGGTCAGAAGTTTAGGAACTCTAAATAATAAACATCAAAGAGGCCTTGATTTCTTTCCATGAGTCACAAAAGACCTACAGATTTGTTGTTTATTATGGACAGGTGATAAATTCTTACCTTTTTAGAACACTTGGCTGTGGTTTTCAGACAGCACTTCTTATGGCAAGCATACTTGCATACTGAAAAAAAGGTTAAGAATGTAGCATTTTCATAAGTCTGTTAATAAACTTATCAAGTTTATAATTTTACTTTGACAATAAGGTTTATTATTTAGATCTGAGGCTGTTATAAGAGCATATATAAACTCTGTTCTGTGTTAAAGAATTTTAAATGCAGTTGGAAAACATGCCTAACATTTCTCACCACCATCAATGAGACAGCTTTTTCATTCTTTCAAGATTGCCTGTCCTGCTCCTGTACTTAACTCTCCCAAATTCCAACAGGATATTTATCTAACTTTGTGGTTTGATTCATAAATTAGTGTTCATGTTACGCCAGGTGCTTTACAACTTGCTAAAACACCAGAATTACATATTAAGAATTATTATTATGGTAAGGATGGCATTACTGTCAAAAATCCGTAAGGAAATGAAAACCAGAATATAAAGTATATTAGTTGTAAATGCGAAGATAATAAAACACCAGCTCCAGTTCCAGCATACCAACACCTTAATATGCCCCCTTTTAAGCTTTCAAAGTGTAACTTTTAGGGTTTTCAAAGCCAAGATCAAGATCGGGGGAAGGTGAGGGGACATTCACTGCACTGGTGAAATCACCAGGATAATCACATAGAAAGTTAAAATTCCATGAAAAACTCAAACCAAGCCCACCTTAGTTATAAAAAAGCAAACTTTCAGCTTTATGTCATAGTAGAAATTACTCCGAACCTTCAATAACTGGACTAACAGTCACATTTCAAACTACTCCTATTTTCATTCTCATAATTTCTTAGATTAGTCATAATAAAATGAAAAAAGCACTTGCTTCAGTAACACATATACTAAAATTGGAATGAGATTATTACATGGCCCCAGTGCAAGGAAAATGTGCAAATTCATGAAGCATTCAATTTAAAAAAAAAAGAAGACTGGTGATAAACTATACAACCAGTGAGCTAATCCAGGAATAGTGGTGATTTTGCTCTGGCAAACATAACTTTTATTCTGTCATACTGGACTCTTTTCTAATATTCCCTTTATTTATCTCAGGCCATCTAGCAAAAGCAAAGCCTCACAGAATTACCGATAGCACCAAAGTATATATCTAAAATAAGAGGAGTAGAAGCAAAAGATCCACTATTAGTCAGAACCCAACTGACATATGAAAAGTCTCTATTCACATTATAGAATTCACATATTCTGTTGAAGGGGAGTGTAGTATAAAATGTACCTTTTTGGCTATAAACTAAGAATTCATTCATTCATCTATAGGTCCATCTACCCGATAAATATTTACTGTAACTATGTGTTTGAACTGTTATGGAACTGATAAATAAGATTCTTGACCCTAAGTGTAAGAGACTGACAAATAAGAAAACACATAAATATTTTAATGTAATTTCAGATTGTGAAAGTATAACAAAGACTACTAAAACTGATTAAAAGGATAATTAGGGGCTAGGGTAGCATTCCTCAAAGATCTTTCATACTTACATTTGCAAACAGAGGCTCGGTCCATTATCCAAATTAAAGAAGAACAGTATTCACAGTATGTAGGGATGCTATATTGGGTGGCCTTAAAAATGTGACCATTGTGCTCTTCCACCTGAATGAAAAATTAAGCTATTTATATGAAAGCCAACACATTAAATGCTGCCCTAACATTGTAGGTAAATGGGAAATACATCAATCCCTTACTAACCTTTCACTGGACACTTATTCCAGGGGGAGAATTATGATACTTTAGAAACAAAACATATGGCCCTTGTTTTCTAAATGCTACCAGCCTAGATAAACATGACCAACATATATGAAAAATATTCATGAACAGTGACAAATGCCTGTAACCCCAGCCTCTTGGGAGGCTAAGGCAGGAGAATGGAAAGTTCAAAGCCGGACAGGGCAACGTAGTAAGACTCTTTCAAAATGGAAATAATTTTTTAAAAAAGGATTGGGGATGTAGCTCAGTGGTAGAGTGTGTTCCTGGAATTGAATCCCCAGTACCACAGGGAAGGAAAAACAGCAATGAACAAACATAACAGCTGTCTTATGTGACTTATGTGAGTCAGAATGTTAAATCAAAAGCAGTAGTTCACAAATTTATCTGCTTTTATAATCCCAAAATATTTTAATAAATATCCTAGAAATTAAAACTAAAAAGTGAAATGTATTACTTCAATTACATTTAACAAACATTGCACATTAACATAAATAATATTTTAATTAAAGATAATTATATCTTTAAAGCAAAAAGTGACAAAAGTATTGTTGTATATTTTTGTTGATCTCTTTGATTTCTGGTTCAATGAAAGATACCTAGATTCTTATATCCACTTCTGCCTCAAACTTTTGCAGCATGCAGTTTACCTTGAAATATAGGAAGAAAACAGATATGAAACTGGACAATGTGAAAATATTTTAATAATCTCTTCAGACAATGATTCTATATTAAAACTTGACAAATGGTTATTAAGGGCTACTTAAAATATAAAATAAAAAATATACAAATGAACTCTAATGTTCTGTAAGATCTAATGCTCTGGGTTTCATTGATTTAAAACTTGCAAGGCATAGTGGTGCATGCCTATAATCCCAGAAGCTTGAGAGGCTGAGGCAGGAGGATCAAAAATTCAAAGCCAGCCTCAGCATAAATGAGGCGCTAAGCAACTCAATGAGTTCAATACCTAATACCTCCTGCCAAAGAAAATTAAAACTTAAGGGAAAAAAAATTAAAACTTTAAGGAAAAAAAAGTGGGTGGGGGGACTCAAGATAGCAGATTAAAGGCAACCAGCACTTATTGCCTTCTTCTTAAGATATAAATCAAAACAAACGGAGAGCAGCTAACCACCAAGGTGTGTAAATGTGGGAAAATACTGAAGTTCAATGGAGAAGACAGAGACTTTGGATAGTGAAGAGAGGGTAAGACAGAGTGCTCAGTGCTAAATATGTGGCAGTACAGTAGAGAATGAGGGTAGAGGTGAAAGAAAGGAGGAGAGACTCAGAGAACATAGGTAGCATAGGACTCAGCACAGTGCAGAAGGACAGTCTGAGAAAAGACAGTGGACCTGAGGATCCACCTACCATTCTGGCCCATTCCGCCTACCTCCCAGCATATACTTGTGGTGCTGTAGCAGGGAGTCATTCTGAGAGGGTCTTGTCTGAGCTTGCTGCTCTGGATGTCAAAGGTCCCTGCATTTATTTGACCCTGGGAACCCAAAGCAAATACTTATAGACTGAACCCGTGAACATCTGATTTGAGAGCTACTTTGGCTCCAGGTGATAGTCTCTCTAACTAAACTGTTGAGAATCCTGTGTGGCAGAAAACCACTCTAATATCTAAGAGTACCAAAGTTACTTTCCCTTTAGGACCAGCAACTTAGAAAGTCAACTATGGGAGTTGGGGGAATTAGCCACCATGTGATTCCACAATGGCTGCTAGGTATTGGAATACCAGAGTTGTTGAGTGTATGTGGTAACTGTCACTGTAGCCCTAGTTATAGTCTCACAGCATTTCCCTGCCCTGACTTTTTTTTTAAAAAAGTGCTGGAGACATTGATGCACTGAAGCTACCATATCATCTCTGTCCTATGAATGCAGAAAGCAAATAATATTGTAATAAATCTCTGCCAGGAAAAGCTCTGGGTTCTGCCCTAGCCCATAATGGCCAGCAGGGCAGGTGATAAGTATTACTATTGGCTCCAATTACAAAACCCTTCTGCTGGTTGCCTGGCAAGCAACACAAGAGAAAAAAAAAAAAAAAAAGATGAATAAACCAAAGCCAATGCTGTCTCCAAGAGACACATAACATATAAGATCACAGAAAGATCTGTTTAGCCCCAGCTATGAACATCCACTCTTATAATTAACCACTTTGGTTACAGAAAATTATTATTTTTTATTAAGACTCTTTTGATTATACCTATTTGGTTTGAATTTTCTTCTTTTTCTTACCCCGTTTTTTTTTTTTTTTTTTTGGTATTTTTAGTTACACATGACAGTAAAATGTATTTTGACATATCATACATACATGGAATATAATTTCTCATTCTGTGGTTCTACATGATGTGGAGTTAACAGTGACGGTGTATTCATATATGAACATGGGATAGTTATATCCAATTCATTCCACTGTCTTTCCCATTCCTATCCTCCCCTTTCTCCCCCTTTAAATATTTTCTTCCTTTCTCCATTTAAAAATTCTTTAATTGGATATTTTTCTTCTTCATCTTTTCTCCCTTTTTATTTTTATTTAATGGTAATTTGCAAAAACTTTTAACTTTTTCTTAACTCTTTAGTTTATCCCATATTATTTTTGTCCCTTCCTTTTCTATTTACATTGGTGTTGTGGTTGTCACTGCTGCTTGTTTCTTTCTGAGTATTGCTGGGGATTGAGCCCAATGCTTCAAGCATGGTATTGGTGCTTTGCTGCTAAGTTGTACCCCCAAGCCCAAGTGAGAGAATTTGTATTCTAGTCCCACTCAAACCTTAGTTGGCACCTCAATGTAAATACTGGAGGACATAAAAGGCCCCAGCCAATCACCTAGTCATGAGCAGGCATAGCTGGGGAGTAGCTCTAAAGTCTCACTCCTGGTCATTCACTCCCAGAGCAACAACAGAGAGAAATAGGATGATTGTTGTGGATACTACACCTGTGAGGTACCTCAGCACACCTCACTCATATACTCTTTAAGGCTGCACGCTGCTGACAAGAATAAAGTAGTAATCACAGAGAGTGTACTTCAAATTCTCTGCTATCTACAACATATCTTCCATAGGATCCTCATTCTTATGAGATCTCAGAAAGAGTGGGTCATTCAGGGTCTGAAATAGCATTTAAAAAAAAAAAAAAATCTGAAATATATTTTTGTAAAAAAAAAAATCACAGCCAAAAAAGCCACAGGGGAACGAAACTAAGAAGTCCATTTGGAATTAAATTCAGTGTTATACAACAAATTATTTCCCAGGGAAAGTCATTTAAAAAAAAAAAAAAAGCTGCTTCCTAAAAAGAACCTCACAAAAAAGTGGAAGATATTTCTAACCCAAAAGCTGCATAAATCACACCAGGGAAACAAAAGAAATATGAAAAAAATTGAGGCAATATGGCTCCACTCAGTAATTGATTCTTCCTAAGATTTTAAAGCGGAATGAAGATTTTAAAGTGGAATTAAGACAGTTATAAGAACAGAACATACAGATCTATGGGGAATCATTAAAGGATGAAACACACACATAATAGAAATAGATAAGGAATTTGAGCTACAGGTTAAAGGTATAAAAAAGCCAGTCAGTGAAATAATAGCAGAATACTATTATTTAAGTATTATTATTGAAGATACCATTCAAATACAGGAAAACTCCAAATAGGCATGACCAAAAAAGAAATCTACAGGGTTTCTTACAGTTGAACTACCCAAAGTACAGAACAAGAAAAGAATACTTAAAGCTTCACAAAAAAGTACTGAGTCACAAAGACAAACCCATTATAATAACAGATTTCTCAGAAACTCTAAGGGTCGTAGAGCATGGAATGATGTATTTCAAAAAGAAAATAACTTCAACCTATGTAACTAGATCCTCCAAAGTTATCCTTCAAAAATCAAAGAAAGAATAATAACCTTACAAGAAAAGCATAAACTAAAGGAATGCATGACCACCAAACTAGTACAGAGGATACTTGAAAGACTCTTATACCCAGCAAGATAAGTACAGTCATGAGAGCTTAAGAAAGTATAAATCTCATTAGAAGAACAGATAAGCAAGTGAGAATTAGGAATAAATCAAACATGGTTAATTCAGTCAACCATCAAATCTCCACAACAAAGGAGAAGGTAATCAACATATATTATTCAAAATAACCAGAAGAAAACAACAAAATGATAGGATCTAGCATATACTTTTCAATAATATCCTGAATGTAAATAGTATTAATTCTCCAACTGAAAGATGCAGATTAAAAAACAAGACCCAACAATTTGCTGCCTGCAAAAAACTGACATCATCAGCAAAGACATTCAGACTGAAAGTAAAAGGTTGGAAAATGATTTTGTAAGGAAATAGAATCTGAAATTAAGCAGAAATAGTTATACTCATCTCCAACAAGCAGACTTCAAGCCAAAATCAGGCAGAAAAGACAAAGCTAGTCACTATATATTGATAAAGGGAACAATCTATATAGAAAGTATAACAATTGTAAAAATACATGGACTAGAAGTTGGAGCACTTAATCTTACAACACAAACATTATTAGACATAACGTAAAGGAAAAGATAGACCTCAGTACAAAAGTAGGTGACTTAATTCCTAATTCTCACCAATAAATAGATAATCATACACACAAAACAATCAAAATAAGAATTAAATTACACTAGAGATCAAATAAACTCAATAGATACAGAATATTTCAACAGTTGCAGAATACACATTCTTTTTATCAGCTCATAAAACTTTTTCCAAAACTGATCATACTTTCAGGCAATAAAGCAAGACTAATACATGGAAACAAATAATTTCCTGCATCTTTTCAGATCATATTAAAACAAAACTATAAATCAACAGAGGGAGAAACTATATAAACACATGGATATTCAACAATACACATTTGAAGAATAATAGGTCATTGAAATCAGGGGAGAAAATTTTTTTTTTCTGGTTGTATATATTCACACCATTTGTGTCTTCACACATGTACTTAGGGCAATGATGTCCAACTCATTCCATCATCTTTTTTACCCCCTTGCCCTTTCCCTTCTTCTCCCTCCCTTTGCCCTATCTAGAGTTTGTCTAATCTTCCCCATACTCCCCATCCCAACTCCACTATGAATCAGCCTCCATGTATCAGAGGAAACATTTGGCATTTGGTTTTTAGGGATTGGCTAACTTCACTTAGCATCATATTCTCCAACTCCATCCATTTACCTGCAAATGCCATGATTTTATTCTCTTTTATTGCTGAGTAATATTCCATTGTGAATATATACACCACATTTTCTTTATCCATTCATTTACTAAAAAGTCTATGATCAAATGAAAGCATTTGAGCAATTAGGCAAGAGAAATAAATAAAATTTCCAAATATACTACAAAGCCATGGTTAAAAAAAAGTATGGTATTGGCATAAAAACAAACACAAAGAACAGTGGAACAGAATAGAGAACTCAAAATCACGAATCTATAGCCAAATGATTTTTGACAAAGACATTAAAAACACACAGGAGGAAAGACAGCCTCTTCAACAAACAGTGATGGGACAACAAGACATACCCATGTAGAAGGTTGAAATTAGACTGCTACCTTTCACCCTGTATAAAAATCAGCTCAAAGTGGATAAAGACCTTAATGTAAGACTTGAAACTTTGAACCACTAGAAGACAACCTATGGGAAACATTTCCACATGTTTTAGCATATGTACACAATAGAGTATTATTTAGCCATAAGGAAGAATGAAATGTACATAGAAAAATGGATGAAGATATCATGGAGATAATCATGTTAAGCAAAATAAAACAGACAAGGAAAGACAAGTATCACACCTTTTCTCTTGTGTGGAAACTGAAGAGAGAAAAAGAGATGACCTAAAAATAGAAGAGAGACTTGAAGTGCAAAGAAAGAAGAGGGCAACAAAGGGTACTGGGAAAGGTGAATTCAAACACATCACAATATTTGCATGTATGGAAATGTCACAGGGAAACCCATTAATCTGTACAATTGATATGAGTTATTAATTAAAATTAAAGAAAAATAATGATGAGCTATACTCAGAAAAAATATTTGCAAGTTATATATCTGATAAAGAACATCCATCCAGAATATATAAAGAAAGGTTATATGCAAATATTAAGACAACCCAATTAAAAAGTAGACAATATATTGACCAAACATTTCAGCAAAGAAGTACACACCTCCAAGAGATATATGGAACCATGTTTTAACACCATTACTCATGAGAGAAATGTAAATTAAAAGGATAGTAAGATACTACTTCATCACCAAGGATAGACAATAACAAGGGTTGGTGAAGATGTGAAGTGACTGGAACTTTCAGAATTTTGCAGGTGTGATTCTGAAATGGTATAGTCACCTGGGAAACAGTTCGCATTTTCTGAACATTTTAACTGTTGAGTTACCATTATGCTAAGAAGCCACATACAAAAACCATATGAGATTCCATTTACATGAGGTGTTCAATAAAAGCCAAACTAGGGGCTGTGGTTGTGGCTCAGTGGTAGAGCGCCTTGCCTAGCATGTATGATGTACTGGGTTCGATTCTCAGCACCACATATAAATAAATAAAATAAAGGTCCATCAACAACTAATAAAAATATATTTTTTTAAAAAGGCCAAACTAGATCTAGTTGGAAAAGAGATCATAATTTTACCTTTAAAATAAGTAAACATTTTCCGTTTTCTGCCTTTTAGTAAGCCACCATTGAAAACAAATCCAGTCACTGAAAGCATGGCACATTAGTCATTCGAAATTTTTCTAAAGACATATATTATTACTTCTAGATGCCTGGTAAACCTATTCCTTAAATATATAAAAAGAAATACTCTATTATGTGTTTCAAGCTATTATCCTGAAAAGTTGTTTTTTTGTAATATGAAAAACAGGTTATAACTTACCAAATCGGTTTCTTTTTTTCTTCTTTTCTTTCTTTCTGTTTTTGGCACCTAGCAGAAAGGGTGGGGATAAATATTATTTTTGAGATAACAAAGATTAACATACTTTCTTCTTTGCAAACATTGAGTTGTTTGTGCAATAGGTACAGTTCTTCAAGAGGAAGAAGTATAATGCTAATAAGCAAGTTTGAGAACATTTTAAGTTGGTAAAACACAGTGCTAATAAAAGCATCAGAATACAAGGATACTTTAGAGATTATTCTCTCTTTTATTTCTATTTTTTGGTATGGGAACTGAATTCAGGGGCACTCTATCATTGAGCTACATTCCCAAGTCAATGTTTATTTTTTGAGACAGGGTCTCACTAAGTTACTGAGATTGGCTGTCAACTTGGGATTCTCCTGCCTTAGAACCATGCCCATTTGAGACTCTTTTTGAACCTTGCTTCTGTTCATAAGCCACACCAGTATTCATTAAATTGATTATTTTAATCATTAATCAAGTGATTAATTTTTAAAATGTTCCACATTTTGGATCTGAAAAATTCTACTACAAAGGTAAGTTATCATTTGGAACAAGGAAATTCTCTTTTACATATAACATTTCCTGATAACCCTAGTACAGAAAAATATAAATCTGCCCTTTAAAACTTGTAAACAAGCTGGGTGTGGGATTAAGGCAGGAGTATCCTAAGTTGAGGCCAGCCTGGGCAATTTAGCAAGACTGTATGTAACTTCAAAGAAGAAGAAATATGACTAGTCAATAAATATATGAAAAAATGTTCAACATCTCTAGCAATTAGAGAAATGCAAATTAAAACTACACTGAGATTTCATCTTACTTCAGTCAGAATGGCAATTATCAAGAAAACAGGTAACAATAAATGTTGGTAAGGATGTGGGGGAAGAAGATGCACTTATACATTGCTGGTGGGACTGCAAATTGGTGCAACCATAATGGAAAGCAGTATGGATTTCCTCAGAAAACTTGAAATGAAACCACCATTTGACCCAGTTATCCCACTCCTCAGTATTTATACCTAAAGGACTTAAAATCAGCATACTTCAGTGACTCGGCCACATCAATGTTTATAATAGCTCAATTCATAATAGTTAAGCTATGAAACCAACATAGGTGATCTTCAAGAGATGAATGAATAAAGAAAATGTGGTATACAAACACAGTGAAATATTACTCAGCTTTAAAGAACAATGAAATTATGGCATTTACTGGTAAATGCTTGGAACTAGAGACTATCATGCTAAGTGAAATAAGCTAATCCCAAAAAACCAAAGGCCAGGTGGTCTCTCAAACCAAAGGCGGATGCTGACTCACATTGCGGGGGGGGGGGGGGGGTGGGGGGGTTCCACCAGATTGGACAGAGTCGGGGGGAGGGAGAAGGAATGGGAAAGACAACAGAATGAATAAGATGTATTCTATGTTCATATATGAACACATGACCAGTGTAACTCCACATCATATATAACCACAAAAATGAGAAGTCATACTCCATGTATGTATGATACGTCCAAATACCTTGTTCTGTCATGTATAACTAAAAAGAATCAAAAAAAATTTTTTAATGACTGTCAAAATAAAATTAATCTCCCAGGATGGCCAAAAAGAAAAAACAAAGGAAGGGAAGGGAAAGCTAGACAAGAAATTCAGCTTCTCCATAGTTCAGAGATGAAGCAGTGAGAGAACAGCTGATCAGAGAGGTGGAATGACAAAGGGAATGCAATAAGACATAATACTGGAAAGTGAAAGAATTGGAAGTCTTAGTTCCTGGAACAGAAAACAGGAAAGAATTTTTTGACTCTAAACCCTGAGCATGGCTTTTCAAGGGGGAAGGGTAAAAAAGGGAGAAAGAGGGAAAGGTAAAGTTGACAGGATTACTTTGGTAAAAATGGAAGAGAACAAAGTCATCTAGTTAAGCTGGGGTAGGAGATTCAAAGCCATTTAGTAAGCAAGAAGTGAAGAACATATCTCAAATTGTTGGGGAAAATTGTGAAGCCATATTGTAGAGACCATAACTAAGCCTGTCTCACTAGAAGGAATTAAATCTACAGAGTCTTTATCCCATCTACAGAGAGTAGCAAACACTATCACAGCATTATAGCAAATGCCTTCAAAATGAACTGTTAGACTAATATGTGTAGAGGGATCACTGTTATCTGAAGGTTGCTGATACCACCCCCACCCTAACAAGCGGAAAGTGTGGCAGAGTGGAGCAAAAAAGCAAGTAACTCTCAGGGAGTATGATACATAGGGAGCAGCAAATGCACCAGCTGCTAGCCACAGCTGTGTGACAGACCCTCTCCTGAGCACACACAGACATGAGCCTGCCAATGGCTAGGCATGATAGTACCTACACAAGCCCCAGTAGGCAGAATCATCCTGTGCACCAGTAGTTCCATGCAAAACAGGAGTGGCACACAGATATATACCCCACATACACTGGCTACCACTGATTGCACCTAGATGAGAGCAGCCTCTGTGTATGTCCCGGTAGCTAACTTCGGCAGAAACACTGTATATGCCACTGAAGTGTCCCTCAGATGTCTGCCACATAGAAGCAGCCCACGAATGTGCACCCAGAGATGTTGGGTGCAGAATGTTAAGCAGAATGATGTGGACATGATGTTGCACAAGCCTCAGCAGCTGGCAGACGCCACCCAAGCCCCAGAAGTGCTGTACTTGCCAGAGGTAGCCTGCATATACATGCTCCACAGATACTGTTCACAGCCCAGCATGCTAAGAGGCAGGCCCACAGATGTGCAAGCCCTAGCTGGGGGCAGCTACCCTTTACCTCCCATGAGCCACTCAGCACCATGACTGTTGGGCCACCATGTTCTGCCACAAGTTGCCATGCACCCTGAAATCTACACGGGTGAGCTCACACCTATTTGGTAGTTCTGGGTGCATAAAGCATTTCTACAGGTGGGCACACAAGAGAACATTCCCAACCAGGGAAAGATCTGATCACTATGCTACAAACAGGGGCCCTCCTTCCAAAAAGTAAATAGGTGAACAAACACACCCAAGAAAGAAAAAGCCTCCCTGATTTGCATCAGAGGTAAGTTAATGAGGTTATCCTCTATGTTCAGAAAAACATAGAGGGGGTATGGGTATGGGTATCAGGAAGGTTCAATAAGAACGTCTTTCCATAGTTTGGCATGAAATAACTTAAATCTCTCTAGTGTTAGATTTTCATTTCACTGAAAATAAAAAACTATCTTCTGGGGGAAGATAATCAAAATACACAAGAATTGTAGGACAGCTTTAACAGACCAAACTTAAGGATTATTGGTATAGAGGAATAAATAGAGATACAGGCTAATGGCACTGAAAGCCTATTTAGTGAAATAACAGCAGAAATATTTTCAAACCTTAGAAATGAAATGGGCATCCAGATACTAAACCATGACACATTTTAATTAAATGCCAAATATACAGAATAAACCTCAAAGATAAATGTCAAGTAAACCAGTATGAATAACAAGATTGCGTAGAAGAAACCTTCATATCCAGGAGGTCTTGGAAGGATGTATCAAGTCCTCATGAAAAAAAAAAAAAAAAACCCAACCAAGAGTGCTATATCCAGCAAAGCTATCCTTTAGAATTAAAGGAGATATATAAACCTTCCAAGATAACCATGAACTAAAAAATAAAAGAACTGATGACTACTAAGCCAGCAATGCAGAAGTTACTTAAACAAGACCCAAATCTAAGTTGCTTACAAGAGACACACCTCACAGGCAAAGACATAGGATAAAAGTGAAAGGATGGAAAATAATATTCTATAAAAACAGAAACGGGAAAGCAATCAGGGTAGTTACTCTCTTTCCAACAAAGTAGACTTCAAGACAATCAGAAGAGATAAAAGAAGGTCATTATATAATGATAAAGGGAACAACTCAATAAAAAGATATAACAATAGATAATGTTTATATACAAATATCAGTGCAACTAATTACATTAAATAAACACTATTTGACATAAAGGCTCAGACGGATCCCCCAACAGTAATAGTGGGTAATTTCAACATTTCTCTCTCACCAACAGAGCCATTTAGTAATAAAATCAGCAGAGACATTTCAGACCCAAATCTACAGAACATTTCATTTCGTAACAGCTGAACACACATCATTCTCAACTTTCTCCACAAAAGACCATACCTTAGGCCACAAATTAGCAAATACAAATATAAATATTTAAATCTTCACATCTTATGAGATCATAATTGAATGAAATTAGAGATTAAAACCAAGAAAAACCATAGAAACTAAATACATGGAGACTGAACAACACACCTGTGAATAATGAAGAAGTAAGATCATGAAAAAAAATTCAGGAGAGAAACTTAAAAATTCTTAGAATTGGAGGCTGGGGTGGTGACTTAGCGGTAGAGTGCTCGCCTAGCACATGTAAGGTCCTGGGTTCAATCCTCAGCACCACATAAAAATAAATAAATAAAATAAAGATATATATAAAAAAATTCTTAGAATCAAACAAGAATAGAGATATAGCATACCAGAATCTCTGGAACACTATGAAAGCAGTTCTAAGAGGAAAGTCTTCAAAGTTCTGCAAAATAACAACAATTTCATAACCTTCATAACCAGTAGAAGGAAAGAAGTGACTACAGTCACTCTTCCAGTCAAACCAAAATTAGTGATATAGAAAATAATAAAATACAATGGATCAACACAATAAAAGTTGGTTCTTTGTAAAGATAAAAAAGATTAGTAAACCATTAGTCAAAGAAAAAGAAGACCCAAATTAATAAAATTCAAGATGAAAAAGGAGGTATCACCACAGACATCACTGAAATCCACAGGATCATTATTTTGAAAATTATATTCCAATAGTTTGGAAGATGTAGAAAAAATGGATGTCTGGACATTGAACCAAGAAAATATTAAAATATATATATAAATATATGTAGGAAAAATATAAAAATATACAGGAAAAATATAGAAAATCTAAGCTGAACAGTAATAAGTAATAAGAAGAAGGAATAACAAAAATCCTTCCAACAAAGAAAAGCCTAGGACCAGATGGATTTTCAGGTGAATTCTATCAGATCTTTCATAAAAAAACTAATGCCAGTTTTCTTCAAATCATTCCACACAACAAGAAAATGAAACTACAGTTGGTGAACATAGATGCAAAAATCCTTAATAAAATATGAACAAACTGTACTCAACAATACATTAAGAAGATTATCTACCAAAATCAAATTTGGCTTTATTCCAGGGATACAAGACGGTTTAACATATGCAAATCAATAAACATAACTCACCACATCAACAGAATAAAGGACAAAAACCACATGGTCATCTCAATAGATGCAAATTAAAAAAAAGTCTTTGACAACAAATTCAGCAGCCATTCATGATAAAATACTTAAGAAACTAGGGCTAAAAGAAACCTATCCTCAATATCATAAAGGTTATATATGACAAACTCAAAGCCAACATTCTACTGAATAGGGAAAACTGAAAATACTTTCTCTAAAATGAGGAACAAGACAAGGATGTTCATTCTCACCTCTCCTATTCAATACAGTACTTGAAATTTTTTCCAGAGCTAAGATAGAAAGACCGCCAAGGATCAGAGTGAGGCAGAATTAATACTGTTAAAATGGCCATATTACCAAAAGTGATCCACAGATTCAATACAATCTTCACAAAACTAGAAAAAAAAAAAGTCCTAAAATTCATATTGAAGAATAAAAGACACAGAACATCCAAAGCAATTGTGAGCAAAAACAGAAGTACTTGAGGCACCACAATATCTGATTTCAAATTATACTACAGAGGTAAAATAACAAAAAACAGAATAGTACTTGCATAAAACAGACACATAGATCAAAGAGAACACAGAGACAAACCCACATAGTTAGTCATGTAATTCCCAGCAAAGGCAACAAGAACAACAAAAAGATTTTTTAAAAAATAGTGCTGGGAAACCTGAATATTCTTATGTAGAACATTTTCAACAATTAGTGAAATGCAAATCAAAACTACACTGAGATTTCATGTCATTCCAGTTAGAATAGCTGCCATCAAGAATAAAAATAAGAGGGCTGAGATTGTAGCTCAGTGGTAGAGTGCTTGCCTAGCATTTGTGAGTCACTGGATTCAATTCTCAGCATTGCATATTAATAAGTAAAATAAAGGTCCATTGATAATTAAAAATATTTTTTAAAAATACAAAAAATAAATGCTATCAAGGAAGTGAGAAAAAGAAAAACACATACTGTTGGTGGGATTGCAAATTAGTACAACCACTATGGAAATCAACATAGAGGTTCTTTAAAAGACTAGGAATGGAACAACCACATAAGCCAGGTATACCACTCCTCAATATTTATTCAAAAGAAAGTCAGCATACTATAATGATACATGTGTACCCATGCTTATACCAGCACAATTCAGAATAGCCAAATTATGGAACCAATCTAGGTGTCCATCAACAGATGAATGCATAAAGAAAAGTGGTGTACATACAGAGTGGGGTTTTATTTAGCCATAAAGAAGAAAAAATTTGTGGGAAATATTAAATGAAATAAGCCAAGCTCAGAAAGCCAAGGGTTATGTTTTCTTTCATCTGTGGAATCTAGAGAAAAAAATTTTTAAAAGGATTTCATGAAAACAGAAGAGAGACCAGCAGGGTAGAGAAAAGTATCAAGGCAGGGAGGAAGGATAGAAAGGGGAAGTACTAAAAAGCAAAATTGATCCAACTATGTTTTGTGCATTTATAAATATGCCACAATGAATCCTACTCCTACAATTATAATGCACCAATAAAAAATAATCAAAACAACAAATAGAGGCTAGGGATATAGCTCAGTTGGTAGAGTGCTTACCTTGCATGCACAAGGCCCTATTTTCCTAAAAACTAATTCAAGGGGAAATAAAACTGGTGGGTCCTTATATAAAGGCCACTAAATAATACAATGAATCACATCATTAACCATCGTTTTTCAAAAGGAAATTTCATGTGCTAATTCCTACTGAGAGTATAATCTTGAGGGTACCACACTATACTTTAATTCAATGAAAAAGGCATTCATCGCAGAGAGTTTAGAAAATACAGTCTGGGCTGGGGATGTGGCTTAAGCGGTAGCGCGCTCGCCTGGCATGCGTGCGGCCCGGGTTCGATCCTCGGCACCACATACCAACAAAGATGTTGTGTCCGCCGAAAACTAAAATAAATGTTAAAAAAAATTCTATCTCTCTCTTAAAAAAAAAAAAAAAAGAAAATACAGTCTGATAAACTTAAAAGAATCAAGTTTGAAGGAGCTAACACTAAATTGATGTGTATCTATAATGTTTTATTCACAAACTAGTTGTCCTAAACAGTTTTTAAAAGGATTCATAACTGAATATATCAAAATACATGTATATCAAAATATATCACATTTACCTTTGTGGCTGTGCTGTCTGAAGTCTTGAAATCATTCATGTATTCATCTAAAAACACTTTGAAAGTGTTGACCCAAACTCTCACTGGAGATTCACTCCAATCACGCTGCTCAAGCCTCATGGTCTTTTCCAGAATCTGTTCAAACAGTGCGTAGAGGTCTTTATACCGTATGCTTTTACCATCATCCATCTAATAAAAAATAGAAGAAATGTAAAGTTTTATGAAGAGATTCTTTAAACACAGAAGATTGATTAAACTTTTAGTGGTAATATTTAGAATAAAAATAAGGATCTGATGAAGTTCTTCATGAGCAGGCTGATGAAGTCATGTGGTATCTATAAACTTCTAAGTTTATATAAAAATAAAACTTCCTAAGTTTTAGTCATAGCCTAACAGTTAAACAATGTAATAAATAAACAAAACCTGAGAACTGCTCCCTTACATCTAGCTTTTTAATTTTATCTCTAAAGATTATTTGTGTCTCTCTTACTTATTTCCCCCAAAATGAACTTTATTTAGAGAATTCTACTCTCTAAATAAATACTTGTAGAAAATACTTGATTCTTTGCTTAATGACATAACAGGTAACCTTCTTTATCTCTACTTACCTGAAGAAGAGTGGCATCCTTAGAAAACCACAATATTACTTGCAAAGTATCTAAATGGAATTCCTTCTAACTTGTTTATAAGAATATGGAATCTTATGAGAAACAAAAAAAGCTTTTCAATAATGAAAAACTATTGTGAATATTTAAAATTTATTTCCCTCTTCAGACTTAGAGACTAACCTTTTTTTGATACAGTGTTAGAAAATCACTATTATGCATTGCCTAGGAAGATCGTAAGACTGAAACCAGCCTTGGCAACTTAGGGGAAAAAAAGGCTGGGAGTATAACTCGGTGGTACAGTGTCTCTGGGTTCAATCCCCAGTACCAAAACAACAACAAAACAAGCAAACAAAATAAAAACCTTATGCTGATGAAAATATAAAAATAGAGTTTACACTAAAAAGTTTCTCTGATTTCTCTCTTCACAATGAACTGAAGAATCTACTGAACAAGGCTGGATGTGGTGGGGCATGATTATAATCCCAGCAATTCAGGAGGATGAGGCAGGAAGATCGAAAATTTGAGGCCTGACATCAGGAACTTACTGAGGCCATAAGCAATTCGGTGAGATCCTGTCTCAAAATAAAACAAAAAATGCTGGGGATGTGGTTCAGTGCATTCCTGGATTCAATCCCAGGTACCAAAAAAAAAAAAAGATTGAACAAAAACAACAAAGAAAAATCAGTTATGAATCATTTATAAAAGATGATTTATAAACACTAATAATAATTCAATAGACCAAAGCATTATTGAGCAATAAAAATAAATTTTCTAAAATATGACAAATATCATGTGAAAGTATAAGACAAATTTGAATGCCAGAAATGTCATACAAAAATCAATGACCATGGGGCTGGGGTTATGGCTCAGTGGTAGAGTGCTTGCCTAGCATGTATGAGGTACTTGGGTTCAATTCTCAGCACCATATATAAATAGATAAAAAAAATAAATGTCCATTGACAATTTAAAAAATGTACCAAAAAAGATCCATAAATAACTTAAAAAAAAAAAAAAGAAATCAATGGACATATGCTGTCATAATTCCACTGAGAAAAAGTAGCATAATATATTCCACACATAGGAGAACTGGAAATGATAGCTTGGCAACAGAGCTAAAAGGACTGAGAAGTCAAAAAACTACAGAGCCACTGGGTGAAAAAGAATCCTACCCAAAATACCTGAATCAACATCCTAAATACAATAAAAAAGCTCACAATATGGAAAAACTACTCAAGGAAATTTAGGGAAGGTATTAATATTTGGTATACTTTTCTTTACCCATAAAACACAAACAAGAAACAGAGAAATCTCTATTTGAACAAAGCCTCTGTACTATCTTCTAAAATCATTATTATTAAATTTTCCATATGTTGAATTGATGAATATCTGCTAACAGTCTAGCTTACCGCCAATGCTGATGAATAAAAGCTGAAGATATTCTGCCTAAATTCTTTTAGGGCTTTTTTAAATACAACATCCACTAGTGTATCCTTCTTGCTGTCCTCATTATCTAGGTCATGCATCTGAAGGCAACAGAAAGAAATGTATAAAATCAACTAATTAAAAAGAGACAAATGCAAAAGCTGAATTATACTGTCTTTTCAACAATGCCTGTCATGAAAGTGGAAGCTACAGGCTCTTATGATACAACCCAGGTAAAAGTATGACTATATAAGCAAACTTTTATATTAATACTAGATAATTTCTAAGGTCCCTGTGAACACTATATGATTTTATTGTTCTATTACCATAAGAACAATTCCAAATGGCCAAGGACAAGCCTTACCTTCATATCTGAAATGCAATGTCGCAATTATAGTGAACTGGAAGTCAATAATAAAGCCTAAAACCTTACATACCATCTATATAGTTGGATTAATGCATATTCTATTAATGCATATTCTATATTCTGGTAAATAACAATCTAACTTACTGAAGCATATGTAACCATCTCTGAAGAGCACATCTTATTTTTATACACATATATCCATCCATAATCAACGCTGCTCAGAGGCTTAACTCAGCAAGCAAAGTGTACCTTTTTCAGAAGAAATTCATCCATGCTCTTTAAATCACTAGTACTTGTTATGATTTGGACAGAGTCATTTTGCCAATGCACAGAATCCAAAGCCACGTTGCTAATCTTCACACTTCGCTTTCGCTTTGCCTTTGGAGAAGGCTCTTTGTTCTCTTTGAATTCTTTCCGGCAACTACCAGGTAGTTCTGGGCTCAAAGGAGGTGTTGGGTTATAATGAGTTAATTCTACAAATCAAGATAGAATACCCAAAAATATATATTTAGTAAAAAATATTGATCATCCCCATGCCCTTCTTTTTAACGTCCTTTAGTAAGTTACTGAAGGAAATACACAAAATATCTGAAAAGAAAAGTAACATTAATGTTTGTGGTCAGGAAGGTATACAATAAATCCAGATTGTACAATCGTACAGAAAATGTAAATAAGAATTATCACTACTTTTTTTTTGGTACGGTGATTGAACTCAGGGACACTCAACCACTGAGCCACATCACCAGCCCTGATTTGTATTTTCTTTAGAGATAGGGTCTCACTGAGTTTCTTAGTGCCCCGCTGTTGCTGAGGCTGGCTTTGAATTCGAAATCCTACTTTTTCAGCCTCCTGAGCTGCTGGGATTACAGGCATGTAGCACCTTACCTGGCTAAAATTATCACTACATTTTAATGGTAAATACTATTATATCTTCCAAAGAGCTAAGGTCTGATATTGGAAACGTGGATGAAAGTGCCTTATAGAACATACATCAACCTAAATCCCAAGACCTCAGTTCCAAAGAAAAGCGGAGAGTATGCAACTAGCATATTAAATACTGACTATTAATCTAGTCTCATCTCTGCTACATCTGTTTAAAAGAATATCCAGCTATATATAAGTTTAACAAGCCAGTGAAATTTGAAAATTATTAAATTATTAATTTTATTTACTATGTTCTATAGCCACAAGTTTCAGTGATAATAGTTGGGGATAGCTGGCAAGCTGTTAGGGAGACAGTTAACTCAACTGTCTTACTTTTGTATTTAGTCTTTAGAATTTTGTTATATAACTGTCTGAATTTCTCCCAAAATTGTAGAAATAAACTGGCTTTGTCTGTAACAGTGAATTTTTCTCTGCAATTGTTTACACCAGAGATATGATTCCATGTAATCTTTACAATCTAGAACTAGAACAGACTTGTCAAGCCCCATCTGAAGCCTGTTGAGAACGTTGGCCTCTCACTTCATACATGCTTGTTTCCCTAATGCTTCTAATTCCATATTTTTTATTTTTATTGGTGCTGAGGATTGAACCCAGCGCCTCATGCATGTGAGGCAAGCACTCTACCACTGAGCTACAACCCCAGCCTCTCATTCCATCTAAAAGCTAACTTTGATAATGAAGCAATATATAATATATAATATAATATATAATAATAACTGCCAACTAAAGCAGGAATTGAAACAAATTAAATCTGAAGCATGACACCAGAATAAAGAATATAAAGATACAGAATATGGGGCTGGTATTGTGGCTCAGAGGGAGAGTGCTCACCTAGCATGCATAAGGCACTGGGTTCAATCCTCAGCACCAAATAAAAATAAAGATATTGTGTCCACCAATAACTAAAAAAAAATATTAAAAAAAGATACAGAATATAAGTACATTTAAATTGATATTGACTGATTTTAATTCCATTGCATAACAAGTATCCAATTATTTCAACTGGTATAGTGTCTTCTAAGAAAATGACTCTATAAAAATTGTCCATAATATTATTTTAGCATTATAAATCAAGAGCTACATTAATAAAATTTTACCCAAATGAAAATAAAAAGCTATAATTCTAATTTTTATATAGGTGTCTTTATAAAGCAAACATAATAAAGTCTGATAATATTACTTCAACTAAAATCTTTATGCATCTTTGGGATTAACAACAAAGAATATAATTATGGAAAATGAAAAATTTAGATTGATTATTGTCAACTAGACAAGATATAAGAAACTGAACACCTTGGTAATGCAATAGTAAGAAAATTCAAAGTTTTCCAAACTAAACTTGCAGTATCCACTAATTATCCATATCAGTTTGTTAGCAGATATAAGCAAAGCCACAAGACACATTTCTACCACTCCTTTTGAGCTGACAGGTGCCTCTGCTCCAGGCCATCCATTCCTAAGTCATGATTTATGATCCTTCTTCCTTGCCCCTTTATTTTGTCCTAGATATGAAAAGCTTTTGCTTACTTATTACTACTGATTCTATTCTATCCTTCCTTAAAAGATAACAGCTTTCTTCTTAGGATCTCTATTTTAGTTAGTTCTGATATTTCACCCACTCATTACCACGTACCCACCTCTGATGTATATCCCTGAAGATAATTAACATCTTTACATAGTAGCTAAAAATCTCTTTGTCATCACTCAGAAAAAGGCCTAGGAAGAAGGGGTAATCTAATAGTGGAATTATTAGAATCCTCAGAGAGTGAGTAACGCTAACTATTGGGCACTTCTGAATATGTTATTATTCATGCTCCAAAACAAAAATAATAGCTATATTATAAGGCACTAGGCATTTGGTAGACATTGACATATAATAGTGATTAAGAATGTGGATTCTGGAGTTGGACTACCTGGATTCAAATCTTAACTCTTCAAATTACTATATGTGTATAAATAAGTAACTTCCTCATTGATATAATTATTATTCTCAGTTTATACATGAGAATAATATCAACGCTGGCAACACTGTTGTCAGGATCAATTGAGTTAATACATGTAATATGCTTAGAATAGTGCCCTGCAAGTAGTAAGCACTCAAAGAGGGGCTGTTGTTGTTAATACTAATAATACGTGATTGGGCCTGGAGTCGTGGCTCGGTGGTAGAGCACTTGCCTGTCACATGTGAGGCACTGGGTTCGAGCCTTAGCACCACATAAAAATTAATAAATAAAATAAAGGCATTGTGTCTGTCTACAACTAAAAAAAATTTTTTTAAATACATATTTGTTAAATAAATGAATAATGGCTAAATGTTGGCAGTACAGAAGACTAAGGTTCACCTAAGATTCAAAATCATTCCTGAGGTGGTTGTTGCTTCATTGTTTTCTGCCACATATTCTTGGAGCTTTTAATATAGGAATACTGTAATTTTACTTATTAAGGAAGCATTTAACAATCCTGGTCCTACTTCATTAGAATATCTAGCCAACAGGATTGTCATTATAAATTCTAAAGAAATAGCAAACTTTCAGAAAGAGTAAATAGAAAATATAATTTTAAATAAAATTTTAAAAAGAGTCAAATAAAATTGGCTGTCAATTTTTACCATCTGGAAACTGATGAGATGGAATCACATCTGAACCAGCAAAGATTGATGAAACCTCTGACTGAATGGCAGGTTTTACTCTAGTAGTTTTCTTCTCTCCTTGTTTCCCTTTGGCCCAGAATTTCATCTTAGCTCTCTGAGGTCTGTTTAAAATGAGAAAGAAAAAAAAAAAAAGGTATAGAAAGAAATCAGCATGTCCCAGTGATTCTGTATATCATACTAGATTTTATAAATTTTTCATTTATATTACCTCATTTAAATTTAATCATATTCAACCTTCAATTTTAACTTTACCTGAAAGGTAGTTTCCTCATCTTAAATATAAAAATAATAATTCTCAGAAAATTTAAATAATTTTCTAAAACAAAATAGGTACAAAGAAGTGGAACTAGGATTCCAACACAGGCTTTCTGATTCCTAAATTGATATTTTATCATTACTATCTCCCATCCAGGTTGGATTTAGCATATAGATATTATAATAACAAATAAAATACTTTAAAATAAATCATTATTAACCACCAACCACTCCAAAAAACATTACTTTACATTATTTGTAATTTCTTTCCAGTCTTTATCCATGTCAATTTTAATATCACTGCAATCATAATGTATGTATAATTTTACATCTTTTTATTATTATAAACGTTTTAATGTCACTAACTTATATTCACAAATTAAAATAGTATAATTAACAACAGCCACTACTTATGTGAATTCTTATTTTGTTTTAGGCACAATGCTAAGTGCTTATATAGGAGTACTTTAACAACTTTACTTCTAACAAATTACAAGTTGAATATCTCTAATTCAAAACAATATGAATCCCAAATGCTATAAAACACAAAAATTTCTGAGTGCTATGACACCACAAGTAGAAAATTCAACAGACTTAGGTGACAGGTCACAGTCAAAATATAGACTACAGGTGTATATGGAACTTAATTTCATGTTTAGCCTTGACTCCCATCCTCAAAATCTCTGATTATATATATGCAGATTCCAAAATTTGAAAAATCTGAAATCAAAACACTAAATGTACTAAACATTTTGAAACAGAGATAATCAAACTGTACTATAAATATTATACATGTGAAAAACTGGAGATTTAAACATTAGGAAGTGGACGTGGTGATGCACATCTATAATCCCACCAACTTGGGAGACAAGGCCAGTCTTAGCAACTTAACAAGGCCTCAGCACCTTAGCTAGACCCTGTCTCAAAATAAAAAAGCCAGGTGAGGTGGTGCACACCTGTAAACCAGTGGCTTGGGAGGCCAAGGCAGGAGGATCCTGAGTTCAAAGCAACCTCAGTAACTTATCAAGGCCCTAAGCAACTCAGGGAAACCCTATCTCTAAATAAAAATAAAAAAGGGCTGGGGATGTGGCTCAGTGGCTTAGCGCCTCTAGGTTCAATTCCTGGTACCAAAAAATAAAAATAGGGCTGGGGCTGGGGCTCAGTGGTAGCGCACTTGCCTGGCATGTGAGGCACTGGGTTCGATTTTCAGCACCACATATGAATAATCAAAATAAAGGTCTATCAACAACTATAAAGACATTTTAAAATAATAAAAATAATAAACATTAGGGAACTCTCATATAGTTACCCAGTTAGTGAGAGACAAAGTTGAGAATCACACCTACTATACATCAAGGAAATATCTCTAGATAATAAAAACAGCTCACACTTACTGATCATGTATTATATATACTAACCTTGTATTAGGAGGTTTATTGTACATTAACTTGTAAATACATGAGTATGTAAATAAAACTTTAAATATCTGAGCATCTATTATTCCTTACATGCTAGATTCCTAATTTTCACAACTACCATGAGAGAGAAGTTTTATTATCTGTACTTTATACTTAAGCAAACTGAGGCTTAAAGAGCTGACGAAAATGGAAGTTAAAATCAGGGTTATTTGGTTTTGGATCCCATGTTTTTACAAAAAAAAAAGAGAGAGAGAGAAAGAAATTATTTATCTTTTATATTCATATCTTATAAAGAAAAATGATTCTACAGGGCTTATTAAAAACAACAGCATCCCTCTGCCACTCTCTCCCCACTTTCTTCTCCTCAAGACGATCCTTTTGAATTTATATAATTGGTTCTTCTGCTATTTAGTATTTATATTGCTATTATACCACGACCACAGATAACAATTCAGCATGTTCCACTACTCTTACTCTCTTCCACAAATACTCTAATTTTAGGTAGCTCAATATTCAGGATTTACTTTTAGAAATATTCAGTATTCATTTTTACTTTGTAACTAATCACAGATAAGACATGTAGTTCCCAATATGACCTATTTTATTCTAGAGGGTTTTTTCCTTATTTGTTCATGAAAATTGCTTTGTTTTACATTGTTCACTTTTCTTGTTTTCTTTGTATTGGGAATTGAACCCAGAAGGCTGGGGAAGCAATCTACCACTAAGCTACATTCCCAGCCCTTTTTATGTCTTGCTATGTTGCCCAATCTGACCTCAAACTTGCAAACCTTCTACCTCAGTCTCCTAGGAGCTGAACTTACAGTCATGTGCCAAAATTCCCAGCTTACATTTGCTCATTCTTCGACATACAATTTATTTTCAGATGTTTTTCCTTTTGTATATATCTCCTTTCAATATGTTCAAACATATTAGGTACTCCATTTCATCTTGAAGAAATGCTTCCCAGCACTTTCTAACCTGCTCCAATCTAGAGTGGTTTCCCTTACTGCTTTCATCATCATCATGGAAATTACTTTGTCTCTTTCTTTTTATGATGTATGCTTTTGGGGGGTTATGAATCTATTTTCATCCATTATGACTACTAAGCAGCCTCTTCCAATCTGGAAACTTACATAATTTAGTTCTGTGAAATTTAGTTAAATTACTATTAATTATTTGTCCTCTCCATTTTCTCCATTCTATCTTTCAAGAACTCCTAGCATGAGAATCATTAGATCTCCTAAAAACCCTGTAATTCCACCTCTTTATCTTTTTTGCTCATCTTTCTGATATGTTCTGCACTTTTCTTACAAGCTGAGTTGCTGTTTTATGCCTTCATATTTTTAATTTCAAAAGTTGTTTTTATTATGAATGTTTCTCTTTCATGCACCATGTTTAGTTTCATGGATGTAATTATATTTATTATGCAGAAGTTCCATGATAGTTGCATTTATCTGCCTGGAAGTTTTCTATCCTCTGAATAGTGTATTTTCTCCAAGTTTCTTCTTAGTTTTGGTTTCTTCATTGTAAGGCATGGTCCTCAAATGTATGATGATTACTGGTGTCTAAATATGACTAAAAGTAGATTTTTAAAATGCTGCTTAGAAACTCTAGTGTGCATTGCATTAATGAGGCTTCCAAACTATATTCTTCCTTGTAAGTTCTGTGGCTGACCAATTTTACAGGAAGGGGGAGGACTAACGTCCCAAGGACTCTTTGGCCCATTTTCCTAAAGAGTGTGAGAGAGTGTAGGAACTAAGGAAATGAAAAAAGCTAGGGGATTTTAAATCCCCTTGTTCCAAATATGTGCCCTGGCCCTCAATGGAATCTTGTAAACTCCAAGCGATCTTCTGTTTTATCCTTTCTAGAGATAAATTTCTTGTTTTATGTTAAGACTGGGGAAGAAACTAGATACTTCCTTCTCAGCTTTACCCAAATGGTTTAGGATTCAGCTTTCTCCTATCAAGACACTCTGCTTCTAGTTTTGTGTATGTATTTTGTTTTGTCCTTCTTGTAGGGGGAGGGAGTAGAAATTAAATATATAACAGGTATACTTTCCAGGCATATGTTCTTTTTACTATGTTATACCTTATTCCCCAATTTCTGACTTCCATTATGTTTGGATACCTTGGAAAAGTCCCCTACAGTTAGTGATGAACTAGTCTACCATAGGGTCATGAACCAAAAAGAAGTTTTCAGTGAGGGTCCAAATGTTTATATAACACAACATGACACAAAGGTATTTATTTGAAAATAAAAAATTCATATGCTCTCTTAAAGAGATTAGAATTATTTCCTATAAACCTTTTTCTGAAACACTTAGCTAAGGACAAAACCAAGTCCAAAGCCTGAACATATTTTCAATTTCATCTAGTCTAATCTCTTTTATAACAAAAGACCACAAGTCACATAATGATTTACAGACTTCCCCCAAATCATAATGTATATAGGAAGTTAAAGCTCAACATATGTTCCTAAACTACTATGTGTCTGTAAATATTGGTGTTTATTTTTTGAAATGTCAGTAAAATAATTAATTCAAAAGCACAGTATTTAACTATTCAGACATTAAATAAAATTATATTACTATTAATCCTGTGAATAGTTTATACCTTATATCCGAATCTGAAGACTTCTGTCTCACTGTCAACTTCGTAATCTCTCCTTGAGACATTGCCTTATGAAGTTTTACTTGTTCATCAACTGAAGAAAATCTCTGTGATGTCTGCAATAATTACATATGCAAATACTTTAAAACCAAGTAAATACACGATAGCACTATAATTAAAACTAAGGTTATAGAATTATTTGAGAATTATAGTTGCTTTTAAATTATGCAAAAATGTAATTCATATTATGCAGAGATTTTTTGAAATAACAGAACCTACTGAAAACTCTATTAAACAATGTAAAGTAATCAGAATTATGGAGAATTTGGGTCAATGAAATTGTTGAATAGGACCTACCAGTTAACAAAGAATCTCATATAGAAAAGTAAATAGTCATAACTATTCAAAGATACTTAAATCCAATCACTTGATAAATCTAGAACACTTTGTATTGCCTTTCAAACCTCTTTTTATTTATAACAAAAGGTGGTAATTATTTTTACCGCTTAACTATTATAGATTCTCATTATATTCAGTCAAGGTTTAGAGGAGCTAGAACACATAGAAGATAAGAAAAAACAAAGAACCCAAGAATAAAGGATCATTATCATTACTAATGTTCTAAACTATAAACAATTTACAAAGCTATCAAACTGGGACCTGAATTTCAATTGGCAATTCTTGTTCCATTTGTTTACAATGTGTTCCTCTAAAGACAATCCCATTTCAGGAGAGAATTCTTCTTACATATTTGTTTCCTAGTATTTTGTTTCTCCATAGTCACAATATCATTTCTTTAGCCTTTTTTAATCAACAGAAACAGAGTATCCTGAAATATTAAAATTTAATGAGCAGGTATCTGTTTCTGGACAAGATGGAGTAACAGGGGCCTGCTTTACCCTTTTGCCTGAAACTTAAATAGACAAAATGAGAATACAAAACAGCAGTTTTTAAGACAATATATGGGAAACGTCCATTGTGAATCCTACACCTGCCCCTTTTTACTGTCTTAAAATAGTTTATAGACTGTGATATAGAGAGGGAGAACCCAGATGAAACTTGATAAACTCCATGAATTGAACATATGAAGCTGACAAGTGCAAGGCCATTAAGAAAACTAGAAACAAAAAGACAGAATACTAGAGAGGGACACACCACAAAAGAACTCTGGAAACTACAAAAGGACACCTCTGAGTATGTAGTTGAATACTAATCAACACTGTTGTGTATATAAACAACCCAAGAGGGAAAGGACCACCTGAAAGGATTATAGGTAACAGTATCCATCACTCACAAAAGGTAATACTGCCTATCACCAAGAGCCAGAGTACAGACGCACACTTGTAACCCCAGCGGCTTGGGAGGCTGAGGCAGGTGGATCGCAAGTTCAAAGCCAGCCTCAGCAACACAGCAAGGCTCTAAGCAACTTATCCAGATCCTGTCTTGAAATAAAAATAAAAAGGGCTGGGGATGTGGCTCAGTAGTTAAGTGCTCCTTAGTTGATCCCTAGTACCCTCTACTCCCCAAAAAAGAATACATTCACCAAGAATAAAACATAGTCTTAAAAAAAAATAAACCCAAATATGATCTGAACTCTTGACTCTACATACATATTTTATCCCTTGTATTCACTATAAACTGGTATATCATTTAAACCAACAATGAAGGTTCACATTTAGCAAAATCCAGAAATGTAGGAAATCTGACATTAAACAAATATTTCCTCAACAGATAAATTGTTCAAGGAACAAAAAAAGAGGCAAGGGAAATTCACAGATCAAGTGTGCCTTAAACATGAGTTTTAAATGACTTCTAGGACACTAACAAATGACTTCTAGGAAACTAGCAATAATGGAAGCCGCCTAAATACAGAAATAGTGGCATAATCTCCAAAAACAATTAAAAAGTAAGAAAAAATAAAACAGCACTATGCCTAGCAAAACAATTCAAATTACCTGTCAGCAGAAAGATAAATACATAATCCTAGCAATTTCTCTCATAGTCTCACTAGGAGCTTCTTCATAGTTCAAGGGCAATCTAAGAAAAACTATGCAAAAGTGAAAAGAGTAAAACTAGAAATGAGCTGAGGTAATAAAGTAAATGCCAGAAAAAGACAGTCCATTCAAAGTGTAAAAACATAACAGATTACAAGCAGATTGACTTCAGGGAAAGGACTTAAAAAATGCATGGGCTCAGGGAAAAAAAAAACATTGTTTCTGAGTAAAAGAAGGTAAATAAAAAGGAAGAGGTGCACTAAAGAGATGGAGTAGTGAAGAGAAAAAGGGGGCAGAATTCAGAATCTAGCAAGTAAAAAGAAAAGGAAAGGAAGAAAAAAAAAAAAAAAACCCAACCCCAGAGGAAAAACAACATTGCCCCCATTATCACCAAAATGAAAACAAGCTTTTCATAAAGAAACTGTACTTTGTTACACTGACAAGGAGGAAGGTCTTGAACTTATCTTGTAAACCAACCAAATGGACAAAATGTATTAAAACATGCAAAATCTATACAAAGATACAAGAAAACAAAGCAAATGAATACCAAATGAGAACCAAAACAACTTAGTGATTAACCATATCCCCCTCAACACAAAACAAAAAAATCACAAGTGAAGGAAACAGAAATTCTCAAAATTAATTAAATATTCTTACATATATTTGAAAAATCTTTTGAATAAGAAATTAGAATTCAAAAATAGCAGAAAAAAAGAAATATAAACCAAAACTTAATATTTTGAGCCAAAAAGTAATCAAATATTCACATATTAGAATCTGAGATACATCTAAAATTATCATCAGAAAAATATGTTGACTTAAAAAACTATATGAATAAAAAATAAATAAATGAATTCCCAAATCAAAATCTAGAAAAATAAGAAATTAATAAACTAAAGAAAACACATGGAAATATTGGGCTGGGGATGTGGCTCAAGCGGTAGCGCGCTCGCCTGGCATGCGTGCGGCCCGGGTTCGATCCTCAGCACCACATACAAACAAAGATGTTGTGTCTGCCGAAAACTAAAAAATAAATTAAAAAAAATTCTCTCTCTTTCTCTCTCTTAAAAAAAAAAAAAAAGAAGAAGAAAACACATGGAAATAAATAATACAGATAAAAGCAAAAATCAAAAAAGTAGAGAATGGGAAAAAACATTTTAAAATCCTGCAATTTTGTGAAAAAAATTTACAAAATAGACAAATGACTAAATAAATACACAAAAATCTAAAATAAATATGAAAAGTTAGATGAAATGGATAATTTCATAATAAAAAAATGGTTTATCACAACGGACATTAGATAAAAAGCTTTATTAAAAAGACCAATTTTCCTAAAGGAAATAAAGAAACTATGCCACAAAAAAGCACTAACCCCAGGTGATGCTTCCTAGACAGAGAAATCCACCCAATCTTTAAAGAATATAGTCACATGTTATGAATTGTCCTTGAGATTTTGGGGGGAATGAAATACTGGTATAAATACAAAGTGTGTATTCAATAGTATAATTGCTCTTAGGGTTGACAATCCAAGAATCTGGGTGTTTAATCCCAACCATTTTCTACCCTACAAAAGACCCAGTTCAAAATCACAAAGTCCAGACATCAAAATCATGTAAATAAACTCCCATTTTTACCCCGTATACAGATTGCAGAATCATAATAAAAATTTTTTAAAAAAAAGAAAAGAAAAAAAAATCATGTAAATAACCTCTTCTGACTTCCTTCTTTTGAGACACTACTAAGACACAGTCAAGGTGGTTTTCCCCTACTATAATATGAAAATAAACTGAGCTTTGCTTGATCAACAGGTTTTTCTGGCAGTCTTTTATGAAATGAACAGCAAAGAGAAAGAAAACAACACAGATAAGGATGAGAGAAAATAATAATAAAGAAATGGGGGGATGGATAATTAAAAATTTAAGTTTTATCCTGTTAGAGATAAAGAAGAATGAAATTGTGGAGAGCTTTTTGGAAGTCACATCTTAAAAGAGATTTTTCTAAGTCTGGCTATCACATCTTTACAGAGATTATTTTAAGTCTGGCTAACAGTGTAAGAAACTATACAGAGAAAAGTATGTTTCCTATACTAATCTTTAAAATACTGCTTAGCAGAACATGTCATTTTCTTCAGTAAATGCCCCAATGGTGGATATAAGAAATAAGAATGGCATATAGACCCTAAATAGTTACTTAAATGGCAGTTGGAAGTAGGAAATTAAAAAACATGGAAGTCACACAAAGGAGTGAAACAACTACCCTTGAATCCTATCCCCACACCAAGTACAGCTGAATTTTTACCAACCAACTCAAGATATAATGTTTATCAAACCCCCTTCAGGTAATTCATTTGTGACTGTCCACATCCCTTTAGTTCAATTACTTCACAACTGGAAAAGTCAGATGTGATCATTTCTGCTAAGATTTAATGACATACTTTCTAGCAAACACCAGTGATACTATCACTTAATCCAGGAAAAAGAAATTGAGTTTTTAAAACTCCGTGTGCCCTCCAAAATCAAATCCCTTTAAAAACATCTGTTGTTGTTGTTTTTCCCACAGTGGTGGTCCCACTTAGAAACAAGAAGTTTTCATCTTCATGGTATCAGATAATGTTAGAGCAAGGTATATTTTCAAGACAAACAAAGAAACACATTTTAAAATTGTTCCTACCCTCCCCACCCCAAACCCTAATAAGTATCTGTTAGCATATTCTAGAAAGCAAAGCTTCTTCATGCAAGTGTCCACGAGAAACAAGCACCACCACCTGTTCCTAAAATAGCTAGTAATGAAAGAAGACAGTGAGAAAGCCGGAGAGATGTCTAACACGCTATGCAAGGTGCTCTACAACTATTGGCATGCAGTGACCATCAAGCAGGCGATCAGAGGCTAGAACACCAAAGGAGCTGAAAGCTCAAGAGCAGAAAGCCCAACTTCCTGATTCATCTCAGCAAGAGTTCCCAGTATGAAAGAATTCCACTACCAAAAGTACTAGAGGTTGTTACAGAGGAAACACTCAGGAACAAAAGAGCAGTTATAAATGCTAAATTCTTTCATGAATACATAATTTCATATGCTACATAAAATAGAATTTTAAATAAAATTAGTGTGTTCTATTATGAAATTTCATATTTAACTACTAATCATAACAAAACATATTTCATTATTTATAACTCAAACATAGGGCACCTTCAAAATGGAATTATTTGATCCTACACTGAAGACATATTAGTTCTAATCATATATATTAATAGATAAAACAAACTGTTTCCAACTTCTACAATACTACAGTTTGGCTCAGGTTAATGATATTTGTTTAATCATGAAACATGTTCTACATTCTTCTCTTTTTACTGATTTTGTTTTCCCACAAAGAACACCAACATTATCAAGAAAAAGCTGGGACCAATGCCCACAAAAAATAATGAGGGTATTTTGGAAATTAGGAGAAATTTTAGTTACCTAGGTCTTCTACGCATTCTAACAGCTTAAAACAATTCAAAAACTAAAATATTTAATAACTCAAAGAGCATCATAAAATTTTCTTCCATAATAATAATATTAAAGAAGAATAGTGCACAACCAACTCATGGATATGCATGGAAACAAAACATATACTTGTCAAACCACAAGTGTACCCCTAGTTTTGGTTAAGATTATAATAAAATTAAGTAGTACAGCTTTATTAAAACACAACTCTGATGTTAACAATTTATGATAATACAAATTCACACTATATAGAGCCTTCTATTTGACTGTGTTGATCCAGGGAGACACATTTTGCTCACTGGATTTTTAAAAGTTCATATTTATGTTCTATTACTGAAAAACTGGAGGAAGGAAGCAAGTTTAAAGGCTTAAAAAACCTATCAAAACAAATAAGTAAAAGTGAATAATATTTCAGTTAAAATTGACTTAATTAGTTTAATAGATAACCTATTCCCTAGACCAGGGCTCAGTAAACTACTACTACCAGCAGGTCAAATATAGCCCATTGCCTGTTTCTGTAGTTTTATTAGAATACTTATTATCGTTGCTGCTTTCACACTACAGTGGCCAAATCAAGTAAATGAAGAGTCTATACAACCTAAACATTCTAAAATATTTATTATCGGGCCACTTACAGAAAAAAAAATTCAAGGATATAAAAAAAATTCAAGATACAACATCAAAAATTTCTGTATCAGTGATAAATAACCTTAATTTTGCTTGATTTATGATTTCATTATATACTGTTAAAATGCCCTTTATTTGAGTCCTAGTAAGTTAAGACTTAGCTGCAATCACTGTGTTCACTGAGGTTTCCCATGTACAAACTAATAAATGAAAAGAAGCTGTGAAGATTAGCTAGCTTTAGATTAGCAAAGACTATTCCCAACAGATTTGTTGATTTTTTAATATTGCTGTAAATTTACCATTTCGGAGTCACTGTGAGAGGCCTGACCCACGCTGGATGCAGGCCCTAGCTCAGAGTGAGAAGCTTGGTCAAGGGAGAGAAGGGGCTCAATAATGTCATCGTAATCATCTTCCTCTGTATCCCCCTCCCCATCGGCAAAAGTACCTCTAGTCAAGAAATCGGAGCGCGTCCGCGCCATTCGAGCTTTCTTTTTATGGGCCGGTCTGGCAACCTGCTTGACCAAATAATAAAACAAATAACACAACAATGTTTTGTTTTGTTCTGTTTTGGAGACGATGCCAATGAAAGAGGGCTCATGAATTTCTTGAAATATCCCTCCACCCCAATGCCCTTTCCATTAATAGAAATAACAGAGATGACCAAAAGGAATACAAATATGTTACTTTCGACCAAGAATAAAAATGGAGGGCTGGGGTTGGGGCTCAGTGGCAGAGTGCTTGCCCTGCACAGTGAGGCACTGGGTTCGATCCTCAGCACCACATAAAAATAAATAAACAAAGATATTGTGTCCATGTATAACTAAAAATTTTTTTAAAAATAATAAAAATGGAAACCAAATCTACAATGTTCTTCTACATAGCCAAGTAAGTCATTCTTCACTGCCATAATGTCACACCAAAGTCACTTGAATAAACTGCCTTTTTTCTTAGCTAATTCTTTTTTTGTAAATATAATCTGAGTTTTAGGCACCATTTCTTTCCTGGAGTACACCTTCCTAATTATAACAAACTTAACTCATACTTCTTTCTCTAAGAACACTTCTGAATAAATGAGTAGATAAGGTGTTCTACTTACAAGAACAGTAACTTCTAGAATAACATGCATCTACGTCATACAGAAGATGCTTACCTCTTGTTGGCCTGGCCCAACTAACTTCACAGGTTTTCCAGCTGGTTCATCTTGTTTAGGGACTTGAGGATTTCTTTTGTTTAAGGCTTCACTGTTTACACTTTAAATAAAACAACAGGATTACATTTCAATTCCTAGCAGATAGCCCATGGAAGTAGTCTTAAAATACAGCATGAATTATAATCAAAGAATTCTAGCAAATTCTATAAATATTTTCAGATCTTAGCAATCCCCAAAATAAAAACTCAGATTTTTTTCTGTTACCTAATCAATACTATTATCTAGAGTCTACATGTATGACTGAATTCCTAGAGTCTCTGCCATGATAGTCACTGGGTATACTCCACTACGGTGACATATGTTTAAACAAAGTGTAGTTCAAAACCTGAAGTGAATTTGATAAGAAAATACCAAATTCCCCAAATCTTTGGAATACTAGTCTAAGAAGGGGCCTTTTCATCTAATCATTATAAAATACCTGATAATCAACAATAACCAGTGATAATACTAGCTTTTAAAAATACCGAAGATGGTTCTTATTGGTTAGATAATTCTCTTTCTGAAATCTTTCTCTGTAGCCTTTTAATCTACTATCTCAGTTTTAAAACTTGAGGTTATACAGAATAACAACACTGGTAGGATAAGAAATTGTTACCACTTGGAAGAATGCTCCAAGCCATACAGACGTTATAGTGTTGGCTTGTGAAAATTTAATATGCTTGAATAACTATATGATGTGATTATTTTATCATTAAATTCTGTGCAGAAATGGATGTCAGTATCTGAAAAGAACATATACTTTCAGTGCTTCAATCAACAATATTAATTCAGCCCCATGAGCCTTAAAATTTATCAACAACATATTGCTAAACTCACCTCAGCAGGACTATAAATTCTTTTAAGAATCATATCCTACCTCCTAGTATAGAATTGTTTGAAAGTAGACATTAATTTATAATACTAGTTGATATGTAAACTGATCTTACATTCAAAATCTTTTATTTACCTTTTTGGGTGCTCTTGTATTTATTTATTTTATTTTACTTTATTTTATTTATTTATTTTTGGTACTGGAGATTGAACCCAGGGAGCTTTTCCACTGAGTTACATCCCAGACCTTTTTATTTTTTATTTTGAGACAGGGTCTCCATAAGTAGCTTGGGGCCTTGCTAAATTGCTGAGGCTGGCCTGAAACTTAAAATCCTCCTGCCTCAGTCTCCTATCATTTAGCTTTTATAAAATGAAATCTAGGGTCTTTTATCCTAAAAGTAACAGTCCCGAAACAAATAGAGATGGCAATCTTTACTAGCTAAGTTTCTCAGCTATCTCCCTTTCTGACCAGTGTATGATCAAGCCAAACAATTTTAACTTTAGTTCTTGAAGAATTTTCTTGTGACCATTAAAAATCACCACAGCTGACCTTACTTGTCTGCTTCCAAAGAGAAAGAAAGCAATTAATAGTATCTTTACCACCCAAAGTAATGTTTAAACTCATGGAATTTTCATTAGATTTTCCCAAGATTTCTTTTATGTCATCCCTCATTAAACAGATGAAGACCACTATGTACTTATCACCATTATGGTATTAAAAAAACACTAACCTAATACTATTTCCTAATCATGAGACCCAATGCTTTTACTTTTATGTAAACAATTTAATGTATAATTATTGAAGATAAGTAGATTATTAATATGGTAAAACAAACTACTTCAAACTATATTATCTTGGGAAAATGTAAAAGGGATAATTAACCAGGATGATTAATGTTTTTTGAGTCTACAACCAAGTCTTCACAAAACAGATTCACTCTATATTCAAGTATCTATACACACACATACATAGAAACACAATATCATGTCATTAATCAGAATGACAGGAATTCTTTTTAACACTGTTTTACTGGCATATGTGCTATATAGAGCCTTTGAACATCTATACTATCTCTAGGCTCATGGGCAGAAATTTAACTTCAAGTTGTCATTAAGTTAAAATGCATTTCATAATATGCAGAAACCCTCAGTAGAAAAATAAAATATTAATGGTCGTTGCCCATATTTATAAGGGTTTCTTTAAAATCTTACACAAATTTAAAGGCTGAAAGATTTATATACCCAGAGTACAACAGGAGAGAAAAAGGTATTTTCACTGATAATATGAAATTTCATTTATTTAGCCCTAAGAGACAGCCTTCCTTTCACCAGTGATAGTCTCCTACAAAAACTGAAAGAAGCCATTGTATACAAAGACTTAATAGAAGTATCTTAAATGTTATTGCTTTTATGTATCCCTTAAAAAATGCTTTTCTGGACTAGGGATGTAGCTCAATAAGTTGAGCATTTGCCTAGCATGCAGAAGGTTCTGGGTTCCATCCCCAGCACTGAAAAAAGAAGAAAAATAGCTTTTCTCATGACAACTACCAGTGTTTAAAAATATATGAAGGAACTTTCATTTATGTAAGGTTTCTAATGTAAACTCTTAGAAGCTGGAAGAATGGTGGTTGCCAGGGACTGAGGAGAGGGAGAGGTTATTTAATGGGTATAGTTTCAGTTTTGCAAGAAGAAAATATTCTAGAGTTCTATTACACAACCAAGAGCATATAATTAATATCACTGTACTGTATACTTAAAAATAGTAAAGATGGCAATTTTATGCAATATGTTTAAAACACAAAAACAGCTTGGACAGCTACATTACATATCTCTAGAGCAACCAGCATTTGTTGAATGCCTACTCTGTTTATAGCACTGTACTGACTTTCACAAATACTTTTTCACTTAATAAGGAAGAATAAGAAACTCTGCTATCAAGGATTCCTAGGGTATAACTACATCCAATTTCAGGTGACTAATACAACCAACAATAAGGGAATATTGTTATAAAAAGAAAATGACTTATTTGAGCAGCACCCATAAAAAAAGTTAACGCAATGTGGCACACCTCTGACTGGGGATGCAGCATATGTGAGGGCCCTTGGTTTAATCCCCAGTATGGAAACAAACATGGCACCTTAATAAAAGAACTTTCCACCTATACAAAAAAATAAATATTTCACTTACAGAGGAGTACTCATATTGTCCTTTGGTGTGAAGAAAATGGCCCTTGTACTCCCCTCTCTGGAAGGTTCATCAGATTTGTGGCCATAAGACTGAATTGGCCTAAGGTGTTCTCTTTTTGAAATGCGATTATTAGAGTTTTTACAGGCTATACTCTGCTGGGTGCCTGTTCTTTCTGTCTTGGATAATTCCCTGACAGTACTAGATTGGCATGAGTTTCCTTTTCTTTCAAAGAATAGGGTGATAGGTCGGTCTCTCACTGGTAACTGAGCAGAGGGACTGTCTTTTGGGGTAAGATTTGTATCTTTTATAGTCACTAATGATGGGGACTCTAGTTCTTCCTTATTTGGGGTATTTAGGATGAAGACAGAGGATGGCCTCTCTACTCTTTGCTTTGGTGGACAGAAAGATGGTACCAGGAAAGACTCCTCAGTTTTTGGCTTTTCAATTTTCTTGAAAGTTTTACGTTCCTTCTCTAAAATGTCTGTTTGCTGACGAATCTGTTCCATCATCTTTTCTTCATTCTTCTGCTGCAACTGCTTTTGCCTTTCTTCCTTCTGTGTGTTTAGCTTTTCTAATTTCTTAAGCACAGTATTAGAAGAATCTGTTTTAAAAGAAGGAACCATTTGATCTTCTGAGAAATGATACTTTCTGGCTTCCCTGTTGATATCCAAAGAAAGAGCTGTCCCCAGTGTGTCTTCACTTTCTAATAGTTTGTTTCTTTGGATATTTGTGTCTACTTGGGAACTTGCTTTCAGGGGGTCTTGATGAGGAATATAAAAAAATGTGGGCAGACTATTTGATATAAAAGAGTCTCTCAGCTGTGGTTTACAGGTAATAGGTTCAGAAATGCACACAGCCTTTTCCTTCATAGTTCCATTCTTCAAACACTCTGAGTCAGAGGATGCTCCCTTTTGAATCAATGCATGGTTAGTCTCTCTTGAGGCACTGAAGGTATTGTCCTGTGAATCAAATTTTGGGCTACTAGATATTTTAGGTGATGGAATCTTCAAATCTTCTAAAGTTATGGACTCTGGTTTGCTCTTTTGGCTTTCCTCACAACTCAGAAGTTCCAAGCTTCCTTGAGAGCTTTCACTATCAGGTGTACCCTGTGGAGATTGAAGGCCTTCAGGCATAAGTTCTGTAGACCATCTGCGTTCTTCTGAAGGTGACATACCACCAAGAGAACGAACTTTAAGCAATTCTAAGCTAAATATAGCTTGCTCTAGTTCTCTCATTCTCCGGCTTTCTCTTTTGGCCCGGACTACTTTCTTCTGATGCAGATCCTCCAAGGACTTGGGCCTTTCTTTTACAATCACATCTTCCTTCAAGTCCACACCACTTTGGCTTCTGGCTTTCTCCTGCAGCTTCTCTGGAGTCTCTTTTGAGCAGTCCACTGAACTTTCATGGCTAATTCGATTACTCTCTATCCCAGATTTACCTTCCTCTATGGCTTTCTCTCTGTTGTCAAAGGAACAATCCTCCCATTCTGAAGGGTCTGAACCCTCTATTTCCAGAGATTCATATGCCTTGATATTCACCAATCCAAGTTTTAGCTGTGTTTCCTTTATCCTCTGTTCTTTTAAAGCTTTAAATCTATGTAAAAACAGATAAAATGGATTACAGATCTCTCTTGATTACCACTAAGATAATTTTTTAAAAAATGGAAAATCACAAAATTTTCTTTGTTTTTATTTCTTTCTTTTCTTTTTGAGATTCTATGCTATGTTTGAGGTTGGCCTCAAACTCCAAGCTCAAGTGATCCTACTTTCTTAGCCACCCAAGTAGGTGGAAACCTGGAATGTGCCATTTCCACCCAGTTTTAAAATTTCCTTTCTATAATACGCAAGTATTTCTTAAACTAACCAGATCCATACCATCTCATATTTTCCTATTTCCATGAGTCCAATGATACTTTCAATATATGTATTATTCCTAACTGGGCATTCTAGCCATTCTAACCAAATGTAAACTAACTCAAAAGTAAAGCTATCAGAAGGGTTGTTGGGGATGTGGCTCAGCAGTAGAGTATTTGTGTAGCATGCGTAACGCCCTGAGTTAGATACCCAGCACTACAAAAACAAAAAACAACACACATACACACACACAAAGAAAAAGTAGAGTCTCATTTCAACAATATCCTTACTTTAAAGTAGACAAATATAAAATTAATGAATATTGCCAATTTTATAAGATTAACCTAATATATAAGTTAATTCTTAGCAGTTTTAACCATGTAAGTTTTCAATCCAATTTAATTCAATAAAGACTTATTTAATTTCCATCATAGACCAGACACTGTAGGTTCAAACTAGTATGGGTATCACATCCTCGAGAAGAATATGTATCCAACATGCATTAAAAAGTCTTCTTGCTCAAAATTACTAATCAGTTTATTTATTTACTTTTATTCTATTAATAAATTTTTAGGGATTCAGAGGATATACAAAGATAAATTAGACATATCTGTTTGGAAATAAGATTTGCATTTCCTCTTTAAGAGCAGGTACATATCATATTCCCAAAGAAGAAAACAGTAAACTAATGAGGGCTACTGAGAGAAAAACTTCACCTCAGCAACACAAGCAATTGGAAATAAAGGCATGCACAGGAGACAATATAAAATCAATTTTCACCAAGAGGATAACCAATAGTAATACTAGTGTAAAGCAGAGGTATAAACAAAGTACTTAGGAAGAGAGGGAGCAATTATTATGGTAACAGAGATTACCTCTGTCTTGCTCTGAATCCTCTACATGTTGACTGCAAAAGGATAATTTTTTTCTTCTGTTCTTGATACCTTTTATTTTCTCTGTAGCCTTTCCATCTTGCCTGTATGCAGGTAGCAGCCATATGCCTGCGCCTATAAATCTCCCTCCATTTCTGTTGGATAATTATGACAGCAGCCCGAAGCTCCAAATACCGTTGCCTCTCTAAGTGAGCACGCCAGGAAGCTTGGAGAAGAGTAGCTGCACTAGCCATAACAAAAGCATCCTTCTGCACAGCTACAACTCTGACTTGCTTCTTATTCAGGTAATTTCTCCAGAATTGCTGGGGAATAAACAATAAAAACTGGTTGTCATGTTACTACACATTTTTATAAGAAAGGGAAAAAGGATAGATTTCTTAAGTCAATTAAGTGTTACGTGGCTAAAAATAAGTTTGATGATTAAAAATAAGTTTTCTTTTCCACATATGCTTGACTAAAACATCTATGTTAAATAACATAACTTTCACAAAGTTAATTATAGAATTTAAGTTTCTGGATGCTTTCAGGTTCTTATGTTATTTTTAATAAATTATATCATATTTTCTTGATACAGTTTTCCCAAATAACATTAATAGGTTTAAAGCAATTAAAGATGAAGCTATTAAAGATTTTCTTGAACAAATAAAGATGGAGGTATTAAAGATTTTCATGAACAAAAGAAAAGATCTTATGAAGACCCAATGTTTTAAAACAATAAGAAGGATAAAAAAACAGATAAATGTGAAATAAGGTGTTATCATTCAAAATGAGTACCTAGCAACAATATGCGCAAAACTCATAAATATCACTCAGAAAACTTTTAAATAACAATAACTATGCCAACAAAATTAAGGTGCATAACTCCTTTGCCCTTGCTCATACTTCAAAAGACAATATAAAACAATTTATTCAAATTAATTTAAATTCAACACAATAAATTAATAGTCTACTAATTTACACTACAAGTTAATCTGTTGGGTGCTATAGATATTTCAAAAATGAGGCGGATATAGTCTCATCTCTGAGGTTTATATTATTATTTAAATGTTTCATAGTAAAATAGCAAAATAAACCTGTCAATCTCATGCAGAAAATCCTTTGCTTCCCACCTGGATAATAATGGATGCCTGTTTCAGATGGAGGAAATGCTGCCTACACAGCAAGGCCCTGAACCATCGCTGCAACAATATGATTCTGCGGAGTACCTCTTGGTGAAGCAGATCTTGTAAGTTCTGTCGTCCCTGCTCCTTTAGGAAGACCTATCAGAATAAGAAAATAGGGAACACAACTTAAGAAGAAATGAAAAAAATATTTCATGAATTATCTTTCTGTGGTAGGTTTTCAGAAAAGAAGAAATATAATGGCAGACATGTAAATGAAGTACCAATAAATATTTCTATCAATTGATAGAATAGTCATTCTCAAAAATTGAAAACAAGAATATGGGAAGTAAATAGGAAGGTGAACAAGTGTGCAAAAATTCCAGTGCCAAAGACTGACAGACTATTTTGCTTGAAAAAAATTATTGTCATAATGAATCAAAGTACTGTTAATTTGTCATATTTTTCAAGGGTGTTGGGGAGGTAAGAACAACAGATTATGAAATCATGAAGCTTGATCATAACATGACTAAACCAATGATTAGTCTTTGAAATCCAACATTCATTAAAAAAGTCTTCTTGCTCAAAATTACTAATCTGTCTATTTACTTTTATTCCACTAATAAATTTTTAGGGATTCAGAGGTATACAAAGATAAATTAGACATATTCATTTGGAAATAAGATTTGCATTTCCCCCTTTAAGAGCAGGTATATATCATATGCCCAAAGAAGAAACAGTAAACTAATAAGGGCTATTGAGAGAAAAATCTCACCTCAACAACACAAGCAGTTGGAAATAAAGGCATGCACAGGAGACAATGTATTATCCAAGAAGATAATAAATTTTATGAAGCTGAAATATAGAGGTCCTTAAATGAGAGGAATATGTCTAAATTTAATTAGGAGGTTATCAGGAGATTATTACTGAACAGGAGACGCCAACATAAAGAAGTATATTAAGGTGATTTTTATATTATGGGCAGAAGAAATTAAATGGAATGACTAGAATACACTAGAAGCAGATGAGCAGCTGTTTATTGTAAAAGCAATGAAGATGAAAAGAACTAAGGAACAAAAAGATGGAAAGAGTAGGAATGGAGAAACAGGCAAAGATGTGAAAATCATTTGTAAGGAAAAAAGAAATAAGAAAAAAAACCCAGAACTTTGTAAAAGGATTAAATTAAAGGGTAAACCGAAGATGATCACTGTATCATGTTTTCTAGTCTGAGAAACTGGAAAACAGATGAAAAAGAAAGAAAATAGTTGATAAATTAAAGATAGTAAAGTTACTTTGGGGAAGTTAAGTTGGTGATTACAGAAGAATGTCTAGTCAGAGATGGTTCAACTTACATTTAAAATTAGTCAGAACCATAGTATTGGCCTTGAAGTTGTATCATTAATACCAACTTCATTATCTAAAAACTATAGACTATAATATCTGATATGCTATTTTATAAAAATTTATATATAAATTATATTAAAAATGTAATAAAGAACGATATTAAAAAACAAAAAATGCAGTTTTGACAAACACTGTACATGTTATATTTACCATGGTTTTTCCAACTTGATAATTATCTGGATTAAGATTTATTTTCCTAAAGAAATCCTGAATGTTCAATTTGGATGGAATAGTATTTCGGGGAAGAAGTACATGGAAATGGCTCACAAAGTCCTGAAAAGCAGAAAGAAAATGTTGTAAAATTTCAAGAGAATTATATGTAAAAAAGATGCTAAACTAGCCCATTATTCCTTTATTATTCTTTTTCTTTTAAACAGGGTCAAACCAAAGCACTTGTTAATTCAAAGTATTATAAAGGGGTAAAACATTGAGTTCTACATAATCAAAACAAAAATGGAAGAAGAAGGGAAGAAGCTAATTATCTTGTTTGGAAAAAAGTTGTATTAAAGACAAAAGAAATAGATATGTACCTTTGTTGATTGATAGTTTCCTAACTGAAGAAAATCCTGCTGAGTTAACTTTAGAGAAACCAAAAGTTAACTTTCTTTGAACTAGAGAAGAACCATTTCAATTACTAGAGATAACAGTATGAAGATATCAGTAAGAAGATGTTAAGAGTAAATTTATTATCAGCAAACATTCTGTTCAAATGAGAGTAGCAAATACTAGATTCTATTACAACACAAACTTAAAGTGATTGCCAGCATTCAACAGAGCAATAACTCTAACTCTTTTGAATTCTGAATACTAAAAGTAGACTGGAAAGGGAGAATTGAGGGAAATAACATGTGACTTCCAAAGAAATAACACGTAAGATATGTGGGAATAATTTACTTGATGTGAATATATATTTAAATATTATTATAGTAGCATAAACCTGGAAAGAATATTTGGAGCTGTATCCTGATTGGCGAATTCGAACTGTTTCCAGCATCCCAGTATATCGAAGCTGTCTAAGTACCAAGGCATCATTGAATCTTAAAGGCAGCTAAAACAGAACAAACAGAAAACAATGTTAACCCAGAACAGCATATCTCCAAATTACTATCCATTTTACAGAAATATCTAACTTTTTTAAATCTAGGAATTGAATGGAGACTGTCTGGTTAAGATATAGCTAAGGTGACAGGATAAGTTCACCACCCAGCTAGTAGCTTCAGAAATGTTCTGACTGTCCAACCCTAGAGAAAAGAGAGAATCCAAGATCTAGGCATCTCTGGTTATGAAAGCAGAAGACCTTAAAAGTTCAATAGGAATGCAATCACCCAGACAGGACTCAGTCTAGCTAATACAAAAATCTGTAACAAGATTAATCTATAGGGGCTGGGAATGTGGCTCAGTAGTAGAGCACTTGCCTAGAATGCATGAGGTACTGGTTCAATCCCCAGCACCACATTAAAAAACTATGGAAAGCAATATGAAGAATTCTTGGAAAACTGGAAATGGAACCACCATTTGACCCAGCTATCCCACTCCTAGGTCTATACTCAAAGGTCTTAAAAATAGCATACTACAGGGACACAGCCATATCAATGTTTATAGGAGCACAATTCACAATAGCTAAACTGTGGAATCAACCTCGATTCCATTCAGTACATGAATAGATAAAGAAAATGTGGATATATATACAACAGAATATTATTCAACATTAAAAGAGAATAAAATCATGGAATTTGCAAGTAAATGAATGGAACTTGAGAACATAATGCCAAGTGAAATTAGCCAATCCCCCCAAAAAACAAATGCTCCATGATTTCTATGATTTAAGGATGCTGATTCACAATATGCTGTGGCTGGTGGGGTGGATTAAATGAACTCTAGATAGAGCAAATGGAAAAAGGGGAGGGAGGGGAAGGGAGGGGGCATAAGGGTAAGAAAGACGGTGGAATGCAATGGTCATCATTACCCTAAGAACATGTATGAAGAACACAAGGGATGTGACTCTATTTTGTATACAACCAGAGATATGAAAAATTGTGCTCTATGTGTGTAATATGAATTGTAATGCATTCTGTTGTTACAATAAATTTTTTTAAAAAACTAAATAAACAAAATAAAGGTATCATGTCCATCTACAACTAAAAAATATAATAAAAAAGAAAAATCTATATGTACATATTGAAGAGTTACTTATGTTTTTGTATTTCATTATGATTTTATCTATAATATCACTAGGAAACCAACTGACCCAACCCCATTCAGTTGCCTGTTAACTGAGTGGTGACAGATTTCTTCTTCTAATATAAGGTGAAGACTAATTTATTTCCTAATACTTCTTGCTGATGATACTGGTATAAAACACTGAAAATAAAAAAAATTATTAAAAGCCCCTCACAATAAATTTCTTAATTGTATGAGCAATAATAGGTAAGAGACTAATGGGAGATACTATTCAACATCTTATCATTACTAGATATCTCACTAGGCAAGTTTTTAGACATTTATAAGAAGCTTTCTTTGGAGCTTCTGATATATTCTCTGTTCTCTAAATGTTGTGTTTAGTGATCCTCTAAGGCAATCCCAAATATTTTCCCTTGCAACTAGGTGAGGCATACAAGCTATCAAGGAAACAAAACACCTGAAAACAAATGAGCAATTTATGTCAAATAATAATAGCAGTTAACATTTATTTAGTACTTATTCTGTGCCCTGAAATACTTCATTAATTGAACTATGTATACCAGGGTCTATTAATAATTGGAACTCAAACTTATATTTAATCCTAAATAAAGTTTCCAATTTGGTCGCTATAAAAGAATAGCCAACATTTATTAACCACTTAGTACAGGCAGGAATTAAGCACTTCACAGATAGGAATTATATATACTCAGAGAGCACTGTGAGGTTAGTCCTATAAATATACTACCAATGAAAACATTTAAGCCACAGAATAATGAAATCACTTGTCTAAGGTCACAAAGCTTTTAAAATTCAGAGTTGCAGATTGCTTCTTAAAATTTAGGAAAGCTGCCAGGCATGCAGGTGTACACCCTACAATCCCAGAAACTTGGGAGGCTGAGGCAGGAGGATCATAAATTCAAGGCCATCCCCAGCAACTCAGTGAGGCCCTGTCTCAAAATAAGAAATAAAAAGGGCTGGGGTTGTATCTTAGTGGTTAAGCACCACTGGGTTCAATATCTAGTACCAAATAAATAAGCAAGCAAACTGACTTAAGAAAGCTGAACACAATTCCTACTGTATTTTTGCTCTTTAGGCTAAGAACTAATTTTTTCCTATGATGAACATAAATAAAGATGACAAATATTTTATATTTACACTTACTACATTTTGAATAGCTCTAGTTAAGGGAACTGTCAAAGGGGGGGGGGAGAAAACAATCAAGAATGTCTTGATATCTTCTCTATAGGGACAAGAATCTAATTTTTTTAAAAAATCCTAAGGAAACTAACATAGAAAACAAAAAGGAATGAAGAATGTCTATAGTATCTTTCCTAGATTACAGAGACAAAAATCTCCAAACAAGAAAACTGCTGAACAATTTTTTAAAGAGATATAATAGAAACTCAAACTTTATAGTAACAAAAGTTTCAAAGAAAAATCTTTTTTTCTAATGGAATTTCAAGAGGTATTTGCTTTTAAAATTCTAGGAGATGGTAAATCAAACCCATGAAAACAACTTGTATACAGTAAGGGTAGAAACTGGAAGATGAGCCACAGAAAATATTTATGAAACACTATTACCTCATAAATATTATATACAGCCCCTCCTATTTATTCTCTTTAAAAGAATTAAAATCTTGAAGTAATCTGGGCTTATGTAATCATTTATAGAACATTTTTACCTTTTCAGCATTAGAGCGAATGCATTTTACAAAATATGGTTCTGCTTGATCAAGTGTCTCCATTAGCTTGCTTAAGGATGCCTGCAATAAAAACAATATAATTAATACTCTCCCACTAAAAATTGGCAACAAATAATTATAAATATAAATAATATTGACAAAATATGAAAAATTTTCTATGCATCCATAGAAAGAGGTTTGTTTCTGAAAAACAAATTGTGTATATTCCCATTCTGGTTAAATGAAAGACAAAAAGGATATGGATGCATTTTAAGAATAATCTAAATATAGAATACTTTTTTCACTATTCACATTTCATTAAAAAATCTTATTCAAACTCATGCCTCCCTCTTTTTTTCCCCCCAAAACTCATGCATTCTTAAAGAATTATAAAATCACTAAGGAGACTGTGAAGTAAGGTAGTAATCCCTTGCTTTAATTTTATTTAATACCTACAGAGTATGCAGTAATGTCCTCTATTTCATTCCTGATAATAGTAATTTTTAACTTCTCTTTTTTTTTTTCCAATTAGTATGATCAGAGGTTTACCAATTTTCTGACCAGAAACACAGGGTTTGTTTTATTTTTAAATTTCACTGATTTTTCTCTATTATTTTTCTTTTCTATGTTCAATTTCAGTGAAGGCTACTGTTATCTTTATTATTTCCTTCTTTATGTGTGCTTTGGATTTGACCTATTCTTATGTTTCTATGGTAAATTTCGATTATTGAATTAAGACCTATCTCCTGGGCTGGGGCTGTAGCTCAGTGACAGAGTGCTTGCCTTGCACGGTGCTGAGGGTTTGATCCTCAGCACCACATAAAAATAAACAAATAAAATAAAAGCACGCTGTCCATATAGAACTACAAAAAAAAAAAAAAAAAAAAAAAAAAAAAAAACACTGGATTTATAAAAAAAAAAAAACCTATTTCCTTTTCTAATACAAGCATTCAACACTATAAATTAACCTTGGAGTACTGCCTTAGCTGCAGTGCAAAAATTTTGATATTTTATTCCATTTAAAATATTTTTCATTTTTCTTCCCTCTCTGTTTCATGTATTATTTAGAAGTCTGGCCTTTGTTTCCCAACTATTTGGTGATTGCTATCTTTCTTTGATTTTTAGTTAAATTCCATCACAGTCAAATAAAACATTTTCTATGATTTTAACTACTTAAATTTGTTAAGGTTTTTTTCCTATCTTAATTCATGACCTACACTGACAAGTGTTCCATGGGCACTTACATGAATGAATACTCTGTAGTTAGCTGAAATCAAGAAGGTGAAGAGTGCTGCTCAAGTCTTTGAAATACTTTTTTTTTTTTAATATTTATTTTTCAGTTTTCGGCGGACACATCTTTGTTTGTATGTGATGCTGAGGATCGAACCCGGGCCGCACGCATGCCAGGCAAGCGCGCTACCGCTTGAGCCACATCCCCAGCCCTGAAATACTCCTTAATTGTTTACTTACTGTGATTCTCTGAAGTGATCAGAATATAGGTAAGAATTACGATCCCACAAGTGATTGATGCTATTTTCTTTACCCACCCATCTTTTTTTTTTAACTTTATCTTAAAAATTAAATGACTTAAATTTACTACTTCTGAACTATTTAATAAAATGATAATCCAATCTAGTTTATTTTTTATTGACTGACATTACATTTTTATTCTTTAAAAGTTCCATTTAGGCTGGGTGTGGTGGTATATGCCTGTAATCCTAGCAGCTTGAGAGGCTGAGGCAGGAGGATTGCAAGTTCAAAGCCAGCTCCAGCAACTTAGCAAGATCCTTCTCAAAAAAAAAAGTTTCATTTGGAGTCTTTTTATTTCTCTTCTTTAACATATGAATGGTCTTTATTGATTGCAACAGGGAAGTGGGAAAGAAGAAAAGATAATGGCGGCTTCCTCTCCTAAAGCAGTGTGCAGAATGAGCAGAGACTGTCATACACTCCAAAAGAGGTATCTTCCATTTTTCTCATCAAATTCATTTTTCTCATTACATCTATGAGCATATTTAAAAGATCTATAATACTATTTTGAAATTCTTATCTACTATTCACACCATGCCTATTATTTTTGGGTCACTTCTGTAATCCCCCTCACCTGCCCCTTGTTAAGGATTACTATTTTCTTGACTCTGCATGCCTAGCAATTTCTCATTGGCTCCTACACTTGTGTTTTACATTGTTGAATCTGTTGTACTTCTTTAAATGACAGATATTATTCCTGGCATGCCACTAAGTTATTTAGTTTGATTCTTCCAAAATTTGTTTTTAGCGAAGAATGATGGTGCATGCCTGTATTCCTAGCTATTCTGGAAACTGAGGCAGGAGGATTTCAAGTTTGATGTCAACCTGGATGACTCAGGGAGACTCTGCATCAAAACAAAATTTAAAAAGGGGCGGGGGTACATGAAACTCAGTAGTAAAGCACTTGCCTACCATATGCAAGGCTCTGGGTTCAATCCCTAGTACCACAAAGGTGGGGTTAAAAAAAAAAAAAGACTTGCTTTTAAGCTTTGTGAAGGTAGGCAATCTTTACACTGAGACTATTTCAGTCCTATTACTAAACTGTGGTCTTCTGAACCATTACCAACAGGTCATTCTACTCAGGTTGATGGGAATATAACTATTCCTCTAGTTTTTTATAAATACTACGTTTACAGGATTCTGGTGATTCTTTCCTCAGTCTCAGCAAGTTTTAACCTACACATGCATAGATCAGCAATCAGACATAGATTCAAGGAGACCCCTTAGCAGATGTATAGCTTTCTTCCATAAAGCTTCCTCTTTCCACTATACTGCCTCACAAATTCCAGCTGCATCTACCTCTGTTAGCAAGATTACTAAACATTTATCTGCTTTGGTTTTCTCTGAGTTTTAGCAAACTGCCTTTAGACATTTATCTGAGGCTTTCTTCACTTCTTTTCCTTTTTGAAAGACTCAATCCTGCAATGCTTATTACCGAATATCTGAAAACATTTGATTCATATTTCTTTTCCAGTATTCTGGTTTTTATAGCAGAAGAGCAATTCCTGTATCAGTTAAGCCTTCATGAGTTCTAAGATTTCATTTTGAGGAAAATAAACATTCACGTAAATGTTGGTATACCATCCATCTATACCATGTGACATTTCCTAACCTTTTACTTAGTTTCCTCACCTATATGATAAGAACAATAGTATTTAACTCACATATTGGTGGAATAATGCATATGTGTAAATCAGATAAAAGAATATGTGTAAATATTTAGTAAACATCCTGAAAAATAAAGTACTCTTGATAGTAGAGGATTTTCATTTGGTTTTACTAATTTATATTTTCCAAATAATCAAAAATTAACTACTTTTATTATAATTTGACAATGTATTAGAAGTATTAAAGATGATCCTTCTGCAAAAATTAAATATAAATGAATATAAGTTGAGAATATCTGAAATTTCTGAAAGAGGGAGTGAAGGACAAGATAGGATTATGAGTATAATTTTTTCATAGTTGCTCTTTGGTGTAAGAATGATATTTATAAGCTGGGGTTGTGGTTCAGTGGTAGAGCACTTGCTTAGCATGTATGAGGCATTGGGTTCAATCCTCAACATCACATAAAAAAAAAAGTAAATAAATGAAAAAAATAAAGTTAAAAACAACAACTGTGGTCATTCATTTAACCAAAAAAAAAAAAAAAAAAGAATGATATTTATATCCAAGGATACTTAGCAGTACAATGATTTTATACTGTACAATCATGGTATTAATGTTCCCTTACCAAAATTGCCTTTAGATCAAAATTTGGCTTCTCATGTTGATGTGCTAATCAGGGGGAAGAGTGCTAATGACCAAACAATTGTACCAAGTCTGATTATGCTCCTATTTATGTTATACATTAATAAATTCTGATACCATCTCACAGCAGTGTTTACCACTTGACTATTTTTTTTGGGGGGTGGGGTGGGGATGCTATAACCCATTTATCTTTGTTTTTCTAAATCTACAAAGAACTAGACTCTACAGTTTGTAGACAGCACCAAGGCCTGCTCAAGTAACACTTTAGTTGCTTCACAACTAAATGACACTAATGCATATGATTACAAATAAAGGATCTTTTTAAAAAATTCTTGCAGCTGTTTCATTATAACCATTGCTTTTTATTTAAGCTTACTAGCACACAGTAAGTTATTTGGCTCCTTGGTATTATTCTCTTTTTCTATTTAAAAAAGAAAGCAAGTGATCCCTTCACAGGATACAGAAAAGTTTGACTACAGACAGAATTATCTAAAATGAAATACCCTTCCAACCCACAATTTGTCTGTAGTACTATAGAGATAAGTAAAATTGGAAATAACCTGAAACTGGGCACTGATGCTGGGAGGCTTTTTCTTCTTGTGCAAATGAAGAAGAGACTTAGTTATGCGATCCTGTAGGGTCAATCTTGTTAGATGCTTCAAAGAATTTACCTCCAGCAAGTGCTGAAAAAGAGGGGCAAAAAATAAATTCTCCATATTAATCTAAGAATAAAAAAAAATGCTCAGAGAGTTTTCCTAATTTCCTATCCATACAATCATTCATCGTACCTCATGACTGTGATAAAATTGGAAATTTGATATTTAATATCTATTTCATTTTCCTTCCTCCAAAAGTTAAGAACCTAAAAATTAAACAACAAAAATCTCCAGACTCTACTATATCTAGAGTTCTGGATATGATTTAAGTTTGTCAATCAAATATCCACATGTGAGACTGGGAAGATACAACTGAAGCAGAGACTCTGGCTACTAAATCTATTTCTGCTGGCAAAAAAGCACATAAAAGATAACTTTAATTTTCTGAAGTCCCAGAAATATAGAAAAGGACATCTGTACTATCACTACAATTATTATAATCACAGTTTATCCCTAGAACAGTTGTTAAGAGCTTCTTCCAAATTCCATAGGCGGTGTGTGCCTAGAAGCAACAGGTGTGCTGGCAAGGTTTCTGATCTCCTAGATCAATTAAAAAGTAGTAAAGATCTTATTTTATGAAAATCACAAGATTGAATGAAAACATGGCAAATTGATAAAATGCAAATTTTGACAATATAAACATCAAAATATTGAAACTCTCAAGTAGAAAAAAGACAGCACACATTTTAAACAACTTGAATTAACATTATTTCCAACAAGTGTCAAAGGCTTATTATCCATATATATAAAGAACTTTTAAATTTTTAAAAGTTTTTGTGTCACATACATGACACACACAAAAATGAAAAGACCTAAATAGGCAAATTTCAAATGAAATAAAAATGTCAAGTAACACAAAGACAATTATTCAGTCTCACTTATATTCAAATAAATGGGAAATAGGCAGACAGACACAGTCATTGAGAATATTAATTAGTAAAACCTTCCTGATAAGCAACTTCCCTTCCGGGTTGCTTATCAAACAAGATTTCTAAGGCAATGTACTTCAAAACATAGTGAAAAATTATGAAAAGACATATGATTTAAATAAAGTATGTTTCATTCACATAAGCAAATATTATAGTGCACATAAAGGTGATACAAACCTGTATTTGCTGACATGGAAAAATATTTGCAATCATTACTAACATTTAAAAAAAAAAGTTATGTAAAGAGCTGGGAATGTAGCTCAATGGTAGCACACAAAGTATAGCCAACAAAATAAATAAATAAAAGTCATGTAAAGTAACAATATATGTATAAAATGGCATATGTGATAAACTTTGGAGGGTTTTAATTTTACTTGCATCTTTAATTCTCATAAGAAAATCCACTGCATATTCACAAAAAAAAAAAAACAATTTTATATACTGGTCAAGATTCAACTAGAATAATACACAAGTTATCCTTAAATAAAAACAAATCAGTAATGAAGCCTAAAATGATCCCCTGCGAATTTAAAATACTGTGGAAGGGGCTGTAGATATAGCTCATTGGTAGAATACTTGCCTAGCAATTATGTGTTTTGATCCCCACCAACATCAAAAAAAGAGAGAGAAAACAAAACAAAACAAAACACTACTTAGGGAGGGGGAAGAAAAAGAAAATGGCCTTAGAAATAAATTTTCACTTTTATAATCTAAAAATCTATATTTAAAGTTATAATTGTTATAATATTAATAATATAGCATACATAATTGCTGTGTTTGTCATTGTATAAAAAATACATGTAGACTACATAAAATAACTAAGACAATATCTTAAATAATTTTTTAATCCTTATTTTAATTAGGTATATATGACAGCAGAATGCATTTTGACTCATTGTACACAACTGCAGCAGAACTTTTTATTTTTCTGATTGTACATAGTGTAGCATCGCACCATGTGCAGTCATACTGTACCTAGGATAATTATGTCCATCTCATTCCAAAATCTTTTCCACCCATACTTCCTCCACTCCCCTTCCTCCCTGTTAAAAGAGTTTTTTGTAAAAATATTTTTTAAATACACATTAATTCCTGCCCTGGAGTCTTTCCAACCTGTTCATCTGCTTGGAGTACTATACAGCCAGACCATTCACAAGGCTTAGTTTTTACTTGGCTTTCAATTTAAATATAATTTTCTCAGGATGTTTTCACTTAAGAATCAAAACAGTTGCCTACCTCTGTCAATTATGTCATTTAATTTTCCTCACTGTAAATAATATCAAACTATCTAATTTATCTTTCCATTTATATTTTTGTATATTGTCTTTTTCTTCTCCAGAACAAAAGCTTTGAGCAAACAAGGCCTCTCACTGTATTTCCCAAATACTCTATACTCAACTGGTATGTAGTAGGTATTCAAAATTATAAACTAATTTTAAATAATTTAACAAATGGTTACCTACTAGTGAATTTTCAAAATTTTTTCCTCAGCAACTAAGGATCAGACCTCTGCTCATAAAACTCACAATAACCTGACAAATCACCAAATAGTCACAGTGATTACTACACAGCAGCTGTCATTCTGACTAGTAGAGAAACACTGCATATAAGTATAGATTCCTAGGATATTAAAGAGTAATTAACTCAAATGTTACTAAGATTTATTAAAATGACAAAAGAAAAAGGGCCATAGATCTAAACAGAAAAAGACGGAAATTAAATCCATTCATAGAGCTTTTGTTAATTATCTACTTTATTCCTTTCTCAATTCCGTTGTCACTGCTTAGTTCATTATTTTCAACAATTATTTATTGATTCTATGTAAGGTGCTTGTACACATAAAGACTAGTAAGATATTGCCTGCTGCAGTTTGAATATTTGACAGCTTCAAAATTTATATAATAAAACAATATTCACAATGTGGTAGAATAAAGAAGTGAGACTTTTGGAGGTGATTAAATCATGAAGTCTCCACTCTCATGAACAAAATTAGTGCTCCTATAAAAGAATACCAAGGGAACTTGTTTACCCCTTCCACCATGTTAGGACATATAGGAGGCACATCCATGAAGAAGAGGCCCTCATTAGACATCAAATCTGTTAGCCCTTTGTGAGCAATAAATTTTTTGCTTATAAATGAACCAGTCTAAGGTATTTTGTAGCCTGGATAGACTAAGATATTTCTAATGCTATTAAACAGGACTCAAATGGACAATAAAAATAGTTTTGAGCCTGTGACTATAAAAATTTACAAGGGGAGCCAAACATTAACATCATTTTGATATGAAGTATAAGATACAAACAGATTATCAAAGTAGAAACAAGGGCAATGACCAGTCATTGAAAGAATATAACCAAAAAAATAAAACATGTTAGAAAAGAAGATTTAATAGAAGTGACACTTTCAAGTTATGAGAGGAGAAAAAAAAAAAAAAAGAAGTACTGTCATTACAAAGCTATAGTCATATAGGATAAATCTAAGATCATAAAAGCTGTCTCCTCATTTCAAGGGGTCACTTCCTTGCCACAAACTAACATAACTGAATTATTATCAAAAGGGAGCATGTATATGTCACATAGAGATGCAAATGTAAAAACTAAATGTTGACTGTTGACTCATACCAAAGGTTTTGATGGAAGAGCACCTTGAATTTTTATATATTACAAAACCCAACCTAGATGTCATCCCTTCTTCTGAATCCTTCTCTAGCATCCATACTTTTTAAGTAATGCCTGTTTTTTTAAAACAGAACATATCCATATTTGGCTATGATATGAAGTTCAATATTAAGTTACCTATTTGAAGAGAATGAAAAAAACAGTGCATTTATTGATTTCCGTATGTTGAACCAACCTTGCGTCCCTGGGATGAATCCCACTTGATCATGGTGCACAAGCTTTTTGATGTTTTTGTATGTGATTTGCCAGAATTTTATTGAGAATTTTTGCATCTAGGTTCATTAGAGATTTACAGAAATCAATAAATGTAATTCATCACATCTATATACTTAAAGATAAAAATCATATGATCATCTCAATAGATGCAGAACAACCATTTGACAAAATATAGCACCGCTTTATGTTCAAAACACTAGAAAAACAAGGGATAACAGGAACATATCTCAACATCATAAAGGCTATCTATGCTAAGCCCCAGGTCAACATCATTCTAAATGGAGAAAAATTAAAGGCATTCCCTATAAAAACTGGAACAAGACAGGGATGCCCTCTTTCACCACTTCTATTTAACATAGTTCTTGAAACACTGGCCACAGCAATTAGACGAAAGAAATTAAAGGAATACACATAGGAAAAGAAGAACTCAAATTGGCACTACTTGCTGATGATATGATTCTATACCTGGAAGACCCTAAAAAGTTCCACCAGAAAACTTCTAGAACTAGTGAATGAATTCAGCAAAGTAGCAGGATATAAAATCAATATCCATAAATCAAAGGCATTTCTGTATATCAGTGACAAATCCTCAGAAAGGAAAACTACCCCATTTGCAGTACCTTAAAGAAAAAAAAAAAACCAAAAACCTGGGAATCAGCTTAATGCAAGAGTTGAAAGATCTAATAATGAAAATACAGAACCCTAAAGAAAGAAATCAAAGAAGACCTTAGAAGATGGAAAGATCTATCTTGCTCTTGGATAGGTAGAATTAATATTATCAAAATGACCAAACTTCCAAAAGCACTATACAGATTTAATCCAATTCTGATCAAAATTCCAATGACATTCCTCATAGAAATAAAAAAAGCAATCGTGAAATTCATCTGGAAAAATAAGAGACCCAGAATAGCCAGAGCAATCCTTAGTAGGAAGATTCTGAAGCAGGTGGCATCACTATACCAGACAGACCTTAAACTATACTCCAGAGCAACAGTAACAAAAACTGCATGGTACTGGCACCAAAACAGACTGGTAAACCAATGGTACAGAATAGAGGACACTACAGAGACTAACCCACAAAACTACAATTATCTTATATTAAACAAAGGTGCCAAGAACATGCATTGGAGAAAAGAAAGTCTCTTCAACAAATGGTGTGGGAAAACTAAAAGTACATATACAACAAAATGAAAGTAAATCTCTCTCTCTCACTATGCACAAAACTCAACTCAAAGTGGATCAAGGACTTAGGAATAAAACCAGAGACCCTGTATCTCATAGACAAAAATGTAGGCCCTGATCTCCATCATGGGGGATTAGGCCCCAACTTCCTTAATAAGACTCCGGTGGTGCAAGAATTAAAATCAAGAATCAATAAATGGGATGGACTCAAACTAAAAAGCTCTAAGCAAAAGAAACAATCTGTGAAGTGAATAGAGAGCCTACATCTTGGGAGCAAATCTTTACCCCTCACACATCAGATGCAACACTAATCTCTAGGGTACAAATGAACTCATAAAGAATCCAAAAAGCTAAACACCAAACACAAACAAACAAATAACCCAATCAATTTTAAATGGACCAAGCACCTGAAGAGACACTTCTCAGAAGATTATGTACAGTCAATCAACAAATACATGAAAAAATGTTCATCATCACTAGCAACTAGAGAAATGCAAATCAAAACCACTCTTAAGATTTCATCTCACTCCTGTCAGAAAGGCAGCTATTATGAAGACAAACAACAACAATAAGAGTTGTTGAGAATGTGGGGGGAAAGGTACACTCATACACTTCTGATGGGACTGCAAATTGGTGCAGCCAATATGGAAAACAGTATGGAGATTTCTTGGAAAATTGGGAATGGAACCACCATTTGACCCAACTATCCCTCTCTTCAGTTTACACCCAAAGGACTTAAAAACAGCCTACTACAGGGACATAGCCACATCATTGTTTATAGCAGCACAATTCACAATAGCTAAACTGTGGAACCAACCTAGATGCCCTTCAATAGATGAATGGATTAAAAAAAAATGTGGTATATACACACAATGGAATATTACTCAGCAATAAAAAAGAATAAAATCATGGCATTTACAGATAAACGGATGAAGTCAGAGAAGATAATGCTAAGTGAAGTTAGCCAATCCCAAAAAACCAAATGCAGAATGTCTTCTTTGATATAAGGAGGCTGATTCATAGTGGGATAGGGAGAGGGAACATGGGAGGAATAGATGAACTCAATGTTATTTCTTAAATGGATTCAGCTAAGTATATATACTCCCTATCTTGGCTCTTAATAAGGCATTCTTCATCTTTAATCACGATTGCTTGAATGAGAAATTTTAAAAAATAAGCAGTGCAGTATTTAAGAGACTACTAACAAAAAAAAATTTTTTTTCCCACAAAACTCACCTTTGGAAGAGCAGGCTTGGATTTGAAGTTTTTGTTTCTCCTAAGAAGATAAGATACTTGTTACTTGATACTGTAGGGGTGAATGATTTCAAGGTCTCTAATCAAGCAATGTATTACCCATTTCTAAGAACACAGATCCTCTATATGAAAATATTACCTGGTTCAATAAAGCAGATGCTTTTAAGAAGGGTAAGAAAGGAAAAGGGGGAAGTCTGATCATTATTAGTGCAATATTGTCCAATCTAAAGTACAGTTTCATTTTCTTGGATGTAAGTAGGGCATCCACTTTCCTGTTAACTACAAAAGATTTCTGACATTTCAGAATTATAAATGAAGTGCCTAAATTTCATAAATCTTTCAAAAATACATTTTTCAGCAAAACAATGTCTCAAATGAAAAATTAGGGGCTGCGGTTGTGGCTCAGAGGTAGAGCAATTGTCTACCACATGTGAGGTACTGCGTTTGATCCTCAGCACCACATAAAAATAAATAAACAAATAAAATAAAGTATAAAAAAATGCAGAAGATTCCTGTTTTACTTCAACTTTTTTTAAAAAAAAAAAGAATAATTATTCCATTCTTTTTCTTATTCAAAAGCTCAGTATCATACCTATATCTTGAAATAGAGAATAAAGTCCAATGTCACCTATTAAGGTATAATTTTAATTTCTATAAGCCTTGATTTTCATTGTTATAATGTTAAATTATGGTGATAATACCGCCTACCTCTTAAAACTGTTGTGAGAATTAAAAGAGTTACTACACATTTCTGGAACAGAGCAAGGCCTATATTAGTCTATTAATACTGTTAAGCAAGGACTTAGGGATTAAGGAATCATTTTTTTCACACCTCTTCCTAAGCATCTGAAATTTGTTAATGCTGGTAACTAAAAACTTTTTACTGGTACCACATGCATGATTATATATCTGTATCCTCAAACCAGTGCTATGGTCAGGTAAAAAGGAATGGCAGGCTTAGATAAATGTTATATACTACTATATATGGTATCACTCCATTTATAATGTATGTCCTGCCCAACTATTAAGACTTTCAGAATTAAAGACTAAATATTATTCTGTCCATCTACAACTACAAAAAATGTTTTTAAAGAAGATTAATTATTGCAGTAACAACTGGGAATTCTAAAATAAACAAAAACTAAGTTTTTTCTTTCTTTAAGATGTGAGATCTGTCAAAAGCAATAATCATCTCCATAATTATTTTGGTGATATGGAAAACTGAAACAGCAAAACCACCAATGTAATAATGTGTTAGATTCATGTTCTAAATACTGACTGTATGCTTTGTGGAACATATCTATCAAAATTATACTCATGAGCCAGGTACAATGGTACATGCCTGTAATCCCAGCAGCTCGGGAGGCTGAGGCAGAAGGATCGAAAGCTCAAAGCCAGCTTCAGCAAAAGTGACATGCTAAGTAACTATGTGAGACCCTGTCTTTAAATTAACAAAAAATAGGGCTGGGGATATGGCTCAATGGTGGAGTGCCCTTGAGTTCAATCCCCAGTATGACCCCCACCAAAAATTATACTCATGAAAATAATACTTCACCATTTCCCATTTTTGCAGCCAAAAATTATAAACCAATCCTAACAAAACAATCCATATTATTCATCAATACTGACGTGAGAATTCCATGGGCTCTTTCCAGTAGTTTACTGCTAGCTGAATTAGCAAATATCCCATCTTTATCACGCAAGGAGGTGCTACTTGGTAATCTGCTATGGTGAATCCCAGTTCTGACATTCCAGGCAATATCAAATGTATCACTGTAAAAAAATATACAGTATATTTTTCATTAGTGAATTAAGATATCGCTAATTAATGCCCTCTACACTGACAAAATAAGTCAAATAAAACATTAAAGACTAAAGATTCAAAAAAATGCTGGGCTGAGGATATAGGTCAGTTGGTAAAGTGCTTGCCTTACATTCACAAGGCTCTAGGTTCAATCCCCAGCACAACACACACACCCCCAAAAGAAAAGATTCAAAAAAAATGCTAAGACATCAGAAAATGATTATCAATCAATAGGATTAATCTTTTCTCAATTCAGAAAAGTTTCTGTGGGTTCTGGCACATTCACATACAAATGTCATGTAGGTGTTACTCATATCTTTAAATAATTGCTATTAATCAATAAATAATAACAATGGCTTTTCTCTTTCTTAGACTAGAACTTCCAAAGCTACCAAAGGAATTTACAATCCTAACAGGCCATACCATTCAATGGAATATCTAATTTTTCCCTGGGATCTTGGTCACACACACACCACTCATATAGCCCTTTTGCTAGGGGTTGAACACTATTATAGGCATTAGGGAAATAAGAATGAACAAAACATGTAAAATTATCAAAGGGCTTTTAAGGTAAAGATAAATTGTACACATGTTTGGATATTTCCAAAAGCCCATAAAAACAGTAATAACATAAATTTTAAAGAATTAACACTTAAGAATAAAATATACTAAGAAAAAACAGCAATACATCTTTGTATATAGAAAGCATATTGCTTTCTCAGGCTTTGGTTGTTGCTTCTTTACATAGGCAGGGTATAAAACAAAGTCCTGTGAACTAGGCAGCACTACGCACAAGAATGGATAGTAGTACTATATAGAAGTTAAGGGCAATACTGAAAATAGAGGTTCTTAGTCTTCTTACCCAAACAGAATGCTAACCACTGGAATTATATATGCCAGGAATAAAGAATAAATTTTTGTGGAGAAGGGCTGGGATGTGGCTCAGCGGTAGAGCGCTTGCCTAGCACGGGCAGGGGACTGGGTTCGATCCTCAGCACCACATAAAAATAAAGGTATTATGTTGTGTCCATCTATACCTAAAAAATAAATATTTAAATTTTTTTTTTTCCTGTGGAGACTCTGACTAGCCAAAAACCAAATACCGATTGTTCCAGGAATTGATATCACCCACCCAAATTAATCAGAGATTCCCAAGAGCTTTCCAGTGTGTTAAAAATAGTTGACCAATGTTCAGTAGATGCCTGAGGAAAATTCTTAGTATGAAACAGAAACCAAAATAATTAAGACATAACAACCTAACGAATGACCAGTCCAGGCATGAAAAATATCTGTTTTTTTTTGGCGGGGGGGGGCTGCCAGTAATATTCTTCAAGAGAAGAGAAAATGTTCCATTTATAAAATAATATGCTATAAAAATAAACATTGAGAAAGCAAACTTAATAACAAAAAGCTTCCAGAAAATTAAATAAGCAATAACACAAACAAAAATGCAGGAGGACACATTCATTCATTGATTTTAAAATAACTCCTTAGCAGCAACTACATGTCAATTATTTTTCTAGCAATGGACATAAACATAACAAAACTAAACTAAAATCCTTACCATTAAGTGGCATACATTCAGGTAGGAGGAGACAACAATAAACACATGACAAAACATACTATGTGTTGAATAATAGATGGTAAGGAGAAAAATTAAACACAAAGAAAGGTTAAAATACACTAGACTTTTAAAATAAGACCATTAGGGAAAACCTCATTGATAAGGTTCTAAACAGTTATTTGTAAGAACATTTTAGTTGGTGAGAAGAACAAACACAAAGTCCCAGAGATATGTATGTTCTTAGTGAGCTTTATTAAGTAAGCCAACAAGGCTGGAGTAGAATAAGCAGGTAAAGAATGAAAAGAGAGCAAGTTAGAGAGGAAGAAAAAAACTATGTTACATTGTACCTTTTAAGTAGTGTTAAGAATTTTTGCCTTTCAACAAGAATTAGGAATTAGAAACAGGAGGATATTAAGCAAAACACTGATTATGAGTCACATTATATACTAAAATAATCACTCTGTATTTGGAAAGCAAAGGACAAAAACTAGGAGATTGTTTCAGGAGGTTGCTTCAATAAACCATGCAAGAGATAACGATGTCTTCAAGCAGTATAAAATTCTAAGTACTTAGCAGAGATGAGATTTTCCAGACAACATTTCAGAGTACAGTTGATACATGACATGATAGAATACATGTGCAGTTTATAAGAAAGAGGAAAATAAATATGACTTCAAGATTCTTTATGAGTGATAGATTTAGGAGTGAAGAAGCAGGAGAGACTGGTTCTTGTAATACAAAGTAAAACAGGTCAAAACACAAAAAAGACAGACTCATCATAAATAAAATATAGGATTAATCAAGGAGGCCAGATACACAAGCCAAAGGGTGAAGATTCTACAAAATTCTCATCACTTGGGGGTGGGAGGGTTCACATACAAAAGCTCCAGAATCAGCTAAAGAGCACCTTTTAAAAAAAATGTCATTATACTTAATAATATTTTTTTCTATCTTTCTGGTCAAGGTTTCTGATTAACAAGGACAGAAGAAAACTATTAAATGTGTGTGAAAATCTCTAAAAATGTTAACTAACCCCCCCAAATTAGCTAAAGCTAATTTAACAAACAACTGGAAATGGGTAAAATAAATTATGTTACAACTATTCAATGCAAGTCTATGAGCTCATTAAAAATCATGTTGAGAAATAATATTTAGAAGAAGATGGCAGCTGGGGAAGCACAAATACTGTGTCTTCCCACACAGACAACGGCATTGGCTAAATATATCTAATATAACTACAACAGCACTGCCTTATCCATGAGGAATATATTCCAAGATCCCCTAGAAGATACCTGTAATCACAGATAGTACCAAAGCCTAAATATACGTTCTCCCTTACATATATATATATATATATACACTAAATAAGAACATGGAAAATTTATAACAATATACTATTAATAAAAGAGATTCCATCATTTCAACTATTTACTTCTAGAATTTTCTATTTAATATTTTTTGCGTTTTGACTGATTATGGGTAACTGAAACTGTGGAAAGCAAAACTTGTACTGTCTGTGATGTCAGGTATCTCTTGGGGGATCTTGGAATGTGTTCAGCTGGATTCTATTGATGGCTTGCAATTTCCAGGGAAAGGCTTGCATGGTAAATTTCAATTAATTAATTTTGGTCATTTCACCTCAGCATAGAAGGAGCTACTTAAAGTGCTGGTAGGCAATTGTGTACATATTCTTGTAAGAGCTTGCAAACAGCATGCTAGAGTCAGAGTGGACAAAAAGGACTCTTCCTCCAAGTATCAGGGAACTGTTTGCTGACCAATGCTTTAATCACAAAGGTAAAAATAAACAAGCAGGAGACTACTGCCATACTTCTTAAATTATTGCAGGTCCCTTTCCCCTCCATCTGAAGGAACTTCAGATTTAAAAGATGGGAACCATTATATATGGGCAGAAAACTGGAAAGTTACTCTACATGTCCATGAAAAGGCACAGGGAACACCTGATAAGATCTTAAGTGGGCTGAATCTGGACACAGAGACAGCATACAACAAACAAAAAAAACCCCAAATACACCAAAGTCTGGGAGAAAGGAGAATCTGGTTGCTAGTTACATTATTAGAGCCAAATATTCACTTTTCAACAACAACAACAAAAATCACACACACACAACAAAAGAAAAGTATGACCAAGCACACATCATACAACCCAGGGTCACTTAACTACCCAAAACACCTCCAGGGAATCAATTAATTTATTCCACCAGTAGCTCATAATAATAAAGCAACCAACAGCAACTCCAGTGACAAAACAAACTTCATTATTAATATCAATATTACCTGAAGTAATCAAGATTTATTGATTAGAGTGGGGAGGGAAAATGGGGGAGAATGGAGTCAAGTGGATCACAAGAAGGGTTAAAGGGATGTGGGGATGGGCAGAGGGGTCAGAAAGGTGGGAGTGGGTGAATTCCGGATAAAGCACACATCACACTACCCAGGGTCACTTATATAATCAATATATATACTTATATACCTCCAGAATAGGGAGGGTAAATGGGGGGAGAGTGGAGGTAAATGGACACTAAAAATATCAACAAAAACTATCTCTGAAAATGATCTTCTAGGAGACACATTAGAAAAAGACAGAAAAACAATGTATGAACAAAATGGAACATTTAGTAAAGACAAAACCTAAAAAGAAACTAAAAATAAATTCTGGAGCTCAAATACATAATAGTGAAATGAAAAATTAACTAGAGAGTTGAAGGCAGATTTGAGCAGTCAAAACAAAGAGTCATCGAGCTTAGGACAATGGAAAATACAGAGTCTGAGGAACAAAAAGAAAAAAGACTAAAGAAAACAAAGGCTGATAATAAGAAACCCGCAAAGAGATGAACATAGGCACTGAGGTAATTCAAGAAGAATGGGGGTGGAATAGGAGCAGAGAGAATATCTGAAGAAATAATGACTGAAAACGTCCCAAATTTGATGAAAGACATGAATATATAACAGCCAAAAAACTCAATAAACTTAAAGATGAAGTCAGACTCACACCAAGAAACATTATAACCACATTTTCACAAGCTATAGACAAAGAGAGAATCTAAAAGCACTAAATCCTGCAAGGTAAAACAAAAAAGAAATACATTACATTCAATGGATCCTTAATAAGATTATTAGCAGATTTCTAATCAGAAATTTTGGAGTTGGGAAGGCAATGTGGGGGTGGGGGAGCAACCAAGACTCCTATACTTAGCAAAACTGTCCTTTGAAATTGAGAAATTAAGATATCACTATATATGCCCTATAAGAAATGAAGTATGAAGTGGCTTACACCTGTGATCCCAGTGTCTCAGGAGGTTGAGACAGGAGGATCACAGATTCAAGGACAGCCTCAGCAACTTAGCAAGACCTTCACAATTTAGTAAGTCCCGGTCCCATAAGAAAAAAAAAATAGGACTAAGGATGTACCTCTACAGTAAAGAGCCCCAGGGTTAAATCCCTAGTGATAGGAAAAACAGGAAGGAGGGAGAAAAGGAAGGAAGGACAGAGGGAGGGAGAAAGGCAGGGAGAAAAGGAGGGAGGGAGGGAAGGAGGGAGGGAGAAAAAGGGAAGGAGAAAAGGAGGGAGGGAGGGAGGAAGGAAGATGTTCAAGGGAGTCCTGCAAGGTAAAACAAGAACACTAGATAGTAACTCAAAGTCATATGAACAAATACAGATCTCAATACAAATAAAACATGGGAAATTATAAAAGTCAATATTCCATTTGTAACACCACTTTTTATTTTCTACATGATTTAAAAATGAATAGATTTGAAAAAAAAAATTTAAAAGCTTGTATTGTTTTAACTTTAACTTAATCATTAAGGAAATATAAATGAAACTACAAGGTAATACTATCTCGCATCAGTAGGATGGCTAACTATCAAAAATAATAATAATAATATTAAATGTTGGCTATGATGTTGAGAGACTGAAATCCATGTGTACTTTCAGTGGAAATGTAAAATAGTACAGCGACTGTGGAAAATAGTAAAAATTAAAAATTGGATTACTATATAATGCAGTAATTCCACTTCTGGGTATATTCTCGAACCAAAACAACTAAAAGCATGGTCTCAAACACACATTTTCACATTCATGATAGCATTATTTACAATTATTTAAAACGTAGAAACAAGCCAAAGCATCTACCAACAGATGAAGGAATAAGTAAAATGTGAATTCATATGATAGAATGCTATTCAGTTCTATTTAAAAAAGGAAATTTTGACATATGCTACAACACAGATTAACTTTGTTGGTATTATACTAAATCAAATAGTAAAAGTCACCAAAAAGACAAATACTGAGTAAAATCATTTACTAAGAGTAGTCAAAAAATCAAAGAAACTGAAAGTAGAATGATGGTTGCCAGGGATACCTGGCCTCACATCCAACTTTTAAAATAGGATCAAAATTTAAAAATTAAATAGTTTTTCTATGTTTCCATAGTATCACATATTTCTTCAGGTATATCACTTATCACACATATCTTATAAAGTATCAATTTTTTAGTTCCTACCCAAATAACATAGCACTAAATACTTGAATAAACAAAGGATCTGCATAATTATTAATTATATTCATCTTAATTTACAGTTATTTTTCTCCTAAGAATAATGTCACATGTAAACAATGCCTAAATAAAGAAGTCAAAAAAATTTTTAAATGAGCAAAAACACCAACCAAAGGGATACAAAACTGGGCTACCAGCATTTAGGGTAACAGGCACACTATATTTTAAAGTGTAAACCATAAAAATTGATTTGTGAAAATGGTTATGAAATATTTAATGTTTTAAACTTACATAAATATATTACTATTATTATTATATTACTATAATTCTGATTAGCTATGGCAATATAAACTGCTAATCATTTATATCTACTTACATTAATATCTAAGTTCTGAATTTTTTCCAGAAAATATGGAAACCTAGACACATACTAAGACATAAAATAATGTTATAAGAGTTACCTAACCATAATATATGAGAACCACTCTGAAAATATTTTATGTGACGTGAAGCCACACTGATTCTAAATGATAACCTTGAAATCCATTTTATAAATCACATAATATCATTTTATTCTTTTTAGTTATACATGACAGTAGAATCTATTTTGATATATTTATACAAGCACAGAATATATCTTATTCTAATTAGGAACCCAGTCTTGTGGATGTACACAATACTGAGATTCACCGTGGTGTATTCATATATGTAAACAAGAAAGGTATATCAGATTTATTCCACTGTCTTTACTAATCTTATCCCCACTTTCTTCCCTTCATTCCTCTTTGTCTAAAACAACTCTAGTAAAAATCATTTCAATGTAATCTTTCAAACAAAAAAATATTTACTTTTGTTCCCACTGTTGCATTTTATACTACAATATCCCAGGTGATAAGCACTGTTGGCAACATCACATTATCAGGAAAAGTTAATTAAAAAAGATACAGTGGAGCTGGGGTTGTAGCTCAGTGGTAGAGTACTTGCCCTGCATGTGTGAGGCACTGGGTTTGATCCTCAGTACCACATTAAAGAATAAATCGTTATTATGTTCAACTATAACTAAAAATATTTTTAAAAAACAGATACAGTATTTTAGAACAAAAATTAGATAGATACGGTGAAATCCCAGAAACTCAGAGGCTGAGGTAGAAAGATCACAAATTCCAGGTAAGTCTGAGCAACCTGGCAATATCCTGTCTCAAAATAAAAACTTACAAAAGGCCTGGGAATGTAGCTCAGTAGTAGAGCACATCTGGGTTCAATCCCAAGCATTACAAAATCGTGATCCACAGTATGTAGCATTCTTAAAGAATAGGTCTTTCTCGGTCCACAAATAAAGTGGATATTAGTACTTCTGTCTCCTTTTAGATAACAAGTTTGCAAAGGAATTTTGTTCCATTGTAGCTAGCACTTGACTATTGACTTCCATGAACAGATTTCATTAACATGATCTAGATCATCATCACCACACTGGACATTCCATTCTTTTTTTTTATTTCTTTCTTATTTTATTAGTCCTTTTTATAGTTATACATGACCACAGAATTCATTCTGATATAATTATAAAAGAATGGAATACAATCTTTTCTACTTTGGACATTCCATTCTTAACCCACTCTGAACTCTCATTTTTAGGTTAAGTATCATTAATTTTGTAGATTTCCTTAGTCACTTTTATTAATCCTGTCAAATGGCTGAGAGATTGTTTTATAAGTAAAAAAATCTTTCATCATTTCACATTAATAAGTATAAAGGTACTAACTGGCTATTTGCAAAACATCTTCCTCACAGAGTTTTCATGGTCACTTGTTAACAGGTAAGAAAGCCATTGCTAACTACTTATTAGCAAAGGTTTTCTGTGTATTTTCATAAAAGTGATTATCTACATTTCTATAAAATGCAGCTGAAGACTTTAGAACCTAAAAATAGTATTTATACTATAAGAAACTGCTGTCAAAATAAAATGATGAAACCAAACAAATTTTTGAGCTTTACTAAGTGCTATGGTTCACATATGAGGCAATACCCCAAAGCTCCTGTATTAATTCAGGTGAAATAATTAGATTCTGAGAGCTGTCACCTAATCAGTCCATCCTAGCTTGAATGGACTGGGTGGAGCTATAGGCAGGTAGGTCACTAGTATTGTACCCTGGAAGGATTCATCTTCCCTGTGGCCCCTTCCATGCCCCATCCCCTCTGCTTTCTGACACACCATGAACTAAACACTTTTCCTCTGCTGCATCCCTCTGCCATGATAAGCTGCCTCACCTTGGACCCAGATTCAGCCAACCAGGGACTAAACCTATGGAACCATGAGCCAAAATTAACTTTCCCTCCTCTAAGTAGTTCGTGTCAGGTATTTTGATCACAGCAATGTAAGCTGATTGACAAACTGAGCTTGTTTGACTCTATAAAAACCACTTTTAAGGAAAAGTTCATAGGGAAGGCTCTATTTAGTAAACATAAGCTAATGATTTCATAATTGATCTGACTTCATAAATATCTATTACTCTATCTTCTCTTTTTGCCCATATAGCTAAAATAAACAATAAGTACAATCCAAAAAATATCTCTTAGCTTTCCTATTTCTGATATCATTAATTCAATGTCACATAGCTTTACTTCAGTATACAAAAGAATCAAGCTGATATGATCAAGTTCTCCATTAAGGTTTCTTGTAAATGAATTTATTTACATATTTTTACAAAATTGGTATATCATTCCATTAGTGCCTAAACTCAAATAATTCTTTGAAATAAGAACAAACCAAGCTTTTGTTGTTATTGTTGTTTACTTGTTTTTATGGTGATACGAGGAACTGAATCCAGGGACACTCAAGAACTGAGCTATATCCCTAAACTTTTTATTTTCAGACAGGATTCTCACTAAGTTGCCCAGTGTGGCCTCAAACTTGGGATCTTCCTGCCTCTGCCTCTTGAGTTGCTGGGATTATAGGCATGCACCACCACAGCCAACAAACCAACCAACCTTCAAACATGATACTGAACTATTCCAACTGATGTACAAAAAAGCCAGGAACTCATACAAACCACTGCAGGTATCCAAAATTAAAAGTACAAAAAAAAAAAAAAAAGAGCACAAACTAGGTATTAGGAGATTTATAACCATTAAACTACCAGCGATCAGATCAGATTGTTTAGTGTGAGGGGAATGTGAGGGGGATGTTCAGCCGGGCGATGACCTAGTTAGGGCCTTAAAGAGGCAGAGCAGCTGCCCCACTCTGGGGAGGAGGAGGCAAGAGGCCTCCCGGGGGAGGACCCCACGGAACTGTAGGTGGAGGAAGGCCATTCCCTGCAGGCCAGCAGCATCCCCAGAGGGTACCTGAGCTCCACAGAGTAGGGTCCAGCCCAGGGGACTGACAGATAGTGAGAGAGGGAGCTGGGGCATGTATCTCTAATCAGGGTAAGAAAACTGCCAATAGAATCAAAGAATTATAGGTAAAGACTAATGATCCAATCTTTTCATGGGTAAAATTTAACATGCAAATTTGGAGGACAAGTATCGTTAAGGAAACAATCAAGAACATGAAGAGAAAGCCTACAAAATGGGAGAACGAGATAGAGCAGAAACTGGGGAAACCTGCAAGGTAGGAGTTGGCAGGGGATATACTGGGGATTGAACTCAGGGGCACTTTATCACTGAACCACATTCCCAGCCCTTTTTTTAAATATTTTATTTAGAGGCAGCATCTCCCTGAATTTCTAAGTGCTTTGCTAATCTGCTGAGGCTGGATTTGAACACACGATCCTCCTGCCTCAGCCTCCCAAATCACTGGGATTATAGGTGTGCACCACCACTCCCAGCTCTGGTTCTTATATCTTTGATTTTAAAACAAGCTCTCACTAAATGGTGGAGGCTGTCCTCTCAAAAGAAGAAGTATGAAAGGTCAACAAATATATGAAAAAAAAAATGTCCAACATCTCTATCAATTAGTGAAATGCAAACTAAAACTACAATGAGATTTCACCTCACTCCAACCAGAATAGAAATTATCAAGAATACAAGTAACAATAAATGTTGATGAGAATGTGTTGAAACAGGTACGCTCATATATTGCTGGTGGTACTGCAAAATGGTGCAACCATTCTGGAAAGCAGTATGAAAATTCCTCAGAAAATTAGGAATGGAACCACCATTTAACCCAGTTATCCTACTCCTCAGTATACACCTAAAGGATTTAAAATCAGCACACTACAGTGACACAATATGGGCATCACAATAGCTAAGCAATAAAGCCAACCTAGATGCCCATCAACAGATAAATGGATAAAGAAAATGTGGTGTATATATACAACAGCCATAATGAAGAATAACTTTATGACATTAGACATGCTAAGTGAAATAAGCCAATCCCCAAAAAACAAAAGGTCAAATATTCTCTCTGATATGCAAATGCTAACACACAATAAGGGAGGGGAAGAAGAGAAGTTCAGTGGAGTAGACAAAGTAGAATGAAGGGAAGTGAGGGAGAATAGGAAAAGGAAAGACAGTGAAATGAATCTGACATAAATTTCCTATGTACACATATGAATATACTCAATCTCACCATCTTGTACAACCATAAGAAATTAATTTTAAAAAATAGCTGAGTAAATGGCAGAAAGATCAATAGAGGAAAGGAAGCAGAGGGTGGGGAGAAGGATGGGGAAGGAGAGGTACTGGGGTTTCAATTAGAACAAGAGATAGTCCATGCTTGTATGACTATGTCAAAATGGATTCTACTGTCATGTATAACTAAAAAGAATCAATAAAAAAAGAAAAAAAAAACAAAGGGCATACACTATGAAAATAGTAAACATGACAGGGGTTGTGGCTCAGTGGTAGAGTGCTTGCCTAGCAAGCATGAGGCACTAGGATTGATCCCTGGCACCACATAAAAATAAACAAATAAAATAAAGGTATTGTGTCCATCTACAACTTAAAAAATATTTTAAAAAACAGTAAACAGTTTGATGTGTTAGCAATTAAAATGCTGAAGATATATTTGCGACTACATACTTTGGCTGTGACAGCTCTTACACATGAAGCTAGTGAACCTAGACTTCTTTTAACAAACAACAAAGAGTCATAAAAAGCTACTGAAGTAGAAAAGTGATACTATATATTAAAAACACATAGTAACTATTTCAGAAACAATCATCAGAGAAGTTATCTTCATTGTAATGAAAGACTTACCCTTTATTACAAGGGCACCAAAAAGCTCAGTTCTCTTTGATATTTAAAATATAGAAAGCACACCTAGAAACTAAACAATTTTCTCAGCTCAAATAAATACAGTACCTATAAATGATATGCTAAATGGTAGTGAACCGGTATAAACTCAGAAAATCACTTATATTTGTTACTTGCAAATAAAACTAAAAACATTCTTCATTATAAATGATAAAAAGTATAAAAAGTAAGCTCTGGTAATTATGCTTACTGAGAAAAGGTATTAGATGGTTTCATGTATATCAAACTATTCAATTATTCAAATTATTCAATTATCTCACCAATAAGATTTCTCCATAGAAAGAAGCATAATAACACTAAAATTTACAAAAGACATAAAATGCAGGGAGTGTCTTGGAAATAGCTCATTTTAAATTACTCTGGGGAAACATTCAAAAAATTGTAGTTATTTTACCAGGAGCAATCATAGAGAAATTTTGTTAACTCCAACCTATTAAACTGTTATTAAGTTACTCATAAAGGCCTTAAGAAATTTTTTAAAAACAAGACTGACTTTAAACTTTTGAAGTCATAAAAATATTACTAAGATTTCTAGATATTGTTTCTATACTTTCTTAAAAACATAAACTAAACTTACTGTTGGTTTTTTTCATTTAGAGTATTCATGCCCTGAAGATCAGAAAGAGGTGTTCTGGGATTTTTCCGGGTTATATCTAGCAAAAAAAAAAAAAGAAAAAGAAAAGAAAAGAAAGAAAGAAAAAAAAAAGGCAGAAAATTTCAAATCAATGTACAGAAAAACTAAACATGAGATTTTCCAGACAGATTAAAAATTCATATTCTTCAATAAATACTTAGTAAATACGTCAGAAACACCTAGATAATAATACGAACCATGTCCCATAACTACCACTAACAAATCTGACCTATTTAGCAATGAACCCATTAGAAAATGTGATAATAAATTATTTTATTTCTTCTTTCATTTAAATATTAACGTTAGGAAATACAGAGTGACTGAGCTAAAAGGACTAGAAGTATACAAATTCATGTCTTATTTTGATATTCAAAAAGTTTCTAATATGACTCTTTTGTATTAGGTTTCAACAACAAATATATTGTTCATATGGACCATGGATTTTGACAATCAATTGATGAAACAGATAAAGACACTGAGATGACTGTTTCCTAAGGATTATCAATATTTTAAAAATATAATTTTCTTAAAAGCTCACAAAGTATCAATTTTATACCACAAATATACGTAAGTATATATATGTAAGATACATTGGGAAGGTAGAAGCATCTTTATTCACGAGGACATAATCTTGAACGTAGAAAACCTAAGAAATCTACAAAAATCTATTAGTACTAATAAGTTCAGAAATATTTAGGAAATAAATCAATATAAAAAGTCATATTTTCATAACAGCAATAAAATGATCTGAAACAAAATTAAGAAAACAATTCCACAAATAATAGCATCAAAATAATATAAATTTAACAAGATAGTACAAATGTACACATTGGAAAACTCAAAATATAGTTAAAAGAAATTAAAAGACTTACATAAACAGAATGCTATCCATGTTCCCGAATTAGAGAACATGATATTTTTAAGATGGAAATGCTCCCCCAAACTGATATACAGACCAATCTAATCTCTATTAAAATTCCAACTTCCTATTTTTATAAAAATGAACAAGCAGATCCTAGCATTAATACAGAAATGTAAGGGACCCTGAAGAGCCAAAAAATCTTGCAAATAACAACAAAGTTGTAGGATCCACACATCCTGATTTCAAAATTTACTACAAAGATATACTAATTGACACAGTATAGTACCGGCATATAAGACAGATATATACTTCAACAGAATAGAACCAAGAGTGCAGAAATAAACCTTTACATTTGTGATTGATTAACATGACCATCGGAGAAAAAAAATAATCTTTCAACAAATTATGCTGTGAAAACTATGTATCTACAGGCAAAAAGAATAAAGTTGGTTAACAGACCTAAATGAAAGTACTCATACTTTTTAAAGAAAATAGGAATAAATCTTCCAGGTATTGAATTAATGTATGGCACCCCCCACCAAAAAAAAGAAAAAATATATTAACAGGATGTCATCAAAATTAAGAGTTCTGTGATTCAAATTACACTACTACACTAAGAAGGTGAAAACAGCCAGGCATGGTGGTGCATGCCTGTAATTCCAGTGGCTTGGGAGGATGAGGCAGCCTCAGCAAAACTGAGGTTCTGAGAAAATCAGTTCAAAGCCAGCCTCAGCAAAATTGAGGTTCTGAGCAACTCAGTGAGACCCCGTCTCTAAATAAAATTTAAAAATCGGGCTGGGAAGGTGGCTCAGTGGCCAAGTGGCCCTGAATTCAATCCCCAGCACCCAAAAAAAGGTGAAAACATAACTCATGGAATAGTATAAATTATTTGTGTATGATATAGTATGATTTATATTCAGGATATTAAAAAAAACTCTCAAGTCAATAAAGACAAGAACCCAATTTAAAATTGAATAAATATTCTCCAAAAAACATACAAATGACTAATAAATACAGGAAAAAGGTTCAACATCATTAATCATCAGAGAAATGCCAATCAAAACTGCAATAAAATACCACTTCACACACATCAGGATAGTTAGAATCAAAAAAGAGAAATAAGGAATTTCAATGACATGGAGAAACCAGAACATTCATACACTGCTGAGTGTGAAATGACATACTTAACGCTGGAAAGCAGTTTAACAGTTCATCAAAAATTAAACACTGAACTACCACATGACCCAGCCATTGTACTCCTAAGTGTAGATATCCAAGGTAATTGAAGATACATGGCCATTCAAAATTTGGTATTAAGAATATAAGGTGCTCTGTGATCAACAAACCAGTACTTTGAACAGCTACTATTTTTATTTGAACAAAAAAATGCATTCAAATTCTAAGTAACTACAATTCTACCTGTGCTTCTGAACTAGAAAACATGATATTTTGGGGTTGGGAATATAGCTCAGTTGGTAGACTGCTTGCCTTGCATGAATAAACCCCTGGGTTCAATCCCCAGCATCACAAAAAAAAATCATATATATATTTTAAGATGGCAATGCCCCCCAAATTGATCTACTGATAAATCTAATCTATTATTAAAATTCTTGCTATTTCTGCAGAAATGAACAAGTTGATCCTAACATTACTTTGAATAGCATCTTACATGAATGCATTTTTTGTTCTATTTGTTCAGTTCCTACTTCATAAACATTAATTATCCCTATCAAAGATTATAATTTTCTATCCTTTATATTCATTCTTTTCTTATTATTGAAGCATATCATCTCGTGTCGTTCCTCAACATCAGTAATTCAATTTTCAGTTGCTTCCTCTATTTCCTGAACTCAGACAAGTGCTGTTTTATGACTCAAAAATCTATTTTCAATATCATTCTGGCATTTCTTTGTCTGCTGTCCTGGGAAATTAACCCACAGCACTCTACTATCAAACTACATCCCCAGACCTTTATATTTCAATTTTTAAATTTTGAGATCAACTCATGAAGTTGCCCAGGCTGGCCTGGAACTTTTGATCCTCCTACCTCAACCTCCCAAGCTACTTGCTGGAATTACACACTCAAGACATTTTATACTTTTCAATTTGTGCTACCACTTTCTTTATTGGATTCATATCCTTAAATTCTTCTTTACTATAAAGTGTGCTCACAAGGAATTTTCTCCTCCTTCAAAAACATCCGAATGTTTCTTTCTTGAATATTCTTTAACTTCCTTATATCCCTCTATGTAACAATTTTTATATCTATTATTAAATATTTTAAACACATAAGAAATGTAAGGAATAATATACTAAACACTTCAGACTACTAACTCAGATTTTAAAAAAAAGACCAGAGTATTCTACTTTCTAACTTCATTCCAAAAGCATCAAGTCCCAAGATCTCCGATTGCTGGAATTAGCCACACACACACAAAAAAAAATTTAAAATAGCTAACATAATTATATTCAAGGATTAAAAAGAGAAAATGGTCTTCAAAAGAACGAAATGCGTATTCTGAAACTGAAAAATAATTTTTATGGAAACAAAAACTTCATTCTACGCATCTAAGAATAGATCAGAATTGGCACAATGAAATTGAAATAAAACAAATCATCCAATGTAAAGAACACAAAGAATAAAATAAAAGAAAAATAACAGAGTCTGAACAATCATTGAGATACCAAATATTCTAACATGTTATTGAAGAAACAACAGGGAGAAACTGCAACTGAAAAAAAAATTTTAAACAAATTAGTCAGATTTTTCTGAATTTAATGAAAAACAATAAAGCATAGAACCAAGAGGCACAGCAAATCGCAAACTAGACAAATATAAGCCAACTAGGGATATCTAATCTAAACTGCTGAAAACTGAGGCAATGACTATGGGAGAATATCTGACTTAATCATCACAAATAAAGACCACAAAAATAATGAAACAATATCTTTAAAGTGCCAATCAATACTTGGACAGTTCCTTAATGATGTCACAAATGTGTACTTTGTGAAACAATATCTCCATTCACAAATATTAACTTAGAAATGAAAATACATTTCATATTCACAAAAATGTATTTTTATGAATATGAAAAATATGTATTTTTCATATTCACAAAAATATATATAGCAGGGTCCCTCACAACAGCTTTAACAGTGTACAACTCTTCAATTCACCAAGTAATAAATGATAAACACAATGTTACATATGCAAATGTACATAATACATATAGAATGAAACACAAGTACATATATTGTTACATGAAAAAACATGGATAAATATGTAAATCATTATGCTGGATAAACAAAATCATAACAAGAAAAAATCCATACTATATAATCCCATTTATATAAAATTTTTAGAAAAGGCAAAATTAATTTATAGTAATAAATCTTAACAGTGGCCATCTAAATGAGGTAGGAAAATGCACATACCAGAAAACAGGAACAAATATTCTTATGTAATTTTTCTCCAATATGTTTAATCTCTTTGTATTCATATTTTAGATCTGTAACAATTCTACAGCTAAATTTTGTTCAAGTTCTTAGTTTTAAACTCTGTTAAAGTCAGTCCATTTTAATTTACTAGTATTATTGATACACCTAACATATTTTGTGCCATCTTATTTTATGTTTTGTATTTACCCTAATTATTGCATGATTTTACCCAAATTTCTAACTGAATTATTTTCTTTATTCTGCTTTTTATTTTGAAAGTTGCATATACTCTAAGGTCATTCTTAAATTTTTAACATACTCATGAGTACTTTTTTATTTCTTTTGCTTTATGCTTTTATTTTAATAACACTTATTTCCAAACACTTTATGTAACTTATTATATTGAAAATATTTTTTTATTAGTTGCTCATGACAATACAATGATCTTGACATATAATACATTTGAATCACATGGGATATAATTTCTCATTTTTCCAAGTGTACAGGTTGCAGAATCACATTGGTTATAAGGCCACGTATATACATACAGCAATACTAGTGTCTATTCTGCTGCCCTTCCTATCCCCCCTTCTCATGAATTCTTAATTAAATTAATTATATCTTCTTTTCCTGAAGAGTATAGAAACATTCAAATGGTTAATTCTCATCATCCCCTTCTTGTTAGGGATGTTATTATTACCCCAAACTTACTTTCACCATGTTATCTTCATATTAATCAAGCAAATTAAGCATAACTACTATTAAGTTTCATAAAGTATTACTCATTTAGATGTACACACATATTTACCAATTTCTTGATTTAGTCTCAAAACTTCTATAGTGGATTCAATTTCTCTTTCTCAAGTAAATAATTTTACAAGTTACTTCAGTGAAGATTTGTTCCGATTATTATATAGCCTCATTTATTGCTATAGTTCATATCTGTCTGTTATCTCTTTGTCCATACTTTCGTTTTCATGTTACATATCATATCTCTATTTTTTTATTGTTTCTAATTAGTAATACATGACAGAAGAATGCATTTTGACACATCATACATAAATGGAGTATAACTTCTCATTTATCTGGTTGTACATGACATAGAGTTACACAGGTCATGTAATCATATTTAAGTATCATATCTTTAAACATCATCACTGAAAGTACTTTATATCATGTAAATAAAATTTAACCTACTGAAAAAATTCATCTCGGGAGTTTAACTAGTGAATTTGTCATTTCTGTTAATTTTGAGTAACAAGGAATAGGGGTATATAGCTCAGTAGTTAAAGTGCTTACCCAGCATTTGCAAGGCCCTGGGTTCAATTCCCTGTACTTCATTAAAAAAAAAAAATAGCATTTGAATAACAGTATTTGTTTCTAGCATTTTACTTCATATCTTCCATTTATTTCACTCATTTTCTCCATCTTGATTTTCTTTTGAGAGATTTCTTATGTTAAAGAATATAAATTCTTATTTTTGCTATTATCATTGTTGTCTTTAAAGCATACATTTGGTTTATTATAATTTCCTAAACTCGATAAATATCCATCATTTACTAATTTAACATACTATAGAAATGATCCCTGAAAGTATAGTCTTCATCATTTACTAATTTAACATACTATAGAAATGATGCCTGAAAGTATAGTCTTCATCATTTACTAATTTAAGAGAAATATAATTTCCTGCCTTCCCTGGAGTTTTCACCAAAATATACATCAGCATTTCCTGAACTTGTTTCTATCTACCAATTTGAAACAAATTCTGATCATCTACCTTTTATATAAATTGCATATTTTTACTTTCATAAAAAAATTCTCTAATTTATATCAGGGTTCATGGCATACAATTAAATGCTTTTCTATTGAGGTAAAGCCTTTAATACAGTAAAATATATTCATTTTATGTATACAATTGTATAAGTTTTGACAAACGCATTCACCACATAACCACCAACAACAGAAGATGCAGAACATCTCCATCAACCCCTAAGAGATTCCTAATGCCCTTTCTTGGACAATCCCTCACATGCCCTATCCCTAACCCCATCAATTCAATAGCTGATCTGTCATCCACACAGATCAGTTTGTACTATCTAGAATTTAATATAAACTGAATAAAAAACCAAAAAGTATGTCATCTTCTGTGTAAGCAGAACATCATTTTAAAGATGCATCTATGAAAGTTTTTATAAACATGTTTTAATTTTTCTCAGGTAAATAACTGAGCTTTATTGTGATTATAATTTGAAAATCCCTGAAGACTAATTTGGACATCTTTCACAAGCCTATATACCACATATATATCTTCTTTTATGTTCAAATCTTATGACCATTTTAAATTTATTTTTTATTATTGCAAGAGGTTTTTTGCAAGTCTATTATCAGATATCAGAATTACAAACTATTACAAATATCATTTCTCAGGCTGTGGTGTGACATCCACCCCCCCTCTTACCATTACTTGGAAAGCAGAAGTTTTCAATTCAGTGAGCTCTAATTTAGTAACATTTACCTTCTACAGTTCATGTTTGTATGCCCAATCTAAGAAATCCTTGCCTGTCCCAAGACTACAAAGATTTCCTCTCAGGTTTTCTTCTACAAATTTAAAAGTTTTGGTCTTATAAAGAACTTTCTGAGCCATTTAATTTTTACATGTGTTAGACAGTAAAAGTCAAAGTTCTCTTATAACATGGATATAGTTTTTCATTACCATTTGTTTAAAAGACTATCCTTTATCCCACTGAATTATCTCAGCACCTTTGTGGAAATTTGACCATATGTGTTGATCCATTTCTGTACTCTATTTTATTCACTGATCACCTGATCCTTACACCAAGAGAACAATATAATAATCATTTTAGTCTTGAAATTATATAGTGTTAAGTTCTACAGACTACTTCTTTGGAATTATTCTGGTCATTCCAAGTGGTCTACAATTCAGCTTATGAATTTCTACCAAACACTTGCTGTGATATTCACTGGGATTATATTTAATTTATAGATTATATGAGAAAAAACTGGTATCTCATAATACAAAACTACAACTGTCTTTGTTGTATTTTTAAATGCTCTCAGGGATATTTAAGACTTACACATATTTGTTAAATTTATCCCTAATTACCTCATGTTTGTGTATGTTGTATTAGTTATTCACTGCATATTAATTACTGCAAACCCCAACAATTTAAAACAACAGCTATCATCTCAGAGTTTCTAAAGAAGTAACAATTCAGGAGGAGTTGCTTAGTTGAGTGGTTCTCACTCAAGATCTAATTATGAACTTGTATTCAAGCTGTCAAGCAAGGCTGTAGTCATCTAAAGACTGAAATGAGGCTGAAGAAGCTGCTTCTAAAGTCATTTGCATAGTTAATAACAAGCTTCATATTCTTACTACCTGTTGGTTGAGGCTTCACTGGGACTCTCAATAGGACAGGTCACAAATGCCAACTTCTCTGAGACACCAATGTGAAAGCAAGTAAAGAAGTACCCAAGATGGGTAAGTCTTATGATTTAACCTTGTGACATTTTATCACTTTTGCCTTGTGCTTTCTGTGACACAAAACAACTCTTGTAAAATGGGAAAGGAACTATATCTAGAAGTATATCTAGTTGTTATATCTAGAAGTTGGCTGAGATACATGGCTAATGGAATTTATAAGTCCCATTTTCCTAGTGTGCACAGCTATAATATTACAATTTAATTTGCCTTACTATTTACCTGGCATCTTTTTTAATTCTAAGACCATTTTTAGACTTCTTGATTTTCTATATTAATGCTTATATTGTCCACTCCCTCTCTTTTAACTTCTATACCTTTTATTTCTTTTTGTTGCCTTATTGCTCTGCTGATGACCTTCAATAGAATGTTCTGAGTAGCAAAAGCAGATGTCCCTGGCTATACTCTTAAAATTAGGGGAAAAGTTTTCTACAAGATTTTCATACATATCTTTTATAAAATGAACAAGATGCTTTCTACTCCTGAAATGTTAAAAGGGTTTTTAAAAATGGAATTATGACAAACTCTTTTTCTCTAGCTAATAAAATGATCATATGCTTGTTCTTTTTTAGGTGGTCAACACTATAAATTGATTTGATTGTTGCTATGGTTTAAATTTTGAGTGTCTCCCAAAGGCCCAAGTGTCAAGACATTTGATCCCTGGCTTGGTATTACTGAGAGGTGTTGAAAACTTTAAGAACTTGGGCCTAATGGGGGATATTTGGATCATTGGGTATGTGTCCTCAAAAGGGATTCTGAGATCTCAGTCTCTTACTCTTCCCTAGATCACTTTCATCCATCAGGCGAGCAGTTCTGCTCTGTTATATATCCCCACCATCTAACTTGCCCAAAGCAATAGGGACAACCAATCATGGACAGGAACCTCTAAATCTGTGAGCCAAATAAATCTCTTATTGCTAAAAGTTGACTAACTCAGTTTATCATAAATGCTAACACTATTGTCAATACTATCTTTTATTCCTGGAATAAATTTAATTTGATCCTCACATATGATCCTTTAATATACTGCTGAATTTGGTGCTTTCTTATATAATTCAAGATTTTTATATCCATCATCATAAAGTCATGTTTTGGTAGCAAAGAATACTGACCTCAAAATATGATTTGGATTGTGTTCCCTGATCCTCTATAACCTGAAGGGGTTGAGAGCTGGCAAATTATTTCTTTCACTCTTGATTTATCAGGGCCTGAATTTGTGTTTATATATGGCAAAGATTTTAATTATGAATTCCATATCATTAACAGATAAAAGATTCTTTGGGTTTCCTGTTTCCTTGGATCAATTTTGGTATTGTTTACAACCAAGGAATTTATCCATTTCACAAAAGTTGTTTAATTTATTGACGTAAGTGTACATAATCTCCCCCTCAAACTTTTGACATTGATAGGATATGTAATTGTCTTTACTCTTTCATTCCAGATAATAGCTTTCTGTCTTCTGATATTGCACTGTCCAATGAAACAGACACTATACGTGACTGTGTAAGTTTAAATTCATTAAATAAAATTAAAACTTCAGTTTCAAATGTACCAGCCACATTTCAAACCCAGTGACTCCCATGTGCTAGGTAAGTACTCCACCACCGAGCTACAACCCAACCCTATATTTTAGGTTCTTAAGAGCCACATGTGGCTAGTGGCAACAGTCTAGTTTAGTGAAGTTAGAGAACTTTTCTAACATCACAGAAAGTTCTATTGGACAGTGCTGGGGTAGGTTTATCAATTTCATTGCTCATTTAAAAAAAAATAACACCTTTAGGTTTCATTGACTTTTTTCCTATTGTTAACCTGTTTTCTACGTCACTGATTTTTAGCTCTCAACTTTATTTACTTTATTATATTTCTTTGGCGCCTGACATGTTCTTTTTTCTCTAGGTTCTTAAAGTGGATAATATTCATCTTTTTAACTATAATTTTTTTTCTAAGCACTGCTTTGGATACACTCATACATTTTAACATGTTTTGTTTCCAAAATTACTCAGATCAAAATACTTTCAAGTTGTCCTAATGAATTTTGCTTTAAATCAGGAATTACACATTTTGTTTCTTTTCCAAATATATGAGGGTAAGAGGTTACCAGATACCTTTTTGTTAGTGGTTTTCATCAATTTTCATCAGACAATAAACTTTTAATTTTCAATCATTTGTGTTACCATACTAATGTCTGAGGCCAAGACATCCAGCTAGGCTCTGTCAACAGGTGAAAGTAATGAGATGAAGAAAGCTCATAACCTTTGTCTGGAAACTGCTGATGTTTCATCTTGTTGATCAACATATTCTCAATTTTCACAAGGTTGGACTGAAGGCCAGAAATATGGGTGCAAATATAAATGAGATTCAACTGTTCTATTTATTCTACTCTATTTCTTCTTCCTCTTATTGGATTACTTCTCCTTTCCAGGGTTCCTGAAACTGAAACCACAGCTCAAGTTCCTAGGAGCCTCAATTACTCCCCTGTCTTCTAATTTCCTGTCTGTCAAATCTCAAAGACTCCCCCCTGCAGAGAGCAGGGAGGAGCACCAAAACTGAAAAGAATAAGAGCCACAATACCTTTTATGTTTTAATCTTGAAGGCCACATATTGTCACTTCTGCCACATTCCATTTGTTAGAAGCAAGTCACTAAGTATGGCACATGCCTCTTAAAGGGAGGAGAATCAAAGAATTGGTGGACACATTTTAAACCACCAAAACAGTGCCATAATTTATACTTTAAACCGCCAAATCTTTTAAAAGAAATTAAGAGAAGGAAAGAAACTTTGTCATTTAATTTAGTATACATCTTCTAGCTTACTCATTCCCTCCAATAATATACAAATCAGCAAACTAGATATACAGCCTAAATCAAATCCCCCACCTACCTTGTATGGCCTATGAATTAAAAATGGTTTTTAGACTTTTAAATGATTAAGAATAAAATAATAATATTTTTATAATGTGAAAATTATACAAAATTTAAATTATCAGTGTCCATAATAAAGTTTTATTGGAACATAGCCACACTCATTTATTTATATGTAATCTATGGCTCCATTCACTCAAAGCTGAGTAGTTCGACAGAAACCTTATGGTCCACAAAGTCTAAAATATTTATTATCTGGTCTTTTGCTGAAAAAGTTTACCAACCTCTACTACTATAAATACGTGACCCACTATCATCAGTCTTTCAAGAATTATCTCCTGATTGTGGTAAGAGTTCCTAGGTCTTCCCTGCATACTCTGCAGCAGTTAGTCAGGGATGTGGGAAGAGTTATAATCTACTGTCCTCCTAAATTTCCAGATGATAGTCTTCATCTCAAACCAATATAGTTGTGGTTCCCTGTTTCAAGAGCTATGAGAGTTAGGGAACCCTTTGTGCAAAAAGCTACAGATTGACAATTTTTATCTATTGTTTTATGTACTTTAAGAAAGTCTTTGCTTTCTGCCTCCTTTTGATGTTTTTCCAATACTTTCAAATAGTTGGTTAAATTTTTTTTCCAGGTTTTATCACTGTTCCCTGTGGGAGGGTTCACTTGCTTTACCAATTCACAATTTCTTAAAGCTGGTAGTCCCCTACTCTTTTTTAAAGAGCAATCATCCAAACTTGAATTTATGATTTTATATACTAAAATTGCAATTATTGCCTAATACTAAAGTGGATAAATTTGCATGTAAACACATACAAATGCATAATTTCTTTAGGTAGCCTACTGGAAGCTGATGCCTTCCTAGCCTAGTATATTAGAATATACTCTAGTAAATGAGAATATGGAAAGGCCTCAGTTGTCAAGCTGAGTCATGAAAAACCATAGCAAATAAATTATTTGAAACTACTTAAAAAAGAATTAATCTAAGCTCCACCACAAAGATCTGTAGTCTGTTTTAAACAATGTCCCATGTATTAAAAGATTTAGAATAGCAAGATAGAAAACTGGAATGAGAACATTTGTATACCTTTTAGAAACAAGAGCAATAATTATGAATAATTTTTAAACACATCTTTTTTAAATGAAATACTTACCTTTGTTCTTTCTAAAATGGGAAAATATTTTTCATATTGCTTTCTAATAATACATTACACATTTTCTTATACCAATTCAGTGTATGTAAGAGAAACTGAAAAAAAAGGTACTCATAACATGTGCTTTTAGGAATTCTACTTATATTTTCCTTTGCTGACACCAGATGATACTAAAATTTCAAGGGAATTTCAATCAGAAAACTGAAATTAGCAAACTAACCCTGTAGCAAATTATTAAAAGTTCAGAAACAATTATGTAAGTAAATTCAGTCCACTATACACAAATTACTGAGGTAAGTTTTGAATATTCTGAAGGATCCATTTGTTCTCACAATAGCAACAGACTAATAACTATAATCTCACAACAAGCAAAATAACAAATTATCATTCACAATGAGTATACCAAATAAAAAGCAAAAGAGGAAATGGGGACAAAGCGCATCTTTTACACCAGTTTTATAAAAAGCAAACAAAAAGAACATATCCCATGGTTCTGTTAATCTTCTTTATGCTGAAACGTCAGTGTGGTAGCTTTGCTCTAAATCAGATAAAAGAAGGTCTGATTGGAGGTCCTCAATGGACCTAAACAAATTTACCAACATTGCTAATCTTGGAAATCAAGCATAAGCAAGCATAAAAATGAGCCAGATTCAGAAAGGAGTTTAAGGAACTTGGAAATGTTGGCCATCAAGATTATGGTGATAATTTGATGACTGCCTGCATGTGTTAAGACTTACCAAATTGTGTTCTTTCATGCAGGTTATTTTACTTCAGTGATATCCCAATAAGGATTATTTTTTTTTAAATAAGGAAGGTTTAAAAAAAAAAAAAAAAGCATTGTTTATTTTTACCCATCACTCAACTACTTGAAAGAAAAAAATGAAAACCAATTCAGTAACTGTGACCAAGTATAATTAACTCAATAATCACTGGCAAATAGGACAATCACCAAGTTAAGAAAACAGGTATCACAAACAAAGATGTTGTGTCCGCCAAAAACTAAGAAAATAAATATTAAAATTCTTAAAAAAAAGAAAAGAAAACAGGTATCTTGGCACTTTGAATCACCAAGTGAACAGGTATCTCAGCACTTCCAGCAAAACAGTGAAGTCTCGGGAACTATCCTGAGACTGCTCAAAAGATTATGGAAGTCATGTTGCCTGTGCAATCTGTTCCACCTGGTGTAGAATGCTCTTGGTTTCCATTTCCAAATGGCTATGTGACAACACAGAGTTTATCAGGATTTGCAGCCTTACTGTACTTCTCTTCCTTGCACCTCTGCAGAATCTCTAAGCTCCTCTGGTGGACTGGGTGTTGAAGAAAGCTAAAACTATCCATACTTTTCAAAACCGCACATGGCGCTGTATCATCATGTCCTTAGGAAGCAAAAGGGGGAAAAAAAAGAGAAAAGAAAAAGACAATTAAGTAAGCCCAAACCAATAGAGAATCAAGGACAATGCTGCCAACTATTTTAAAAGTGTAAAAAAAAGTATTGAATATAGAGGCTAAATGTAAAGAATTTTTCCAGTTAATTTATGGAAATTACAAACAAATAATCAAGAAAAATAAAGGTTTTATTTTGCTTTATCATTTATCATCTATGTAACTTTTTTCTATTATTATTAGGGTTCTTTTCAGGTATTCAAACTGTCCTTTTTTTTTTTTACTACTCAAAGTACTGTGAGTTAATACCACACTAAAAATTTCTAAACTAAAATTCTAAAGACATATCAAAAACATACAACAGACACTAGTATGGCAACATGTAAATCAATGGATGTGTAACTGATATGATTCTGCAATCTGTATACGGGGTAAAAATGGGAGTTCATAACCCACTTGAATCAAAGTGTGAAATATGATATGTCAAGAACTATGTAATGTTTTGAACAACCAACAATAAAAAATTAAAAAAAAGAAAACATTAGGATCCCACTGTTAAAAAAAAAAAAAAAAAACATATACACTGGATAATTTATAAATTGCAGAAATTAGTTGCTCACAGTTCTGGATGCTGAAAAGTCCAGATCAAGTCTCCAATAGATTGTGTGTCTGGTGAGGGAGTTCTTTAAACTGCATCAACATGTCATTAATAGTAGCATAAAACATACGAAAGCAGAAAGCTCTGTGCTATAAGCAACAGAGTCATATGCAGAATACTCTGGTCTAAAATGATGGTGCATGAATCTATTTATCTCTAGCATTAGGATTAATAGAAAAATCTATTAAAACAACTAGAATTTAAAAATTTGGGGAAATACAAATTTTAAAGTGGTGCAAATTTTGATATCTAAAACTTAAAATTGGAGGGGGTGATGTAAGTGTAGAGTTGTATGTAATCAGTTGTTATTAGCCTGTAATTGCCTGTGAAAAGGTGTTTTTTGTAAACCTCAAGGTAACCACAAAGCCAAGTAAGCCAGACATACAAACATCAATAGAAAGAATTCAAGGTACATCCCTACAGAAAACTACCAACCTACAAAGGAATTATTGCTGTATGAATATACATGACTGCATGCATGACCAATGTGATTCTGCAACCTGTACACTGAGAAAAATGAGAAATTATACCCCATCTGATTCAAATGTATGATATGATAAGATCATTGTACTGTCATGTATACTAATTTAAAAAAAAAAGAAAAAAATGTCATTGGGATTTTGAGTGGAATTGCATTAAATCTTTATAGTGTTTAAAAAAAACAATTTGTATATTAGTAAACCATTTTTTAAATAGACTCACTTTTATTGGGTCTGAAATATCATTACCATATAGTTGGCAACACTGATGAAACCCACAAAGAGAAATATACCCAGAACAATTTCCTAAACATTGAAACAATTCTTTCACAAATCCTATAATTAGCCACACTTGTAGAAATTCCAACAAGTGTACAGTGATTTAAAGTGTGAAGAAAAGCACCACAGAGCAGGGAAAACCAGTAGGATTTTTGAATTTATAAATCTGAATATAAAGCTGGAGAAATTATAGATTACCACCAATTCTTAGGAAAGTGAGGCAGAAATCAGCAACCCAAAGGAAAGGGAAAAGAGCACATTCAAATAAAGACCAAAACCTCAAATCAGTGCTATTTAAACAGTAAGTCACACTAACAATAAAAGGGGGGACTAGTGCTGTAAATATTAGCAATAAATGGATTTAAAAGAGAAGGGTTTCCAGGCTTTGGGAGAACTGTTCACCATTTATTCAAAGATCATTTCTAGTGTTAGGGCATAATGTCCAAATTTAAATAGCCTTGCCTTTAAAAAACAAAAGTGCATAATTTAAAAAACGGGTAAATTACATAACACAAATAAGTAAAAGTTCCATTAGTGCTCTTTATTGTATAATTAGGAATTAGATACAAAGTAATAATCTACAAATAGTTCTCAAGACAGAATCATTTTAAAGATTAACCCACTTTTGTCTCATCATCCCAGATTTCGAACACCTATAAAAATTTAAATACAGCATGTTTATATCTTATAAGAATATAGTTATAATGTAATATAAAATAATAAACTCAGGTTTATGATTTCTAATCTATTTTCAATATACCTATGTCAATTTCATTGAAATATTCACAAAATTAAAAGCTTGAATTTAATGGATTAAACAGAGGAAAAGTAATTCAAAGAGGTTTGCAGAGTATTTTTTAATCTCACTGTAATTCCCTAAATTGGATATCTAAATCCAAAGAAAAGGAATTTACATTTAGCAAAGGAAATAAATTTACTACAAATAATAAATCAGGATAACAGTACACACAGAAACAGATTTTTTTCAAAACAAAATGTGTTCAAATGTTTCATATCTACAACAAAAAATAATAAAACATTATATATCATTTGCCCAATGTGAGAATCAACAGCAGTAAATTTTCAATGTTTCAAAAGGAGACAGTTACAACCAAGTTTACCATCATTGCATAACCAAAAGAAACCTCAGTAAAAATACTGTACTCCCTTTGCTACCAGTAATTCCCACTTAATGAGTTGCTTGGAGAACGTATGCTTTAAAAGACTAGCCTGCACTTTGTTTGAAACTCAGTTAAGGGAGACGAGTTGAGGAAAAAACACCTGGTAAACTCCACTCATACTCTGTCCAAATTGTAATTTTAAGACGTTATCACCAAACTTGCCCTTCCATAACTAATTTGGTAATCTGCTAGTCAGAAATAATTCAAGAAGATTATGACATTAAAGTGCGTTATTAAGAGCTCACTAAATTATAGTATAGAGTTTCCAAAAATCATTCAATAGCCATGGAACTCCCATTTCCCATCTGATCGAACACAGTGTGGCAGTGTCATTTGGATATGAGTACATGTTTATCTATGACTATTTTGTGTCTGAATACATGCCTAAATTAGGTTTTGAATGACCTCCATTTATTTTAAACATTATATTTCCAGACCACAATACTATTTCTATATTTTAATATATTCTTCTTGTTTGTTGTGTGTATCAAGTCCTTGTTAAGGAGGTATGATTGTTCTAGGATGGTTTATAAGTATATTTTCAGGGGGGTTTTTGTTTAGGGGGAAGGAGGAGTTCCAGGAACCGAACTCAAGGGTGCTTAACCACTGAGCCACATCCCCAAGTCCTTTTTATTTTTTCTTTTAAGACAGGGTCTCACTACATTGTTTAGGGCCTTGCTAAATTCTTAAGGTTGAATTTGTAATACTCCTGCCTCAGCCTTTCCAGTTGCATGGATTACAGGCATGTACCACAGCACCCAACTTGTAAAGGTTGTTTTCTAAGGAGTCTCATCAACTCTAGAGGCTTAGTTAGAATTTGCTTATACTAATTCTTAACTGGGATAATTTCTTAGTTTGAGATTATGTATCAAATATATAGTGCAAATTCAGATCCCCATACTTACATATGGTGCAGATGTAAGCCACTGATTTAGTAAAGTTTTTTTTTAACCTTATCTAATAAACTGTAACAGCTAAGATTCCTTTTGTTTCTCTATGCAAGGCCACCAGACAGACTTTTTAAATTACTTGTTCAGTAACAGAAAAGTTCAAGTTCTTTGAGGTTTCTGAACCATGAAACAGAGTCTCAATTTCAGCTCCACAGTATCAGTCAGACTAGAGGCCATGTCTCTGACTCTAATTTGCCTAACTAAATGATATAATGATGTATTTCCTCATGTCTAACTTTTTTCTCATTATATTTTTGACTCATTCAACAGCCTGTTCCCTTGTATTCCTTAATAATAATGTTCATGGTAGGAATATATCGTAATTTGACTATCCATTCTTCCACTGATGGACATTTGTGAGTCGCCATGAATAAAGACACAACTGAACATTCTTTTGTGTGTGGGTTTGTATGTAACAATTTTATTGAAACATAATTCATATATCATACAATCTATATGTAGTTTAAAGTGTACAATTCATTGTTTACTATAATTCAAAGCTATATAATCATCAACCCTCAATCAAGTTTATAATACTTTGATCATTGCAAAAGGATACCCCATTATCTCTTATCATACCCTCAATCTCTTAGTGCCACACCAGCACTAGGAAAATACTAAATCTCTCTACAGATTTGCCTATTCTGGATAATTCTCACAAATAAAATCATACAATATATGGTCTTTTTGTGTTTGACTTCTTTCACAAAGCATACCGCTTTCAGCATGTACGAGTACTTTATTCCTTTTTATGGACAAGTACCATTCCATTGAATGGATATACCACATTTTATTTTAACAATTCATTAGTTGATAGACATGTACTGTTTCCACCTGTTGGCTATTATGAATAATGCTGAAAAAAACATGTGACTCCACCTTTTTGTTTGGACATCCATCTTCCATTTGGGAGGTGTGTACTTTGGAGAAGAAATCATTGAGTCAAACACAATTTTAAATTTAACTTTCTGAGGAATTGCCAGGCTATTTTACAAAACAGCTGTGCCATTTTACATTTCTACCAGTAACACATAAGGTTTCCAATTTCTCCACATTCTCACCAAAAATTGTTATTACCTTTTTTATTTTGCCATCCCAGTGATGTGAAGTGGTATCTCAATACAGATTCTATTTGCATTTCCCTGATGACATATGATGTTGATCATCTCTTAGTTTATTTATTAGACATCTGCTTATCTTTTGAGTAATGTATTCTCAGATCTTTCTCTCATTTTTAATTAGGTTATTAGTTTCTTATATTTGAGCAGTACTAATTAAATATATATTGTAGATACCAGTTCTTAGTCAGAAATGGGCTGTAATTTCACTCTTAAAAAAAAAACAAGTTCTTTATCAGAAGTGGGATGTAATTTCACCTTTTTGATGTATTCTTTGAGACATAAAAAATTTATTTGATTAAGTCCAATGCATCCATTTTTTTTTTCCCTTTGGTTGCTTGTCCTTCCTTTTGGTGTCACATATGGGAGAATGCCTTGCCTAATTCAAATTGAGAAGTTCGAATCCTCCAAGTATTTTATGCCTGCATTGCCAGATCCCTTTCCATATGAATTTGAGGATCAGTTATCAATTTCTGCATAAAGGAAGTTCAAGTTTTGATACGGACTATGGTAAATCTACAGCTCAAGTTCGGGTCTATGTCTTCCAATGCATAAACACACTATCTTTCCACTTACTTATGTATTAAGTTTTTTCAATGTTTTGCAATTTTCAGTGTCCAACTCTTAACAACTCTTATCCACATATATTTATGAATGTTGATCATATAATGAAACACTAACCAATATCATTTTCAGGTTGTTCACTGCTGTTATATAAAAATACAACTGATTTTGCATATTGATTTTGTACTCAGAAATCTTATCTCCTCACTTATTAGTTTTAATACTTATGTGTATTCCAAGAATAGTCTACACATTATCATGTTATCTGTGAACAAGACAGTCTCCTTCCTTAAACTCTGGATGTCTTTTATTTCTTATTCTTTGCCTAATTGCCCAACTAAGATTTTTCAGAACAAAATTAAATAAAAGAGACAGATATCCTTGTTTTTTTTCTCATCATTCCACCATTTAGTATAATAAAAGCTTTGGGTTTTTCATAGATTTCCTGATCAGGTTGAGGATGTTCCCTTCCATTCTTAACTTGTTCAGTGTTTGGGGTTTTGGTTGTTCCCCCCACCCCCACCCCGCCAGTGTTTTGCTTTAATCATGATTATGTGTTGGCTTTTGTCAAATACTTTTTTCTGTGTTTAGAGTACAACCATGTGGTTTTTGTCTTTAAATCTACTAACATGGCTTATTATATTATTATTTAATTTTCATTAAATTGAACCAACCTTTCATTCTTCAAACAATTATACTAGGTTATAGTATATAATTTTATCTATTGCTAGATTCAGCTTGCTAGTATTATGTTAAGGATTCTCTTATTCATATTCATAAGGAATGTTTTTTATAGTATTCTTTCCTTGTGATGTATTATTTGGTATTCAGGTGATACTGGCTTTAGAATAAGATGGCAAGTATTTCCTCATATTCTACTTTTTGAAACAATTTATGAAGAACTAGTGTTAATTCTTCAAATATCTGGCAGAATTCATCAGTGAATTCACTTGTCCTGGCTTTTTCTGGTAGGAAATTTGTTTGTTTTGGTTTATACATTTGCTAATTCAATCTCCTTTGTTCCAAACTCATTCAAATTTTGTTTCTTGTGAAGCAGTACTGGTTGGTTTTGTCTTTCTAGGAATTTTTCCATTTCAACTAGTTTCTAATTTGTTGCCATTAATCATTCATGTAACTAACCCTTTGTTACTTCTGAAAAATGAGCAGAAATGTTAGCTTCATTACTGAAATTATAATGTGAATCTTCAGTCTGAGGTTGTAGCTCAGTGGTAGAGCACTTGCCTCACATGCATTAAGCCCAGGGTCTGATCCCCAGCACCACATAAAAATAAACAAATAAATAAAGATATTGTGTTCATCTACAACTAAAATACACACACACACACACACACACACACACACATTTTTTTTTAATAATGTGAATCTTCTATTTATTTCATGGTCAATCAAGCTCAAGGTTTTCCATTCTGCTTATCTCTTCAGAGAATTTATTTGTTTTTTATGATTTTGTAATTTCTACTTCATTTATTGCATATCTGTTTTGTCCTTCCTTCTGCTTAATGGATTTAGTTTCCTCTCCCTTTATCCCCAAGAATCTTAAGTAGAGTATTGGGACACCACTGAAATTGCTCCTTATTGTTCTAGGGTCCTCTGTTCAATAAGTAAAACCTGTCAGGCCACAAACTGACCAGCAAGAATTAGGAAGGACCATGTTTGTTTTTAATCTCCCGTCATAACAAAGTATTTTCCAATTTCATTGTGATTTCTTCTTTGATTCACTACATATTAAGATATTTTTCATCCTTTGTTTCTTTCAATATTGCTTTCCTTTATATTAAACTGATGTTTTTTAGTAAGTGTACTTAAATTTTTCTTATAATATTATTTTTAGTTTTTACTCAGTAGTTTCCAAGGCAGTTATCTGGATTAAAATAAAAAAACTTAATTTCAGTAATATATAAAGCCTTTTTCTCCATTCTCTCCCTCCTCCTTTACAGTTTTCTAGTACAAGTTATATTTTTAGAACAGTATGTCCATCAACAGAATGAAAATTACTGCTTTATGCAACTGTCTTTTAAATAAGACTGAAGGGAAGAAAAGTTACAAGTAAAAAAAAATGTATTTATTCTTTTTGTAGTTGCCTGAAATGCTGCTTTTTATTTTTTCATTTGGACCACAAGAACTCACTTGGTATTTCCTATGGGGCAGGTTTGCTAGTAACAAAGTCATTTAGGATTTATTTTGGGGGGGATGTCTATCATTTTGAAGGACAGTTTTGCTGAAGAATAATAATTCTTCATTAAAAGTTTTTTTTCTTTCTAAATTTTGAATGCCACCCAATTACCCTTGGCTCCAATAGTATCTAATGATAAAACCACTTGTTAATCTTCTTGAGAATCCTTTGTACATCATAAGTCACTTTTCTCTCTTGCAAAATGTTCCTAGATATTAGAGAGTTTAATTATTTATGATGCATAAAAAAAATCTAACCTCCTTATAGTTCATGGTGCTTCATGCATTTGTCGATTAATTTGAGGAATTTATAACTATGATATCTTCAAATACTATTTCTATCCCTTTTTCTTCTTTCCTTCTGAACTCCCCGAAGTTGGTATACTTAATGGTGTCCAAAAGGACTTTGCAGTTTTGTTAATTTTGCTTCTTTTTTCCCATGTTCATTAAACTGGATCTCAACTGATCTGTCTTTAAATTCATGGATTCTTCCTTCTACCTGTTCAAATCTACTGTTGAACTCCTCTGGTGAATTTTCATTTCAGTGATTGTACTTTTTTCCAAAGCATATTGGAGGAAAAAAGGAGTTATAAAATATAAACAGGCATGTACACTGTCTCTCATATTTCACTATGTATCTGCAATATATGTAATTTCTAACTCTTTATTAATAACTTTATTGAGACTTTTTTTAAGTTCTTTGTATTCAGTTCCCTTTAGGTCTTTGAACATAATTAAAATAGCTTAAAGTTTTATCTGACTCTCCTAAGGGACAGTTTCTATTGACTCCTTTTTTCCTGTATGGATCATATTTCGGGCTGGGGATATAGCTCAGATGGTAGAGTGCTTGCCTTGCATGCACAAGGCTCTGGGTTCAATCGCCAGCACCACCAAAAAAAAAAAAAAAAAAAAAAAAAATCCTGAATTGGATCACGCTTCATTTTTTTCTTTGCATGTCTCAAAAAACTGTCAAACACTGGATGTATTAAATTGTATAATGGAGCAACTCTAGGAATCAGATTTTCCTTTATCCCCAGTGTTTGCTGTTGATATTGTTTCTATTTTTTTCCTCCCCCTTGACCTGTGACCACAGAAGTTTCCACTCACTGAGCTTAATGGTCAACTAATGACTAACCAGAGATACTCTTACATACCTCAAACCATTAAATCAATAACTATTGGGGTGAACAGTGGCCTTTGTCAAAGATCAATGTATATATATTGAGGCATACCTTCAACACTCAGGTAAGCAGTTTACGACTCTGCTTGCCTTCATTTTCTATTTGCACAGACTCAAGGTTATCCAAAGGTAACAGATCAAGAACTTCCTGGTTTTTCCTGAGCATGCTTAGAGCCCTGGCATGTATAGAGCCCTATAAAGCACATAACCAACTAAATTTTATGGAATATATCAGAACTTTTCAAAGCCATTATGGACATCTCATTTATCTGCTTTTCCTTTTAAGCTGTTTGGTTAGGCCACTGTTCACCCCAATAGTTATCTACTGTCATAGGCAGCTGCAATGTCCAACAATTGATTTTGATTATTTTTCTTATGAATTTTTTAGGCCTTTTTAAAAATTTAAGTTGTATATGGACATGATACCTTTATTTTATTTACTTATTTTTATGTGATGCTGAGGATCAAACCCGGTATCTCACACATGCTGGGCAAGTGGTACACCCCCAGCCCTGATTTTGATTGTTTCTCACAGTGCTTTTGGGCTAAAGGCTGTGGTTCACAGTGGGCAAACTCCAAATTAGGTTGAATAAATTCAGATTTTTAAGTAAAATATTCCAAGAAACAACCCAAAAGGTTGAAGAATTCTCTAGAAATGAGACTATGAAGGAATTCCAAACCCTTCTACTTCCTCCAGTGGTTGCCACTCTGCTAAACTTCATCTTGATTCCAGGGTGCTGGTTTTCAGGGTTACCATGGAGCTGGGGAGGAAGGCCTGTGAATCATGCACATGAAAACACCACAAAGTGCAGTCTTTATTTATAGTTACACAAACACTTTCTAGATTACTATAGCCTTTAATTTCTACAACTCTAACAAAGTTACTCTGAAACTTTTCATTAGTGTTCTTACTGCTTTTATGGAAAAGATTATTTTTGAAAACTTGTACCTATTTCACTAACACATAATCTAAAACTCTTACTCTTAACCTTCTCCAATATACAAATAATTTATAACTAATGATTGGGTTTTTGCTAACCAAATAAGTTTTATCACCTGGTCATCTTTGAAAATAGACCGTCACTAGAATTCTTCTCCCACTTGCAAAAGCAAAAGGGAGCTGATTAGAATTATACAGTTCATTGAATAGGAAGCAGTAGAGATCATATGGAAATCTTAAAACTCTCTACCTGCAGACACTATATGAAAAGCTATAGCTTCTCTCTTTGTTAATGAAGAAAACTGGATAGTACTTTGAACACTCTTGTTCAGACCTCAATACCTTAGCCTACACTTTTTAGACTCACTAAAATGCCTATTTGTCTATGCTTCTATGTAAGTCCAACAGAACCAAATACAGCATCATTGTGCTCTATTCTTCATGATCCTTAAATAGTATTCTCTACTCCAGGTTCTAACCTATTCAGGAGAAGGAAATCAGAGGCAAGTTAAATGACAGAACTCGAATGTCTGTTCTTCATTACCTCATTCACTGCTAACCAAACAAATCATTACTATTTCTCATTCCACCTTGTAGCAAAACAACATGCAGTTACTGAAACTGCCTACTTAATGTGACTCATTTAAGAGTATTTTCTGGTTTCAAACAGGCTGATCACTATCATGAATATTCTACAATTATATTTTTCTCAAATAGGGTAATTGAAATAATTTTATTTATAGACCTTAAAATGGCATTGTTTCCTTTAATTTGGAATTCTGGACAAAAGAAAAAATAACAAAAGTAATCTTTAATCTGGTATTCTCGGCTGTGGCTCAGTCAGCTTAATAAAGAAAAAAGGAGGGAATTACTTCAGAAAATTAGGGAGAGGTTTGTTATTGTTGTTCACTGTTAGGATGCTTCTTTACAATTAGCTCAGAGTTATTTTTAATTAGTGCATATTAATTTTAAATAACGGTAGGTTTCAGGCTGGGGTTGGGGCTCAATGGTAGAGTGCTGGGCTCGCATGCATGGGGCATTGGGTTCAATCCTCAGCACCACATAAATAATAATAAAATAAGTTAAATAAAGGTACTGTGCCCATCTACAACTAAAAAAATTTTTTAAAGTCTTTAAAAAAAAAGAACGGTAGGTTTCATTGTGGCATATTCATGTACACATATAACATACTTTAAAGATACTGAGAGGAAGTAAAAATATACTACATCATCTTTATTAGAATTATCATTTTTGAAGGGGGGTGGTACTAGAATTGAAGTAACTCACAGGCACTTGACCGATGAGCCACATCCCCATCCCTATTTTTTATTTAAAGACAGGGTCTCACTAAGTTGCTTAGTACCTCGCTTTTGCTAAGACTGCTTTGAGCTCTCCATCCTCCTGCCTCAGCCTCCCAAGGGGATGGGACTACAGGCATGTACCACCACCCCCAGCTATAATGGAATTATCATCTTTGAAATCTTATTTGCAAAAGATCTGAACTTGGTTACCTTCTGCCTCGCTTATTTTACTTCTACTTAAATAATCTCTAATTCTCATTTCATCTTAATATGTGTGCATACTATTTATAGATATTATAAAAGTTCTGAAACTATGGCTTAAATAATTTTAACAGTTAATCTGTTAGTTTCCAATGCTATAATATTCTAACTGTATGATGTCCTTTTATTTCAAACTTACCAAAAGATAGCAAAATGCTATGGTGAATGCTGGCAATGGCAATGACACCAATATATTGTAACATTAAAAAAAAAAATCACTTTCTGGAGTCAATCTCATTAGGCCTCGGAATGCAAATTAACCAGAGTCCTTCTTTTTCTTTTATACAACATGAAATTTCATAGTTTATCCAAGAGGAAAATCTGGGTGTTATGTAGGTTCATTTATTGATCTAGGTGGTAATTTCAGGGGTGATTATTTTTTGTACTCTTTCACTGAGCTATATATGTTTGTTTTATGTACTTTTCTTTATGTGTGTTATATTCTAGAATAAAAGAGTTTTTATATGGAAGCTCTGTAAACCCTTTATTAAACAAGAATCTAAATTCTATCAAGATAGAGAAATTATAAGTTGTCTTTGTTTGTTTGTTGGTGTTGGGGATTGAACCTACAGGCACTTTACTTACTATTGAATTATATTCCCAATCCTTTTTATTTTGAGATAGAGTGTAGTTAGGTTCTGAGGGATCTCACTAAATTGCTGAGGCTGATCTTGAACTTGCAATACTCCTGCCTCAGATTCCAGAGTAATTTATCTTTTCATATTAGTAACACTACATATCAGTCAGGTGTAGTGGCACAGGGCTGTAATCTCAGCTACTTGGGAGGCTGAGGCAAGAGGAGTAAAGTTTGAGATCAACCTGTCACAAAAAAAGAAAAAGAAAAAAAGACCGGGGATGTAGAGTGCCCCTACTGTCAAAGCTAGGTACCACAAATAAAAACAATAATATCACAAATCATTTCCCAATTGATACTATGGATATAAAACAACTAACTTACATAAATAATAGATTTGTGTGAAGTGACATAATTAGTAGTAAAAACAAAGTTTCTTCTTAGTCAATAACATCTCAACAGGACACTTAACAAGTCTGAGTAGCTTCATTACAAAGCTATCATAACAAGAAAGAAATCACCTTCAAGGAAAAAAAGTTCTTTTAAGTTTGTTATTGTTGTTGTTTGTTTTTTTAAATACAACCTTTTAGAAAGGGCAAAGCGGTTTGAGGTAGTTCTTTTATTTTTGCAATTCAAGCATGTTACAGTCTCAAAAAAGAAATTAAATTCAATTATTTTGCCTCTCATTTTAAGGACATTATCTCCCAAGTATTATTTATTTCAAATGTTTAAAAGCTGAGTGTAATGTTTTATTGCTAGTACACATCTCAAAAAGCCATATAAGTCAGTCTGAAAATAGGGAAACACATGGGAGTATTCTCATGCTTCTAAAATGAATGTCTCATCTGCATAGAAAACGAAAATCCTCACTGTACAGCAATATTCTAAGACTAGTGCTACAATAAGCAACACTGTGATTACAAATATGCCAACAGGGCTATGAAGTTGCTCTCCCACAGTATGTGAAATGGGATATTTTGTGGTTTAAGGAGGAAACACAGAGAAAATAAATATCATTTCTGAATTTCAAAGTGAAAATCCAATGAACTGAGTTAAGGGTAAGAGAAAAAGAAAATGAATACTTCATAAACAGATTCTTTTCATATATTATCTGGCTTTAACCTCATAATTCTAAAGGTGGTATTAACTCCTCCCTTAGAAAAGAAAGACAATTAAGTCACAAAATCAATCAAGACATGACAGTGTATAGAGGGTTCTTTCCACCGTATTATATTACCCCCAGGATCCCCCAGGATCCTTTCTTTCTCCTAATTTATACTTTTCATATTAAATTAGGTTTCATTTGTAGTAAGAACTATACATAAGAAAAAAAAACAGAGAAAAGCATCAAAATTAAATTCTAAATAAATACTATTACCATTATTACTTCACTTTCTGTTCAAAATCATACCATGACTTACTAAGTGCCCAAGTACCATTATTATACTCAGTATTCCTGTCAAGATTTAGTAATAAAAAAAGTACCAATGCATACCTATACATATATAACACATAAACATTTAATCATATAAAGTTTACTGAACTCATCAGACCTCAAACGTGATGCCAGAATATGTTAAGAAACAAAGCAAATTAAAAATCATTATGAATCTTGTGAACTAAAGGCAAAATAATTAATAAAGAAGAGATGAATCATGGTAGAATACTAGTAACTACTTCTTACCAGTCTTTCTCTGAATGTGTCTTTTCCCAGCTTCCCTGAAAGCAACTATGGCTCTGAAAAAGGCTCGGAGAACTGCCCATCGGAATACAGCCACAGGATCAATTCCAATCATCCCAGAGATAAATGCATTCTTGCTACTTCTCAGAAGAGCTACAATGTCTGGGCGCATATGATCTGTATTTTTTTCCCGAAAATCCTGTGTGAAAAAAGTCTCACTGTTAATAGTGAAAAAGCTATTAAAATTAAGATGATAATGAGTAATATGTTTGAACAGTGATTGAATAAAGACAGAAATGACTTCTGAGTGAAATGTTCATTCTAATTTACTTTATATAGAATATTATACTTTCAGGATTGGTCCCTACTTTCTGTGGTGATGTGCTGGACAAATTAGAAGAAAAGCAGTAAAAAGGTAAGAGTGATGAAAATTTAGGCAAATCAACAGGACTTAGGCTCTTTGAGCTTGAGTTAAGGGTTTTAACTTTATTTTATTCAAGCATAAAGGTCAATGGCAACAGCCAAGTGGTGTTGTATAAACATTTATTGATACATAGGAAATGAATAGCACAAAGAATGAAAAAGGGGAGAACAGACATAATAATAGAGAAGAGCTCACAGTGACTTGGACAAGCAGGTTGTCAAAGAAGAAATGAAAAAGAATTACCATGTTTGAGATACATTAAGAGGTAAAAGCAAAGAATCTGCTGATAGTAAGAGAATGAGGAAATTAAGTTAATACTTCTATTTGGGGTTTGAGGAGCTATGTGGATGGAGATGCCATATACTGAGATACATAAGACTAGAGAAAGAACGTTCAAAAGAAGATCAACAGAAAAAAATCTGTCCAAGTGAAGTTTGAGATGGTAAGGATAAATAATAGTAGGTAACGTTTACTGAGAGGTTACCGTGTGACTGGCACTCTTCTATACACTTTCTATACATTGTCTCAATCCTAAAAACCCATTTGAGACCAATATTATTATCCCTACTTTATAAATGAGAAAAGTGAGTTAGAGAGGAGAAGTACTCTGGCCCCTGTCACAGTAAGTGGAAGAGTGGAAGTCAAACACAACCAATCACAACCACTATGCTATGTCAGTATACAGACACTATGTAGGCAGATAGCTATGAGTCTTAGTCCTAGGGGGATTTCATAAAATATAACTGGATATTATCAGCATTTTAAAGAATAAGATTAGCTATGGTCTATAAACAGGCAAAAGAAACAACCTGCCAGAGCGCAGAGGTTTTAAGAGAGAGAATACAAGAAAATGGATTAAAATGTTCCACACAAATACAGGGAGATCAAGAAGCTTACACCAAGGAAACAAGGGCCCAGAAGAATACAAAGAGTCTAGGCACTGACAACAATGTTACAACTATATTCACACTAAAATAGGATTTTAAAAATATGATGAGCTTCACAAAATAGCTCTAAGTAAAAACTCTACAAGGAACACACTTAGTATAATGTCATTTATTGTCATACAGAGAAATCCACCTGGACTCTATTAAACATTTAATCATATAAAGTTCACTAAACTCATCAGACCTCAAACATGATGCCAGAATATGTTAAGAAACAATGCAAATTAAAAATCATTATGAATCTTGTGAATTAAAGGCAAAATAATTAATAAATAAGAGATGAATCATGGTAGAATACTAGTAACTACTGCTTACCAGTCTTTCTCTGAACGTGTCTTATGCTTTCCTAATTCTTTATTCTTCTAAAAACAAGGGAAATGGGTAAACAAGCCAGGATCTTGACGGTTGGCTTGTCCCTAAATATACTTAGAGCAAAAGTATATATTATTAAAAAAGTAAAACTGGGTTTTCTTTTTTGGGGGGGACTGCAGAGTGGTTAACCAGGGATTGAACTCAGGGGTAGTTGACCACTGAGCCACATTCCCAACCCTATTTTATATTTTATGTAGAGACAGGGTCTCACTGAGTTGCTTAGCGTCTCACTTTTATTGAGGCTGGCTTTGAACCCATGATCTTCCTGCCTCAGCCTCCCAAGCTACTGGGATTACAGGTGTGCGCCATTGTGCCTGACTTTTTATTTTACTTTTTAAACTATCAAAATTATTCCTTCCTATCTATTCCACCTCAGGATATGATATCTCCAATTAACGCATCAGCTCTAACCAGTTATCACTTATCATCTAGAACATAAATAACGTATATAGATGGTATCTCCTTCCCCAACTCTGTTGCCATTTCAGTGATTTGGTTGTTTGGTTTTCTGGTGGTGGACCGGGGTGTGGGGGTGCTAGGGATCGAACCCATAGGTGTGTTACCACTGAGCCACATCCAAAGTCCTTTTTATTTTTTTGAGGCAGGGTCTCACTAAGTTACTGAGAATGGCCTTAAACTTGCAATTCTCCCGCCTCAACCTCCTGAATCATTGGGATTACAGGTGTGCTCCACTGTACCAAGCATTCCTGGGGTTTATCTTAACATTTCATCCCAATTAAAAAAAAAGAAAGAGGGAACGCTACCTAATTTATCTCCCAGATTCTACTCTTGCCCCTTATTATGCCTCTTCCTCAAAATAATCAAAACAGTCTTTTTTTCTTCTTCTTCTTCTTCTTTTCTGGCAGTGCTGTGAATTGAACCTAGAGCTTTATGCATGCTAGGAAAGCACTCTACAACAGAGCTATAACCCCACCCTGCACAGCAGCAGTCTTTTAACAACACAAATCAGATCTTCTGCTTAAAATCTTTTCATAGCTCCCTACAATAAAAACCAAACTCAATAAAAATCAAACTCCTTTAACTTGGCCTAGAAGCCCTTAAGAATTAACCTGCTGTCTTACTCTGAATTCATTTCACATCACTATTTCTTTTTGTTCCTTTCATTCTAGCAGCACTGACCAGTTTTCATTTATTTCAACATATCAGACTCTTCCTTATTCCATGGCCTGTACTTCTTCATCCCAACTCATCATCAACGTAAATTTACTTCAGGTCATCTCTCAAAAATTAAAAAGTTTCTTAGAGAGGTGGTTCATGGCTCCACACCACTACATTACTACTTTTTCTCACAGAACCCATTCATTTATTTACAGCATATAGCCCATTTACCAATATTTCATACACAATCATATGTATGTATACACAGAGTCAGGAACATTTCTGTCTAGTTAATCACTAAATCATTCCAAACACTAGGCACAGGGTCTGATGCATGGTCTATGTTCAATAAGCACCTCTTAAATAAATAAATCAGTACACTTGATGAGTAAATTAAAAATACTCACCCTGAGATCAAAGAAAAAAATTGTATTGCTCCACTATCATTCATATCACCACTGTCTTGCATGGAAACCAAGTGTCTTAAGACACAGGCTTAAATTTCAAATGGTTGAATAACAGGTTCATCAGTTTTAAATCAGAAATGGATGAAATCATGAAGTTTCCCCTTTCAGGAGGTAGGAGTTCAATAGGAGTACAAGCTCACAAATACCTAATAGTACATGAAGACATAAGGCCTCTGTCAGCCCTATGTGTATAAAGAAGGGGAAAATTCAGTAAAGTCTGTGGACATATGGATGAACACATGGGTTTGAGATATACAGTTATCTATTCTTTCAGATCAAAAAGTTTATTGTTTAGCTAAACTATGGAACCAACCTAGGTACCCTTCAACAGATGAATGGATAAAGAAAATGTGGTATACATATGCAATGGAATATTACTCAGCCTTAAAGAATAAAATTATGGGATTTGCCGGTAAATGGATGGAGCTAGAGAATAGCATGCTAAGCAAAATAAGCCAATCCCAAAGAACCAAAGGCCAAATGTTTTCTCTTATATGTGGATGCTAATTCGTTGGGGGAGGGTTGCTAGAGAAGAATAGACGTACTTTGGGTTAGACGGGGGGGGGGGGGGGGGGGGGGGGATAAAGGGAGGGGAGGGCGTATGGGGGTAGAAGGATAATAGAGTGAATCAGACATTACTATGCTATGTACATATATGATTACATGACCAGTGTAATTCCATATCATGTACAACCAGAAGAATGAGAAGTTATACTCCCTTTATGTATAATGTGTCAAAATGCATTCTACTATTATGTATAACTAATTAGAATTTTAAAAGTTTATTGTTTATTAGAATGGACGGACATCAGATTACATGCAGAAGGAAACCAACAGAAACCTGAGAAAGTAATGTACTGAAAAGCATAAATCTATTAGTATCTAATATTATCTCTATTAGTAGAATCTAACATTATCCTAATGTCTCCAAATGTTACTAATTGTAAGCCTCCAAAAACTACAGGGGGTAGTGTGCCAGAAAAAGAGACAAAGTCAAGAACACACCTCTGCACTTAAAGTACATTCATTGAAAAATCAACTGACCTTTACTCCATATTTTACTTTTCCAGCATAGTGTTTTATGGTGAAAGCAGGCTCCATCACAGCTGGAAATTCAATGTAAGAATTCTCTTCATGTTGATGCTTAAACTTGTCTAGCAATGTCTGATTTGTTGCCTGTGGAAAACTGAATTTATGAGGAAAAAAAAAAACAAAAAAATAGAAGAAAGATGCAGTAATCAGTATTGCCTATTAAAAAACACATTACATTGCTATCTAATACATTTAGCACCTTACAAAGAGTTTTTGCCTATACTATCAAATCTGATTCTCATAATAAGCTAGAAGAGAGTATAATATGGATTGTTGTTCCTATATTATAGATGAGGGATAAAAAGTTATGGTTTGCCCATACTCAGATTCTGCAATTAACCTGAGAAATTAATTCAGGTCATTACATATTTATTTAGGTTTCACTGTGTTGCATTACTGTAAAACCCAAAGGAAAATAAACCCCACCAAAAGGAAATAATTTCTTATTCTTAAATAGGTCATTAAAATTCACATTCTTTTGTTTTCCTATTTATTGGCACATAAATGGTCACAATTTTCTTATCTATACCTGTTATTACATTTCTTATTAAATCTATTACTATTTTAAATATACATCAATAGGTTTGTATTCATTGGTTGGATTCAATGAGCATTTCAAGGTCAAAAATCACACAAATAATATCTATTAAGAATTGCATAATAGGGGCTGGAGTTGTGGCTCAATGTAGAGCACTTGCCTGGCATGTGTGAGGCCCTGGGTTTGATCCTCAGCACACATATAAATAAATTAATTAAATAAATAAAAGATCCACTTACATCTTTAAAAAAAAGAATTGCAAAATAGAAACATAGGAACATAAACATTTAGAAGAAGAAAAATAAGCAGTGATGGGGAACAACAGAAAGGTTATTAGGAGGCTAGCTGTTAAAAAGTTAGGTGTAAACTATTAGGTAGGAGTTTCAAATAGAGGAAATATCACTGACAGGAAAAGTAGAAAATATATCTTTCAGAAATAGTATAAAAGAAACTGAAATAATGAGCAATAATGTGCCATGAGGTTGTAAAGATAAATCCCAAATCTAATGTGTAAAAATGATTCTTAAATTACTACAAAATGGTTAATTATATACTGTGTACTCAAATCAGAAAAGAGCATCACCTTTGGTGTTAGATAATCTTAGTTTAAATTACCAGTTCTATCAGTGATCTTGGGCAAGATAGGTAGCCTTTCAGAACTTTAAATTTAAATACCAGAAATGATCTCATGACCCATAAAGTGAGTATAATAACAGGTATAATACTGTTAGTAGAATCAAATAATACTAGTAAAAAAAAAAAAAATCTGACACTACCTGGCATTTTATAGGGAGTACATAAATATTATCAGCTTTTTTATGTTGCCAACACTGCCAAGTCACCTTGGCCTGTTTTTACAGGACAGTCCAATTTCACATCCCCTTTTCTAAAACAGATTTGTTCCAGAAGAAGACAGATTAGGCTCATTTTCTGAAAGCCCTATTAAGTATAGGAAAAGGTTCACATGTCTGACTCAGACTTACCACCTTACTTGGGCAGATGTTTACTATATCCTAGCTTCCTGATGAACGTGCGCGTATTTTGCAGGTGGCTAAAGAACATGCCAACCTCCTCCATGTCCAAAGCCTCCTTACTCATCCTGCAGGAGATGCTGCCATCCCGATAGCTAAATCTAATTGGACATACCAACCCCAAGACACCGGGGTCACTAGACTCCAACACATGATTACTTGCTTCCTTGAAGACATGACAAAAAATTCTAATACCCAGGTTAATCATGACAAGATAAGGGAAATCACCCAGGGACCTGACGAAAACCCTGCCCTCTTTTTGGCTCAACTTACTGAAGCTATTACCAAATATACCATCCCAGATCTTGATACTCCTGCTGGTACTCTCTTTCTCCATGTCCAGTTTATAAGTGGGTCTGCACCTGATATCCATAAAAAATTTAGAGGAGAACTCAGAGACTCCTCAGCAGTAGCCTTGTAGATGTTGTTTTCATGGTTTTTAACAATAGAGAAGACGAGGCCAAAAAGGAGAAAGGAAAGTATCTTAAAGCTAAATATCACCTCCTGGCTGGCTTGCCACACAATTCCCCCATCCTCGGAGTAAAGAAACCCAATGGCCAATTTTGGCTAGTACAGGACTTCAGGAAAATCAAAGAGGCAGTTGTCCCCACATATCCTGTAGTACTCAATCCCTATACCTTTTTATCTCCTATCCCATCCTCCACCACCACCCATTTCTCAGTGTTAGACCTCAAGAATGCTTTTCTTACTGTACCCCTCTCTTAACTCTAAACCACCAGGGTCTCCATGTCCTCTTCTAGAACTCTAAAAGGAGGGGATCTCCCTAATTTGTCTCTTCTCAGCAGAAGGCAGCCAGACTTGATATCAACACCCCAATTTATTATCCCCTTTCAGAGTCTAGAATGAAGGAATTTATTATCCCCTTTCAGAGTCTGGAATGATGAAAAATAACATCACCCAAGACAGCCCCCAGGAAGAAAAGAGGACAGTGTGGCCTGGGAGGAAGGAGGGGGGAATAAGGCAAACATTCATCCTTTCCCAGTGATAATGGGTCCTGAGGGAAGAGATAAACACACTAAGCCATGGATTTTCACCCTTTCCCATTGTTGATGAGTCCTGGAAGGAGAAAAGCAAATACTGAAGTTCTAGGAAACAATGGATTCTGGAGTAAGAAGATAAGCAATGAGCACCAAGCTCTGGGCTTTTATCCTTTCCCAGTAACACTGAGTCCTGGAGGGGACGGAAAACAAATGGGCTCTGGGCTCTAAATTTTTATCCCAATTTCAAGCATTTACAACTGTTTCCCTGAGTTAGAATGAGTTTTGAGTTTTTACAACTGTTTTCCTGAGTTAAGATTTTTTACCTGACTGCCCAAGTTTTTAATGATTAAGTCACACTAAACATTCTGCAATGATTAACTCTCATTAAGACCTATAAAAAGCAGACCCCTCTTATAACCAGTGCCCATTTTCTCCCTTGAAAATATGCCATGTGCCATTCCGCCAATGCTTAATAAAGACAGCTTGCTGATCTGTTTGAGGTCTGCTCCCTTCTCAGTTATTTGGGCTTATACTATGGCTTCCTAAAAACATCTCCATTATAAGCTTGCTCTAAAATTCTAAAACAATTCTAGAATGCATTATAATCCTTAGGATTTCAAGCACACACCAGAAACAGCCTCTATAATATTCTTTTCAATTCCAACCTTGTTTCAAGTCACCCTAATCATGTGACTTTCCTAGTCAGAAAATTTATGGATCAAAAGCAAAGAAACTGAATGATTCCAAACAACTAAAACTAGACAAACCTAACCTCTGCAAATGTTTCACTACTTCATAACAGAATGCTTCTCTCTTCTAGCAGCATACTCAGCTTACCTCACTGTCTCTAACTCCGTTTAGAGTTAAGAGGGGTATAGTAAGAAAAGCATTCTTCAGGATTTATTTGCCTTCTAATACTCCAAGTACTTTAAAAGCTTATGTTTTTCTCTTACTTAAAGTGAAAAAAGGAAGGGGGATAGATAGGAGAAGTCTTTACTCCAAATCAAGAAAGATGGAAAGAAAAGCTCTCCACAGGTCCTACATTCAACAAACATTTGTGGTATATATATCAAGAGGGCAAATCAGACATTATTGCTCATTTTAAAGCTCTTATCTCATGTTCCCCAAAGGCTATGAACAAGGGTAGCCTGAGAAGTACTTCTAGAGCTTTCAGAACTAGCAATGCATGGACTCTACTTACTGATTCTGAATTAACTGATCAAGAATGGTGACCTAGAAAGCATTCATAAATTCAGAAGATAATTCTTATTAGTAGACAGGATTGACAAAATGCTGCCCTAAATAAATGTTCTAATCTTAACTTCAGACTCTGTTAAAATACAGATTCTTATTCAACAGGTATGGGTTGGAAACCTGAGATTTTCATATTTCTAACGAGTTTCAAGGTTCTCTACCGCTGCTGTCAGCAACGCCTTTTGAGTTCTACAGGAAAGACTAGTAACATTGCTAACATCCTATTCATCATACATTAACTTTGAGACTTTGCTTGCACTATTTCTTCCTCCTAAATGCCTTCTACAGAACCTAACTTAAATAATGTGCTCAACATCACAGCCAGTAGGTAGCACACACAAGATTAACCTAGATTTTGTGTGATTCCTACAAGTAGAGCATCATAAACAAAATGCATGAAGTCAGAATATCACTAAGGATAATTTTCTTTTCTTTTCTTTTTTTTTAGGATTTTTTTTAATTGGTTGTTCAAAACATTATAAAGCTCTTGACATATCATATTTCATACATTAGATTCAAGTTGGTTATGAACTCCCAATTTTACCCCAAATACAGATTGCAGAATCACATCGGTTACACATCCACATTTTTACATAATGCCCTATTAGTAATTGTTGTATTCTGCTACCTTTCCTATCCTCTACTATCCCCCCTCCCTCCCCTCCCATCTTCTCTCTCTACCCCATCCACTGTAATTCATTTCTCTCCTTGTTTATTTTCCCATTCCCCTCACAACCTCTTATATGTAGTTTTGTATAACAATGAGGGTCTCCCTCCATTACCATGCAATTTCCCTTTTCTCTCCCTTTCCCTCCCACCTCATGTATCTGTTTAATGTTAATCTTTTCTTCCTGCTCTTCCTCCCTGCTCTGTTCTTAGTTGCTCTCATTATATCAAAGAAGACATTTGGTATTTGTTTTTTAGGGATTGGCTAGCTTCACTAAGTATAATCTGCTCTAGTGCCATCCATTTCCCTGCAAATTCTATGATTTTGTCATTTTTTAGTGCTGTGTAATACTCCATGGTGTATAAATGCCACATTTTTTTTATCCATTCATCTATTGAAGGGCATCTGGGTTGGTTCCACAGTCTAGCAATTGTGAATTGTGCTGCTATGAACATCGATGTAGCAGTATCCCTGTAGTACGCTCTTTTAAGGTCTTCAGGGAATAGTCCAAGAAGGGCAATAGCTGGGTCAAATGGTGGTTCTATTCCCAGCTTTCCCAGGAATCTCCATACTGCTTTCCAGATTGGCCGCACCAGTTTGCAGTCCCACCAGCAATGTACAAGAGTACCCTTTTCCCCACATCCTCTCCAGCACTTGTTGTTGTTTGACTTCATAATGGCTGCCAATCTTACTGGAGTGAGATGGTATCTTAGGGTGGTTTTGATTTGCATTTCTCTGACTGCTAGAGATGGTGAGCATTTTTTCATGTACTTGTTGATTGCTTGTATGTCCTCCTCTGAGAAGTGTCTGTTCAGGTCTTTGGCCCATTTGTTGATTGGGTTATTTGTTTTCTTATTGTTTAATTTTTTGAGTTCTTTGTATACTCTGGATATAAGGGCTCTATCTGAAGTGTGAGGAGTAAAAATTTGTTCCCATGATGTAGGCTCCCTATTTACCTCTTTTATTGTTTCTCTTGCTGAGAGAAAACTTTTCAGTTTAAGTAAGTCCCATTTGTTGATTTTTGTTATCAACTTTTGTGCTATGGGTGTCCTATTAAGGAATTTGGAGCCCGACCCTACAATATGTAGATCGGAGCCAACTTTTTCTTCTATCAGACGCAGAGTCTCTGATTTGATATCTTTCAAATTATATATATTTATTTATCTTTCAATTTATATATAATTATATATTTCCCATAGAAATATATATTTCCACAAAATATTTTCTAGAAAAAACAATTCAAATGAGTCCCAAAAAAGCTCTTCTTAAATGTGACTAAATTTATTTTCAACATCTCTTTACAGGTAAAAGGCAGAGGAAAAATACTTCCTGCCTTTACATCTTATCTTCTGGGATATTAAAGCATAAAAGATGAAAGGATTTCAGGACATGCTACCCCAAAATATGCTGTTCTGACCTAATGATTATTTGAACTGAAGGCAAATCAGAAATACAAGATATAGGGATAGGCTCCTAACTTCCTTTTTCCTACGTAAAAATAAGCCATAAAATTCTCCATGAGAAGGGTGCTCTCCCTGTTCCAGAAAAAGAACATCCTAATTACCAAAGACTAAAAATAGACATTAAGACAGAACTGTACAAACTAACAAAATAACCCTTATCTTCTACTAGTTATTCCCAGTCTCTGTCACCTTCACACAATTTATTGCTCCTACCCCAAACCCTTTGTCTTGAAATTTCTGGAAAAATTTTTCATTTTTGTCTAAAAAATAGAAAAGCTCTTTGTTTTGATTACTTCTTCAGGTCTCTATTTTCATGTACATATAAAATTCTAATAAAATGTAAATGCTTTCCCTCTGTTTATCTGTCTTAGGTCAGTTTCTCAGGCCCAGTCAAGGACCCTATCAGAGCAGTGGACAATTTTTTCCTACCCAGTGAGACAAAAATGAACCATTTATTTAAAAAAAAAAAAAAAGGTACTGGACTGGCTCATTTACAAAGTAAAGAAATTAAAATAATGTTTTTAAAATTTTTCATGGTGGTCTGAATACAAACATAATTGAAGAGATGATTAAAAGATTATTTAGTCCAGTCTCCTACCTACAATAATATCCTCAAAGATAATCCAGAATTATTATTTCTAATGAGGAATTTTTTACTTCTTGAAGCAGATACTAATCAGCTCTAATAATCAGAAAATTTGTTTCTTTTTATTGGGCTAAATTTGTCATTTCAATTTATGTGGCTTGAGTGACAACAAAGAGGTGACATTCCCTTTATTGATCAAAACTTAAATCTATGATCTAGGCATGGTGATGCACACCTATAAACTCAGCTACTTGGGAGACTGACGTAGTAGGATTGTGAATTTGAGGCCAGACTGGGCCACTCTGTCTCAAAAACAAAAAGGGCTGCAGATGTAGCTCAGTGGTCAAGTGCCCCTAGGTTCTATTCCCAGTATCACAAAAAGCAAACAAAAAATACATCTATGTTAGGTAGAAATTGGCCAGAAATATACAATCTTTTTATAGTAAGATGTGCATTTAATAAAATGTTGCTTAAAGAATGGTGAGGTAATGAGCCCTTTGTTCTATTCATGTTTTAATTATACAGTCATTACATCAATTGCTGTTGACAAATGTGACAGAGTAGATAGCAGCAGCATTTCCTGTTTGCATGCAAGAAAACTGAAGAGCCAGGCATGGTGGTGCATGTGACTCTGGAGGCTGAGGCAGGAGGATTACAAGTTAGAGGACAGCCTCAGCAACTTAGGCCCAAAGCAACTTAGTGAGACCCTGTCTCAAAATAAAAAATACAAAGAGCTGAGGATATAGCTCAGTGGTAAACCATATCTGTGTTCAATCCCCAGCACCAAAAGGGAAAAAAAAAAAAAAAGGAGATTTGCAGAGAGTAGGTAATAGAGATAGGATATAAATCCTCGACTTATGGCTCTAAAACTGCACCATTTGGGGAAAGTAATCTTATTCAATACTTCAAAGTACAACCTTATTAATCAGAAATAGCTGGAGGGTTTGAATCTTGAAATCTGACTTACAAATCATATGATCTTTCACTTAAAGTGCTTAAAACATACTTGTTGCTCTAAATATCTCAGACAAAAAGAACTGCTTATCATTTCATTATCAACTACCAAAATTATTAGTTCTGAATACTAAATATTAAAATTAACTATGATTTAAAAGATTTCTCCAATAAATACTAGAGGTAAACTATGCAACCAGAATTAGGAATTACTGACCTTACAATTTTATAAGAGATAATAATCATTTCTGGGAATAGAGAGCAATACCAAGAATACTCTGCATAGAAAATTAAAATATTTTTATTTTTGTTGACTACACTTTAATTCATTTAGAATAACAGAAACATATTAGTGGTACAGTGGGTTAGGGTGGATACTAGACATAAACTCTTAGCAATTTCTTTCCACTATATTTTTCATTCTGCAATCTTACTATTTTCATGTAGCAATTCTGTGTGTTTATGGCATATTAATAGAGTGACATAACTTTTACAAAAATAGGATATTTCTGAGAAGAAAGGACTCACTTTTATTAACTAGACAACAAGTATAAACTTTTAATTGCCCCATGATCCCATGAAAACCTGATGTATACTCTTTCATCCTATGACAATAAATTTTCAATATTTTCTATCATAGCTTAATGGGTATAATATTAAATTAGGAATCAGGTAAGTTAATTCAATTTCTAAATTTGTTACTGAAGAGTTGTTTAAAAATCTACACAATCTCCTCATTTCAGTTTCTTCAATTCTAGGTTTGCCATCTGTTATGATAAATATGAGGAGTTTGATATGAAGTATCCACTGAAAAGCTCACTTGGCAATGCAGGCATGTTCAGAGGTGAGATGATTAGATCATAAAAGTTGTGATTCATCAGTGGATTAATCACTTAATGGATTAATAATCTGAATGGATTACTTGGTGATAATCACAGACAGGTGGGGCGAAGCTAGAAGAAGAAAGTTACTGAGGGTGTGCCCTTGGAGATTTTATCCTCAAAGTACCCTCTCTCTCTGCTTCCTGGCTGCCATGCACTGGGCAGTTTTCCCCTGCCATGTCCTTCCTTCATGATGTTCCACCTCACCTCAGGTCCACAGGAATAGAGTCAGCCAAAAATGGGCTGAACCTCTAAAACTGAGAGCAAGTTTTCCTCCTCTAAGTTGTTCTTGTCCGGAACTGGTCAAAGCAACAAAAAACTAACACCATTTTGTAGGCTAATTTAACTATAAATCATCTTTTTAAATATCAGACATTAATCTGGAGGATGCTACAGCATATGAAGCTTTCAGAGGTTTATATTTAAGACTGCTATACTAAACAGTATAGACTAGAAAATATTTGGCATATATTGCCATTTACCACCAACACAGTCATGACAGGCATCATGAATATATCATGATATCCTTTTTTACTAAACATGAAAACTGCAAATACATCTCATAAATAAAAATTCAAAAAGAACAGAACACACAACAAAAAAATAAAATACGTCAACAAATCTAACATCAAACTCTGTCAAAATAACTGCAAAAAATAAAAAATAAATTCAGTAGTGAAATTCAGCCTATTTATCAAGAAATGCAAATATTTAATAACTGCATACAACAGAACCTTTAGCCCCTTACTTGGAAATATAAGGAGAAAGTTTAAACTTAAGAAGGCATAAAAAGCCCAATGGCCAATAACAATATTGAAAAGAACCATACTTACTTGCTTTCTTCATCCAAAAGATGGAGCAGTCCTGTTGGTTTTTTGCTAATAAGATTTATGCAACAAGTATTATCAATATAATCAATATTATGCCAACTGATACCTTCAGTTCTATATTCCTCCTAGGAAAATCAAACAACAAAATAATAACTTATTCATCTTACAGAAAATGATAGGCATATGATAACAAGGACTGAAAAGTACAGTCTGTTTTTTCTTTTAAAATCACAATCCATATAATGGAAAGATGCTTATTAATCAGCTTACTAATCTTAATACAGTGTCTCTGTTTCTTTACATTGAGCAAAGTAAGAAAGCCCATCCAGTGGCACACTCCTGTAAACCCAGCTACTCAAGAGGCTGAAGCAGGAAGACTGCAAATTTGAGGCCAGCTGCAGCAACTTGGTGAGATTCTGTCTCAAAAAGAATTACAGAGGCAGCTCAGTAATAGAAAAAAAAAAAATTTTTTTTTAAGTACATGCAACCAAATTTTGTGGTTAGAATCCTATTTCTGAAACTTCTCTAAGCAAGACTTAGGCCTGGTGTTTAGTCACACCATATGATTACTCCATTAAGGAAAATACACAAGTAAGAAGCCTAATTTCCCCTACATAATTCTAAACTACCAAAAGGACTGCATTTGTTGGATCATCAACAATTAATTTAATAAAATAGAATTCCTCAGGAAAGTGGGAAGTCACTCACAAATCATGTGGAATTCATATACTGAATTTTGGCAAAAGAAAAATCTTTTGTACATTTTTACTTTAACAAAAAGGCCTCAAATTTCAAGGTTAAAAACCCCAAAACTCAGGTCTTGAGCAGCTACAGTAAAACCCTTGTACAAAGCACCCATTTTTCCTTACTCTTTTTACTGGGAAATACTTTTTTATTTGTCCCTATGAAACTTTCACCTTAAATTAATTACTCTAATTAGGAAAGTATTAATTATTTTCTCTTAAAATGTTCACAAGAGTAGAATTTTTATTAAAAGGTCACCCCCAGTGGTAAGAAAGCACCACTTACCACCCTGCCATTCTACCTTTTTGTAGCATGGATAGCAAGCATACTAGTTAAACAAGAGCATTAGGATTTTTACACATTATAGTCCTTAGTCCCCTTCTAAATGAACATTCAGACTCTCTTACCCAATGCCAGCTTCTAATATATTTGGTAAGATTTGTTTACAGATATTATCTAAATAAACTCACACAATACATAATTGTTTTTGTCTGACTTTTTGGCTCAATTTAGGTTTCAGAGACATACATTTTGTTAGAAGCCACTCAAAGTTCATTCATTTTAATTGCTATAGGAAAGAGGTCATAAAAAACATAATCACTCATTTATGTACTGTCTATATGTTGTGTATTTTCTCAATGTAACTGCAAAGTTGAAACCATGTTGTTCAAAAAAACCGAAAGGACCTATTTAATCTCATTCTTTTCAGAAATTGTATGCCAAACTGACACAGAATGTTACTCCTCAAACTTTAATGTATAGCAGTATCATATGGAAGGCTTGTTAAAACACAGTCAATTGGGCCTCATCCCAAGAATTTCTGAATTAAACAGGTATAGGAATACACTTAGGGTTTTATTTCTCACAAGTTCCCTAGATATGTTGATGCTAAAAGGAGAAGAGGAGAAACAACATTTTGATTTTGAGAACTAATTCTGTAGAGTATTCCACTGTATTTACATATAACAACTTATTCATCGATTCTCCTTTGGCAGATGTTACTTTTACTTCTAATTTTTGGCCATTAAAAATAAGGCCATTGGGATTGGGGATATAGCTCAGTTGGTAGAGTGCTTGCCTTGCACGCACAAGGCTCTGGGTTTAATCCCCAACACCAAAAAAAAAACAGAAAAATAAGGCCATGGGCTGGGGTTGTGGCTCAGTGGCAGAGCACTTGCCTCACACATGTGAGGCACTGGGTTCGATCCTCAGCACCACATAAAAATGAATAAACAAAATAAAAATATTGTGTCCATGTATAACTAAAAAATATTTTTTTAAAAATAAGGCCATTACAACCATTTCTACCCAAAACTTTTGTGTGTGTGTCTGCACGCACACGCATATATATGTATTTATGATTAATTTCATTTTTTTGGTTCTTCTAAATTATACATTATCTGTATATATTTTGAGATTATAAATTACACGTATTTAACTCAGCAAATATTGCCAAATAGTTTTCTAAAGTGGCTGTGCCAATTCACAAAACCAGCATATGGTAGCTTCCCTACCAACACATTTCTTCAATACTTGTATTAACCAGTCTTTTTCATTTTAATCATTCTGGTGAATGCCTTAGGGATCTGATTGTGATTTTAATTTCAATTGCTGTGATGAATAATGTTATGGTTTAGGTATGATGTGTCCCCCCAAAAGCTACTGTGTGAAACAATGCAATAAAGTTTAGAGGTAAAATGATTGGCTTATGAGAGCCTTATTCAATGCATTAATCCCAGTAAGGATTAACTGGGTGGTAACAGTAGGCAGGAAGGGTATGGCTGGAGGAGGTGGGAGAAGTGAACTATTTTGTCTGTAGTGAAAGGATCTCTCTCTCTCTCTCTCTCTCTCTCTCTCTCTCTCTCTCTCTCTCTCTCTCTAAGTGGCCATGTTCTGAGCTGCTTTCCTCTGCCACACTCTTCCAGGCATGATGTTCTGTCTCACCTCAGGCCCAAGGAATGGAGGCAACTGTCTATGCACTGGGACCTCTGAAACTGTAAGACCCAAATAAACTTTTCCTCCTCTAAAATTGTTCTTATCAGAGAGCTGGGAATGTAGCTCAGTAATAGTGCTTTTGCCTAACATGTATAAGGCCCTGGGTTCAATCTCTAGTACCATAAAATATAAAATTGTTCTTCTCAGGTCTTTTGGTCACAGGAGCAAAAAAAAGCTGACTAAAACAAATAATAAGAGAAAAACATTTCCATGTTAACTGCCTGTTTAAATATTTCCTTTTGTGATATGCCTATGTTCATTATTTTATCAATGTCTAACAGAAATAAAATATTCTGTAACTTAGCAGTAAAAAATCTTAGAATACCTAAAATTCCATTTACTCCCCTAATTTATATGCTACTCTTCTCAGGCATTTTAGTTCTACTTAACTATTATAGCATTTACCTTTCTCCAATTTAGTTAGCTGAATATTCACTTAGATTAATCAACTTTTAAAAATATTTTTCACTGCTCTTCATTCCTTCCTATACCTCCAAACTCTAACTGGGGATATGTTAATAATGCCGAAATAACATGATTCAGTTTAAAGGAAAACATCCCACTATATCCTAGCTTCCACTATTTCCTCTGAAAGCTGACTGCCTTTCTTACTGCTGCATCTTTAAAGATACTATTTTGTTTCCTCTCTATGCTTTCAGACTGTTTTTGGATTTTTAGAGTTCCTCAAATGTGTGCTTTGGGCAGTAACGGTGAGGAAGGTGCATGTGCACATGCACACATGTGTGTTCTACCTTCCAGATCACTAATTTTCTCTTAACCTGTATCTACTTATTAAAAACAATCTTATATTCTTAATTTCACAGTAGTAGATTTGGGGTATTTTCTGGACTAGTTTTTAATAAAAGTATTACTCTTTTAAAAAATATTTGAAAACATAAAGCCCTGTCTGATGACATCTTTATCTAGATCCCCTATTGTACTACTATTTCACTGCTCTTGTTTTTTAATTATGTTAGTTTACCCCCTTGTCTTTTTTCTACTTAGTTCTCTCTTCCTTTCTTTTCAACAGTGGCAATTTTAGCATTTGGATGATCTCTTCCTCCAGTAGAAAGCGAATTTGCTCTTGGCACATATGACTAAGAACACTAGAAATTCTACACTAGTTACACCAAATCAGGAACTGAGATGACTTAAACTGAACATCAAGCCCCATGATGCCTATCTATTCCTAGCTTATCTTTTATTCCTAATGGGTACTCTTTTGGGGAGTCTCAACCTGTCTAAAGAAATATCCATGGACTTCCTCAGTAGAAAAGTCTGCTCAGTTCTTCAGACCATCAAGCCTAGAACAAAGAATCATCTGGGCTCACTTGCCTAGAATTCCTTCTTTCATTTATTTGAAAACAATCCAATGTTCAGTTTTAGAGGTGTTATTCCCCATAAAGTTAGTCAGAATTTTCTAGTCTGACTACACCAAATGTAGAATGAACAAAACAAAAACTTTACAAATTAAAAAACAAAAAAAAGAAAGAATAAAAAAAGCTCAAACCAGGCACAGTGGCACACACCTGTAATTCCAGGGGCTCAGGAGGCTGAGACAGGAGGATTGTGGGTTCAAAGCCAGCCTCAGCAACAGTGAGGCAGTAAGCAATTCAGTGAGACGCTGTCTCTACATAAAATACAAAACAGGGCTGGGGATGCAGCTCAGTGGTCAAATGCCCCCGAGTTCAATCCCCAGTATGCCCCACCCTGGCCAACCTGCAAAAAAAAAAAGCTTTCCCCTTAAAAAAAAAAAAAAAAAAAAAAAAAAAAACTTGCTGGATTAAAAACTACTTAAATAAGATCCCTGAACTCTACATTTTCTTCTCTAATGTTTAGCACAATGCATGGCACATGACTATTATTGATGAATATCAATGATGTGAAGGATAATTCTGAGCAAGAAGAGGATAATATCAAAAATGATAACAGGAAACATTTTCATATCTCAGAAACCTTGCACATAATCTCTGCCGCTATCTTAATTCAGGATGCAAAAATCACTGAACAAGACTAATTCACCTGGTTTGTGCAGATTGTTTCCTTACCTCCAGTTCACTCTCTTCAGTCCATCTTCCACAGTTAAAATGCAAGTACCATACCAAATATACTTCAAATAGCTCCTCCCTCTCTGAAAGAAAAATTCTAATCTTCTCTGCGTGATAATATAAGGTCCCACTTTTAAATATACTTTATGTATTCCTTTGCCTAAAATACCTTTACCCCATTGACAATCTTGTGAGCTCCAACTCACTATTCAAAATCATATTCCAGAACCACCTCTGGAACTCAATGTAGATGAATCAATACAGTATTTTACTTTATGCCTGATTATAGCATGTGTCATCCTACATGGAAATGAATGTATCGCTTTCCTTCCTACATGCCTATATATTCCTTTTGGACAAAATTTAGAACTAAACCACAATTCTCATACTGAAGAGTTTTTGTTTTTTTATTCTAAAAAAAATCTTTGATACTAACTGATTTCGGTATTCAATTGAATTTAACAACCAGTCACTAAGTAACCATCTCATAACAGGTACAAATGATACCCATTATAAGACACTTAATATTTAAACTGCCTTGAATCTCTTTTTTTTTTTTTTGAGAGTGAGAGTGAGAGAGAGAGAGAGAGAGAGAGAGAGAGAGAGAGAGAGAGAATATTTTTTAATATTTATTTTTTAGTTTTCGGCAGACACAACATCTTTATGTGGTGCTGAGGATCAAACCCAGCACCCCACACTTGCCAGGCGAGTGCGCTACCGCTTGAGCCACATCCCCAGCCCAGCCTTGAATCTCTTATTCCCAGAAAATCCATTTTAAGTACAAAAACATGAAGAAGTAGTGAAAGAAAATAACAAAGAATGGCAAAGATGTGTAAGGTCTTTAAATGCCCCACAGACTATATTAGCTAATAAAATAGAGAATTCTTGAGAACAAAAATAGAATTAACATAGAGTTTAGGTATTCTGTCAAAAATTATGACATTCAAGGTATCAAGTAAATGAGGACCACCCATTCCCAGGTAGTTTTGAATGCATTTTCTATAAAATGTTCTTATTTGTATACAATGTTAATGGCCTAGGCATTTCTTATGGCTCTTCTATATTTAATCTAGATGTCTAGAACAGTTACAGATTAACTTCAGTTTACAATAAGAGAATACCTTTCTTTTACAAAAGCATTTTAACTAGTCTTCTGTTTAATGATCTACAAAGCAAATAATGCTTTCCTCCAGAAGAGACAGAATATAGTCAACAAAATACATTCCCCAGGCTGGGGATGTGGCTCAAGCCGTAGCGTGCTAGCCTGGCATGCGTGGGTTGCTGGGCTCGATCCTCCGCACCACATAAAAATAAAATAAAGATGTTGTGCCCACCGGAAAAAAAAATACATTCCCCTACTCCTCCAGCACATATATCTATTTGCAAGACATAAAAGATATTAATTTAGCCTGATCTAATCAAAAGAGCACAGAACTGAATCAACAGACCAGGACAGTAATCCCAGCTCAGCTTTTAATAAAAAAGCAAGGGATATAGGACTAGGGTGTAGCTCAGTGGAGTATTTGCCTAGCATGTGCAAGCCCTGGGTTCAATCCCCAGAACCGCAAAAACGAATGAAGAAATCAAAAATATAAGAATTATAGAATACTGAAAACTGGCTTTATGCATCATATATAAACTGGAATAAAAACAATGACTGCCTATACCTAAGAGTTAGCTAGAAGTTTAATTATATTTAATTATCTTTTAACAGTTCCAGTACACTGTCTAGCTAAAAGGTTACATTTAATTAAAACATTAAGCATTCATCAAGATGGCCAAAATTAATATCCTTGTGCCGCTATTAATAAGCCATTATACCCTTTAAGCAAAATAGAGTACAAAGCAAAGACAGAAGGCAACAAGTCCTAATGATAAGGCTGGATAACAGAACTCTTCTTTTCCCTGGTTTTGTAGACCTACTAACTGTTGTGGTCTTTTTATTCATTTTCCATTCTTTAGCATTTTCCTTAAAATTGAGTATGATACACCTTACTCCTGTCTACATCCTCCTACACAAAATGAAATCCTGAGTTATAATCGCAACCTGTTATTGCTTTCATATTTAGTTGGAAGAAAAGCCCACATTTTTTTTGACCCTGCCTTTACAGTTAACAATTCTCATGGAAACTGAAAACTCACTATTTTAAACTATCAATCTTGAGTTTATCATGACAAGTATCTAGTTGCCCATCTTGATTTCTCTATACTGTCTTTAGACCCACAGTCTGTGCTGAATCAAGAGTCTATTAATAAGTTCCTCTATCCCATCCTAGAATCAATGGACCAAAAGCATCCAAGGAGCATACTTAGCATTACACACAGTGACCAAGGCCATAGGAACACAAAATCAACACTACCAACAAAAACCCTAAACAAACCCACTCAAGCAAGCTCATACTAGAAAATCTGTTCGGTGACTATGTTTTTTAAAACAACAACAACAAAAAAAAAAACACTTTGATTTTTGTCATTTGCTTATAATGCTATGAACACCACAATGTTTGTACTGAAATACAAAATTTGAAATACTTATCGTGTCTATGACTTAAAATTCATATGAGGTGAGATATACATATTTGGATACTCACTTGTTCTAACTTAAAGATATGCTGATTAAAGTAGTGCTGTAAACGTTCATTAGCAAAATTAATACAGAACTGTTCAAAACTATTATTTTCATAATCTTCAAACCCAAATATATCAAGAACACCAATGGACAAAGTCTGTAAAACAAGAGAAAATTCTGGTTTAAAAAGGCTCAAATTTACTTAAGTATTTAAGTAAAATACAATATTAATAACAAAATGCTCATTTATAAAGCAGTAGAGAGGGGATTGTTTTTCACAATATTGAAGCAAAATATACCACAATTAAGAAGTATTTTAATTCTCTTTATTTTATTTTTGTCCAAATCATAAAAATATATCTATATTTTTAATGAGTGTAATCCATTCTTAACACATTTTATCATAACAATAAAAATAGATCAAAGTTTTAACACATGTAGCTGGGTGTAATGACACAGACCTGTAATCCCAGCAACTCAGGAGGCTGAAGCAGGAGGATAGCAAGTTCAAAGCCAGCCTCAGCAACACAGCGAGGCTCTAAAGTAACTTAACAAAACCCTATATCTAAATAAAGAAAAATATTTTAAAAAGGGCTGAGGATGTGGCTCAGTGGTTAAGTGCTCTGGGTTCAATCCCTGATACAACAAAACAAAAATTAACACATGTAATTTTGGCATCACATTACAGAAATACATAAAGCACAGGCCAGAGATGGAGCTCAGTGGTAGAGGACATGCCTAGCATGAAAGAGGACCTGGGTTCAATTCCTAGAACCTTAAAAAAAAAAAAAAAGAATGTACAAAGCACACAGCTAGCAAAAGATTATCATAATTGAAAAAAATAAAAGAAGTTCTTAAACTTGGAAAACCCTGAGTTTCAAAAGAGAATGGAAACAGCAGCTACAAAAAAAAAAAAAAAATCAAGATTACTAAAGTGAAGGATCAGCAGAAGCCAGGTAATCTTGGCAATGCCAAGAAAACCATGTAATTTTTCCTATTTTAACTTCTATTTCCCAATAAATGGAGGTCTACTATAAAAACTAAAGTAACAAGTTTATTAATCAGCCTTATCCAGGCTAAGAATGAAACAAGATATAAAAGCATATAGTTTCATAAAGTTAAAATTAAGTATTACTTTAACAAAAAATACAAAGTTTAAAATGTTGACTAGCTCAAAATAGACTATAATAAAACAGCAATCCTTTCCTCATTCTCAATATCTGCTCCCTAGAGTCAACATTCCAATCTTGGTAGAGTACACAAGAGATTATTCTTTCATTTTTTTGAATATTTTACTTTTTCAATTCTAGAAATCATACGTAACTTTTTTCCACACCTGACTCCTAGAACTTATTCTATATAACTTCTTACTGTGATTGACACAGATTCAGCTCTAATCCCTGTATATAAACATCCATCTCACCACTTTATCGCATTCTTGAAACACTTGTTATGACAATTTGGTTAACTGAAAATAAGTTTTCTCCACTGCAACTAGGAAATGTACCAGACAAACTAATATAGTGAATGATAAATTATAAGATATTTCAGAAGTCTGTACTAGGAGTATTTTAATTCTATTGATTAAGTCTACGTCCTTAAGAAATATTAAAATAATGCCCTTCAAAATGAAGTCAATTTGATAAATCAGATTGCAATTCAAATTAATTTTATAGCTGTGGGCTTACTTAAACCATGAAAATTTAAGAGCAAATTTACCTTTAAAACAGTAAGATTAAACTAAAGCTGACATTTCTAATCAGTTTGAAAAAGGAGACTATTTCATAAAGGTTTTTGAAAAAAGTGAATCAGAACTGACTGAAGTTAACTACCACTAATCTGCCACATTAAAAACAAGTTCCAACTGGAAAAGAAGTCTGAACATAAAAACTGAAATTCTAAAAGTATAATGCTAAATATTTTTAAATCTTGGACTAGAAGAGGCCTTCCTATATAAGTAAAATAAATACATAAAACCCAGGACTAGAAAGGAAAAAAATGACAGGATTAACTGTGCAAAAACTTAAAACACAGGCATAGAAATACACAACATAACAAACCTTAAAAGTCAAGTAATTGGGCTGGGGTTGTGGCTCAGTGATAGAGCACTTGCCCAGCACAGGTGAGGCCATGGGTTTGATCCTCAGCACCACATAAAAAAGTAAAAAAATAAAATAAAAATTAAATTCTGGGAAAAAAAAAAGTTAGGTAACTAAAAAAGAGAAGATATATTGTATATATCAAGTTGAGTCTCCATAATGTCCACAATAAATAGCTCCTAAAAAGGAGTAACAAAAAGAAAAAAATAAACATCAGAATAGCACAAAGATATAAAAAAATAATACAGAAAATAAACTAGAGAAAACAAAATGAGGCATTCAACTTTCCGCCCCCAGTGCTGGGCACTGAACAGGACCTGATGCATGCAAGGCAGGCATTATTCCTCTGAGCCACATCTCCAGGACAGGAAGGCACTCAACTTTCATCACTGGAAACAATGAAAAAAAGTGGGAAATTCCTCTCTTCATAATCAGATTACGTAAATATTGATAATACCCAATATGGATAAAAGTGTAGGGTAACAGGCACTTTGATATACTGCTGGTAGAAGTATACAATTCTTTTTGAAAAGCAATTCAGCAGTAGCTGCCAAATCTTTAAAATACATATATCCTTAAATACAGCAATTTGACACTGAGGAATGAATCCTAGAGAAAGGTACATAGAGTTAAGTAAAATATTATTTGTTATGGTATTATTTATAACAAAAATTACTTATTTTAATGAGATTTATTTTACACATCATACCATATATTTCAAAATTACGGAAAATAATGAGGTCCAGACATATAATGACATGGAATGTACATAAAGAGACTTTATGTTAAAAAATAGTTTGCAAAAATATAGATAGAATGGTTGTATTTATATTTTAAAAAACAATTCTGTATGTGTATGTTTTCAATATGTAAATACACAGGGAAAAAAGATCTGGAAAGACACACAGAACAGTTCCTCTGAAAAGGGTAATAAATAACAGAAGTAAAAACAATACTATACTCTAACATGAATGAGTCAATCCCACAAATCCAAAGGCCAAATGTTTTCTCTAGCATTCAGATGCTAATTCACAATAAGGCAGGGGGGGACCCTAGAGAAGAATCGCATTACCTTAAATTAGGTAGAGGGAAGTGGCTGGAGGAGAGCAGAGGGGAGGTGGGGATAGGAAAGATAGAATGAAATAGACATTATTACTGTATGTGTATATATATATATATATGACTACATGACTAATATAATTCTGTAACATGTACACTCAGAACATGTACATTATATCCTATCTATGTATGATACATCAAAGTGCATAAATGCATTCTACTGAAATGTATACTAATTAAAACAAATTAAAAAATTAAACAAAAACAATACTATACTACTATACATAATTCTGTGCTTTAAAATTTCATGTATTAACCAGTTTATTAAAACAGTTTTCTAGGGAAAACATAACCCAACATATTTTTACCTTGGTATTTCGCTCCAAATCTTTACTATTCAGAAGTGCATGATTAATTCGAAAAACTATCCAGTCAAACAAAGCACTATACAAAGACTTAGCCATGGAGTTCCTCACGGTCACAGCCTGCAAAACAAGAAAAGGGTTGTGAGTGCAAAATAATAATCTGACTAAGATACTACAACAAAGTATACTCTGCTCTCATTCAGGGAAAAAAAAAAAACTTACTATATTGAATAAAAGCTAATTTTTCTCTCAATATAAATAGCTTATAATTGAAATTTTCCATATGTACTCATTAATTTAGTCCAACTCAGGGAATCCAGGCTAAAATTACCATAATATAGAAATAAAACTAGGTCATCCACAGTTCAAAATATTTTTACTGAAAATTAGGGTATATATTTCCCCTAGGAACAAAAGTATAATGGAAAGTTTACAAACAAATGACCTTACCAGAAGAATATTCAAGGCAGAGAAATAAATCTGAGAGCAAAAAAGGAATTAATGCCTGTGGAATCCTTCTCACACTGTAAAGCATATATGTACTACCATCACAGTACCATTCACAGTTGTCTTCAGCTCATCATCCACAATAACCTCTAGAAGTATTTCATACCCAGAAATAGTAACAACTGCCTACTTCCAGATTTCTCTAGTTTACGGAAATTCTTCTGTACTATCTTTTTGTAAGATTGAAATTTTTATAAAAACAGAAGTCTATTTTTTCAAAAAAGGTATATATCTTATAGAATTGAATCCTGTCCATTAGAAGACTACAAATCCCAATAATTTATGCATATATATTATGTAGGGATTTATTTTGAAAACTGTATATTCAGGTATACACTCAGAAATGTATATTACATCTCTGCTTTGAAGTACAGAAGAAATAGTATGATTGAGAATTACACTGTCGGGACTGGAGTTGTGTGTGACTCAGGGGTAGTTAAATTTTATTTAACTTGTCTGGCATGTGTGAGGCCCTGGGTTCGATCGTCAGCACCACATATAAATAAATAAATGAAATAAAAGATTCATTTACAATAAATAAATAAATGCACTATTTTCTGATCCTCGTATCTTTATTTATTCTAGCTGCATTGACCATGGTCATGACACTTCAATTTTTAGGCTGCAGGATATACATCCATAAATTGGAGATTTACAGATACTATATACAACCTACGAATTAATTTCAATTATTATAAGTGTTCTACTGTATAAATCATTCTGAAATTTGACTTTTTAATTTCATATTATATTTTGGAGATTTTTCAACTCTGATTTATATATTCTAGTTTCTTCTGGAAGGGAAAGAGAAGACTGGTATCAAATTAACTACAAAACTAGAAATTTAAAAAGTAAATGAAAATTCTTTTAACAATTTTGAGAAAAAGCTATGTCATCTTAAAATTCTACATCTTGAAAAATTATCAAAGAAGAAAACCAAAAAGCAAAATGTATACAGCATAATAGAATAACATGCAATTTTCTCCCATAGGGATAAAAACAATCTTTGAAAGAGAAGGAATCTTGCCAGTTGCCACAACATGAATGAATGTACCTGGAGGACATTATGCAAAGTGAAATACCAAAGAACAAATGCAGAATGATCCCAGTTATGTGAGATTACTAAAGTAATCAAACTCACAGAAGCAGAGTACAGAGCAGTGGATACCAGAAACAGGAAAATGAGGGAAACATGGAGATGTGAAAGGATACAAAGTTACATTTACATAGGACAAGTAAGTCTGAGATCTAACATACAACATGATGACTATAGTTAATAGTATTGTATTGCATATTGGAAGTTTGCTAAGAGAAGAGATTTCAGATTCTCTCACCACAAAGAAAAGATAGATATGTGAGAAGACAGATATGTTAATTTGCCTGACTGTAGTAACAACTTCACTATGTCTATGTACATCAAAACTTTATATTGAATACTTTAAACATACAATAAATATTGAAGCTAATAAAAATGAAGATAATCTGATCAAACTCAACAAAAACTAAAATATTTTAAGATTAAATAAATAAGCATAAAACACAGAATATAAGGATGTGTTATTACAATAAATTTTATGAACACATTTTACCTAAAAAACTTTCAAATTAAAACTAAAACCTACCCACTTGTTTATAAATATCATTTTTATAAAATACCATCACTATACAGAACCCAGATCCGCTAATAAATATCTATTTATTCCATATCTCTCAATTTTTATTGCCTTTTTCTCAATGTAGTCCTACCTATATAACTTAACCTAAATAAAGCACAAATACTACATAGTATTTCCCACCAAAGCAAGATTTCACTTAGTGATTCCTATCTTACTAAAGAATACCAATATTCTTAGTTATTCAAGCCTGAAACTTGGAACTCATTTTTTTACATCTCCTTTTTCTTTCTGCCCTAATTCAAGTCATAACTAAGTCCTCTTGATTTTACCATATTGTTTCTATTGGCATGTTACCATTTCTTGCAGAGCAAAAATCTTTCTCCATACTACTACACTCTCTGAACTCTGTTCTACATCAACTCTTGCAGAATCTTAAATAGATAAAATAGCCTAAATAGTCCTAAAATAGCCCCCAAAATGCCTTTTCCCTGGAGTCCATGTTCTGTATAATATCTTCCCTCACTCAAGTATAAATTATAAATATAATGGATTTCTCACCTACATTTAATTTGTTACATTATGAAGGTGAAAGGATTTTAAAGATATAATTAAGGGCCCAAATCAGCTGATTTTTTTAGTTATTCCAAAGTAATAGGTGGGCCTGGCGTACAAAACAATCTTTTTTTTTTTTTTATATATTTTTTTAGTTGTAGGTGGACACAATACCTTTTTATTTTATTTATGTGGTGTATAGGATTGAATCCAGGGCCTCACACATGCGAGACAAGTGCTCTACCGCTGAGCCATAGCCACAGCCACAGCCCATACAAAACAGTCTTAAAAAGGGACTGGGACCCTGTATCAGAGATTCTCCTACTGGCAATGAAGAAACAAATTGCCATGTTGTGGATAGAGCCACATGGCAAGAAACAGCCAGCAACTTTTAGTTGCTGGTAACAACACCTGCCTGACAGTCAACAATAAGTACCTTAGTCCTATAATCACAAGAAACTAAATTCTGTCAACAGTCTAAATTTGGAAGAGAGCCTTAAGCATCAGATGAGGTCACAGCCCTGATGGACATCTTGATTTCAAACTAGTGCCTAATTAATCTAAGCCCAGAGTCATGACTCTTGAAACTGCCAAAATAATAATCTATATTGTATTAAGTTGCTAAGTTTCCTACACAGTTATAGAAAACTAACATTCCCTCCAAATGAATTCTTCAAATTGCCAAAGTGCTCCTTAAAAAAAAAAAAAACAGTCTTAAGAAAACTTTTTTCTTAAAACACTTAACAGTATTTCCATTTTCTTCAAGTAAAATACTAAAACATTTAAGAAATGCTTCCCATTTCAAAACTACTAATGGCTAGCACATTTCTGAGCACTGGGTGTTTTCAAATATTTATCAAACGAATAATACACCAAACAAGCATAAATAAAAATAAAAGGTTTTTTAACTCAGAAGTTGAATTTAAAGGTAAAATATAAAGAAATTTTTTGTAATAAAAAAAAGTTTACAAAATATAAAAGCACCAAACATTTTAGAAAAAAAGGCAAAACTCTTAAAGGTTTGGGTTTTTTTACTATTTAGAAAGGAGCTATCAGAGTAGGAAACCGTAAGATATGACATAAGAAGAAATACAGACTCAGAGACATAGTTAAGAGGAACCCAAAAGAAGGATAAATGATCAATGTTAGCCTAAAAAAAAATTCTCCAAGGCCCAAAAACAATTTTTTCACTTGTGTTATCTTCTCATCTCACTCATATACTATTTTATAGTTTTTCATCACCTTCATAAAACTCCTCTGTATCAATGGATTTTCAATAATTTTCTTATTTATCATTTAGAAATGAAGGGTTTCCCAAAGGTTCACGTATGAAGGATAGAGTCCCCAATTCAGCAATGTTTCAGAGATGGGGCTGCTAGAAAGTGACTGAATGATGCGTGAATCGATCCATTGATAAATTCATAATTTGGTGGCATTATTGGGAGATGGTATAAACTATAAGAGGTAGGGGCTAAGTGGAAGAAGTCACAGGGTTGGGGGTAGGTTCTGAAAGGGTATATTTTGTCTCAAGCTGCTGCTTCTTTCTCTGTGCTTCCAAGGTGCCAAGAGGTAAGCAACTTTCCCCCACTGGAGGCCCAAACCAATAGAGTAGACCAACCAAGAAATAAAACCTCTGAAATCATGAGCCAAAATAATTTTTTCTTCCTATAAGTTATTTTCTCAGGTATTTTGACACAGCAACAAAGAGCTGACTAACACACTATCCTATACACTTAGTATGGTAATAAACACAAATTTCATCTGGCAAATTATACGGATGTTATTTAAAGCCATAAGAGTGAGATAATGTAGATAAAGAATACAGAGAAGACAAAGGTTGTGTCCTACCTAGTGTACCCACCTTTTTGGAGGTTAAGAAGAAAAGAAAAAGCAAGCAAAAAGAACTACAAATACGGGGCCCACCACAAAAAAGTAACCCAGCAAAGTATAATGTGCTAGAAAGTAACCGGAAAAAATGAGGTCTCAAGAAGGAATAATCAATGAGATCAAACAAACACTAATAATTTACAATTCTACCTACTATCTGTCTACCTCATATTAATAATATTAAACTTAATGCTGTTTTTTAAAAAAAATGTAAAAGACTTATTCTTCAAATTCTTTCCTTTTCACAAAAGGATCAAGCTGTGAAAAAACTAATAAAAATTTAGAGAAATTTTTAAAAATATGAAACTTAAGAATGATGAAAAAATTTAAAAAGAACAGTGAAGAAAGATCCTTGGGGAAAAAAATTTAAAGCTCCTACTTAAAATCACATTCAGTTTCTATGTGAATGGAAAATTCATGATCAAATTTCAAGGGCCTAGAAAATGTGTCAGTAAACAGATTTTTTAAATTGTCATTTTAATTTTGTTAAGAGGAAAAACACAAACTCCTAAGAATGTCTAGAATGCTTTGATTTCAAAGAAAACCATACCTCTGCCAACTTGTATGGTAAAATAAGCTTCTCTCCAACTGTCACCGTCTTTCTCGTTACTAATGCTTCAAATAGCATCTCTTCTTTAACCTATACATAAAAAAGTAAATTCAATATATGATATTTATGACAAAGTTGAATTATTTTATTGAAAAGCCAACAGAGGAAAAAATATTATATTATATGGGATCAGCAAATATACAATAGAGAAAAAAGGAAATCCAAGAAAAATACCAGCAATTTGAACATTGGTCAAAGTAGAATTTAACTTGTCTCACTCACTCCCATTACCCCCACTAAAAACCAAAACAAGGTAGATGAGATAAACAGGTCTTTTTAAAATTTGCTTTCTGAGCGTAACAGAAAATAAGTTTATTATGCAAAATATAGAAAATATAGAATAGTAATAAAAAAAGTTTTATTTAAAACAATCAATCACAATACCACAACTGGAGACAAGGATGAAAAATAGTACTTCTTGAATTTCAGGAAGGTTCTCAAAAAGCCCTTATTTATGTTTCAGATGTTTATTTTTATCTATGGATATTAAACTTTAAAATAAAGTTGACACTCCCATTGTTGTCACTCACTTTGTCTCCCAGAGGTAATTACTATCATGAATTTGACATGTATCATTTTGGTTTTTGTTTTTATACTTTTATATGTATTAAATGTATTCATAAACATGATGGTATACTATCAAATAAATTTAACTCTTCTGTATGGTAGCATATTACCATATGTTTTTGAGATATAATTATGTTTATAATTTAGATTAAGCTTACTCACTTAATTGCTATATAGCATACCAATAATACCTGTGTGTAATACGGTCTTCTATTTATCGTAATTATAATCACATTTACACTCTTTTCAATTTTGCACAACTGGAAAATACACTACAATGAATATTCCTGCATATGAATTCAAGAGTTCCTGTAATGAACAAACTTAAAAATAAAATTATCAGTTTATAAGATACTCATTTTCAGCTTTACAGGATATTACCAAACTCCTATATGTAATTTTTACCAATGTGCTCTCTGAACAGTAACACTGAAAGCTCCTATTTCCTCAAACCTTGACTATATTTGATTTTATCAGGCCTTTAAATTTTATAACACTGAGGATGATAAAATGATAAAACAAAGATATTTTATAAAAGCATGAATATGTAATGAAAATATTACATTCATAAAAATTTATGGAGACAACATAATATCAAACCATGTCAAGCAAAATAATGTTACATTATAAGGAAAAGCTGAGTTATAAAATCATAGAAGGAAGTATTATCCCCACTATCAGCAATTTATGTCATTTAAAAAAATCCTTTCACAGCTATTTAAGTACTGGGGAATGAACCCAGGTGCACTTTACCACTAGGCCACATCCCCAGTCCATTTTATTTTTTAAAACAGGATTTTGTTAAATTGTTGAGGCTGGCCTTGAACCTGAGTCAATGGAATTACAGGCATGTACCTATCACTAAACTTGGCCATGAAAGGATAATTTTGAACCATATTCAACAGGAAAGTATCTGGCAAATATAACACCATAAAAATATGTATAATGCCCTCTTCTAAAGTATCCATTGCTCAATTCTCAAATTTCAAAAACTGCAAATAATTTGAGGCACATTACCTTCACAAAATACAGTAAAACTAAAAATGCACAATGAAGTTTAAATACAATGCACCCAACCTAATAGATATATTTAAAATACTTTGAAAAATGCAAATAATACTGGGTTTCAAAAAATAACAAAACTAAGACAGGTAAGAAGAAACATATGCAAGAAAAAAACAAAGGTATATTATATGGTACATTTCTACAATTATTCAAAATAAATATTTAAAAATAGGTGACAGTATATATCAGTGGTAGAGCACAGGCTTACAGCATGTAAAGTGGCCCTGGATCCCCAACTCCACCACCACCAACAAAAAAATCTATGCTGTAGATTCAAGAAATCTTTTTAAAGAATAAATATTTATTAGTAGAAAATTCAACAAGCTCAATCCCCACTAACAGAAAAAATATAAATTGTGTTTTATCAATGAAATCTTAAGAGTTAAAAGAACCTAGAATATATAAATCAGAATTGAAAAATCTCAAAAATATAATATCAAATTAAAACATCAAATTTCAGAATGATTTTTTTCAGTAGAGCATTTATAATAAAGTCTGAAATTTTCACATAAAAGAAAAAATTAAGAGAAACATATGGGTAATAATGAGTGTAATGCATTCCACTATTGTCATGTATTTTTAAAAAATTTTTAAAAAAGAGACAAACAAAATTCAAAGAGAGAAAAAATTCAAATTAATAATTTTAAAACAATAATTTTTAAAAGAGAAACAAAATTCAAAAAGAGAAAAAATTTCAAATTAATAAGATATTTATAAGGAAATCAAAAATAATTAATTTTAGATGTCTAACATATGATTTCTTAGAAAAATAAAAATTATTAAAATAATTCACATCAGCTTTGAAAAGTAATAAAAAATTCATTAACATGGAACAAATGGGAAAAGCATCCAATAAAACTCTCATAAGGTTGATCTCTCAAACCTTTCAAGAACACACTATTGATCCTTCTTTTAAAAAAAGGAAAAAGAATGAAAATGACCTAAGTCATTTTGGTGAATTGGCTTTTCTGCTGGCAATAAAGCCTGACAGAGATAATACACAGATCTATACACATGTACAACCACAGAAAACACATTAATCTTATTTTATTTGGTAAGCGTCCTAAAGAAAATATTAATAAATTCATGATATTTGAATCAGCTACCTCTAAAATTTCCTAAATATTTTGTTATACACATATGACTTTCAAAATTTTTACGTTATCAATACAAACCCAACACCAATAGATTCACTATTCAATGTACAAAATTTCATGTTTATCTAACTGAAAAACTGTATGTAAATTAAAAACCCGTTCTTTATAATATTTGAGCAGATATTAAAATATACTCAAGATACAAAATCTGATAAAAAATCTGAACAGCTTTTGGTAATGATGATGGTTCTAAAAAAAAAAATCCTCCATAATTACAATAAATCTACTGGAGATTTTTCACATTTCACTTAATCTCACCAGCAAAATCTATCCAAATAGGCTTTGTATACACAAGAATAAAAATATTCACTGCTGCATGAGAAAACAAATTTAAAAACTAGAAAAAGTAAAATTAAATCACTACCTTTAAACTATTCTTCAAAATTACCTATGTTTATCACTGAACTGAATCACTTTAGGAAAATGGGAAATTATAATAAATTTTAACTAAGGAGCTTAAATTTTAAGTTAAGCCAGTTCACCAAAGCTTTAAGGCTTCAATTATTATCAATCTTAAACAACTAGTGGCAATCAATTTTTAAAATAATTTCTAAGACCTAATTACAGGCAGTATATCATGGTAGACAAATTTGAAGCTATTTTCTTTCTATTTAATACCAACCTTCAGTCCTAGAACTAGTCCAAAGTACACAAAAGAATAAATTTAAGTAGTTTGTATTAAGTAGTTTGGTTAAAAGTAAGATCTGCTATCAAATCACATCTTTGATACTGGTAATTCCAATTCTCAGAATTTGATTTCTCCTTTTTCTTTGAAGTTGCCTGGACTAACTTATCAGTGTCTCACCAGAAAAGGAATAATTCACTAGGTCTAGAATCTCTGATACTTGCTGAAGGCCTGGATATAAATAACATCAACCAGTCATATTGTCCAGTATTATAACACCACCAAATGCTTGACCAAAATATCACCTGAAGTGCCTGATTGAAATATTCTTTGTTCTCTGACCTTCAGACCTTCAAAATTATAATCTTATGGCACCACAGTCCATCTCCCCATAAAAATTCTTTCCAATGAGTGAGTCTAGTTCCAATTTAAGATACTCCCTTTGCCTGCCCCTATCTCCAGGATGTCATTTCATTATAACTAAAAGCAATGCCCAGTCATGTGTCGTGCTGTGCTTACATAAATAGGAAAGAGGCATCCACGGTTCTCCAAGAGCACTGCAGCCTTCTAATGGACACAACTAGAAAACAATTAACTTTATACTACAAAACCCAAACTATACCAACTAGAAGGAGATGTTCTATGTATAGGGAGTTGGTTTAGACTACTTAATAAGTTTACTCTCAATGAAGTAGCAAATGAACCAAGATTTGAAAATATTAATATTTCAACTTCTAAAAGGCACAGTAAGCTATAATTTCTAACTGCCAAAAACTGTAAATAAAGAAGACAACTAACTCCAATAGGTGAATGGATAAACATACTGCAGTATACCCACACATACAATGGAATATTACCCAGAGGTAAAAAGAAATGAACTATCAAGCCACAAAAAGACAAGGATGAATCTTAAAACACCTATTACTAAATAAAATAAATCATTCTGAAAACCTATATGCTCTATCATCCCAATTACACCACAATTACATTATATTACATTCTGTTAAGAACAAATTTATACCACCAGGAAAATGATCAGAAGTTGTTACCAACTTAGAGAGAAGAGTTGAATAGGTGAAGTACAGAGAAATTTTTAGACCTGTAAAACTATTCTGTATAACATTATAATGGGGATACCTGGCTTCATGTCCTAGTCAAACCCATTCAGCACAGAGTAATGTATGTAAATTTCTTTAATTATCAAGACATTAGGAAATTCCAGGAAAGACCATGACAAGAGACTTTACTAACTATATGACAAATATAAGAAAAAAATCTCAAGAAAGAAGATAGGAAAAGATGACAATCTAAGCAACTTTAGAAACTAGTGGAATCTCTAGGACTAAAGACAAAAAGAACTGTCCATAGGCACTATACTCAATTTGAGAAAGTTATTTCCCACAAATAACTACTACAAAAGAACATTGTTAACTGCACATTTATGGATGGCAGAGGGTATAAAAAGGTTTCTCATTGTTTGAGGAGAGTTAACAGATATGCAAGGTGAGAGAATAAATGATTCATGTAGGAATGGATTTTTAGAAACTTCAGTATGAAGTCATGCTTAGCTTTATATAGATGCAGTGGATTACATATAGAAATATTTAAAGATATGTGTATATACACAAGTTAGAATATACATATATTTTTCCTTGATCTGTCAGATGAGAGGGTCTGTATGTAAGAAACAACATTCCATCTTATAGGGTGAATCTGAAAGATGAGTAGAAGATGAGAACATTCAAATTATATTCAACCCATTAAGAAAAAAGCAGTTATCTTTACTCACCTACCCCAAAACCCCATTTTTAAGTAAAATAATCTAACCAAAATCTTCACTATGAGAAGAAAAATCTCAGATTTGGAAAAAGCAAAATAAACATAAATTTTTCCACAATCTTATAAAGTCTAGAGTAGAAATATTCATCCTATCTAACAAACTGAGCAATTATAAATGTGTGCAGCAAGCAGAGGCAGAGGAGAAAACACAGCTGTCTATAAATTCTGGCACACTCAATAGTAAAGTAAGGCAGATGTCAGGAGAATCTCCATCTTTTAGAAACACTATTAAGAAAGAATATCTAATAAAATCATTAATAAAAAGCATTAATCCACATATATCTGTAAAATAGTTATACAAAAAAGAATTTTACATTCTAAAATTCTTGCTAATTGAAAATGGTCATCACTCACTTCTAGTAATTCTGATACAACAGGCAGAACTTCAGGATTACAGATATCAATGGAGTCATCCCGGTATGTCTTCTTTTTATAGCAGATATTACCCAAATGTAGTATTGCTGAGAGGAGAGAGAATATCCTGTAAAAATAAAAACACAACTTACAAATTGAAAATGTGCATTCTCAAAGCTTGTTTCATTTTAAAATTCTTGCTAAGCAAAATACCAGTACAAATAGTTTTCAGAAAAACAAGAAACATGAGAATAACTACAAATAAATCAAAAGTCACTGTTTACTGCAAAGTGCTATACATGACCTTAGTTCCAGTATTATACCATTTGTTATGTAGTTGTTTCAAGAGATTTCTTTTTTTTTTTTTTTTACATTTGAATCAGATGGGATATAATTTCTCATTTTTCTGAGTGTGCAGGTTGCAGAATCACATTGGTCATGCAGTCACATATGTACACACAGTAATAATAATGTCTATTTCATTCTACTATCCTTCCTTTCCCCCATCCCCTCCCCTCCCCTCACTTCTCTCTACCCAATCTAAGGTGACACTATTCTTTTTTTTTTTCCTTACATCTTCATACATGTATTTTATATAACGATGAGGATCTCCTTCCACCTTCCATGCAATTCCCCTTTCCCTCCCTTTCCCTCCAACCTCTCTTCCCTATCTAGAGGTAATCTCTTCACATGCTCCTCCTCCTCCCTACCCCATTTTGTGTCACCCCCCCCCCCCTTATATCAGAAAAGACATATGGCATTTGTTTTTCTGGGATTGGCTAACTTCACTTAGCATAATCTGCTCTAATGCCATCCATTTCCCTCCAAATGCCATAATCTTATTATTTTTTGGTGCTGAGTAATATTCCATTGTGTATATATGCCACATTTTTTTATCCATTCATCCACTGAAGGGCATCTAGGTTGGCTCCACAGTCTAGCTATTGTTAATTGTGCTGCTATAAATATTGATGTGGCTGTGTCCCTGTAGAATGCTGTTTTTAGGTCTTCTGGGTATAGACTGAGAAAAGGAATAGCTGGGTCAAATGGTGGTTCTATTCCCAGCTTTTCAAGGAATCTCCATACTGCTTTCCAAATTGGCTGTACCAATTTGCAGTCCCACCAGCAATGTATGAATGTACCTTTTTCCCCCACATCCTCGCCAGCACTTGTTGTTTGACTTCATAATGGGTGCCATTCTTACTGGAGTGAGATGGTATCTTATAGTAGTTTTAATTTGCATTTCTGATTGCTAGAGATGATGAGCATTTTTTTGTGTATTTGTTGATTGACTGTATATCATTTTCTGATAAGTGTCTGTTCAGGTCCTTGGCCCATTTGTTGACTGGGTTATTTGGGGTTTTTTGGTGTTTAGCTTTTTGAGTTCTTTGTATACCCTAAAGATTAGAGCTCTATCTGATGTATAAGGGGTAAAATTTTGTTCCCAGGATGTAGGCTCCCTATTCACCTCACATATTGTTTCTCTCAAGAGATTTCTTGCCTGAAATTGTTATAGTATTTTAACAAGTCCATGTGTTTACAAATACTGTTGTTTCTGTCTGGAATGCATTTTCCCCATACTATTTTAGAAACACTGAAACAAAATCTCTGAAGGAAAGGCCTCAGAATTTGCATTTTTATCAGTTATCTGTGGCTATTTTTTTATGATTAATCATGTTTTAAAATGCTTTTTCTTTGTTAAGTATGAGGCCAGAGTGGTATATTATCTAATAATTAGACCCCTTTGTGAAATACTCTAAACTGGATCCTCTCTCGTGTGCCTAGTTCCTATATCAGAGGAACATATTCCTCCAGTAAATAATCAATTCATCTACCTTTGCACTATTATCCCATTGACCCCAGTTAACTCTCTCTCACCCGAACTAGAAGAACTTTCTATCAAAATACTCTCATTTTTATCTTTCTCTTATTTTAAATAAACTGCTGAGATTCAACATGTTCTTCTCTTCAAAGTAAGCTTAGTAAAATATTAAATCACTTGTTTTCACCTTGTTACTCCTACTTAGTACCACATTTGGCATCTTCTACCCCCTAATATATCTCAGAGGTTACCAAGGACTTCCACACAGCTAGGAAGAGATATGAGATTATCTGACATTTCAGAGGCATTTAACACAGCTAATCACTTCATTTAAAAGCCCTTTCTGAATCTCTTAAATACATATAACTTTGTACCTTTACCAGTTGAAAATAACTACTTGTCTTCCTAAAATTAGGAAGTATTCTAAATAAAGCAAAAATATTGCTTTAGGAACCAGATATACTTTGAATCAACATCTAGTTCATGAGTCTAATTTTTCAAATAACATAAAATTTTTAAATGTTTGAATCACTCTCATGATTCAAAGAAAATATACATTGTAAAGGAATAATTCATTAAAGTTTACTGAAATAAAGTAGAAAATAAACTCAATATCAACAGAAACATAAAAACTAATGCAAGTCAGGCAGCCTCAGCAAAGAGGGGGATGCCAGGCAACTCAGTGAGACTCTTTTTCTAAGTAAAATACAAAATAGGGCTGGAGATATGGCTCATTGTCAAGTGCCCCTGAATTCAATCCCCATGACTAAAAAAAAAAAAAAACTAATGGAGGTCAAAAAACATAACAAATTCACGACCCACTTTTTCAACAATTATTTTTAGTGGTAGTTTATATGGTAGCTAACTATATTGTTTCCACATCTGGGATTTAATAATCAGCACATTAATGCTCTCCCACACAAATATGTGATCCATCAACAATTATGTCATATAAGTAATCCAAAGCACTATAAATCAACATAAAAAATATTTTAAAACATGAACAAAAATCCCTGTTTTCAAAAAGTACTTTTCTTGGTGGTGGTGCTGGAGATTGAACCCAAGGACTTGTGTAAGCGAGGCAAGCACTCTACCAACTGAGCTATATATCCCCAGCCTCAAGAATATAACCTTACATTAGGTGATGGCAGTAAATAACTATACTATAGGTCAGATATTTTTAAAATACAGAAGGTAATAACAAAGCACAATTATGGAAATTTTTCATTCAAAAAAGGCAGGACATGAACAGAGCTTTAAAGAAAACAAGTTTCAATTTGCATATCAAAATTAAATTGTGTTTTGTTGTCAGGTATGCATAACAGTAAGATCACTGATACAGAAAAAGAGGAGTTATAAAAGTAGCATTATACAGTAATAATTTTGTATGTGTGTTGTTTTTTTAAAGTAAGGTGCATGGATAGCATTCAGGGGCACAATGAATGTTTATGGCTGTACATTTTACAAAAAAGAAGAGCTCCAGCTTTCTCTGGATTCTCAAAGAACTTATAACAAAAAGAAAAAAAAAAAAAACAGCTGAGGCAATAGTTAGAAAACTGTTTGAAAGAATCAAAGGAAATAACCAGGAGTGATGGCACATGCCTATAATCCCAGCAAATGTGAGGCAGGAGGATTACAAATTCAATATCAGCCTCAGCAACTTAGACCCTGTTTCAAAATAAAAATTATGAAAGAGTGGGGATATAGCTAGGTTCAATCCTCAGTACACACACACAAAAAAAAAAAATACAAGAAATAAACTCACTGTCTTCTTGTCTTCGGAAGAAATCCTACCATTTCCATGGCCAGTTGTAAGCGTTCAAAGTCATGTCTCAAATCTTCTCCCTCCACCGAGAAGCAATTCTGCGTTAGATAAAAAGAGAAAAAAAATCAAAATTACTATTAAATAATGTAGACCATTAAGAAATATGGTAATTTAAGATAAGTACATGTATGTATAAATGCAAATTAAAACTGGTAGACTATTTATACATACCTGGATTCATTATATTTCCTATCTGACTACAGAGTTATGCAAAGTAAACACATACCTACGAAAATACCAGTAAGTTACCTTTTCTCCCCCTTTCACAATTTTCAAGACAAAAATTACTTAAAATAGAGTGTTATAGGTACTTATAAGGTATGTTAATACCAAGTTTGATTTTAAGTAATTCTGAAGAATTAAGAGACTCATATTATTTAAGAGAGCTCAAGTCTACGAGCAAATGTTATTTATTCAACAAATAAAATTTAACAAGTACCCATCACATTCAAGGCACTGAACTAAATCCTGGTGATACAAAAATAAATCTTAGAACAGGCAGTAATGTAAGTGAGAATAAGATCATAGATTTACATAATATGAAGCATTTTAAATTATGTATTATATTATTAGCTATATTTCTATTATTTCACAGTTTCTAAGGAAAGAATAAAAATAACATGGCAATCAAGCAAAGAAAGAAAGAAATACACGTAAAAGTTTTTATGAAATTCTCAAAAAATACATATGAGTCAGTAAAAAAGTTATGGAGTAGCAGTAAAAACATTATTTTATTTAACCTTTACATTTCAGTTCGCAAAACAAACAGTAACGCAGTGTGGATGTAATCTAAATCTTTAAAACCTTTTTACTACATGTTCTCACATTACTTTGTACTTACAGAGTCAAACACCTCTTACATTTGTGCTTATAAATGCCTATTTTCCTAGATAATGCTCCATAAAGAACTCAATGAATCTGTCTTATTCATTGCAGATCTCAAGCATCAAGTCAACCCCAAGAGGAATTACTGAAGTAAATACATAATCATTTAATCTTAAAATCCTACCTCGTATTTCAACCCTAAAATTCCAAGCTTAGTTCAGATAAATAAAACAATCAGGTGAAACTGACCATTTATACTAATGACCATTTATACTGATAGACCAGCTTTAAAGAAGGATAGTAGACATCCAACAAAATAATATCAGTATTTATTTTCCACATTTTACAACTGAGAAAACAAAGGTTAAGACATGTTAACAGCAATAAAAATAACTTCTGTTTAAGTAGATTATACCATTTGAATATGGAAAATCTGTACTTACTAAATATCTACTTGATATGTATAATTGCACTAAATCCTCAGAACACAGAGGTAATTAATATACATTTACAGACAACAAAACATTTAGAATTTTAAAAACTTGCCCAAAGTCAAAATCTTATAAACCACTTCCAAATCCTCTGCTCTCTTCCCTACAACCCTGAAGCCACTTACTTAATAGGGGTAACCCTTAAAAGGAATTAAATCACCATTCAATAGCTAACAACAGTTACCTCATAAAAATCAATTTTCTCACTATAGGTTTCCTTGGGAGCACTCATATAACATTACAAAATATATACATCATGCAGCACAAATGGTAGAACAGTCCTTCAACAATCCTCTCAGGATATAATGCTAGTTACATAAATTCTAGTAACTCATAGGAAAAGAAAGTTTAGCTTGTTCCCAAATGTACTAGAGTTAAGTGTTATCAGGCTAAAACTACAGGATATTCAGAATGACTGATTTATTAACCAACTTGTAAGAACAAGAATCAGAACATAATCAAAGTTCAAACTAAAACAGATTTGAAAATACAATAAGCAGGAGAATATTGATGAAAGCAATATTAAAAGATTAGATTAAGGTCATAAAAATCTTCTCAAGAGAAAAGATGGATAACAATTTCAGTGATGGCAGCAAACAGTAACAACCAGTTTTTCTGCACTTAGTGTTCAGAATTCTATCAAGCTTTTCATATGCATTGTTCAAATTAATATTTCCCCTTAAGATAAGAATGAAAGAATTAAGCAACCTTTCTGAGGAGCTCAAAACTAGTTAAATGGAGGTACTTTACTTCAGAGCCCAAATTCTTAAACATTACTTACACCATCTCTGAACAAATGTAGATCAGTTCCTGTCCTGCCTACATTCCAAAGATAACCAATTCACTTGATGTAATAAGGGAAAGATGGAAAGGAGGAGCATCTTAACAATGGCAAAACAACTTAAAATTTGTCTATTAAAATTCATCAGAATTTTATAAATTTAAATGTATAGAATTTATTTCTCAAAATGTTATATCTAAAATCAAACTTTTCTTGATTGTGAAATGGTAATGTAATTAAACTTTACCTAAGAGAGAAATTAATATCCACACAGATTGGTCATTCTAAAGTGAAAATAGACTACTTTTTTAATATTTATTTTCTAGTTGTAGTTTATTTTATTTATTTATTTTTATGTGGTGCTAAGGATCAAACCTAGGGCCTTGTGCATGCTAGGCAAGCACTCTACTGATGAGCCACAACCCCAGCCCCAGAAAACAGATTACTTTTGCAATTAGTGGAACTTATAATCACATGCAGAGAGAATTAAAGCTGTGGATTTTTAAAGCAAGGACTAAGACATGTTATGCTTCCAGGAATAAATTTAATAAATTAATTCATTAATTATTAATAAACATATCTGTGTTTTTAGCCTTTACATCTTATCTAATTAAAAACTGAATCAACAAAGTTTTTTGTATTCTTTTTACGGCTAGAAACTTGTCTTTATAAAATATAACAAGTAAAGCTCAATTTACCCATTTTTATTACGTTTTATATGTCCTTAAATAACTCAATTTTTTTTCCTTTGTTTTTAAGAGAGAGAGAGAATTTTTTAATATTTTTTTTTAGTTTTTGGCGGACACAACATTTTTGTTTGTATGTGGTGCTGAGGATCGAACCCGGGCCACACGCCATGACAGGCGAGCGCGCTACTGCTTGAGCCACATTCCCAGCCCTTAAATAACTCAATTTAAACCCTAAAAATCTTATAGGAATTTCAATACTTAACTTTTTAAACATTTTATTAACCCAAGTAGCCTGTTATGCAATTTTTAAAAAGAAGAAAAATATACATGCATTCATTTTGTGAAAAGATTGTTGGCACAGGAAACAGGAATAACGTAATTTTTTAAAAATAAATAATCACTACTCATAATATGTGGTGTAATAAAACAGCAAAATAGTAATTTTTTTAAATCTCAGAGAAAATAACATAATTCATACAGATCCATACATAACAATGCTGCAGTTCATTATCAAAATAAATACTAAATGTAGATTAAACATTAGCAAATTTTAAAATATCCAAAATTGTAAACTGGTTTTTAATCAAACCATATACATATAAATCAATCATTCAGAGAAATCAAATACTGACTGATCTTCTTTCCTAAACTGTTTTCAAGATGTATATAAATAAGCAACATGAGGGCCTTTTAACAGGAACACATAATATTTAGGTACTTGTACTGACCGGCTCATAGTCATAGCAATAATCATCCCAGCTCTGTCTGAGGGGTTTCTTTGTTATCTGAAAGTAAGGCAGATTAGTTAGGCAGAAGTTATTAAGTAATGGTACACTTCTCTAACAATCTCTTAGATGTTATGTGCAGGTAGCACTACTGCTATCTAAGTAGAAGTTACTTTGTATAGCAATATAAAATAAGAAAGAAGCATTCAGATCATGGGAGATCATATATTATTCTGTCCAACCCATATATGCTACTGTCCACTGACTCTGATATTCATCAACTGATAAATCCCACATCCTATGAATACTGATATTAGAAGGAAACAGAACTCTGGATTTCCTACTACTAACAACTATCAACTCATTTATGGATGATTACTACCTTGCAAAGAAGAAAATATTTAATCACCCAAATACCAAGCAAGTAATTTACACAGAGAAGGAAAAAAAAGCAGAAACAGAATTGGCAATTTTTTTAAATTTTCTTAATTCTGCCTGGTAAAAATGTCTATTATTATATCATATATAAATGGTATTTTGAATAACTTTGAAATTCTTGATATATTAATATAAAGCTAAGGAAAATTATATTAACATGTAATTTCAAGATTAAGAAATATAAGTTATACAGTACACTCTTAGGAAAAATCTAAGGTGTTACTTTCATAACACTAAATACAACCTATAATCTTTGAGTCATCATTAAAGTATTAATTAATTTAAAAATCTACATATGTATTTTTTAATTACCATAAAGAAATTTTTTCCATAGACATTATATTTTGCATCAAACAAAAAATAAGGAGAGACAATCTATTAAATGGTCCCGTTATAGCAATTCCATTAATACTGGTTTTAGAATTTTTGTTAATATGAGGAATAAAATTAGAGAAATCAATGTTATGAAAATTATGAGAATCACTCCTTATTTTGGAAGCTTAGGGGTAAATATTGAATTTTAAAGAAATATTTAAATTCTTTAATTCATTTGCCTTTCAAATTTTTTTCTTTTTTTGTCTCATTTTAAAAATGAGACAAGGTCTCACTATTTTGCCCAAGCTGGGCTTGAACTTGAAATCCTCCTGTCTGAGGCTGCAGGTACGTGTCACCACACACAGTTAGAGGAATTTCACACTAAATGTTTAAAAAAAAAAAATTCATTAAATTGTAAAGTCAAACTCTTAAATCAGTGTCATAACATCCTGCAAAGAGGTAGTTGCATTAAGACTGTAAAACATGCAAATCAGGTTTCAGGTAATCCCTTTATAAAGGACAATCATTACTCTGTAAAAAGTAAATCACTTTGGCAAAATCACATTTCTCATACGGAATAATACCAATAAGCAACTTATTATATTCCATCACAAAACACAGAAAGAGTACATATAACTAATTTTTAATACACAAGGGTGATGATAATTTGTATATTTGAAAATTGCATCATATAAATTTTTAAATTGTATGTATGAAAATGCTAGTTAATATCCATTACCAGGTTTGGGAAAGAAAAGACTAGGAAATAAAAGCTTTCTTCAAGGATGAAAATTTAACATGCCCTACATTTCAAAATGCTTTTCTTGAATATCTCACCTGATTGAGATAATGATATTCCTCTGGCTGTTTAAGATGAAATGCTAACCTCTCTTCTTCACTTGCTCCTGCCAGAAGGTAATAGAATACATGATAGTTCCTATTGGAAACAAAGAAAAGTAAAGCCTTATAAAATGAATGTGGGATTTACAGTAATCATTTTACAGGAAAAAATGAGGAAACATTATTTAGTAAAATGAATTAGAAGGGCTTAATTTTTAATACAAATGTAATGGATTCAATATTTAAGTTTTCCTACAAAAGAGAATGATGTTTTAGGTTCAGAATGTAAAGGAGAGGAACAAAGGTAGCAAAATGTCGTTCTTATAACAAACGAGAAAACTTGCAAATTTGTCAGAATTAACTTCTTCATAACTCTGTAAATTTTTAAAAAATTGCAACGATCACCACTCATGATGGCATATGCCTGTAATCCCAGCTGCTCCATGAGGCTGAGGCAGGAGAACTGCAAGTTCAAAGCAAAAGCAAGGCACCAACCAACTCAATGAGACCCTGTCTCTAAATAAAATACAAAATAGGGCTGGGGATGTGGCTCAGTGGTTGAGTGCCTCTGAGTCAATCCTCGGTATTCCCAGTCCCCAAAAATTGCAATTTCACCAATTTATCAGTAGTCTTGAAAACCAACAGCCTGCAATCATGGTGGCCACCAGAAGACTGGCAACCACCAGAAGGGATGTAACAGGGTTGAAGCTTATTCAAGGACTCATTCCCTAAATACCAATATTCTAATTGTCTGGTTTTTCCTCAAAGAAGCCATATATTCAAGTCTCTTTTTATATGACCTGATGGAATTCACATAGTTGGGGTAAATAAGAGGTTAACAAAAAAAAAAAAAAAAAAAAAAACTTAAGGTGAAAAGTTCCAATATATTTCTGGCAATCAAAGAGACCAAACACACGCATAAGCTGTGTACTAGACTAGGATTGTATGTACAAAGACCAGTTGAGGTACAAACTCTCAACTCTATCTAACCTTGAAGGTCTGGACAAGCAAGAAATAAAGACTAAGGTGGATTTAAAATATGCCTAGCAGCTGAGTATTGAAGGCACAACCTTCATCAGATACACGGAGAGCCTTGTGGTGAAGAGTAGAAGACTTATTTATTTCCAAACATTTAAAGAAATCTCTGTCCAATCATTAACTGACAACTAAATGAAATAAGCACTCAATGATCACACTCAAAAAAAAAAAAATACAGATTTTACAAAGTTGGTTCAGAAAAGTCATGAAATAGTCAAACAGAAATAAAAACAATTACAAAACCTGAGAAAGGAAAAATCCATCTCCAGGGTTGCTACATTATATGATTTAAAATGTCCAATTTTCAATAAAAAATTATGACACACACAAAGGAATAAGAAAATATAGCAAAGTAGAAAAAGGAGAAAAAAATCATTAGTAATTGTCTCTAAGAAATCCCAGACATTACACTTATCACAAGATTTTAATCAGCTATTTTTTTCCTTTCTTATGTGTGTGTGTGGTGCTGGGGATTGAACCCAGGGCCTTGTACATGCGAAGCAAACACTCTACCAAATGAGCTATATCCCCCAGTCCTTTTTTTCCTTTTATTGGTCCATTATAGTTGTAAATAATATTAGGTTCATTTTTACATAGTAAAACATGCATGAAATTTAATTTATTCCATTTCAGCCTCTAGTACCCACCCTGCCCGCCTCCTCTATTCTGCTTCTTCTCCTCTACGAGTCTACCTTGCAATCACTTATATGTTTTTAATTAATGCTTTAGAGATATATATAAAAATGAAATTCACGGTGATATATGTATACATGTACATTGCATAATTTTGTCAAATTCCTTGTGCATTTCCCCCCCTTTCCTGTCCCTCCTTCTTCCCCTTAAATTTCTTTCTACTCCTCTGATCTTCCCTCTCTATTGATCTGATAGCCAACCCCCCCAACACACTTCTTCTTACCCATACTTTGCTCCACCTTCGGCATATAAGAGAGAATATTCAGCCCTTGATTTTCTGAGACTGGCTTATTTCACTTACCAGTTCCATCCATTTATCACCAAATGCTATAAGTTCATTTTCTTTCTTTCTTTCTTTCTTTCTTTTACTCAGTCACCTTACTGATGGCCACCTGAACTGGTTTCATAACTTGGCTATTTTGAGTTGCACTGCTATTAACACTGATGTGGCTCTATCACTAGAGTATGCTGTTAAACAACTATTTTAAATATAACCAAAGACTAAAGAAAATCCTATTTAGTGAAATAAAGTATAACAATAATATCTCAACAAATAGACTATTTAAGAAAATAATCAAAAAGAAATTTTGGAATTGAAAGATATAATTGAAATGAAAATTTTTGTAAAATGGTTGCTGAGTTCAATAATAGATATGAATAGGCAGAATAAATAATTGGTGAACTTGAAAGAATCATTGAACTTGAAGGAAGAAAGGTCAATCAGACTAGTCTGAAGAAGAATAAGAACAAAAATGAAGAAAAATGGACAGTCTCAGATAGTCCATCATTAAAAAGAACAATATATATATATATATATATATATATTATATAATATATATTTTATATTTTACATATATACATATATATACATACATATGTGTGTGTGTGTGTGTATATATATATATATATATATATATATACACACATATATATATAAAACGAGAAGCCCAATGTAAGAAAAGAATAGGGAGCAGAAACAATATTTGAAAAATAATTGGCAAAAACTACCCCTTGTAATGGAAAACAATCTGCACATCTCTTAGGGTTTGGAACTTGAATGCAACCCCCAAGACTTGAGTGATTGGATCAAGAGGGCTCCAACTTCACAAGTGGTTTATTCCATTAATAGCTGAATGAAAGTGGTGGAAACATAGGTGCTGGAGCAAAATTAAACGAAGTAGGTCACTGAGTGCGCTCTAGAAGGGAATTTCTTATCTTGCACCATCACGCACATGTCTGTGCACGCTGCGCCTGTCTTCCTTTCTTTCTCTCCCTCTTCTCTGTTCATGCCAGCTTTCCTCCAACACACCCTTCTGACACTGATACTGGGTCTCTCCTCAGGTCCAAAGCAATGGAGCCAGCCAACCATGAACTGAAACCTTTGAAATCATGAGCTAAATATTATCTTTCTTCCTCTAAGTTGTTCTTTCCAGGTATATTTGTCACAGTTGCAAAAAGATAATTCAACATCCAAGAAACTCAACAAATTCCAGGGAGGATAAACTCAAAAAATTTCACACCTATGCAAACCAAAACTGTTGAAAGATAAGTCCAAAAAATTTGGAAGCACCAAAGCATTATAGCTTATCAAAATATTCTAAAATAAGATTGACAGCTAGTTTGTCCTAAGGAACTATGGCAAAGGGATAACACAGTCAAAGTGCTTTAAGGGGAAAAAAACCTGTCAACCACCAATTATGTATTCAGAAAATTATCCTTTAAATATCATAGAGAAATTAAAACATTCTCAAATATACAAAAACTAAGATTCCATAGTTAGCTGTTGGGCCCTGCAAAAAAATATTAAGGGGAGTTTTTCTGGCTGAATTAAAAGAGTATTTTTTTAAATATTTATTTTTTAGTTGTAGTTGGATATTTATGTATGTATCTATCTATCTATCTGTCTATCTATCCTATTTATTGTATATATGGTGCTGAGGATTGAACCCAGGGCCTCGCACATGGTAGGCAAACACTCTACTGCTGAGCCACAACTCCAGGCCCTTAAAAGGGTATTAAGGAAGATTTAACTAAACATAAAGAAATAATAAAAACACTGGTAAAAGTACCAATAAATTTAAACATAGGTAAATTTAAAAGAAAGCATACATTTTTTGTTTGTAATGCTTTTTCTAATAAACTTAAACCGCACTGAGCAATAATTATGAAATCTAAGTTAATGAATGTACCACTGTAAATATGTAATCTGCATGAAAATAACAGCACAAAATGGGAAAGAACAGATCAACAGAAATACAATTTTTTGTACACTATCAAAATTTAGTTGTTATTAATCCAAACACAACTGTTACAAATTCAGATATTAACTATAATCCCCAGGGAAACCACTAAAAATTTACTGAAAATAATAAAATAAATACCAACAGAAATAAAATGGTACCATAAAAAATATTTACTTAACACAATACCAGTACTAGGAAAATAGATGAAGAAAAATATCATAACACGTTCAGAAAACAAAGAGCATAAGAATATTCTACTGTAATAGTAATTACATAAAATAGAAGTGGACTATACATTCTATCCAAAAGCAGATAACTGGCAAAGGATTAAAAACAAAACTTAATCAAACTACATGCTACCTATAGGATACACTCTTGAGACTCAAAGACAAATAAGTTGAAAATATATAAAAAATATAAATTTCCAAACTTCCCATATATAACATGCAAACAGAAACCAAAAGAAAGCTGGAGTATCTACACTAATATTGGATGAAATAAGACTTTTAAACAAAATTTGTTCCTAGACACGTAAGACAAATCCATCAAGATACAATAATTCTAAATATAAATGCAACTTAAGCTGAGCCCAAAAATATATAAGGCAAAAAGTGGAAAGAACCAAAGGAAGAAATAGACAACTCAACAATGATGAGAGGCTTTAATACTCCAATTTCAATAATGGATGAATAACCAGACAAAAGATCAATAGGAAAAAAGACTGAAAAATACTACCTAACAATCATCTATAGAACACTTTCCAACAGAAGGATATACATTTTCTTGAGTTCACATGAAACATTCTCCAGGATAAACCATATGTCAGACCATAAAATAAGTCTCAATTAAGGAAACTGAAATCATACAACACCCACTTCAACCACTTCACAATAAAATTAGAAATCAAAAGCAGAAATCTCTAAAATTCACAAATATGTGGAAATGAAATAACACTCTCATAAATAACCAATGGATTCAAGAAGAAATCACAAAGGAAATACTTTCAGATCCACAAAAATATTAATACCCCTTAGTATCTATCAAGGATTAGTTCTAAGACACCCCTTCACCTCCAGATACCAAAATCTGAAGATGTTCAAGTCCATTATATAATAAAATAGCACACAATTTGCATATAAAACATGTACATCTTCCAATATGCTTTAAATCATCCCTCAGCATAATACCTAATACAATGTAAGAAAAATAATTGCATTACTATAATATTTAAAGAATAATGAAAAAAACTGCGCATTTTCAGTACAGATGCAAATTTTTCCCAAATATTTTCAAACTGAGATTGGTTGAATCCATAGATGTAGAACACACGGATACAGAGAGCCAACTACATGCCAAAACAGGGGAAATAGCTGAAGCAATGTGTTAATGGTTTGTATTTGAGGTATCCCCTAAAAGCTCATGTGTGACGCAATGAAAGAGGTTTAGAAGAGAAATGATTGAGTTATGAGAGTCTTAACCCAATCCATGAAATAATCCCCTAATGAGATTAACTGAGTGGTAACTGTAGGTGTGTAGGGTGTGACTGGAGGAGGTGGGTCTCTAGGAGTGTGCCTTTGAGTTAAGTATTTTGTATCTGGGGAGGGGAGTTTCTATCCCTCTCTCTCCTGATCATCATGTGAGCTGCTTCCCTCTGCCACACTCTTCTGCCATGATGTTTAACCTCTCCTTGAGCCCCAAGGAATGGAGCCAGCTGCCTATGGACTAAGTCCTCTGAAACCCTAAGCCCCCAAATAAATTTTTGCTTCTCTACAGTTGTTCTGGTTGGATCTTTTAGTCAAAGGAGTGAAAAAGCTGACTAAAACACAGTGATTTATACCTGTAAACCTTTATTAAAAGAAAAATATGGGGCTGAGTCTGTGTCTCAGCGGTAGTGCACTTGCCTAGCACTTGCAAGGTGTTGGGTTTGATCCTCAGCACCACATAAAGATAAAAACAAATAAAAATAAAGGTATTGTGTCCAACTACAACTAAAAAAATACTAAAAAAGAAAAATCTCAAATCTATAACCTAACTATCTACCTTAAGAAACTAGGAAAAAAGCAACATTCTAAACCAAATGCAAGCAGAAGAGATAAAATAATAAGCATCAGAGCAGAAATAAATAAAACAGGAAAATAGAGGACATCAATGAGACAAAAAAAAATAGGTTTCTTGCAAAGATCCATAAAATGAACAACTTTAAAATGATATGAGAGCAAGAGAAACAGGCAGAAAGATAAGGCTGGCAGGTAGAGATTCAAATTTAGAAACAAAAGATTGTAAGAGATACTATAAACAAAATTTGTTTAACAAGTTGATAACCCAGATAAAATGGTCAAATTCCTAGAAAGATGCAAACTACTAAATCTGACTAAAGAAGAAATAGTCTGAATATATCCATAATAACCAAATTGTTTGAATTAGAAATCAAAACTTTACATAAATGAAAGCCCAGAACCAGATGACTTTGTTGGTGAATTCTACCAAACATTTAAAGAACCCAATTCTTCACAAGCCTTTCCAAAATATTATAAAAGGGTACAGTTTCCATTTTATTCTATGAACCAGTGTACTACTACCCTAATATCAAAATAGAAAAAGACATCACACCCAAAAAAAAACTTAGAGCAATAGACAGAAAAATCCACAACAAAATAATAGCAAGCCAAATCTAACAACATATCATAAGGCTTGTATGTGCACGTAACTGCAAATCAAATCCATCAAGGTGTCAGAGAATGAATAAAGTAAAGAGTAAAGCCTCCCATTCATTTCTAAAACCAGGAAAGCAGGCTGATATCCCCACCATTCCACTAAAGTGTATATTCCTATAATCTGAGCAACTTGGGAGGCTGAGGCAGGAGGATCACAGTTTGAAGCCAGCCTCAACAACCTTTCTCAAAAAGGATGAGATATAGCTCAATGATTAAGCTCCCCAGTTAAAAAAAAAAAAAAAAAAAAACGTGGGGGACGGGTGGTCTGGGGATGTGCTCATACCTTGAGTTCAATCCTCAATACAGGGGGGTACTAATTAATTGATTGATATCAACCAAGTTCTAACTAAACTTGGAATGGAGCCATTTGTTTGATTTGATCATAGTGAACAACACTTAGATAATGTTTAGTCCATAAATAAATGCCTCTCACTTCATACTGTTTTTGTTCTGTTTTTAGCTGGAAGGGGCCTTAGGGATCATTATTTTATTCATTCAACAGATATTTCAGTGCCTACTATATGCTAGACAATGTGTTAACTGAGCATGTCAGAATGAACAAAAGGTATTACTCACCCTCATGGAACTAATCAGAAAAATGTACTAATAACCTCCTAATAGCAGCACCTGCTAAGCCCCGTAAGCCTTTATGAAGCTACTCTCTTCCTAAAACTTCCTCCTTTTTTCCACTGCTTGGTGCTAGGGCCTTGTATATGCTAAGCATATGCTCTTACCACTAAGCTATTCTTCCAGTCCTCTCCCTTTGTTTTGAAACACCTCTAATTCCAATATCCTCTATTTCTGCTAGCCACAAAATAAATACAAAATAACTGAAAAACCAGACTTCTTATCCTAATCCTGCCTGTAATTCATTAAGACAATGTTACCATTAATTACTGAACTTTTATTATATATGAGGACCACTCAATAAGCATTTTTTAAATTTCAATTAATCCTCTAAACAACTCTAGAATAGTTTTCCATGTATAAAATGGGAATAAATGCCTAAGAGACAAGTGAGATGCCTGAGTCAAAGATTTTTAATGTACGTCTATTTAACTTCAAACTTTAGATCTTAACTTTATTTTGTCTCACTATATCATGAAGCAAAGCATTTCTCTCTTTCATACTTGGTTTCTTCATATGAATGATAACACATACATCATGTCTAAAGTCCCATATTCCTCAAATATTGTAACTGAATTAAGTGCTCTATTTGGAATCTTTTTTCAAATTAGAAAAACAACAATTAGATACAAAGAAAAGGTTTTATCACCTAAGAAATGGTTTTCCTATTCTGATGGTTTACCAAAAATTTAGAAAAAGCAATAATTCTACATACCAATAAAATCACCTAATAGGGACTGGAATTATAGCTCAATGGTAAAGTGCTTGCCTAGCACATGTGAGACACTTGGGTTCGATCCTCAGAACCACATAAAAATAAATAAATAAAATAAAGGTATTGTGTCCCTCTACAATTAAAATATATTTTTTTAAAAATCACCTAACAACCTCTGAAAATCCACAGAATTCTGTTCACGAAAAAAATAACAATTACATGTAAAACTACACATGGTGTTAAGTGAATTCAAGGGTCTTCTTCTTTTTTTTTTTTTGTGGTGCTGGGGTGTGAACCAAGGTCTTGTGCATGCAAGGCAAGCACTCTACCAACTGAGCTATACCCCTAGCCCTGAATTCAAGGTCTTAATATACAAAGTAACTAAAAGTCAATCTGTACACTATTAATGCTAACTTGATAAAATTATACAAATAAAAATACATACCGTTCATTATGCTCTTGATAAACAAGCCTGGACTTCTCTAGTAGATATTTTTCAACATAGGCACTAGAAGAAAAGTAAATTCATAAAAGTAATAAATACAAAGCAGATACATATTTATTTATAATGATACGAAAGTACAAAGAATATGCTCCAGATCATCTTAGTACATTTACCATTATAATTGTTAAGGATGCTGTATTATCCAATGTTAAGTCCACAAACTAATGAGTCTTAATACAGCCAAGAGAATGAGATGGGTAGAAAGATTACATCAAAAAGAGTTAACATACTACAAGCTATAGAACGGACTTTAACCTGAGGAAAAAAAAAAAATGAGGAACTGAACCATCAATTTTATTTCTCATATTTTGTTCTTTGCCAGGCTGTACCTTCAAGTTCAATACCTCTCATCCAAACAGGAGCAACTGCCTAACATTGTAATTTTCTAGAAAAGGGTTTCTAAAATGTTTAGATTTTTAAATTTTACACTATTCTATCCAAATTACTTTGGGTTAAATTTGACTTGTGAGCTGTGTTTAACGCAATTCCTCCCCATCACATTCTCTCTACTTAGTTATAAATACAGGTTATTTTCTCAGGCATATCATTCATTCCCCACTACACTGCTCAACATTCTTCCTTCCACTTGTAATTCCTTAATCTATTTCCACTCTCATTTTAGTGAATATCATTCCTTTATTAATATGGAGCTCAAATATGGCTTCTTTTCAAGCATACTACTACTACCACCACCAATTAAATTATCACTCTTTTCAAAGTATCATAATAACTACTATGCAACAGTCTACTGCAACAGACTCTTAATCTGTCTGAAAAGTAAGAAAAGGTATTAATATGAACTAATATGTAAACTCTCACAACCATCCTTCATAGCAAATATTACATCCCTTATTTTACAAATGTAGAAATTGATGCTCAAAGATATTAAGACCATATACTAGTAAACTGTACAACTATGACATAAACCCAGGTCTGCTTTAACTGCAAAAGCTCTCCCTTCCAACTAAACCAACAAACTACTTCATGGAGTAATACCTTTTTTCTTCCCTCAATCCACAGGTGATACTGGTACAGTGTTATTCATCTACAACATAAGATCTAGTTATGTTATTCTTTTACTTTCACTTGCTCAACATAATGAAGCACACAGAGGTAAACTGATATTATGTCTGTGATTTTTTAAAAAATCAGCATAGCAAAAGAAGAAAGGGGTGTTGTGGTTGTGGCTCAGTGTTAGAGCTCTTACCTAGCATGTGTGAGACAATGAGTTCGATCCTCAGCACCACATAAAAAATATACAAATAAAATAAAGGTACTGTGTCCATCTACAACTAAAAATATATTTTAAAAAAAGAAGAAAGGGCTACATAAAGCAAATATGACGAATTTTAATCATTGTTGAATCTTACCAGGAGTTACTTGTCCTATTTAATTTGTGTAAGATTGTTTTGTATAAAATTCTTTAATCTGTTTCACAATGTCAAGAAAATATTTACAAACATCTGAGTTTTATTCACAAAACTGGACATCAACTGACCACTATGACCATGTTCTATAACCATGTAGCTTACTTCCTCAAATATACCATGTTGTCATATTTCCACTCATTTACTAATTATCATTTCAACTAATAATGTAATATCCCAGTCCTTCTTGGAAAATTTTCAATGGAAATCACCTTTTTTTAATATTTTTTAATTGTAGATGAACACAATAACTTTATTTTGTTTATTTTTTATGTGGTGCTGATGATCAAACGCAGTGCCTCACATGTATGAGGCAAGTACTCTACCACTAAGCCACAACCCCAGCCCCTGGAAATCACCTTTTTATGTGAAACCTCCAGACACGTATTTCAATCATTGCATTGATCTCATTTACTGTAATTAAATTATATAAATATCTGTCATCTCAAAACAGACAATAAGACCTTTAAAAACAGAAAACTTGTTTACATCTTTTTATATTCTCCTTACTTATCACATTGTCTGGTTCTCAAAATGCATTCTATAAACCTTGTTCAGTAAATAAAATAAGGAAAGAGTAAAAACTGTTTAATACATATTTCTTGGCTTATCAACAAAGAAGATTATTATTGATCATAACATAACAAAAAGGTTAATCTTTAAGATATTAACACATAACAGCCTGAATTTCCTTCAAAAGATGGGAAAATGTCTGCTATTCCTGAATCACAAAACTGTTTTTGAGAATTTAATAATATTTCATAAGTTATAAAGCACTATGACTTCACCTATTATCAATCTATGCTACAGCACAATCAGTAATACTAAGAAAAGTCTGATGACTTGACTGTATCCCACTTTTATGAATAAAAGTACCAAAAGTATCTAATTAGCCTTCAGAATCAGAAAAATAGATGAGCTAACAATCTTACCATAAAAAAAGGACTTATCTCTTGTTTTTGTTTTTGCTTTTCTTAAACTGGTTTTGGTTTTCTACAGGTGGTAGAGGGAAACACATAGTAGGTGGGGTCGATAATTTTTTATTTAAATGCAGAAATAATAAAATTTTAAAACAAGTAAAATAGCATGAAAAAGAAAAGTACTGATAAATTGCACTTATTAATATGGATCCAAGTATCATAATGAAAACTAACAAACAGATCCAGATGTGGTAGAACATGCCTATAATCTCAGCAACTCATAAATCACAAATTGGGGGTCAACCTTAGCAACTTATCAAGACTCTGTCTCAAAATGAAAAATTAAATAAATATATAAGCAAACAAAAGGACTGGGGATGTAGCTCAGTGGTAAAACACATTCAATCCTCAGTACCAAAAAAATAAATTTAAAAAAAAAAAAAAGAAAAGAAAAACCTAGCCAATAGAACACAACAACAAATTTGGGGGTGGGGGCAGTATTTACCAAGTGGAATTCCTTTCCCAGAAATGAAATATAGTTAAATAGTGGGGAGAAATGACAATATTAATAAATCTCAGGATAAAGACATGATTAATCTCCATAAATACCAAAAAGGCTTCTGATAAAATTTAATACCTATTACTGACAAAAGCACTAAAGAAAATTAAAATCAAGGCTTAATTGGTTAACATAATTAAAGGTCCTAAAGCCAGTATTTTACTTTTGGAGAAAAGGTAAAAAAAAAAAAAAAAAAAACAGTCAAGTAAAGTACAGAAACAATATTATTATGCTATTGTTATACTTTGGATATTAAATGTCCCTCAAAGGTCCACATGCTAAAGACTTGATTGCCGGTCTGTGACAATGGGAAATGGCAGAACCTTTAGAAAACAAGACCTAAGGAAGCAAATTAAGGTATTGCAAACATGCTCTGAAAGGGGCAATGGGAATTCTGGGCCCTTTCTCATGGAGACAGTAAAAAGATTAGTAGTTGCCAAAGGTTACCAGTAGGAGGTGGAACTATTCTGTTTTACCCTGTAATGGTGAGTACATACCTTCTATACATTTGTCAAAAACCATGGAATGTACAATACACACAGTGAACCTAAGAGCAAATTATTAACTTTAGAATTAATAAGAATATGTCAACAACATTGGCCTAGCAATTGTAACAAATGCACCACTAATGTAAGATATTTATACTAGGGATTATGAGGTTATGGAACATAGTTTGAAGGAATATAAGGGGATTCTCTGTACTTTCCACTTGCTATTGACCTAACACTGCTCTAAAAAATACTCTATTAGTTTTTTAACGCTACAAAGAATATTGCTGGCACAAAAGACTCTGTTCTTAAGACTATATAAGAATTATTACTAAACAAAATTCAATCTCTTGATTTTAAGAACACTAATATCAGCATGTACAAAAGTATAATTATTTTAGTATAATTAGGGAGTCAAGTTTTATGTCCAACTTACTTGAAAACCATTCCAAAAACTAAATGTATATATAACAGAGAAAAGTAAATGCAACAAATTGTTCATAATTAATAAATATAAGTTAAGAGTGTATGAGTGTTACATATTCTTACAACCTGAGGTTTAAACTTTTCCACAAGGAAAGAAAAATGAGAGGAAAAAGTTTTAGGCCAGCATGTTGCACACACCTATCATCACAGACACTTGGGAAGCTGAGGCAGTAAGACTGTGAGTTCAAGGCCAGTCTAGGAAAGTCAGTGAGACCTGGTCTCAAGATAAAATTAAAAGGGCTAGAGATGTTATCTCATGGATAGAATGGTTGCCTAACATACATAACTCTATTCAACCGAGTACTGTACTTCCCGCCAAAAAAAATGTGGGTTATTTTTCTTTCTGAATACCATACACCAATGTCACAATTTGTAGCTCATAAAGGAATAATGACAAAAATAAAAACATTTCCCAGAGCAGTACTTACCCAAGTACAGTGCCTGTTTCCTGGTAATTAACTTGAATAAACTTGCCAAAACGACTTGAATTATTGTTATGAGCAGTCTTTGCATTTCCAAAAGCCTGTCAAAATAAATCATTCTCATTAGTTTCAATTAAAAACAATTTTTTTAAACAATGTTTAGGTCAGCTCAAAGACATAAAGAGATAACTGAAAGTCAATTCATTTTATATGTTCCAATTAATATTCACAGATCAGATAAAATAAAAGGAAGCAATTAATAAATGAAAGATCAAGAAGATTTTGTCAGTAAAATAATTCTTAATTTTAAAAACCTAATGCTCAGTAAAGTTCAAATTTCGTTTTCACATTTCAGAGCCAGCAAAATATCTTAATGTATTTATAATTTCTGAAAATCCAGTTAAGATGAAATAACAAGGGGCTAGTAAAAAATAACTTCATTAAAACAATTACAATTTTAGAAATGTATAAGTGAAATTTCATTAAAATCTTACTTTTATATACATTTAAAATAAAACTATAGCATTCATAACAAAAGAATAAAAACTATAAACTCCCTAAATGGCTACCCAAGTACACACCATGCAATGGACTGATGATACAATGACCAGTTAGAAATATTAAACATTATCAGAAGAAACCAGACATAGAGTACATACTATACAATCCATCTATGTGAAATTCTAGAAAAGGCAAAACAATAGTTACAGGTAACAGATCAGAGTATATATGGGAATTGGGGTGGAATTGGGAAATGTCTACAAAGGAGCCCAAGAGGTGATTAAGATATTCTAGAATTTGTTCATATAATGGTGGTTACTTGAGTATAATATATTCTCAAAACTAAATTTTTTCATTTGTTTTAATTAGTTACACATGACAGTACAATGATCTTGACATATCATACATTTAAATCAGAAGGGGTATAATTTCTCATTTTTCTGAGTGTGCAGGTTGCAGAATCACATTGGTCATACAGTCACATATACACATACAGCAATAATAATGTCTATTTTATTCTGCTGTCCTTCCTATCCCCACTTCCCCATAAATTTTAACCATGTATAGGTTTTGCTAAGTTTTAGCTCAATAAAAAATTATTAAAACAAGCTGGAGATATAGCTCAGTGGTAGAGTACTTGCCTAAGTATAAGGCAGCAAAGCTTGGGGTCCAATCCTAAGCACCGGAAGGAAAAAAAAAAAGACACTTCCCTAAAGTAATCCATTCACAATATATGTAGAAAAACAAAACTAGAAAAGACATGGAGTTAAAGATAATTTATTGCAGATTTTTTTTTCCTGTTCTAATAATCTCATTAGAAATGACCTACCCTGTAACTTCAAAACCTAAAGTAGCCATTTGCTGAACACTGCCTAGATGCAAAAATCATGTATGTGTTGAACTATAACAGTATAGAGTATACAAACATGGATACACACACACACACAAAGAGAAGGTGAGGAGGTAATCTCAACTGGTTCCTTAATAACTACTACATTTCTACTACATTCCCAGTGTGGTCAAGATCAGAAGCATAACAAGGTTGGTTCAACATACAGAAATCAATAAATGTAATTCATCACTTCCATAAGCTTCCTTCGCAAGAAAAGTAAAGCAGGAGGCGTCACAATACCAGACCTTAAATTATACTATGGAGCTATAGTAAAAAAAATAAAATACTTGGGAATCAACCTAACAAAAGAGGTGAAAGACTTATACAATGAAAACTACAGAACGCTAAAGAGAGAAATAGAAGAAGATCTTAGAAGATGGAAAAATATACCCTGTTCATGGATAGGCAGAACTAACATCATCAAAATGGCGATATTACCAAAAGTTCTCTATAGGTTTAATGCAATGCCAATCAAAATCCCAACGGCATTTCTTGTAGAAATACAGAAAGCAATCATGAAATTCATATGGAAAAATAAACAACCCAGAATAGCAAAAACAATGCTAAGCAGGAAGTGTGAATCAGGCAGTATAGCGATACCAGACTTCAAACTATACTACAGAGCAATAGTAACAAAAACAGCATGGTACTGGTACCAAAACAGGCGGGTGGACCAATGGTACAGAATAGAGGACACAGAAACCAATCCACAAAACTACAACTACCTTATATTTGATAAAGGGGCTAAAAGCATGCAATGGAGGAAGGATAGCATCTTCAACAAATGGTGCTGGGAAAACTGGAAATCCATATGCAACAAAATGAAACTGAATCCCTTTCTCTCGCCATGCACAAAAGTTAATTCAAAATGGATCAAGGAGCTTGATATCAAATCAGAGACATGCCATGTGATAGAAGAAAAAGTTGGCTACGATCTACATACTGTGGGGTCGGGTTCCAAATTCCTCAATAGGACACCCATAGCACAAAAGTTAATAACTAGAATCAACAAATGGGACTTACTCAAACTAAAAAGTTTTTTCTCAGCAAAAGAAACAATAAGAGAGGTAAATAGAGAGCCTACATCCTGGGAACAAATCTTTACTCCTCACACTTCAGATAGAGCCCTAATATCCAGAGTATACAAAGAACTCAAAAAATTAGACAATAAGAGAAAAAACAACCCAATCAACAAATGGGCCAAGGACCTGAACAGACACTTCTCAGAGGAGGACATACAATCAATCAACAAGTACATGAAAAAATGCTCACCATGTCTAGCAGTCAGAGAAATGCAAATCAAAACCACCCTAAGATACCATCTCACTCCAGTTAGATTGGCAGCCATTATGAAGTCAAACAACAACAAGTGCTGGCGAGGATGTGGGGAAAAGGGTACACTTGCACATTGCTGGTGGGACTGCAAATTGGTGCAGCCAATTTGAAAAGCAGTATGGAGATTTCTTGGAAAGCTGGGAATGGAGCCACCATTTGACCCAGCTATTCCCCTTCTCGGTCTATTCCCTAAAGACCTAAAAAGAGCATGCTACAGGGACACTGCTACATCGATGTTCATAGCAGCACAATTCACAATAGCAAGACTGTGGAACCAACCTAGATGCCCTTCAATAGATGAATGGATAAAAAAAAATGTGGCATTTATACACAATGGAGTATTACTCTGCATTAAAAAATGACAAATTCATAGAATTTACAGGGAAATGGATGGCATTAGAGCAGATTATGCTAAGTGAAGCTAGCCAATCCCTAAAAAACAAATGCCAAATGTCTTCTTTGATATAAGGAGAGTAACTAAGAACAGAGTAGGGTCGAAGAGCATGAGAAGAAGATTAACATTAAACAGGGATGAGAGGTGGGAGGGAAAGGGAGAGAGAAGGGAAATTGCATGGAAATGGAAGGAGACCCTCAGAGTTATACAAAAGTACATACAAGAGGAAGTGAGGGGAAAGGGAAAAATAATACAAGGGGGACAAATGAATGTCAGTACAGGGGGCAGAGAGAGAAGAGGGGAGGGGAGGGGAGGGGAGGGGGGATAGTAGAGGATAGGAAAGGCAGCAGAACACAACAGACACTAGTATGGCAATATGTAAACCAATGGATGTGTAACTGATGTGATTCTGCAATCTGTATATGGGGTAAAAATGGGAGCTCATAACCCACTTGAATCAAAGTGTGAAATATGATATATCAAGAACTATGTAATGTTTTGAAAAGCCAACAATAAAAAATTAAATAATAATAATAATAATAAAAAGATTAAATAGAGAAAAAAAAAAGAAAAACAGTGATATTGGCACTAAAACAGACACAAAGACTAATGGAACAGAATAGAAGACACAGAGACAAATCCACATGAATACAGTTGTCTCATACTAGACAAAGGTGCCATAAACATACATTAGAGAAAAGATAGCCTCTTTAACAAATGGTACTTATAAAACTGAAAATCCATATGTAAGCAGAATAAAATTGAAACTCAGCTCAAAGTAAATCAAGGACCCAGGCATTAAACAAGAGACCCTGTGCCTACTAAAGAAAATGTAGGCCCAACTCTCCATCGTGTCAGTTTAGGAACCGACTTCTTCAACCAGACTCCTAAAATGCAAGAAGTAAAATTAAGAATCAATAAATGGGGGCTGAGACTGTAGCTGAGTGGTAAAGTGCTTGCCTCGTACGTGAAAGGCCCTAGGTTCGATCCCCAGCACCACATAAAAATATTGTGTGTTCATCTACAACTAAAAAAATATTTTTAAAAAAAGAATCAATAAATGGTATATCAAACTAAAAAGCTTCTTCACAACAAAGGAAGCAATCAAGAAAATGAAGAGAGAGCCTACAGAATGGGAGAAAATCACCTGAACCTCAAGAGCATTAATATTCAAGATATTCAAAGAACTCAAAATACTTAACACCAAAAAAACAAATAACCTAGTCAATAAATGGGCAAAGGAACTGAACAGTCACTTAAAAGAAGAAGAAATAAGAGTGGTCAACAAATATATGAAAAAAATGTTCAACATCTCTAGCAACCAGTGAAATGCAAATTAAAACTACATTAAGATTCCATCTCACTGCAGTCAGAATAGCAATTATCAAGAATACAAGCAACAAATGTTTGTGAGGATGTGGGGGAAAAGGTACTTATACAATGCTGGTGAGACTATAAACTGGTCAACCACTATGGAAAGCAGTATGGAGATTCCTCAGAAAACTTGAAATAGAACCACCATTTGAGCCAGTTATCCCACTCCTCGGTATATTCCCAAAGAACTTAAAATCAGCATATTATAGTGACGCAGCCACATCAATGTTTATAGCAGCTCAATTCACAATAGCTAAGCTATGGAACAAACCTAGGTGCCCTTCAACAGAAGAATGGATAAAGAAAAGATGGTATATATACACAATGAAATATTACTCAGCCATAAAGAAAACTGAAATTATGGCATTTGCTGGTAAATGGAGGGAACTTGAGACTATCATGCTAAGCATAATAAGCCAGTCCCCAAAACCCAAAGGCCAAATGTTCTTTCTGATATGCAGATTCTAACACACAATGAGGAGGAGAGGGAAGAAAAGAAGTTCACTGGATTAGACAAAGGGAAGGGAGATGGAAATAGGAAAGACAGTAGAATGAAACGCACATAACTTTCCTATGTTCATATATGAATATACAACCAGTATAATTCCACATCATGTTCAACCGTAAGAATGGGATCAAATTAAAATGTTATACTCCATGTATGTATAATATGTCAAAATACACTCTACTATCATATATATCTAAAAAGAAAAAATTTTTCAAAGACCAGAAGCATCAGTATCACCTGAAATTTGTTAGACAAAATTCTCAGACACTTCACAAACTACCAAGTCAGAAATTCTAAGGATAAAGCTCATCAATTTATTTCAATAACATCTTCCAGTGGTTCAAATGTAAGATAAAGTTTGAAAAGCAGTGTTCTATTTAGTAGGTATGCGCTTAAATGTCCATGAAATTTCTCTTTTTTAAAAAAGTATCAACAAAAAATTAAAGGGGGCTGGGAATGTAGCTCACACAGTAGAGTGCTTGTCTTACACGCACAAGGCCCAGGGTTCAATCCCAGCACCACCAAAAAAAAAAAAAAAAAAATTAAAGTGATAAGTAGCAAAGACACACACATTCATGAAAATTTCCTCATGTATGCTTACATTCCACTATATCTAAATAAGTGATGTGAAGAGTTCAGGTTCTCAAACACCACCAAACCCTGTGACCTATATAAACAAAAAAGGTTGGCAGTGGTGAGCTCTGAATGACTGAATGTTTTCTCTATTCTTCCCTTTCCTTTTCCACCAGAGAAAGTTTTTTCCAAGGAATTTAGAAAAACAGCACAGAACCATAAAACGGAGAAATGCTGATATCAAAGAAAAATTAATTTGTCAAATGCTTTATATTATGACAATATTTAACCCATTTTATCCCATCATCCCAGATGTGCAACACATATAAAAATTAAATATAGTACATAATTATATGACACACAATTATGTTATAATAGTAAAATAATAAAACCACATTATAATAATAAACATAATAAATACAGGAGCTCTAGATTGATTTCCAACCTATTTTAAAGCACCTATGTCAATTTTATTCAAATATCTGCAGAACTAAAAACTTGGGACTTAATTGGTTAAAAAGGAAAATGTGGGCTTGGAAACACCTAAATGTGGATGAACAATTTATCAATCATTTTTTTTCACATACGCTGCTTCTGATTCTACCCAATTTTACAACGTCAGTAGCCACTCAGAAGCTTTACCTGCTCTGTAAATTCTGATTACAACTTTATCACTTATGTGAAGTTATTTGGAACAATCTGAGAAATAGTTTTAGAACAGACATTTCATCACAAGGTTGTGTGGATGGCAAATAACAATGAGACAGCTGGTTCAATATCACTAGCTATTAGAGAATTCCAACTAAGACCATGACATACCCACTAAAACACTACTTCACCCTTGCACAGATAGCTTTCAAAAGAGAGAAAAATTGGCATTGCCAAGTGCTGCTGAGGATATGGAGCAACTAAAATGTTAACATTCTTGGTGGGAAAGCAAAATGGTACAGCAACTCTGGAAACCTATTTGACGATTTCTTACACACGTGCGCGCACACACACACACAAAAGTTTAATATACTATTACAAAACAACCCAGAAATTTCAATTTTTGAAAAGATCATTGAAAGTGAGATCAGTAAAAACAGCTAAGTAAGAACCTCTGAAAATTCTTTCCTTCATAAAAGAAACAAGAATGCTGATAAAAACTAGTTTTAGTCAACTTTTTAATAATTATGGAAGTCAGCCAATGGCTTGTAACAAAGCCTCAGTAGGGAGGCATTTAATAAAGAAAAATAATTGAAAGTTAGTTTTTTTAAAAAAAAGCATTCATTGTAGAATTTTCACTTGCACTATTACTCCCTCTCTCCCTAGCTGAAAACTGAAGAGAAAACTAACATCCTACAATAATAGTTGGGTTTTTTTTGTTTTTTGTTTTTTTTTAATATTTATTTTTTAGAAGTAGTGGACATAATACCTTAATTTTGTTTATTTATTTTTATGTGGTGCTGAGGATCAAACCCAGGTCTTCACACGTGCTAGTCGAACGCTCTACCACTAAGCCACAATCCCAGCCCCTTTTTTTTTTTAAAGCACTAATCGGAGCTCTCCCAAATACTATTTCCCACAATTTGAACTGTCTGGCACTTCCCTGGAAAAACCCAAAAGAGTTGTCTTTATTTGACCTAAATCTGAGCTCATTCACGAGAATAGCCTCTCCATATTCTCTATACCACCATGAGTGTCAAAAAGAATCAGAGGCAAGTGTTTCAACATTCTAACTGCCTATAGTAATAATAACAGGATGAGGAGGTAGGAGAACACAAGCTCACCAAACCACTTAAAGGAACAGCTGGTGAGTGACAAGTGTGAAGTGGCTTCTGAAAAGATCTGAAATATTTCTGAGCATGTAGAAGGTCGTGTACATGCACAAGACTGCACATACTCAAGAATATTTACCTGCTCAGGAAAGACTTGAGATCCACATTTGAACTACAGATTCTGTGTTAGCAGGAAGTAAAAAATAAGGCAGATTGACAATTGCCCGGCTGAGTGCTAGGCACTCAGCAATTTGATGGCTTCATGCAAAAAAAGAACACAGACATTACAGAATTAGTTCAGAAAAGTCATGAAAGAACCAAACAGTAACAAAAACAATAATCACAAATCCTGGGAAAATCTCATTTCCAAAAGCACCACATTAAAATACACACTTTTGGTGGGTTGAATTTTCCACAGACAATTATGATTTGAAAAACAGAAAAGTTTTGTTTTTTTTTTTATTTTTTTCCAATCTGCATGTCTTTTGTCCTTCCTTGCCCAATTTCTCTGACTACTCCAGTATAATATTGAATAGAAGTGGTGAAAGGAACATCCAAATTTTCTTTCTGATGTTAAAAGAAAGTGTTCAGTCTTTATTAATTGTGATGACAGGCAGGGTTTTGTGTTTAATCAGGAATGATGTTGGAATTGCTCTTTCTGGGCCTATTTGAGATATATTTGTATATATTATTACTATATACTTCATATATATGTATATAAAGTTTGTTAATATAGTATATTCCATTGATGGGAGTTCAAATGTTAAACCATCCTTACATTCCTGGGATAAATACTAGTTGGTTTAAGTGTAGTATCTTAATTTATTGTTAAATTCAGATTGCTAAAATTTTGTTCAGAATGTCTGCATTTGTTATCATGAGGGGTATTGTATTCTGTAAATTATTCCCCCCTCAGGATAATTCTGGTCTCATAGATTGTTGGGAAATCTTCCCTCCTATTTCTGAAAGAGTTTACATAGAAAGTATAAACTTTTTTCCATCTTAAAGTGTTAGAATTGATTAATGCAGTGATCCGGACCCAGATTTCTTTGTGGGAAGATTTTTAATTTTTTTTTTCAATTTTAAAAGTATATGTACAGGGCTGAGTTTGTGGCTCAGTGGTAGAGTGCTTGCCTAGCAAGTGTGAGGACTGGGTTCGATACCCAGCACCACATAAAAATGAATAAATAAATAAATCAGCAACTAAAAAAAAATTTTTAAGTATATATAAGCATTATTTATTATCCATTTCTTCTCCAGTGAGCTTTGATAATTTGAATCTTTCAAAAAACTTGCTTAAATTGTCACATTGGCTAAAAGTTTATTTTAATATCCTTTATTATATGAAGCACTAGCATTTGATTATTTTTACTTTTCCTTACATTTAATTTGCTTTTATTTTATTTTTTAAATATTTATTTAGTTAGTTAGTTTTTTAATATCTTAGTGTGGTATATAATCTAAATTATTTGAGATCCAACTTTTTAAAAAATATTTATTTTTTAGTTATAGGTGAACACAATGTCTATATTTTACTTTATGTGGTGCTGAGGATCAAACCCAGTGCCTCACACGTGCTAGGCAAGTGCTCTACCTCTGAGCCACAACCCCAGCTCCCAACTATCTTTTGACTAGTCTTAGCACAACTTTTTTTTTTTTTTTTTTACTTTTTGCTTGTTTATTTTTAAAGAATTATGTGCAGTCAACTTGTCATTTTCTTTTTTATGTAATATGACCATCTCTATAGATTTTTACTGGGGATTTTATGTTATTTCACTTGATGACATCCTCATGGTTACCTTTTAATCTATTTTCTTATTTCTTTTCTAATATTCCCCCGTTTCCCAATTTAATTTCTCTATTTCTGACCCCTTTGTTTGGATTTTTTTTTTTTTGAGGTGAAATTCACAAAACATAAAATTAACCATTTAAGCCAAATGCAGTGGTGTACACCTATAATCCCAGAGGCTCAGGAAGCTGAGGCAGGAGGATTGCAAGTTCAAAGCCAGCCTCAGCAAAAAAGCGAGGCCCTAAGCAACTCAGTGAGACCCTGACTCTAAATAAAATACAAAACAGAGTTGGGAATGTGACTCAGTGGTCAAGTGTCCCTGAGAGTTCAATCCCTGGGTACCAGAAAAAAAAATTAACCATTTAAAGTATAGAATTCAGTGGTATTTAGTATGCTCACAATACTATGCACAACTATTAACTTCTAATTCCAAAATATTTTTATTCCAAAACACCATATCATTACATCGTCACTCCCCGCTCTGTTCTTCCCTCAATCCCTATAAACTATCAGTTCTTTTGCTCTATCATAGGATTTACCTATTCTGGATATTTCATGTGAATGGAATCCTACAATATATAGTTGTGTGTCTGGCTCTTTCATTTAGTGTAATGTTATCAAGGTTCATCCACAGTGTAGCATGTTTTAGTATTATTTTACATCATTTTATGTGTTACGTTGAAACCTGACTCAAGAAATAAAAAGGGCTGAGGATGTGACTTAGTGTTTAAGCACCCATGAATTCAATCCCTAGTACCAAAAAATAAATTTAAAAAAATACAAGTTTTCTGGTGAAATTTTTTTTTTCTTCTTCCAGGGAAGAGGGAGGGTGTTCTAAATATAAAATCATGGTAACAGCAAATAAAGATAATCTGAATTCTTTTCCTATTTGAATCCCTTTAATTATCTTCTCTCGCCTGATTGGTCTGGCTACAGTTAGGAGTAGTGAGAGTAGATATCCTTGTCTTGTTTTGTTTTGTTTTTAGAGAAATGCTTTCCATTTTTCTCTGTTCAATATGCTGGTCTTGGGTCTGTTGTATATAGCCTTTACAATTTTGAAATAAGTTCCTTATCTCCCTAGTTTCTCTAGTGCTTTAAAGATGAATGGGTGCTGGGCTTTGTCAAATGCTTGTTTAACTCTATTTATGTGGTGAACTACATTTATTGATTCATGTATGTTGAAATGACCTTGCATCACTGGGATGGAAATCATTTGATTATGGTGCATTATTAATGTGATTTTTAATGCAGTTTGCCAATATTTTATTAAGATTTTTGCAACTATGTTCATCAGGGATATTGGTATGAAGTTTTGGAGGTTTTTTTAATATTTATTTTTTGGTTAGACACAATACCTTTGTTTATTTATTTTTATGTGGTGCTGAGGATTGAACCCAGGGCCTTGTGCATGCTAGGCGAGCGCTCTACCGCTGAGCCACAACCCCAGCCCATGGGTATGAAGTTTCATTTCTTCAATGTGTCTGTCAGGTTTTGGTATCAGGGTGAAAGTGGCTTTATAGAAGGACTCTGGCAGTGTTTGTGTTTCCTCCTCTTCTATTTCATGGGATAATTTCAGGAGAATTAACATTATCTTCCTTAAAGGTCTGGTAGAACTCAGCTGAGAATCCATCTGGTCCTGGGCTTTTTTTCTGTTCTTGGAAAGTTTTTAATAGCTGCTTCAATTTCATTGCTTGATACTAGTCTGCTTACATTTTCTATATTCTCGTGGTTCATGGGTAGGTCATATATCACTGGGAATTTATCAATATCTTCAAGATTTTCTAGCTTATTATAATACAGAGTTTTGAAATAGTTACTAATGATGCCCTAGATTTCAGAAGTGCCTGTGATATTTCCTTTTTCATCTCCAATTTTGATTTGAGTCTTCACTTTCTTTTGATTAGTTTGGCTGAGGTTTTATCAATCTTATTTACCTTTTCAAAGGAACAACTCTTGGTTTCATTGATCCTTTGTATGTTTTTATTCTCAATTTCATTAATTTTGGCTCTGATATTATTTCCAGTCTTCTATGGATTTTGGAATTTTTCTACGGCCTTGAGCTATAACATTAGATTATTATTTGGTATACTTCTAACTCTTTAATGTAGAAATTCAGTGCTACAAACTTTCCTTTTATATAACTGCCTTCATATTGTCCCAGATATTCTGATACATGTACCTCTGTTCTCATTTGTTTCTAAGAATTTTATTTCTCCCCTCATTTCTTCTGTGATTCATTCCTCATTCAAAAGTATACTATTTAGGCCAGGTGCAGTGATGCACACCTGTAATCCCAGTGGCTCGGGATGCAGAGGCAGGAAGATCCCAAGTTCAAAGCTAGACTCAGCACTTTAGTGAGGTGCTAAGCAACTCAGTGAGATACTATCTCTAAATAAAATACAAAATAGGACTGGAGATGTGGCTTAGTGGTTGAGTGCCCTGAGATCAACTCCCGGTATCCAAAAATCAAAAATCTACTATTCAATCCCCAGATGTTAAAATGGTTTCTGTTAGTCTTGTCATTGAATTCTAATTTCATTTAATTTTCATTCATTCTCAAATAGAATGCAAGGAATTCTCGAAATTTTTTTGTATTTGCTAAGATTTCCTTTGTGCACTAAAATATGATCTATTTTAGAAAAAAGTTCCATGTACTGCTGAGGAAAAAAAAAAAAGTTGTTGATGAATGAAACATTCTATAGCTGTCTGTTGGGTACATTTGATTAATAGTATTTGTCAGTTCCTGAAGAGTCTTTACTTAGTTTATGTCTGGATGACCTCTATCTAATGATGAGAGAGGGGTGCTGAAATCACCCAGTATTATTGTATTTTGGTCTACTTTTTATATTGAGAAGGGTTTGTTTTTTTCTATGTAGGGAATAAATATTTACAATTACTGTCATGTTGTGGACAATTCTCTTAACCACTATGAAATGACCTTCTTTGTCTCTTCTGATTAATTTTGGCTAGAAGTCTAATATGTGTGATATGAGAATAGCTACTCCTCTCAGCTTTCAATTTCCATTTGCATACTAAATCGTTTCCCACCCTTTCATCTTCAGTCTGGGAATGTCTTTGCCTATAAGATTGAGTCTCTTCTAAATACCAAATGATTGGGTCTCCTTTTTTAATGCAATCTGCCAATCTGTGTCTTTTGATTGGAGAGTTTAGACTATTTACATCCAATGTTATTATAGAGAGATGATTTTTATGTCCTGCCGTTTTATTTCTAATGCTTAATTCAGACTTGATTCCTCTTTAACTGACTATTCTTATAGAGCACCTCACCCATATACCATTTTTCATTTCTTCTACATGAAATATTTCATTATGTTTTATACTTCAGGCTTAGTGGCTATGAATTCTTTCAGTTTCTACTTATCAAAAAGGTTTTTATTTCACCTTTAATTATGAAGGATAGTTTTTCTGGATATAGCAATCTAGGTAGGCACCTGTTTTCTTCTGGCCTTTAGGGTCTGGGATGATAAATCAGTTGAAATCCAAATTTGTTTACCTCTAAATGTGACCTGCTATTTTTCTCTCGCAGTTTTTAAAATTCTATCATTATTCTGTATATTAGGCATTTTCTTTATATGTGTCATAGAGAGGATCTTTTTTGATCTTGTCTATTTGAGGTTTTGCTGGCATCTTATAATTAGATTTCCAACTTATTCCTAATATTTGGAAATTTTTGTTATTATTTCATTGAAAAGATTGTGCATTCCTTTAGTCGGTATTTTGGAGCTTTCTTCCACCCCAATGATCCTTTTTTTTTTTTTAAGCTGTCAATGGACCTTTATTTATTTATATGCAATGCTGAGAATTGAACACAGTGCCCTCACATTAGGCAAATGCTCTAGCACTGAATTATAACCCCTGCCCCACCCCAGTGATTCTTAAATTTGGCCTCTTAATATTATCCCAGATATCTTGAATATTCTGGTCATGGTCTCTTAACAACTTATATATTATCAACTTTATTTCCAAGATCATATACTTTTATCTTCAAGGTCTATGAAAATATCTTCTAAGGGGTCTAAAATATTGGTGATACTTTCCACTGAATTTTTAATTTGATTTCCTAAGTCACTTCCACAATATCCATTTGGTTCTTTTTCAGTATCCCTTTTATGAAATGATCTTTTACTTTCTGTATTTTCCAAGTTCATTACTTATATCTTCTTTTAGTTCACTGAACATCTTAATTTTCTAAATTATTTCTCCATCATTTTCTCTAATGTGGTGTCAATGGGATCAGTTGTTGAAGTGTTGTTGGCTATTCTGGGTGACTTGTCTCTTTGCTTTTTCATACTGCTTATATGTTTACCCATCCGTTGGGATGATTATTGTTTTTCTCTTTTATACAAGGGACTATTTAGTGAGCTTCCATCTCTTAAGGGCCCCAGGCTGGGTGAATATCCAGGAACTGATAGTTTCACTCACTGTGTGTCCTCTGCTATTCCCACTACAAGGACTACTTTGAGAGAAGACATTAAACCCTATTTACTACAGACACTTCAGAGCAAAGCTAAATACTAACCAACTTTAGAAAAAAACAAAATTGTTGACAATATTCTCCACAGTTTCTTTGACCCAGGTATAAACTTGTAGTACTGTTCTGGAATAGGTTGGAAAATTAGTTACTAATAGGAGTAAAATGGCTATTATATACAGGAGCTAAAAAAGGAAGGAAAAAAAATTGGGCTAAACAAGAGAAAAGTGAAAAAGTAATGAAAAGATAGAAAAGAACCATACAAAAACTAAGGTAAAAAGAATAAGATGGGGCAGGGGGATTTAAGATAGTAGCAAGTAATGGAAGAGAAAAGAGGAGCTTAGAGGAACAAATGTAAACCTGAGCTAAAAAAACAAAAAGGATGATTCCACTAAATGCTTTAAAATACTAGAAGAAATACAATCAAATGGATTGAGGGCACAATATCAAATTTTAGGGTAACAACTCTCAAATCAAAATGAATAATATATGTATGATCAAAGTTGACATTAGAACTGTTTACAATAAAACATGCCAAGGTGGAGAAAATTCTTATTGAGTCATCCTGGTTTGGACTTCATCAGTTTAGAAAATGCCCAACACTCTTCAGCTTTTGATTTCCCCCTAGAGGTTCTGGGGGCACAGGAGTAATATCCCTGGTTGCTGTGTACTTCCACCACCCAGCTCTCCATTCTTTTTTGAAATATTTATTTTTTAGTTGTAGGTAGACATACAATATCTTTTTATTTTTTATTTTTTTAATGTGGTGCTGAGGATCAAACCCAGTGCCCCAAACATGCTAGGCAAGCACTCTACCATTGAGCCACTAACTCCAGCCCCCAGTTCTCCTTTTATTAGCCCAGGGGCCTAAGGCTAGATGCTCAGAGGGTTGCTTTGCTGCATCTGCTGGGTGTTTTTGTTGTATGCAACAGCACCCAGTACTTGGCTCAGGGCTGTCGCGCACCCGCTCACCTCCACATGCTCTCTTCAAAGTAGCATAGGTCCTGGTGTCTGTCTGCAAGCACTGGACCAGTAGTTCTAGGGTCATTGTGGCTGGTCTGCAGTGCAGAAGTGTTTCCCCTAAACCAGAAGATTGTGGACCAGTGTCCCTGCTCACCAATAATAGGCTCAGCCAGTCCAAGCTCCCCAGCTGATTAAAAATCACAGATGCCAACCCCCTCCACTGTCCAGAACAAAAACAACCTTTCCACCTGTGCATGAGCTCTCACTGCCCACAGCTGTGAAACATGGGCATACATTCTGGTTTCCGAATTCCTGTGGAAGATGTATGGAGCGCTGGGTCAGGTAAGCACTTCCTGGGAATGACCAGCTCTGGGGGCTGCTCCACCCCACTTCCCTTGTCCTCAGTGAGGAGGAAGGTGTTTCGGCAACTTTGGGCAAGTAGGGATCCTTCAAGTTTCTTACAGACAAATAACTGAGACATGCTTATGCAGAGGTACTCCCTCTAGTTTTATCTGTTGCTATCTGAAGGTAGGGAGAAGCTCTTTTGATTTATTTTAGAGAGGTTGACCACCTGTGGACTCCACAAAATGGCTGCCATAGCAAGAATGGCTTTCAGTCCACAATTTAGATTAAACTGCCTGATCTCCTCACTGATTCCACCTGTTTCTATCACATATCAATTTTGTCTGTTTTTCATTCCAACTGTTAAGAAAGTGATCCTGTGTGCTTTTCCTCTCCTTTTTTCTCCATTTCCTTCCCCTATCACACCACCCTAGTTCAGGTTCAAGATTAAAGAACTCTGTCCTTATTTTCCATTCTGATAACCTCTGTAACTCTTCAAGTTTCATACTGTCCAACATTGGGTCTTAGAGCATTTACTCTCTCACCCAGCTCTGTAGTCAACTGTTCCTTCACCATCTCCTTTCTAAGCTATTTAGGAATCCAGAATCACTGCCTAGTTATACTCCACCATCTTTCTCTCTCTCCCTACTTGACATTTTCAAAGGTACCCAGGAGGCTGAGGTAGGAGGATCAAGTTCAAAGCCAGTCTAAGCAAAAGCAAGGTGCTAAGCAACTCAGTGAGGCCCTGTCTCTAAATAAAATACAAAAAGGGCTGGGGATGTGGCTCAATAGTCAAGTGCCCCTGAATTCAATTCCCAGGAAGATCCAATAAAAAAAGAATTTATATTGTACACCTTTTTTTTTTTATTTTTTTAATATTTATTTTTCAGTTTTCAGTGGACACAACATCTTTATTTTTATGTGGTGCTGAGGATCGAACCCAGCGCCCCGCGCATGCCAGGCGAGCACGCTACCGCTTGAGCCACATCCCCAGCCCATATTGTACACCTTAAGTATGTACAGTTTATTGTAGTTCAGTTAGACCTCATGAAATCTCTTAAAAACACAACAAAGTCAAGCATGGTAGCACATGTCTATAATCCCAGCCACTAAGCAGGTAAAGTAGGAGGTGCTATTAATTAGAATATTAGATGTTCTCCAAAAGCTCATGTGAAAATCAATGCAAGAAAGCTTAGAGGTAAAATATTTGAGTTATGAGAGCCTTAACCTGGTCATTGTATTAATCCACTTGAATGGATTAACTGGGTGATAAATGTAGGCAGATAAGGTGTGGCTGGTGGAGGTGGGTCATTAGGGACATGCCTTTAGGGATATATATTTTGTCCCAGATCTACAGTGTGCCCCTCCCCCCCTTGTTTCCTGGTGCCACATCCTAAGCAGCTTTTCTCCACCACACACTCCAACCATGATGTTCTGCCTCACCTCCAGACCCAAAGAGTGGAGTTGGTCATCTATGGACTGAGACCTCTGAAACATTAGTACCAAATAAACTTTTCATACTTTGAAATTATTCTTTCCCAGTCTTTTCGTCACGGTGACAAAAAAGCTAACAGGAGGATTTCAAGTTTAAGGCCAGCTTGGACAACTTAGCAAAACCCTGTCTCAATTAAAATTAAAAACAGCTGGGGATGTAGCTCAGTGGGGTAAAGCAGTGCCTAGCATGTTAGCATGTGTGAGGCACTAGGTTCAATCCTCAGTTCCATAAAACACATACACATACACATATACACACATACATACACACACACACACACACACACACACACACACAGAGTAATATTACCTCTTCCTTTCAGGTTTAAAAGAAAATTTGTATTCTCTTTTTCTTTTTTAATTGATAAGTAAAAGTTATATATTGATGGTATACAACATGATGTTTTCATTTATTTACATATCGTGGAACAGGCAAACTAAGCAATTTACATATTTATTAACTCATATTTATTATAAGAACCTGTAAATTATTGTCTAAGAAATTTTCAAGTACACATTAATATTAATTGGAATCACAATGATGTAAAATATATCTCTTAAACTTTTTTTTTTTTTTTTTCAGTTTTCGGTGCATACATCTTTGTTTTATTTTATGGGGTGCTGAGGATAGAACCCAGTGCTGCGCGCATGCCAGGCAAGGGCGCTACCGCTTGAGCCACATCTCCAGCCCAATCTCTTGAACTTTTTCATCTTGTGTAACTGAGGTTTCATGCTCTTTGATCAGTATCTCTTCAATCCCTAGTTGTTGTTTTTTGTTTGTTTGTTTTTAGTTGTAGAACACAATACCTTTATTCCATTCATTTATTTTTATGTGGTACTGAGGATTGAACTCGGGGCCCTGCGCATGCTAGGCGAGCACTCTACTGTTGAGCCACAATCCCAGCCCCTCAACCCCTAGTTCTTAATAACCATTATTTTACTATTTTTATGCATTTGACTTTTTTGGATTATATATATAAGTGAGATCAATGCATTGTCTTTCTGTTATTCTCTTTCAACATGATAGTAATACTTCTACGGCATCCCACACATCAATAATCTCTACATTGGGGGGAGAGGGTTACCAAGAACTGAACTTAGGGGTACTTTACCACTGAGCTACATCTTCAGCCCTTTCTTTTTTTTTTTTTTTTTAAGAGAGAGTGAGAGAGATAGAGAAGGAGAGAGAGAGAGAGAATTTTTTTTAATATTTATTTATTTTTTTTTAGTTTTTCGGCAGACACAACATCTTTGTTTGTATGTGGTGCTGAGGATCAAACCCGGGCCGCACGCATGGCAGGAGAGCGCGCTACCGCTTGAGCCACATCCCCAGCCCATCTTCAGCCCTTTCTATATTTTTATTTTGAGATAGGGTCTCACTCAATTCCTTACAGCTTCACTGAGTTACTGAGACTGGCCTCAAACTTGCAATTGAGTTAAGTTGCTGGGATCAGAGGTATGTGCCATTAACCCTGGCTAGTCTCTATATTCTTAAATCGTTAAGAATTTCAATGCCAGGCACTCATTAAGGTTACAGAGACACAAATACATTGGCAAGAATATATTCCCCAACAACCCACTTCCATACCAAATTACAGGAGTCCTGCTCTGCTTTCTACCTATCTAAGGTAAAGGATATCATTCCAGTCATCTCTATCTTTGCATCACTAATGACTTACCAAAGGATACTCTTCAAAAAAAAATTTTTTTTTATTGCTCTCACACCCTTCAATCTTCCACATTACCTTTCTGCTTTGCCATCTTCCTGTTTCCCTTGATAACAGTGATGTTTGTGATTCTATATTTCATCTTCTCACATCTACCAGGTATTTTCTAAAGATATATTTGAGGATAAGAAAACTATTTCTATACACTTACCTCAAGTACTGGTCCAGCTCCAAGAATAATCTGTTCTACTCCACTGGCAAATCCTTTCTGACTGAGTGCAGTAAGGTGGTGAATAAGAAAGTTTGTGCTTTGAGTCTTCCCAGAACCACTCTCTCCTGAAATCACAATGCACTGATTCTTTTTACGCTGAAGCATAGCATGATAAGCTACATCAGCCACTGCATATATGTGGGGCTCAAGTTTTCCCAATTGGTGGTTATCATACATTTTGACATATTTGGGGTTATAAATAGGAAGAAATTTGAATGGGTTAATAACTATTAGAATACTGCCAACGTAGGTATAAATTTTTTCATGCTTAAAGCGATTTCGTAGGTTTTCTAAGAGAGTTTTCTCATTCAAGTCAGGTAAGCTACATAAATCATCAAAGTCTTTCTGTTGAGGCTGTGGAAGAAAACCTCGTTCCACCATCCTGCGTCGTTCTTCAGTTACCCGTAGCCATGACTGAAGGCTACCATAATGGATTGATCCATCAAGGTTTTTTTCCCGCAGAAGAAAGCGGTAGTCCTCTCCACTTAAGCGATTTTCCAGAGCCATTCGTGGCCACAACATCATTCGCTGAACTGGACAGTCTGTTGGATTGAGTATCCATTCTTCTCCACCAAATTCCTTTACCTCTGCTAAAACATAACATTTTGTTTTGTCTAGATGAAGTTTGTTTATAAGAGTGTCAATCACCTCAGCAGCTGTGGTGTTTTTCCTGGCAGGAACTGGACAGTAGATTGTCCCTTCTGAAATTGTCCCAGGATATATACGTAATGTATGTTCATTATCCTCAAAGCGTCGTCTTCCTCCATCACTTATATTCATATTGGATCCTGTCCCATCAGCATAAATAGTATGTGTTGTTCAAGATCATGCAAATCATTTTCTTGGCAAAAAAACTGTAATATAAAAGACGTGAAACATTTACAAGTCATATTAAACATTGCTGACGCTCAAAAAAGAAAGACTTAACAAACACATTCATTACATACATCTTTTAGAACACAAAATTCTAACTCTCAGTACAGGAACAAGTACTGCAAATAGTCTCATTGAGACTACATCCTACTGTTCAAATAAAGAGTATTTTCTAAAACAGTAACTGGCAAAAAATATATATATATACATTTCAATGTTTTGTTTTATCAACAATTCAGAATTTAAAAAGTACAATATCCCCTGATATTTCAAATGATTCTAAGTTACTTGCAATTAAAACGAAGTTTATTCTTTATTCACTAAGGACTGGACTAAAGGACAGAATAATTACACAAAGCTAGTCACCTCACCTTGCACCCAAATTTCTTAAAAGATGATGCAAAAACAAGAAAGAATGCTTTCAGTGGTGCAAAAACTTTGTGAAATACATTAATTACAGAAAGATCAGAAAATAACATTATAATCAAGAAAGCAATGAGAGAAACCTGTTATGTAAATAGACATAGTTTCAAAGAACTCTGGGTTTTGACTCTCCTCTTTGCCCGTCCGGACAGACAAGTTTGAGCAGAGTAAGAAAAAGATTCTGCTGGACTTACTGAGACAAATTGAAAATATTATACAAGTAGGCACCATTATAAATTTATTCAACCTCCTTTTGTCTTTTTATGTTAATATTCTACCTTTCCACCTACCCTCATTCCATTCCACATACCCTATCAATCTTCTCATATTCCCCAAACACTACTCTTTTACACCTCACTCAGAAAATAATTACCTACAAATGGTTTCTCAACCTCAATCTATTCTTATTTTCATTTCATCTCTATTCTTCAGTTCCTGTATAGAGAAAAATTGTTCCACATCCTTTCCAGAACAAAACTTATTATCTCCATTAGTACTATGTCCTACCAAAAAAAAATTCTCATTTGTCATCAACCTTCTTCTTTTTAGTTATTTCATCCTTTAACATATAATGTGCTATTTTTAAAAACAATAAAAATATTCAGTTATTTCAATATCATACTACCAAATATTTGTCAAAATCCTCTAATCAAGAAACTTTGTTATCTTTTTCCTAGATGATATTTCAAATATACAGATTATGGAACATATAAAAAGCAACCATATATCTACTGCTCAAATTCAACAAGTTTGAAAACTGCTATGCTCACTCATAAACACATGTATTAAAAACAGTTAAAGTTCCCTCATTTGCTTTATGATATGACCACTACCCAGAAGTTGTTATTATTCTATGTTTTTGTATTTGTATTACCTGTGAGTCTCCATAATTTATATATAATACTGTTTTGTTTTTAATCTCTAAGAAATATTATCACACTATAGTCTACTTTTCACTTTAGTTTAATATCATTTTGCCTATTAACAGATGTAAAGTTCAATAATGGCTAAATAACATCCCATTTCATGATTCTACCACAGTTAATCAATTCACTCACTGCCCTCCTAGTGAATATTACGATGGTTCCAACATTACACTATGAAAACAATGCTGCAATTCTCACACATGTCTCCTCATGTTTATTTGCTAGATTTTTCTCTTTATAATTAAGAGTAAAATTACTGCATTTGGAGTTTCTTAACTTTGCCAGATATTAACAAAATGCTTTCCAAATGGTTACTCAAATGTCCATTTCAAACAAATGTAGCAGAGTTCAGACTTTTCTGTTTCCTTACTAAAAGTCAGTATTGTCAGAATATTGAGTTTCTGCCAATCTAAAGTACAAAAAGATTATTCTTTAATTTGCATCTCCTTGATTATTAGTGAGGATTGGCAACTCTAATCATCTCATTTGCCATTTGGGCTAAGTTGCTCATTCATTTTGATCTCCTTTTTTAATAAGTTGTCTTCTCCTTATCAGTTTAAATGAGTTTTTCATATTTTTTTTTTTTAGTATTTTAATCAGCTTTCAGTTGATTGTGTGGCAAAATCTCCTGTCAACCAGGGACTTACCTCTTTTATTTACAACACATTTTGTTATAGAGAAGTTTTTACTTTTTTAATATTTTTTATTTTATTTATTTTTCAGTTGTTATGTATTTTTATGTGGTGCTGAGGATCGAACCCAGGGCCTCACACATGTGAGGTGAGCGTTCTACCACTGAGCCACAATCCCAGCCCCTAGAAGTTTTTACTTTTAAAGAGAAAATTTATTGATCCCTTATAGCTTGTCCTTTTTATATCTTTTCTCTCTCCACCCATCCGCCCCAGCCTTGTGGTGCTGGAAATTGAACCTAAGGCCTTGCTCAGGGTAGGCAAACAGAATATCATTTAGTTACACCCACAATTTTTTTTTTTTTACAAAAGTTTATTCTTAAATTTACAACAGACTCCACACAACACTTCATTGTAGCTATAGGTGGCAAAAGATATTACAGTGGGGGTACTGGTGTTTCATAGGAATGGAATTAATGGTCACCATCATTTCAGGCACAAGAAACGAGTTACTTTTTGCCAGATTTCTTAATTCCCCTGTGGCCAAGGGGCCCTTCCCAGCGGCCTTCACTTTTAGCTCCTCAAGTTTCTTCTGCTCCTGTTTTTGTTTCTGTTTAAAAGCTTTTTCTTCCTCATCCATCTCCTTGGACTGCTTCTTAGGCTGTTTCAGGGGCTTCTTCTTGCTACATTCACGGCTGGACATGGTGCCTGTCACCCCCACCCCAGACCTTGATCCCAAACTGGAAACACCCACAATTTTTTGAGACAGGAGTCTAAAAGGCCCAAGGTGGCCTCAACCTCAAAGTTGTTTCATCAACCTCCCAAATAGATGAGATTACAAATGCAACTCTGCATCCAGGTTGTTTTTTAGTAAACAACGGGGAAAAACGGTTGTATTTCATTCTTAATGCATGCTTGTTTTCACTAGTCATTTAACTTCACATAAATCTTTACAATTCTTCCTTTACTGTTTTTATTACTGTCATCCTCACTTTACAAATGATAGAACAAATGCAGAAAGATTATATAACTTACCCAAAATCATAACTAGAATATGATAAAGACTTAAAAGCAGGCAGTCTGGCTCTAAAGTTTATCATTTCCTGGTAGTTTTTCTTTAAATACTTATTTATGCTGAGGACATAAAGTTATCTTATATTTTCTTACAAAAGGCCTAGGTTTTCTGTTTTTTTGGGTTTTTTTTCTTAGGTCTTTAATTCACATAATCTATTTTCAGGCTATTGTAAGACAGGGCTCTTAATTAATTCACTCCAACTCAAATTAACAATTAACCAGCATCTAATACTCAGCTCTCTGTGCACTGATATATAATGCCACCTTTGCCAGGTAGCAAATTCCATATACCTAACAATGTGTTCTGGGTTTTATATTCTGTTCCACAGCTGTATTTGTCTATCCCTGAGCCCATCTTAATTATCACAATTCTATAATAAATTCTCATATATGAAGAACATATCTCCAAAATTTGGTGTTTTTCACTTTGGCTATTTACCATAATAATTTCAACATAAGTACGTTTACTCCCATGAAAAATATATTTTGACATTTTGAAATTGCATTTTTATAGATTAATATTGGAAAGAACATTATTGACTTTTCCCACTCATGAACACTATGTTGTTGGTGTTCTCCAGCTGCTTTAACTGCAGATTTCTTTCACTTCTAAAATTTGTCATTTTCATATCCACCTGATCTTTTCTCTACCTACTTAAATTTCACAACTGTTTTAATATAAGGGCTATTACTCTCACTCATTTTTTAAAATTCTAAATATAAAACCTAATATTTTTAGGACTAACATTTTAATATCATCCAGACTGAATTGCTCTTCTGATTGCTGATTTTTGTATCTTTGTTAGCACTAGAGATGGTCTCTTATGTTTGAGAATTTATATTTGGAGGTATACTTCAGATGAAACTTTCATTTTTCATACAAACACTGAGAATCCACTTACTATTTTGTTTCAATCATGACACTACCATAATTGAACCTTTAAAAAGTAACTTTTTTTTTTTGAGACAGGGTCTCACTATGTTGTCCAGGGGACTGTGAACCCATAATCCTCCTGTCTCAGCCTCCCAAGCAGATGAGATTACAGGCAGGTGCCGCTGCATCTAGCTTAAAATTAATGATTTTTAATATTAATCAATATTAAATGTTCCCCAATTATCCCAAAAAAAAATATTTTTAAAAGTTATTTAAGTAGAATCAGGAGAGTCTGCTCTGCTATGTTTTTGTTCTCCTGAATCCCTAAGAATAAGGCTTCACGGAAGCAAAGTACTCCTTACAGCAGGAAGGCTGGACTCTATTACTTCAGGAAATGCACTAAATGACTACAATCTGATTCCTAAGGTTATATAATATGACAACCCTAAAACTAAACTCAGAACCTTCTTTCTCAACAGAGGAGCGCTATCCTAAGCTGTGATTTTGAACAATAAACCCACTTCAATTACATCTCCCCATTACCTCTAAGAAGCTAAAACCTCTTCAGCTGCTTTAACTGCAGGTTTCCAGCAACAGCCACAGCATAATCTTCTATTCCCACTTATGTCAATATGATTTTCTTTTGTTATTATTTTAAGTCATGACTTTGTGTCTGAATTTGCATAAAAATATAACTCACAAATCCATATTTATCTCAAGCTGCTTGAAAAAAAATCTATATTTGTAATTTCCAAACTTAAGCATTTATTAGCATCATCTGGGGAACTTTTTAAAAAATATACATTTCCAAGGGAAATCTAGGCAACTCTGTTATTCATAATCCAGAGAACAGAACATGGGAATGACTATATTTCCAAGTATTTAAGAACCCACACTCTGCTCCCCTTCTCAATACTCTTTGAAATAGTCACCAATTATCAAAGAGATGCTAAATTCAGAGGCCTTTTATTCATCTTCACACAACATAGCATATGTCTAAAGGCAGTCAACTTCTGATTCTTGAACTGCTCTCACATGAAGATTATTTTTCATGTAATCTTCCTAATTGGCTTTCTCTGATTTACTTTTTTAACTCTTTATCCACTACTCATTTTGAAAGTTAAAATACTCTCCAAGAGTCTAGCTGAAACTACGCATTTTTCTACCTAGATGACTTTATCTATTCTTCCTTCTGTAATTCATCCCTTTACCTATTATCTATGGATGATTTTGCATTTACAATGGCAAAATTGAGTAGTTTGGAGAGAGACCATATGGTCTACAAAGCTAAAAATTTCACTATATGGCTCTTGACAGAAAAAATTTGCCAGCCCCTCTGCTAGGATAGCCACTTAACTAAAATAATAATAATAATAATAATAATAACAACAACAATAATAATAATTTACAACAGAGTGAAAACAATTAAGTAAAAATAATTCAAAAGAAAGGGGGTTACAACAGATGAAACAATATAAAACAAATATTTTTAATAATTATATTAAATGCAAATGTTCCTGTTAAAAGACAAAGATTATCAGACCAAATTTTTGAAATCCAGCTATGCCACTGCCAATAGACACACATATATAGCACAAGACAGAAAAATCTAGATGAGGAAATATACCATGTAAAAACTAGCCAAAAGAAAGTTGGTATAATTGAAATATCAAACAAAATAGGAAAAAAAAGAAAAGTTGAGCTGACTATCCCATAAATCCCTTTTGGCCCTTATATACCATTATTCAAGGTTCAGGTCTGAGACAAAGGTCTCCAGATACCACTGTAGCCTTGGAAAGAGGTAGGAAAAGGAGGAGAAGCAGTTTGCTATCCAGAAAAGGAGGAGAAGCAGTTTTAGTGAAATATTTATTAGTAAGGCTTAGGAACAAAATGAATGATCACACACAGGAACAAGTAGAGAAGCAAAAATTGAAAACTGAAGAAAAAGGTCTAACTGATGAGTCAATGATCTCTGGTAACTAAGATTAAATAAGATTTAGATCAAGGGGCTAGGTTGTAACTCAGCAGTAGAGCGCTTGGCTTGCAAGTACAAGGCCCTGGGTTCAATCCTCAGCACCACATAAAAATTAATAAACAAAGTTATTGTGTACAACTAAAAATAAATATTTAAAAAAAATTAAGGTTGATAGATGCTTCTCAGAAAAAAAGACTATTTCTTTTACTGAAAGAATAAAAAAGAAACAAAATGAGAGGAGAAACAGATTTTGAGATGTGACAAGAGTGCCTATCAGTTGATCTTCATTACTGATAAGATACTGGGGCCCAAGTTTTACTAACAGTAGATGAATGCCAGGTAAAAACTAGATTGATAATGAATGAGGATACATTTCATAGGCTTCAACTGAAGAAAAGTGATGGTAGAAATTAATTATCATATGACACAACAGCATAGGTATATCAGGTTAGCCTGCTTAGTAAGTAACCTTCTAGTAAAAGTGCTATTTTCCTTCAAAAGACTATCTCTCTTTCCTAGTCAAACGACATAGTTTAAAGTCTTTCAACAGTTTGAATGGACTGATCTCATCCTCCAGATAGGGGAAATTAGCTGTGACCCAGGCTGAGCCAATCACTTTATTTTGTTTTGCCCAGCCACAGTGGGTAGTCACCAAAATTCTGTACTAGAACTTCTCCTGCAACTATTGGGAAAGGAGCATTTTTCCACTAGGGCTAGTAAGCTAGAGAGATAAGGCTAGAGATGATGTCATCCATCTATCCTCAATGCATAGAAGCTTCTCTATAATAAAAGTAAGACAAAGAATATATTTGGGCCAATGAATTCAGTAGTAGTTTAAATAAATTCAACCAGTAAACTTCCTTAGTAAGTATGCCAATTAATTCCTTTCTATTTCCTGAGCCAATGTGAGAGAGATTTCTCTATAATCAAAAGAGAACCTACTGTAACAGGTAGCATTTCATGTAATACCCTTTGAGAATATAAGTATCCTGTTATCCAAATTCCTGATGTCCAAAAAAATCTCACAATTTTAAACTCAAGAACCAAATATACTTGAGTAAAATTCTGAATATTTCCTTTACTATCTTTCTATTTTCTATTCAAAATTGGGGAGCCAAATAGATTCAAGCAAGGCAGTAACCCCTCACATTGCAATTCATCACCCAAACTGAAGAATTAAACAGATTTGGATAATGAGATTTTTAAGACCAGGATCTTATGTCAAAAAACACAGAAAATTTACTGTTTTCACCAAAAATAAGTTTGACATACATTGCCCATTTAAGTTGAACACTGATTTTCCTAGGAGGGAATAAATTATTACAATCCAAATCCAAAAATTTAGGCCTGAAGATTAAAAAGAAATTCTTTGAGGATTTACTTTATGATAAATTAATATGGCATTTCAAGTCAACAGGAAATATTAAAACGATGTGGGATAACTGAAAAAAGCAATACACATAAGAAATTAAGCCCACTACTAACACTTATATAGCAATCACATTTTACTATATTTTTTATAAAGAAAACTATTAAATAGTCTTTTCATTCCCTCTCCCAATGAAGTAACTTCAAAAGTATATGTTAACAGAGGGAAACAATGTGGTGAGACAGTTGCTGTGGTCAGTAGGGTGTGGTTCAGAGTAGGCCAGTTTATGATGTTATTCACTGGACTGAGTAAGGATGGACTAATTATAGGGGAAAACTGTGGTGAAAAATGAGAACAGTGAATACAAAGTTTCCTTTAAATTAGAAGTTCAGTTTAAAAGACAAAAATGAAGTAACTGAGGTTTCTAATGGAGTGATTCTGTTAGTAAAATTTAGTTTTCAAAAAATATATTAGTTTTTACTTCTTTTTCAAGTTCTCAAGGTTATTTTCCAAGGAAAAGAAAATAGCCTTTCTTTTTATATTTGCTTTATCATAGGGTTGATGTTAGTAAGTAGAATCATATATTGTATTTCAGTAGCAAGACAAGTAGAAATGAATGAAGCAAATGTACATTAAAAAAAAAAAAATCTAGGGGCTGGGATTGTGGCTCACCTAGCACGGGTGGGACCCGGGTTCGATCCTCAGTACCACATAAAAATAAAGGCATTATGTTGTGTCCATCTACACCTAAAAAAATAAATATATTTTTTAAAAATCTTGCCAGACAGATACACCTGCAATCCCAATAACTTGGGGAGACTAAGGCATAAGGATACCAAGTTCAAAGCCAGCCTCAACAAGAGGCCCTAAGCAACTTAGTGAGATCCTGTCTCAAAATAGAAAATAAAAAGGGTTGGGGGTGTGGTTCTGTGGTTAAGTGCCCCTGGGTTCAATCCTCCATGCAAAAAAAAAAAAAAAAAAACACCTAACTTTACTATTGAAAAAAATAACTCAAAGAGAAAAAATACCTTACCAATACATATAGAAGGGAAAATATCAAGTATCAAATATCAAGGCAAGACCCACTATTGACTTATCTTCAGCTATAAATACCATGGGGGAAAAAAACTTTAATAAAACATTTTGAATTTTAGTTATGTAACTAATGAGAAAATGACGTTCAAGACCTAATATTCGTGTTTCCTCATTCTTCAGGGCCTACTATAAAAATGTTAAACAAATGGGCTAGGGTTGTGGCTCAGTGGTAGGGCACTTGCCTATAATGGGTAAGGCACTGGGTTCGATCCTCAGCACCATATAAAAATAAATAAATAAAATAAAGATATTGTGTCTACAACTGAAAAAAATTTTAAATGTTACACAAATAAACACAGTACCAAAATGATGTATTATCACATGTATAAACATACATGAATTCATGTATATAAATATTTGAAAGTTTAAACTTTGCAAACTATGAAATTAATAGTGATTTTTTTCCCCAAAAGGGCACAAATACTGTTTACGAATCAATTTCTTCCTCTTCCTAGGCACACAGCTAGCGTTCCTTCACCACAGAGATCTACTGGTGAATGTTAGTAAGTAGAACTACTTGCAGTTACATGTGGCCATGTGACCAAGTCCTGGTCCAAGGGAATGCCAGGCAAAAGTGATATACATTCCCTCCAGGCTGAGCTAATAAAAACCTCTAATAGGACCTGCCCTTTCTAGTCTGCTGGAAGAATGAAGAGGATCCAGGTAAAAAGCCCCAGGAGAAATAGTCTCTGGATGGAAGGATGTTGGGTACCAAATGACCACATGGAGAACAGTAACCCCATCCACTGCACTGGATTATGATATAAATGAGAAATAAATTTTAATTGTGTAGAAACCCTAGGTGTTGTTTAGTTACCCTGACTAATGCACTACTATAAATCTTTTCCAAACCCTCTCCTATAAAGAATTCCATAAGGAAATTGCTCTTACAGTCAATCCATCAGTAAGTACTACAGGTCTGCCTTTAAAATTTATCCTAAATTTAACCTTTTCTCTCATTCCCACCTCTACTATCTAGTTTGAGCCAACTACTGTGCTCTTACTTGAATTAGTTTTTATCATTTAACTAAGTTTCTCACATAGCAGAGTTACCCTTTTTAAAGATAAATCTATCACCACTCTCCTGTTCAAGCTTTTAATGGCTTCTTACTACAATTAAATAAAACCTCTTACTGTGGCCTAAAAGCCCTGCATCAATCTAAAAGGATCCCTCAAATTTCATCTTCATTTCACTGCACTTCAGTCTCACTGATCTTTTTACCATTTTTAAGTTTATTCCTGCTTCAGAACCTTTATATTTCCTTCCTGCTCTCTCTGCCTGGGTCTTTTTGCATATCACTAAGGACTTTTTACTCAATACCCAGAACTTCCTTATTGATCTATCTTAAAAAAAAAAAAAAAAAAACTTATCCCTGTCCCCCATCACATTATTCCCCTTATCCTGATTTATTTTTAATCAGAGAACTTGATACACTAATCTAAAATTATATCATTATTTGGGGATTTATTTATTGTACAATATTCCCATTAAAAGGCAAAAGTTGGGGCTGGGGTCATGGCTCATCGGTAGAGCACTTGCCTAGCACATGTGAGGGCCTGGGTTCAATCCTCAGCACCACATAAAAATAAATAAATAAATAAAGGTGTTGTGTCCAACTACAACTAAAAAATAAATATTTTTTAAAAGAAAAAGGTGTTATCTTTTTATCATGGGCATCCACAGCTCAAAAAATTTGTGGAAGGAATAAACAAATTCATATACACTTTAAGGTATTTTAGCAATCATTTTTAATGCTTGAGGTAATCATTTTATTCAGTTTCACTATAGTTATTTCCCTTTTTCCAGCTGATCTTCTCATTTATTTTCACGCATAATATGTGCACACTATTTTATCTGCTTACTGCAAGAGCTATTTTAAACAATAATTTCACAATGTCTAGCTTTTAAAATCAGCAAGTAATCAAAATTACTTCCCAAGGAGGTAATCAATGATGATACTGATTCAGGAAACCCACCTAGCAATATAGATGGAAGCATCAAGTTTAGAAATACAAGTTCATGCAGACCTTTAACCTCAAGAATACTACTTAATGAAAAACTGATCTATAGATTAAGTGTAATCACAAAATTCTGGTAGGCTTTTTGAAACAGACTAACAAGCTATATTGGAAATCTGATAGATCTAGAATAGCCAAGACAATCTTAAAGAACAAAGTTGGAAGAATTACACTACCAAAAATCAAGACTTACATAAGCCACAAGTAAGACGGAGTGGTACTTGGTAGAAAGAAAAACAGAAAGATTCTAGAAACAAAACCCCTATGGACTAATATCCTCATTTAAAACAAGACACTGCCCTTCAGCTTGGGAAAAGAAAAGCCTTTTAAATCGATGGTCCTGTACTAATTGGAGATCTAGAAAAATTAATTAATTAATTCACAGACAAAAATTAATTTGATTCACAGAACATAAAAGGAAATACGTTAACATTCTAGAAAAGCTCATATAATATTTTCATGAACCTAGCTAGAGCAGGCAAAGTTTCTTAACCAGAAAACAGAAAGCAATTAAAAAAAAAAAAAAGCAATAAAGCCCTGCACGGTGGTGCACACCTGTAATCCCAACAGCTTGGGAGGCTAAGGCAGGATGATCGAAAGTTCAAAGCCAGCCTCAGCAATTTATCCAGGCCCTAAGCAGTGAGACCCTGTCTCTAAATACCAAAAAAAAAAAAAAAAAAGGCTGGGGATGTGGCTCAGTGATCAAGTGCCCCTGAATTCAACACCCCCCCCCCCCGTACTATTTGAGAGAGAGAGAGAAAGTAAGGAACTACAGTGGGGCATGCTTGAATCCCATTGACTGAGGCGGCTAAGGCAGGAGGATCACAAGTTCAAGGACAGCCTGGGAAATTTATAGAGACCCTCAGGAAGTTAACAGATACTGTTTCAAAATAAAAACATCTGGGAACTTAGCTTAGTGGTATAGTGCCTCTGGGTTCAATACGCAGTACCAAGACAAAAAAAAAAAAAAAGGAAGAACTATCAACTTAAATTTAAATTAACATTCCCTATTATTAAAGATAAGACACAGACTGGAAAGTTATCACGCATACATATATATAAAAATAAGATATATGTATTTATATATGTGTGTGTGTGTGTGTGTGTATATGTAAACTATTGTTTTATATGTGGGACCACATAAACTATTACAAAGGGTTGAATATACTTCAGAATCTCCATTATCAACAGACTCAATAAGAAATCTCTAGGGGCTAGGGATGTGGCTAAGCAGTAGAGCAACTCCCCTAGCACTGTGTGCAAGGCTCTGGGTTCAATACTCAGCACCACATAAAAACAAACAAATAAAATAAAGGTATTATGTCCAACTACAACTGAAAAATAAATATTAAAAAAAAAAAAGAAGTCTCCAAATAAAACTGGCAAAGCGGCACCTGCCATAATTCCAGTGAACTAGGCAGGCTGAAGCAGGAGGATTGCAAGTTCAAGGCCAGCCTCAGCAACTTAACAAAGGCCCTCAACAACTTAGTGAGACCCTGCTTCAAAACAAAAAATAAAAAGGACTATGGATGTAGCTCAGTGACAAAAGTGTCCTTGGGTTCAATATCCAGTACCCGAAGAGGTTCATAAGAAATTAAATAATTTCTGGTAAAACATTTGGGTGTTGAAGTACACAAAAGAATAGGGGGACCGAAGTATAGCTCAGTGATACAGTACATTTATTAACATGTTCCAGGTTCTGTCAAGACCCTGGGTTCAATTCCCAGCACCAAAGAGGAAGAGAATAAAAAGATACTGATAAATGATAAAAATATATGTTACTTATATCCAGCAGTAAATATGGAATCAAGGCAAAATTGTGATTCTTTTTTACTTAATTTACATATTCATAAATTTTTATACCTTCAGGATGTACTTTCACTTAAGTACCTGTTCTTTTGATTTTTAAGAATCACAGATGAGGGGAGCTTACCAATGGGACCACTAATGACAAGACAGATACCTTCAAAGATTATAAAATGCACATCAAAATACTCAGCTTCACTTATTACATTAAGATTATACACAAAAATAAAGTACTTAATCGGGAGCATGGTCTAAGAATACACTTCAACTTAACTACTCCCTCTTTGGAATACATGCTTCCATAGTGTGATATCTTTAAGGTACTTAGTGATTTTTTTAGATGTGTATACTCCTGATCACTTCAAGAGATTCACATGTATATGTGAATCCTCAATTTATATGATTTGAGGGGCTTTTAGAGTCATGCAAGCAGATGGCCTCTTTTTGTCACTTGGGGAGAAGTCCTACATACTCTTCAGTCTCTGTCCCTACTAACATTTTTTATGTCTTGTCTGACCTTTTAATAATGATTCCAATGTTCTTTTTATTAACTGTTGTTGCTCAATTCCTTCATTCCAAACAACCCACATTCAAGACTCTTGAAGAGGCAAGCATTCTAAAGGTGGGGGGTGAGCAACCAAGGAAACAAATGAACAAAATAATTTAAAATAGTTACAAATACTTTTTCTGTAAAGGGCCAGATAATAGGTTTTGGAACCACATAAAATCTCTGACCCATATTCAGGCTTTTTTGTTTATACTTAGTTTTAGAACACTTTAAAACTGCCAGAACCATTTTTAGCTCACAGTACAAAACCAGGCTACCTCCTAGATTCCGCCTGTAGCAGTAAGTAGTTCAACTGTCATTATACTATAAGGATTAGGCATGGTATTCTAGTTATCCACAGTACTCAGTGAATTTCTTTAAAGGCAAAAATGAAGGAGTCAACTTGGAAGAAATGCTCCAGTAAGTGGCTTGTTGTTAATCCAGGCAAAAAATAATAAGGGTTGTGGGGTATAGCACAATGGTAGAGCACTTGCCTCATCTGCACATGGCCCAGGCTCATACCGCAACACCACAAATAATTAAAAAAAAAAAAAAAAAGGTCATGGTTGTTACAGAGAGTGGTAGCAGAAATAAATGAAGGGATGGGCTGGACAGTGGTGCACACCTATAATCCCAGAGGCTCAGGAGGCTGAGGCAAGAGGATCACAAGTTCAAAACCAGCCAGCGGGGGCTGGGGATGTGGCTCAAGTGGTGGGACACTCGCCTGGCACGCGTGCAGCCTGGGTTCGATCCTCAGCACCACATACAAACAAAGATGTTGTTTGCCAAAAACTAAAAAAAAAATATTAAAATTCTCTCTCTCTCTCTCTCTCTCAAAAAAAAAAAAAAAAAGCCAGCCTCAGCAACTTAGCAAGGCTCTAAGCAACTTAGAGAGACCCTGTCTCAAAATAAAATAAAAAAATAAACAAGCTGAGGATGTGACTCAGTGGTTAAGCACCCCTTGGTTCAATCCCTAATATCAAATTAATTAATTAATTAAAAAATAAATGAGGGGGGCTGGGGGTTGTGGCTCAGTGGTAGAGTGCCTAGCACATTTGAGGCCCTGGGTTTGATCCTCAGCACCACATAAAAATAAATAAATAAAAACAAAATATTGTGTACAACTAAAAGAAATAAATATTTTTTAAATGTGATGACAGAAATTAACTATGGATTTAAAAACATGGAAATAATTTGTGATCTTTTTTTTATTTATTATTGCAATGGATAGAGATTGAGTATGTACCTCAGTTTTCTAGTAGAGTGTGTTAGTGTAAGAGAAATCAAAATATGAAAAGAACTTAGTCATAATATCTGACACAGAGTAAGCAGCATGTAAGTGTTGGCAAGCAATGATTGTTATTAATTATTTTTTCCTACCCTAAATAAGACAAGACATGTTTTTTTCTTTGCCATTTTTTCAAAAGTTGGCTGTCTTTATTCTTAATAATTGCAAGGGTTCTTCACAAATTCTAGGTACAATTTCTTTTATCAGACATATGATTTATAAGCATTTTCTCTCAGTATATGGCTTGTCTTTTCATTTTCTTTGTTTTTCTTTTTTTATTCTAATTTGTTATATATGACAGCAGAATGCATTACAGTTCATATTATACATACAGAACACAATTTTTCATATCTCTGGTTGTATACAAAGTATATTCACACCATTCATGCCATTAGTGTCTTCATACATGTGCTTAGGGTAAAGATGTCCATCTCATTCCACCATCTTTCCTACCCTCATGTCCCCTCCCACCCCCTTGCCCTATCTAGAGTTCATCTAATCCTCCCTTATTCCTCCTCCCAACCCCACCTCGAATCAGCCTCCTTATATCAGAGAAAACATTCAGCATTTGGTTTTTTGGAATTGGCTAACTTCACTTAGCATTATATTCTCCAACTCCATCCATTTACCTGCAAATGCCATGATTTTATTCTTTTTAATTGTTGAGTAATATTCCATTGTGTATATATATACCACATTTCTTTATCCATTCATCTAGGGCATCTAGATTGGTTCCACAGTTTAGCTATTGTGTAAGACATCTTATCCTTCCTTTTAAAGCCATTCATAGTGCTGTGTGTAGCTCAGTGATACAGCACTTGCCTAACATGTTTGAGGCCCAGATTCTGATCCCCAGCAAAGCAAATAAATAATAAAATATAAGACCATTCATGGTTAATAATCTATTCTTATAATATTACCCTCTAATAATACAAATATTTAGGACACTGTGGAGATATAACAAACTTTTTTCCCACATGTTGAAGTTAAGCCATCTCCTACCACTCTTCAAATATGACCTTCCATTGACTTAATAGATTCACTTCTAAAGATCATAAGACCTATATGAAGGTCAACGACTTGCTACATTTGCCCCAGAAACTTAAAAATCATGTATGTGATTCCTGAAACAGAAAAATCAGAAAGTATACTCATTCTCAATGAACTACCACCAATAATTATCAAAGTCAAAAAAAAAAAAATCACAGCCAAATAATATATTTTGTTATATATGACAGCAGAATGCATTACAGTTCATATTATACATATAGAACACCATTAAATCTCAGTATACCACCTTCTCTAGTAAATTTGTTTCATCAGAGCCAACATATCCTTTTATTGGTATCTCAATGGAATCTAACTTAAAATATAGTCAATGAGGGGCTGGGGTTGTGGCTCGGCAGTAGAGTGCTCACCTAGCATGTGTGAGGCCCTGGGTTCAATCCTCAGCACCACATAAAAATAAGCAAATAAAATAAAGGTATTATGTCCAACTACAACTAAAAAATAATAATATTTTAAAAATTAAAAAATGAAAAAAAATTTAGAAGTCATACTTTGAAACATACACATTACGATAACTGAGATTAGCTATTTAGCAAAAGTTTACCATAGCAATTGTTATAGTTTAGATGTGAGATGTCCCCAAAAGTTCATGTGTGAGGAATGAAAGAAAGTTTGGAGGTGGAATGATAAGGTTGTAAAAGCCAATCATTCCACTGATGGGGACTGACTGAATGGTAACTATACACAGATGAGGTATGGGTGAAGGAATAGGTTAATAGGGGCATACCCTTGGGGTTTATATTTTGTCTGTGGTAAGGAGAACATTCTATTATCTCTACTTCCTGGTACCCAGCTGCTTTCCTGTACCACACAATTTGGCCATGATGTTCTGCCTCATCTTAGGCCCTAAGGAATGGAGTTGGCCACCCACGGACTGAGTTGTCTAAAACTATTAAGCCCCAAAATAAACCTTACCTCCTCTCATAGTTCTTGTCAGGTCTTTTTTGGTCACAGCAGTAAAAAAGCTGACTGAAGGAGCAATAATTTTATAGCAAAAGGTCCTTGAGAGTTTAAAAAAGCTGAAAGAAGAAAAAAAGCACTGATATAATCTTTCTCATTTCAACAACTTTCACAGACAAAATTGAAGTGTCTACTAACAGAAACAAACCAACAGAAAATGCCAACGATGGCAAATGATATGTGAATTTGGTATCACAGTTTAATAAAAGTAAAACACTTTACTAAATTTTGAAAAAAAAGTACAGAGAAATAGCTATGTGACCTAAGGCAAATTACTTAACTTGAAATATTATTCACTGGCATTTTATCATGGTCTAGTGCCAGGGTCAAAAAATGCTATAAGGGATAAGACAATTAATATTGTAGGCTTTGCAGGTCCTATGGGGTCGTATGTCCAAAATATTCAACTCCACCCTTGTGGAATGAAAGTAGTTATAACGAAAACTTATAACATCACCTACCTTTTATTCATGAAAGGTAAAATCCAGGGGAAAACAATTAAGTGATGGAAAGTTAGGCTTGACAAAGCACTACTGTACTATAATTAAAAAATAAATAAAACTATGCCTTATACATTTTCAACAGGAATGAGAAGAAAAGCAAAGCTTATGTTATCTCAGTATGCCAGCAAATTTGTTCATATTTATTAAAGACTTAAAAAAATACTTTTGAACCTGGACAAATTATTAAAAAAAAATAAAGGGCTAGGGATGTGGCTCAAGCGGTAGCGCACTCGCCTGGCATGCGTGCAGCGCTGGGTTCGATCCTCAGCACCACATACAATTAAAGATGTTGTGTCCGCTGAAAACTAAAAAATAAATATTAAATTCTGTCTCTCTCTCTCTCTCTCTCTCTCTCTCTGCCACTGCTTAGAAAGCAGATCTGCCCATTAGGGTACTCCTTGAAGAAGACTGTGAGGTGGGCTCCAACCAGCCTAGGTTGATGACATTATATCTAGAGGATGATTAAGTTCTTACATTAAAAAAATTTTTTTTAAATAAATAAAATAAAATACTGAGAGTTCTGCTTCCAGTCAGAACATAGGTCACAAGAGAGAATCATTCCCATTATTTAAAATAAGAAAAAGCTAGAGAAACTTAAAAAAAAAGTCAAAATTTTAAAACCCAGACAACTGAGAATACACAGAAGTATTATTAGAAAAACTCAATTCCATTCAGGAATAAGCCCCTTCTAGGTAAACAGACAAATGATTACTTTTTTTTTTTAAGTGTAAATGGACACAACACAATGCCTTTATTTTTTTATGTGGTGCTGAGGATCGAACCCGGGTCCTGCTTTCAACTCTAACGTCACAGTGAGCAAAGGGGCAAATAATCCTACAGACCAATAATAGAATGAAATCCAGGAGTCCCAGAAATAAAGCTACTCAACATGATCTAAAAATTTCTCCCCATTGGAGCTTTTATGCAGTAATCCAGAGAATGACTACAAGGACAAAGTAAGAAATTCAAGAGTAGAAATCCAAGTGCTAGGTTAAAAAGCAGAAACATCTCTGGAAACTAGCTATACTTAAATCCTAAATTCTGTTGTAGAGTGGAGACTGAATCCACTCTTAAAACACTTGAAACTCAAAGGAACACAGGGACACATTCCTGTAATCCCAGCAACTCGGGAGGCTGAGACAGGCAGATCCCAAGTTAGTTGTTCTTATTGTTGTTGTTGTTGTTGTAGATGGACAGAATGCCTTTATTTTATTTGTTTATTTATATGTGGTGCTGAGGATCAAACCCAGTGCCTTACACATACTAGGCAAGCACTCTGCCACAGACCTACAGCCCCAGCCCAGATCCCAAGTTTAAGGACAGCCTTGGTGACTAAGAAAGACAGTATCTTATAATAAAAAAATAAAAACAATGAAGCTCAGTGGCAGAGTGACCCTAGGTTCAATCCCTAGTACCAAAGGTGGGGGGAGCAGGGGGCAAAAACAATTTGGAACCAAAACTATAGTTGCAATCCAGTCAATATATAATTCAATTTCATGTAAGAATAAATACAGAAACTCCTAACCCTTTGGTCTGTCTGAAGAATTGGCATGTCTTTTTCCAGGAGGAAACAACTAAGAACTTCATTCTTACTATTTATTTGTTTTATATGTGATATTCACAAGGATATATAATATATACTTGAGGATTCATGAAAATGTTACCCATAGGTAAGAGAAAAAAAGTCAAAACAAGCCCACCGATGACTCAAATTGAAATGATCTAAAACTTTTAAATTTTATAAAAATAACTTAAGATCTTACGAGTAATGTATACAATCACATATACAGATGATTTAATATATTGTAGCAAAAAAATGAAAAAAAATTTTTAAAAAGAGTCAAATGGAAATATTCAACTTAAACATATGATATTTGAAATGAAAAGTTCACCAAACAGGCTAATAATGAAGAGAACAGATAATGAATTCAGAAAAATCAAAAGAAATTATCCAAATTAAGGCAAAGAGAAAAAAAGAAGGAAACAAAGAAAAAAAGATCAGGATCAGAGTCAAAACACCTGTGAGGCAATACCAAACAAACTGAATGATAAAGAGAATGGGGGTCAGCAGAAATGGCAGCAGACTCTTTTCCAAAATTGATAACACATAAACCCATAGATCAAAAAAACTCAGCAAACCAGAAATCAAATAAATCAAAAAGTAAACTGCGCCCAAGTACATCACAGTCAAAATTGCTGGAAATCAAAAACAAAACCTTTTTAAAGTACCCAAAGAAATAGGACACATTATATTTAAGGAAACAAGAAAAATGACAGTTGACTTTTCATTAAAACAGTAGAAGCAAGAAAATAACAGGTAATATATTTGAATCACTGAAAGAAAAAAAGATGGACAACCTATATTCTAAACCCTGAGAAACTATCATTTATACGTGAAAGTTAAGTATGTTTTCAGATGGACAAAAGCTAAAAGAATTCAGCAGCAGACATACAATTTAAGAAGTTTCTTCAGATCAAAGGAAAATAATCTCAAATGGAAGTCTGAATCTGCAGGAAATAATGATGAATACAAGAAAATACTGGGAACTAGACAGCCGAGTTCATTCTCATCAATTCTATTCGATTTTGTACTGGAGGTAACAGCCAGTACCATGAAGCAAGTAATAAAAAAAAAAAAAAAAACTGAAGGCATAAAGATGGGAAGCAAGAATTATATTTATTCTCAGATAGCATGTCTTCAGATACAAGAGGACCCAGAGGAATAGATAAACAAGTAAAACTAACAAGTGAATTCAGCAAGTTCAAAAAATATAAATTCAGCCCAGTATGATGGCACATGTGTGTCTGTAACCCCACCCAGTAGGTTGACAGGCTGAAAGTTGGAAAGTTTGAGTCCAGCCTTGGCAACTTAGCAAAATCCTGTCTCAATTTTTAAAAAGAGTTAGGGATGCAGTTCAGTGGCAGAGCACCCTAGGGTTCAATCCCAGCAACCCCCCCATAAAAAGGATAAAAAGTCAATATACACAAAATGAATATATTTCTAAATACTACATGAAACAATGGAAAGTTGAATTTAAACGTCAATATTTATAATATAACCAAAACAGAATACTTAGCAATAAAATTAACAAAAGGTCAAAGACCTGCCAGGTACAGTGTCGCACGCCTGTGATCCCATCAGCCTGGGAGGCTAAGGCAGGAGGATCTTGAGTTCAAAGCCAGCCTCAGCAAAAGTAAAGTGCTAAGCAACTCAGTAAGACCCTATCTCTAAATAAAATACAAAATAGGGCTGGGGATGTGGCTCACTGGTCAAGAATTCAATCCCTGGTACCAAAAAAAGAAGTGAAAGACCTCTAAACTGAAAACTATAAAACTTTCTTGAAAAAAAATTCTTCATAAATGTACAGATACACTATGTTCAAGAATAAGATGATTCAGTATTATTAAAATACAAATTGTGAGACAAACATTCAACCCACTGAGCTATATCCCTTGCCCAAAAAAACAAAAACAAAAATACAAATTGTAAAAAAAGGGATTATCTGCTTAGGTTCCAATTAGTCTCCATGACTTATTCACAATATGACTGTGGGCAGACTAAATTCTCTAAGCCTTTATATTCCTCTTCCATTAGTAAACTAGAGCTAGTCAAGTGCTGGGTCATACAGTTGTAAAAGTGGAATATAAAGCTCTGGCCTTATCTGTTCCATGAATGAATAAACAGGTGGCATCATTACTATTGTAGAGCAATAGTAATTACCAAGCCCTTTCCAGGGGCACCTCTTACCCAGGAGGACTCTGAGACTTGGAAGGTAGGCATGGCCTCTCCTAAAGGCCAGTAGCCTATATATCACACCCACAATACTCAGATATCTAGAAGACTGTCCTGGAATAAAGGCCATGTCCATTGCAGCCCCATGGGATCTGTTCCAAATATGGAGTTCACACCTACCGAAAAAGGAACTTTTCTGACAATCTGGATGGTTCAAAAGTGACTTTTCTGTCAGGAACAGTGGCTCACACCTATAATCCCAGCAGCTTGGGAGGTTGAGACAGGAGGATCTTGAGTTCAAAGCCAGCCTCAGCAAAAGCAAGGTGCTAAGCAACTCAGTGAGACCCTGTCGCTACATAAAATATAGAATAGGGCTGGGGATGTGGTTCAGTGCCCCTGAGTTCAATCCCTGGTATTGCCCCCCGAAAAAAGCAACTTTCCTGAGCTAGGGGTATGGCTCAATGGCAGAGCATTTGATTAGTATGTACAAGGTCCTTGGTTTGATCCCCTGCAAAACACACACACACACACAAGGTTCTTGGTTTGTTCCCCTGCAAAACACTCACACACACACACACACTCACACACTTTCCCAAAGTTGATCTACAGATTCAACACAATACCAATCCAAATTTCAGCAAAATTACTTTATGATATTGACAAATTTATTATAAATTTTATATGGAAAGGTTAAAAAAAAAAACAAGAATAGCTAACAATGTTGAAAGAAAAAAACAAAAAACAAGGTCAAACACTATGGACCATCAAACTTACTATAAAGTTAACATAATCAAGATAACAGGTACTGGAAGCCAGGAGTGGTGGCACACACCTGTAATGTCAACTACAAAGGAAGCTTAGCCAGGAGGATCTCAAGTTCAAGGCCAGTTCAAGGGCAATTTAGCAAGACCCTATTCTCAAGTAAAAAGTAAAAAAGGCTATGGATGTAGCTCAGTGGTTGAATGGCCCTTGGTTCCATCCCCAGTAACAGAATGTTGGGAGCTGGTATAGGAAAAACAATGTAATACCCAAACAGATCAATGGAACATAAAGAGCTCAAAAAGAAACCCATACTAATGGAGTCAACTGATTTTTTAAAACTATCTTTGTTTTGTTTATTTGTTTTTACGTGGTGCTGAGGATCAAACCCAGTGCCTCACAGATGCAAGGCAAGCGCTCTGCCACTGAGCCACAACCCCAGCCCCAAGTCAACTGATTTTTGACAAAAAAAAAAAAAAAAAAAATGGTGCTGAGACAAATGGACAGTCATATGCAAAAACTAAAATAAAGAATCTAGACACGGACTGGGGATGTGGCTCAGAGAGCACTCACCTATCATGCATGAGGCACTGGGTTCGATCCTCAGCACCACATAAAAATAAAGATATTGCATCCACTGATAACTAAAAAATATTTTTTAAAAAGTATCTAGACACAAATTTTATATCTTTCACAAAAATTAATAGACCTAAGTGAAAACATAAAATTATAAAACTCCTAGAAGATAAGAACACATGGGGAAACCTAAGTCATTTTAGGGTTGGTGATAACTCCAAATATGACACTAAAAATACAACCATGATAGTGGCAAATTTGACTTCATTAAAATTAAAAACTTCTGCTCAGCAAAAGATACTGTGAAGAGAATGAAAAGGCAAGCCACAAAACAAAAGAACATTTTTCCAAAATACATATATAATAACGAAACGGTATTCAAAATATACAAATTCTTAACATTCAACAACAAGAAAACAAACCAACTAAAATGGGCAAAAAAGAAAAAAGATCTGAAGACATCCCCCCAAAGATGTACAGATGGCAAATAAGCATATGAAAGAGACTCAAAATCAGATATCACTAAGGAATTAAAAATTAAAACAATGAGTTTGTACCATAAACCCATTAGAATGGCAAAAATACAATACAATGACAACACCAAATGCTGATGAGGAAGTTGAAAAACAGGAACTTTCATTCACTACTGGTGGAAGTGCAAAATATCACAGCCACTCTAGAAGACAGTGTGGCAGCTCTCTAAATATTATAAGTTTTTATTTCAATAATTTGGATTAAATTATTTCTTCAACAAATATCTAACTTTAATTTTTTTTTAAAGAGATGTGGTTCCTCTATGTTGTCCAGACTGGCCCCAAATTCCTGGGCTCAAGCAATTCTCCTAAGCCTCCCCAGGAGCTGAGACCACAGGCATAGGTCACTACCCTGAGTACTTCAGATCCTTTTAAGCAGAATAAACCAAACAGGTTTTATACATTTCGTACAAATTTGGAAGCTTATAATAAATGTTAATTTTTATATGACAAAGTGATATTAATAGAAACTAACAGGAGCAAAATTATGTGTTTCCATCCTCGATATCACCAGATTGCTTTACTTACAGTTTATAGACAAGCTTTTCATGCTGTCAGCCTAACAACCTATAAATACCCTTCTGTTCACATTTGCTGTTTCTTATTTGTGTGACATAAGAAACCAAATACATATTTTATTTGTCTAAAATAAAACTAAATAAGATTGAAAGCATTATATATCTAAAAAGAATCATAAAAAAATGACTTTGCAAATGTGAAAAGAATTTCTAAAATTATACAATTAAAATTAAAAATGGAATCACTTAAGAGAAGAATGAGTAAATTAAAAGAGATCAAGAAATAATCCATAGTGAAAGAAAAAACACATAAAAAGAAAAAAAAAAGGAACATAAGAATGAGTGATAAGGATGGGGATATAGGTCAATAGAAGAGTGCATGCTTGTATTGTAAAACTCTGGGCTCAATCTCCAGCACAGAAAAAATGAAGGAAGGAAGGAAGGAAGGAAGGAAGGAAGGAAGGAAGGAAGGAAGGAAGGAAGGAAAAGTTGAACAACCTAACATGTATTTAAATTACAGATCCAGAAAAAGAAAAAACTCTGAAATTCTAAGATCCTTTTCTCTAAAAGCAATTAAATAAAAATCAGTAATGAGTGGGTTTAACAAATGGTGTTTTTCAAGACGGCCATGGTAGTATATATCCCATGCCATTTACCATTTTACAATGTGACATGGACACTGTCCCCTATATTCCTTTCTCCTTCAACATGAAATATTGATAACACATATAACTAAAGGACTAGTATCCAAAACATACACAGAATTTCTAATAAATCAGTAAGAAAATAGCAAAACTAATAGCAAAAATTGGGCAAACAAGTTGAACATATATTTCACAAGAAGAAATTTAAATGACTATGAAAAGATGTTCCACTTCATTAATAATTGTGGAAATGAAAATTAACACCATGAGATAACATCACAACCTTCAGATTGGCAAAAATTAGAGCCAGCTAACACCAAGTATTCAGGAGGATTCAGAACAATGGAAATTCTCACACACTGTATTGATGGAGGTATAAACTGAATCAAAAACTTTGAAAACCTCTTTGCCATTATTAAAGTTTGAGTATGTGCATATGTTGAGACCCAGAAATTCTACTTCAAGGCAGGCTAGAGAACCATCTGCATACATGCAAACATGAAAAAGTACTGACCACTGCACTATCGGTACAGTAAGAGCAAGAAATTGAAATCTATTCAAATGTTCATCAAAACTGGAATGAATAAACTGACCTGTACTCCAATGGATCATTTTACCTCAATGAAATCTGATGAACTAAACTACAACAACATGTAATTAATTTCACAAATATAATGCTGAACGAAATTTCTTCAATCACATAAAATACACAGTATAAAGTTTAAAAACCTACATAAGGATATAAGGCATATAAGCGTGTACCCTTGGCATTTAAAATTATGAAGAAATGATGGACGCAAATATTAGGATAATAGTCACTTCCACAAAGGGACATGTTGACAAGTGGAGGGAAGGTAAGAGGGGAGTACTTCTGGTATACTGGCCTGAGCAATGGACAATACAAATATTTACTTCATAATTTTCTTTAAACTGTATGTGTTAACACATACTCATGTAAATATAAGTGAAAAAGACAAAAATAACAATTGCATATGATTGCTATGAGAATTTGATATAATAAGACAACATAAGCAAGTCTGGTACCTAGGTGTATACAATTTTAAAAAATAATAAAAAACTACTATTAATTACATAATACTGTTTACCCTCCACAGTGCCCAGCACAGCAACATACTCATGGTAGGTGCTCAAATATTTTGTTCAAAAAATGAAACAAGCCAGTTACGGTGGCACATGCTTATAATCCCAGTGGCTCAGGAGGATCTCAAGTTCAAAGCCAGCCTCAGCAACTCAGTGAGATGCTTAGCAACTCAGTGAGACCCTGTCTCTAAATAAAAATTTTTAAAGGGGCTGGGGATGTGGCTCAGTGGTTAAGCACTCATGGGTTCAATCCTTGGTACCAAAAAAGAAACAAATTCCATTCAATAACTAGAATAAAAACAATATATGGTATCCCTCTCTTAGGACTCCTCTCCTTTGGGAGTTCTGCTTTCTTTCTGTTAAGCTAATAAATTCTGTTACTTTTGTGGGGGAAAAAAGAAAATTTAGATTTGAGTGGTTAGGTTCTTCAACTTCCAATCTCTAGTCCTCAAACTCCAAAGCTTGAATTCCTTGTAATCCAACAGGCATTCTCTCCCATCCCTTTGGTAATTTTCCTAATTGATCTCTTTCTCCTAACAGACTACACATTCTATCTGCCTTACTATACTGTAAGTATAGAATGCTTAGAACCCTATAATCTGGGAGGTTTAAGGCAGAAGAGAGCAAGGGGGTAGTTAAAGTTAAGGAAAAAAGAATAAGGGGAGGTTGTAGGAAAATCCAGTGAGGACAGAATATTTAACTATTCTCACGTAAAATCACCTAACACATCAAGTTTTAGTTCCAATGCTTCAAGAAGCCAGGGAAGCACAGAAAATAAAAGCAGGCAAGCAAATTATCTATTATCTCTTCAAACCCTTGTACCATAAAACAAAGCAAGTTAACGTTCACTATCATCCATACCCTAATATTAAAAGGCAAGAAAATACAACTGCATGTGAAAAATATCTATTTCTTTTAAAATTCTTTCAACAACAAAATTCTCTGATGATGAGCCTCTCTGGACAAAAATCAACTCTTTCTCAATTACTTGGGAAAGAAATTTTATTTTATTTATTCAATATGCATTACATAGTTATTATATTATACACAGTTCAAAAGATTAAATACAAATATGCAGCAGAACCAAATTTGTTGAATAGATAATGATACACTCACATAGAATATTATGTCTCCATTTTAAAAAAAAAGAATGAGGGGCTGGGGATGTGGCTCAAGCGGTAACGCACTCTCCTGGCATGCGCAGGGCACTAGGTTCGATCCTCAGCACCACATAAAATAAAAAATAAAAAGATGTTGTGTCCACCGAAAACTAAAAAATATTAAAAAAATTCTCTCTCTCTCTCTCTCTCTCTCTCTCTCTCTCTCTCTCTCAAAAAAAATAAATGAATAAATAAATAAAAGAATGAAAAAGACGTTTTTGTACAGAATATACTAAATAAAATTTTTAAAAATTTAAATAGGTACAAAACAGTATATATCATATTTTAATTCTGGTGTATAAATGGAGACTATGCTACATCTTATTTTTGAAGGAAAAAAATTTTGGAATGATTAATTAAAAACTTTCAAAATTGGTTATTTGTAGGGGGACAGAAAGCAGAAAAGAGATGGGTTTAAGAAAATAAGAGTCCTAAGTTTACTTTTTCATTTGGTTTCTCCTTTTGAACTAAGTAAATACTTTACATACTCTAAAAAATTAAAAAAAACAAAGGAAGCAAATTCTAAAATGAAAAATAAGTAGAATTAGCTGCTTATCAAATTGGCAAAAAATCACACAAAGAAAAATTTTCAAGTTACTTCTCAACATAATACTCACAACAATAAGTATATAGGGTATAATCTAAAGCCAAAAAGAAATGCAGAGCTGAGTATGGTGGTGCACACTTGTAATGCCAAAAACTCAGGAGGCTGAGACAGGACGATCACAAATTTAAGACCTGCCTCAGCAACTTAGTGAGGCCCTAAGCAACTTAGTGAGACCCTGTCTCAAAATAAAAAATAAAAAGGGCTGGGGATATAGCTCAGTGGTAAAATACCACTGGATTCAATCCCCAGTACCAAAAAAAGAAAGAAAAAAAGAAATGCAAAGAAAGTTTGAACTTCACAGAGTAGTTTTATTTTGAAACTATTTTCCACATACTTAGAAAAAATCAAATGTATTAATGTTAATAAAAACCAAGATTTCAATATAAAAGAAATTTAAACTAATGTAACAAAAAAGAAACCTGCAATGTTAAATTTTAATTAGATCAATATGACAATATACTTCTCTCTCACTCTCTTTCTCTCTCTCTCTCTCTCTCTCACACACACACACACACACACACACACACACACCCCTTTTTAAAGGGGCCTAGAAGCAAAGAGCACAATAAGAAGAAGCATACTTGATATCCAGATACTGGATTCTAAATATAATCCTCCACAATAAGGAAACAAAGCTCCTTCAAGAAACTGTTGATTTTAAAACAAAAAAAGCCCACAGTGAACCAAAATATCTTGAATCCAAAAGTAAGGATTGACTCAAAAACTAATTGATTGGGGCAAAAAAGAACACAGAAGCCTGCTTGAAAGGGTCCCACTATCCTTATGTGAGACTAGTCAAGCTTCAAAAAGAATACTGTCTTCCAAGCACAGTGGCTGGCATGCCTGTAGTCACAGCTCTTTGGAAGGGAGAAGGAACTCAAATTGTAGACCACGCGGACTTAGCAAGACCTTGTCTCAACACTTTTTAAAAACACTGGGGACGTAGCTAAGTGGTAAGGCACATGCTGAGCATATGTGAGGCCCTGGGTTTGTTGTTGTTGTTTTTAAAGGCAATGTCTATAAAAATAATTGAGTAACACAACAAATAAAAGATAGACTGGGGTTGTGGCTCAGAGGTAGAACGCTCGCCTAGCATGTGTGAGGCACTGGGTTCGATCCTAAGCACCACGTAAAAATAAAGGTATTATATTAAAAAAAAAAAGAAAATTTAAAAATTGAAAAATTAAAAAAAAACCATGAGACGATTCAAAAACTCATTTCCCACCACTGTAGATGACAAATACACAACTCCTCACTCTGAAAATTAAGGAAGGAATTAAGCATTTACTCTTCCCTTCTAGCAGTAATTATAATTCACTTCTAATAGATCAAGGTTATGAAGCTCTTGCTAATTGAAACATGATAGCTCACAAATGTACAAGAATTACAGAATTAGAAAAATCCTCCATTTTGAAACCTTCAATTATGTCTAAGAATCAACAAAGGATGCTAAAATCATAAGAATATCACTCCCACAAGTTATATGCTTGATTGTAGAAGTATAAAACAACATACTTTTAAAATGGAAACATAGCAAATACCACCTAAAACCTCATTAAACTTGGATCACTAACAATGGGACACTTGATATGTTCCTCCATAATATGCAATATAATATATAACATCACCTATAAAGTATTCTTGCCAAAATTTTTTTGCATGAATATAATCAAGCCTTAACAACATACTGCCAGTTTACAAGCAATACAGAGACCAGAAGAACAAGTTAAACAATAGCACAAAGAAACAATCAGATAACTCTAGAAAACAGGCCATTCTACAAGGTAACTGATCTGCTCTCTTCAAAGAAATCTCAGGGTGATGGAAAAGGGACTGTGAGAAGGAGCTGTTCTTGATTAAAAGAAAAATTAAATGCAAAAAAAAAATTAATTCTAATTTAAACAATCATTTTAAAGGGCAACTGGGAAAATTCAAATATAGACTCAATATTAAGTGTTACTGGGGGATTATTGTTTCTTAGGTAGTAATGGTATCCTGGTGTTAAGAAAAAAATCTGAGGGGCTGGGATTGTTGCTCAGTGGTAGAGTGCTTGTTTCGCATGTGGAGGGCACCGAGTTCGAATCACAGACCACATAAAAATAAAATAAAGGTATTATGTCCATCTACAACTAAAAAAAATTTTAAAAAAGAAAAAATCTAGTTCTTAAATATATGCCAAAGAATTTTGAAGTAAACTTGTCATATTTACAACTTATTTTCAAAAGTTTCAGCAAAAATACACATACACATAGAGAACAATAAAGCAAACATGGATGGCAGAGTGTTAATTTTCATCTTTTTGCTGGGGATTGAACCCAGGGCTTCATATATACTAGGCAAACACTCTATGACTGAACTACACCTTCAGTCCCTAACTTGTAAATCCAAATTGCAGGCATATTAATATTCTTTTGCTGTCTTCTTTCAACTTTCTACATTTTTTAAAGTTTTTTATTATTAAAAAAAGTAAAGCGGAGGACAGGAAAAGAACCAAATATTATTTACAAATAAATGTCTATAGTCACCTGAAGAACTTTCTCTTACATTAAAAAAAAAAAAAAAATCCAGAGATTACTCAACCCACTATCATTTGATCAGTAAACAGATTTCAAACAAATACTTAACACACTACAAACAGAAATAGTACCAAAATCTGTCAATGATTTAAGGAATGTTTGTCATTGGCAAACAAAATACATCTTATTATATCTCATGCTGAATCAAATATATTTAACATTCATTAATCTTACTAAGATCAAAAGTGTGTTTGAACTATTTTGAATTGAACAATGATTATACTTGAAAGACAGCTAGTAAACTAGCCTAATATTTACTTCTATTAATAACAAACTTTGACTAGCCATTTATTCTAAAAGCCACAACAACAAAATTCTTAAAATTCTTGATCTCATTTTTAAACATAATAAAAATCAAGACATATTCAAGGAGGAAAAGGAATATTTGTGAGTATCTACTACATGGTTGGTGCTTTACGAAAGACGTTTAACTCCAGCCAGGTACAAAGGTGCACACCTGTAGTCCCAACTACTCTGGAGACTAAGGAAGTTACTTGAGCCCAGGAAAGTTCAAGACCACAAGCAATACAGCAAGACCCTGTCACAAAAAAAATGGGGGGGAGGAATGTTTAACAATTATCTTTTAGATTAAAACTATCAACATTCTGAAGTTCACAAATATTAAGTGACTTTTCTTTAAATGACAATTCAAAAGTGATGAGGCTGGAACTTCAAGCAAAACCTGTTGGAAATCTAGGTTTAAAAGTCCATATTCTTTCCACTTAACTGGGCATAACGGATTTAAGATTAACAGACAGAAAAGCCTAACTAAGAAAAAAAGCATATTTAAAAGAATAGCTTCATATTCAAAGAACCATATAATCTTAAAAATCAAAGCTGAGAAAAAGTACACTCTAAAATTACTGTTAGTTGTAAAAAAAAGAACCAATTTTTAGAAATCGGCTATCTAATGACACAAGGACAGCTAGTGCTTTCCTTACTGTACTTGTAAAATTATACTCCAGTTGCCCGCTGGATGACCCCATTGCCAAAATATGCTAGCAACATAATTGACAGTAAAACCCAGAGGCCAAACACCATTTGGAAAGTGCTTTTTACATGTTTACTATACCAATCCTAAGCATGCTAACTACTCAAAATTAATAGGCCACTTTCAGCAAATATACTTTGATCTATCATATTCTTTTTTACTACTCTAAAATATTTAACTTATAAACAAGAAAACTCTCCTAAATGCAAACATCCCACAATTATTTACTAGTATGTGATTTTATCTATTACATAAAAATATGCCAAAATTTCTATAATGTAAGTTATATATGTTCTTTCCATGGGGTCAAAATTCCAATACCTAGCCTTCTTGTATATTTAAAGATATATTTATAAAATATGCAGAGATACCTACAAGTTAGGAGTTTTGCCATTTACAAATAATAATACTGACAAAGACATGGAGAACATTTACACGCTATTGGTAGGATTGTAATTCAGTACAACCACTATGTTAATCCTTATAGAGGTTCCCCAAAAAACTAGGAATGAAACCACTATATGACTCAGCTATATCACTCCTTGGTATTTATCCAAAAGATAATAAGATAGTAAGCATACTATAGCAATGCACACATTCCCATGTTTACAGCGGTACAACTCATAATTGCCAAGACAGGGAACCAACTTAGGTGTCCATCAACAGATAAACGGATAAAGAAAATGCAATACAGTGACCACATACAGTGGCTCATGCCTATAATCCTGGCAACTTGGAAGGATGAGGCAGAAGGATCATAATAAATTCAAGGCCAGCTTGCATAATTACTTTAAAAATTTTTAAAGGGTTGGAGATGTAGCTCAATGGTAAATCACCCCTGGATTCATTTCCTGGTACTGAAAAAAAAAAATTGTGGTAAATATACATAATAGAGTTTTATTCAGCCATAAAGAAATTATATCATCCATAGGAAAATGGATGAAACTTAAAAGCATTATGTCGAGATATAAGCCAGGCTCAGAAAGTCAAAGGTCTTGTTTTTTCTCACACATGGAACAAAGAGGAGGAAAAAAGGGAAGTTATCTCATGAAATTAAAAAGAAAACCAGTAGAGGAAAAGGATCTGGAAAGGGAGGAGGGAAGGAAAAGGGGTGGTACCAGGGAATGACATTGACCAAATTATGTTATGTGCATGTAGGAATACGTCACAATGTTTACTGCCATTATAATGTGCCAATAAAAAATCAGTTTAAAAGAGTTATACCTTACAAAATTAAATCTATGAACTGGATTAATGACTAGAAGAGGTAGTTTACAGAGTTTTAATAATATTTTTTATTTTGATGTAGATGTTTGTTATACTGAATTTTCATCATCTATGTTCTTCTTGTATACAGCCAGTCCCTGATTTACAATAGTTCGACTTAAGATTTTTCAACTTTATTATGGTGCAAAAGTAATATGTATTCAGTAGATACAGTACTTCAAATTTTGAATTTGATCTTTTCCCAAACTAGTGAAATGCAGTACAATACTCTTGCAATCCTACCTTGTGACAACAAGTCCCAACTCCCAGTCAGCCACACAGGATCACAAGGGTAAACAACTAATACTCTATAGGATACTGTGTTGCTAAGCCACGATGTTCAGTAAATTAGGTGTTGTTAAATGTGTTTTCTACTTACAATGGGCTTATCAGGACATAACCCCATGGTAGGTTGTAAAAGGCTTATTTTTTTTAATATTTATTTTTTAGTTATAGGTGGACACTATATTTTTTATGTGGTGCTAAGGATCAAACCCGGTGCCTCATGCATGGTAGGTGAGCGCTCTACCTCTGAGCCACAACCCCAGCCCCAAAAGGCTTATACTTTTTAAAATCCCTAATCTAAAAACCTAGCTTACTATAAAGTACCAACACTATCTCTTTTACCAAAGAACTTAAAGACTAGTGGAGAAAATAGACAAATAATTGGGCAATATCACCAGAGAGCTATAATAGAAATACACAGGAATGGCACCTATCTTAATCTGGAAAGGGCAAAGGAAAGTGTCTTTAAGAAGATACACCTGAGGCTGGGGATGTGGCTCAGCCGGGGTTCAATCCTCTACACCACATACAAACAAAGATGTTGTGTCCACCGAAAACTAAAAAATAAATATTAAAATTCTATCTCTCTCTCTAAAAAAAAAAAAAGAAGAAGATACACCTGAGCCAGGCGCAGTGGCACACACCCAAAATCCCAGCTACCTGGGAGATTGAGGCAGGAGGATCACAAGTTCAAAGCCAACCTCAGCAACTGGGTGAGGCCCTAAGCAACTTAGTGAGACCCTGACTCAAAATAAAGTGGGGGGTGGGGCAGGGGCTGAGGATGTGGCTCAGAGGGTAAGCACTTCTGGTACCAAAAAACAGAACATACACCTGAACTGAGTCCTAAAGATCAGACAAGCATTAGCCAAGCAAAGAAAAAGATAAGAATCGCTGAATGTAAAGACAAGAGAAAGCCCTTTACAGGACAGGAAATCTAAAGTGCATCATAGAATTTGAGGCAAAAGGAAAAGAAAATCTAGAGAAGAGTCAGATCATAAATGACCTATGCCAGGTTCTGTGGCAACTTAGCAAGACCCTATCTCAAAATAAAACATAAAAAGGGCCGGGGATGTGGATCAGTGTTTAAGCACCTCCTGGGTTTAATCCCTGGTACAAAAAATAAAAACCAAAAAATAAATGACCTTATATACATGCCATGCTTCTTTAAACTGTATCCTAAAAGCAATAAGAAAGCATTGAAGATCTTTCAACTGGAAAGGTTGATTAAATTTATACATGTCAATTACAGTGCCTGACTGCTTACAGCCCTATACTTTTCACCATTATGATCTGCCCCACATCCAGATGAACACACAGCCAACACTGTGTGTCCAGGAGTGGTCACATTATCCATGTCCAGAAAGCCTGCTGGCAACCAATGAGAAAAAGAGCTAAGCCAGAAAAATGGATTCTTGGGAATTTAAACCAGAAAATCCTAAGAAAACTAAGAAGTTAGCTCAGGAGCTGAAGTTAAAATGTTAGCAGCAAGGAAGGAAAAAAAGGGGGGGGGGGGGGGGACAGCAGCCAGAAAGCAAGATGTTGGCACAGGAGCAACAAAGAAGTTTTAAGGAATAGAAACTAGGAATAAATGGAAGCAATGAAATAGAGGAGGAGGAAATTGGAGGAGAGAGAAAGATTAAGCCAAAAAGAAAGAGTAGGCTAGACAACAAAAGAGCACATGTAGGGCTGCCTCTATGGCTCAGTGATACAGCACTTGCCTAGCATGCATAAGGCCCTGGGTTCAACCCCCAGCACCACAAAAAAATAAAGTGAAATCTGTCTTCTCCTGCTTACAACTTTATTAGGTTTCCATTCTTCTTGAAACAAATTTATTTGGCTTTTCCTAGGTTCCCTTGGGCATGTATGTTTCCTTCAAAAAAGCATTCCATTACTTAAGATAACTTCTCTCTTCCTTGCAACTGAAAGGGCCTAATAAAAGAATATTAGAACACTTACTTTAGCGGTAGTGCAAAGAATGAAAAGAGAGTATGACAAAAGGATGCAGAGAACAGAAGTCAACAAGAACACTTAGAAAGCATTACAGAAGCACAACAGGCATTTTGAGTTAAAACAGAGTAGAGACAACAAAAGAGTAATGAAGGATAATAACCAATGATCAGAAATATGAGAACAAATGTTCAAGACTTAGTAACAAAGTAAATGTTAGTGTTGAGGCTCAGAATGTAGTGGAAGATGATTCACAAAGTTCTTAAAGGCTTCATGAAGGTATTAATAAAGGTATTAATAAATGAGGAGGAAGAAAAAAAAATTGTTGCACTTTCATCTGCGTACCTGCCCACCCACACATGCACAACTGTTTTGGAGAAAGAGGCAGAAAAGAGTTTTCTTTTGCACTTTTTTGAAAGTGCCTGTGAAACGTAAAACCAGGTGAAGATATTCAATATTCAGTAGGCAGTCATTTACAGAGGTATAGAGCAGAGAAGCAAGAGCTCTAAACAGCAGCCCTGGACTTGGGAACCAATACATTAAGTCAAGGTTGTGTTTTAAAGATGTTGGAAAAGTCTTCAATGTTTACTTCAAACTAAGTTAATACACCTAAAACATCATTCAAATTAAAAACCTTAACATTCTTGGCAAAGTATATTTTCAAAGTTCCTGCACTTCTTTGCAAATATTAAAAGTTAAACAACTACATAGTATACTCCAAATGATTAGGAAAGAAGGTGTTTATATTACTAATTTCTCCTAAAGTTTTTGTATTTTTTAAAAAAACCTAAGTTGAACCAGGCACAGTGGAATACACTGGTTGTCACAGTTCCACAGGTGATTGAGGCAGGAGGACAACTTAAGCCCAGGAGTTCAAGACTAGCCTGGACAACGTAGCAAAAACCTTCCCCATTTAAAAAAAAAAAAACAAAAAAAAACTAAGTTTTCTCTACTTTCCTAAGTACACACCACTAAATTAAGAGGAAAATATGTTAAAACATCATATATAGTGAATTTCACTACTGATGCTTAACCTACAATAAGGCTTTTTAAAAATTTTAAACATATATATTAAAATATTGCACTTTAAATGTTAGTTTTCTGTCCTAAACCTTTTCTCCTTTTATCTATAAGCTTTTGTCTCCAAAATTTATCACTACCAACTCAGCACTTGTTAACTGCAAGTTTTAGCCACATATCCACCTGTCCACTGACCATCTATACCTGAAGGACCCACATCCAACCAAACTTAACATCCCACAATGTGAACCCCTCTGTCCCTCTTTGATAAAATAAAAATCTCACTCCTTTATGTGGCTCCCTACCTCACTGAAAGGCACAGGGAGAAATCTTTACACACTCTCCCCAACCTGGAATCCAATTAAATCACCAAGTTCAGTCCCAAGTTCAGACCCATTATCATCATTTGTCTGGATTACCCTCCTGATATTAAAGCTTAAGCCTACTCTAGTCTTCAGTCCACCCTAGTCACTGCAGTCAGTGACTTTTTTTAAAAAATATTTTTTAGCTGTTGATGGACCTTTACTTTATTCATTTATTTATATGCAGTGCTGAGACTTGAACCCAGTGACTCACACATGTGAAGCAAGCACTCTACCACTGAGCTACAACCACAGCCCATGAAGTCAGTGACTTAAAAAAAAAAAATGCATATCTGATAATTTCAGTCACCAATTTTAAATCCTTGATTTTTAAATTAAATATCAAAAAGTAGTCACACTATTGTAGCTCAGAGATTCAATCAGAAACTTATATCCTTTTATGTAGGTTCAACACAAAAGAAACAGGAATTTTTTTCACTTCATGTATTAAAACATACATATAACTGATATATTTAAAAATGTGCAGTATTTTCTATAAAAGCAAAAGACCTCAAGTTCATCAAAATGGAATGCTATCCAGCCAGTAAATGATATCCATACGTCTATCAAATTATCTCTAGGATCCAGTAATTAAGTGGAAAAAAACAAGCTATACACAAAGTGTATAGTATGCAATCACTTATGTGTGTTGTGTCTTAATATACCATATGAACTTGTAAATGCTGGAAATATCACAAGAAGGATACACGAGAAGCCGGAAAGAGGTTGTTCTAAGGAAAAAGTGGGTGGCTAGAGAACTAAGAAGGAAGAGAACCATTCTACTACACTACTCTCCGGAACCTTTTGACATTTATACTAGGTCTACTTATTACCCATAATTTCAATATGATTTTCTCCCTCTCTGTCCACATACACACAAAGTTTTAAAGTAGCGACTACAAAGAGTTTTTTATCCTTTATCCCTTTAAAAGTTAAAATTATGGACTGATCATTTGATGCAACACTGTATTTCCTTCTTGACAGCTCAGGAGTAGAACCTTCAATATTTTACTATTATTGATAAAGCTTTTAGTAATGACACAATAAACATTACATTTTTTATTTTAAATTTTTTTTTAGCTGTTGATAGGTCTTTATTTATTTATATGTGGTGCTGAGAATCCAACCCAGTGCCTCACACACACTAGGCAAGCGCTCTACCACTGAGCTATATCCCCAGTCCCATTGCATGACTTTTGCACTTGCTCCTTAGAGAAGACAGCAATGCCAGGTAGAAGAAAATTATTATTAGTATGATACTAAAGTTTTCAGGGATTAAGGACGGATAGAAATATTTCCTCAGCCAATTCAAAAACAGAAAATTTAAAAAAAAAGTCCCCTAACATCTTTCAAAACTAGTATAAAATATCTGTAGAAATCTACAAGGAGGTAATGTAGATGATACATGGAAAAAATATATTCATTGGTGTAATAAGACTTAATCCTTATAGAAGCCCATAAAGTCTCAGATCAATACTAATTCTTTAGTTCTACGAAATAATATGAGGAGCAGGGTGTTCGGCCTTATAATGGCACACACGGCATGTCCTGTGCTTCGATAGATAATCTTTCCTCTCCCTCCACTTTCAGTGGCGAGAACAAACCCTCCAAACATGGGTTTCACTTCGGTCCCCTTAGTCTCACTGGGGGAATATTCTAGACTAAATCAGGACTTGGAGGCAAAGCATTTTCAATCAAAAAAAAAAAAGGATCGCAAACAGGAAGAAAGATAAGGTTTGGGAGACACTATAACAGCGGATAAAGGAGACCCAAAGCTGTGATGGTGTCTAGAGGGGCTGACCCTAATCTACTGGAGGTGAGAGCATCCCGACACAAGCTGTCCGAAAGCCCCGATGGGTAGGGGACGTGCTAGGTGGCTAGACAGTATGCCAACTGGGCGGAGGGGATGGGAGAGTCCTATTAAAAAGTGAAGGCGGGGGCAGCGACCTATCTGGGAAACCTGTGAGCTGGGGATCGCAATTGGTTAGGAAGTGGCCGTGTCTCGGGCACTACGATCGGGTCCCGCATAATGAAGTCTGCAGACTCAATATTGAGTCCTGGAAGTCTGAGGGGGTTCTGACCGGGTAGGCGCGGATGGGGAATGGTGACAGAATTGCGGCTGAGGCTGGAAAACCAACCGGGGTCTAGCCTATGATAGATACGAGGGGTTGGGTCTCTGGGGAATCCCGGCCCAGATCAGGAGTCAATAAGGCTCCGAGGCAGACCCGTTCGTGGGGCGTCTCCGCTGGGGCGGGGCGGCCCAGCGGGAGCCAAAGAGCGAGACTGGGACGTGGGCCGGGCTCGGCGGCAGGGCCGCTGGGGCGGGTCTTACCTCGGGCTGCGCCGCGGTGGCCACCACAGCTCCCTCCTCCTGGGCGGAAGCTGCCTCCCACCCTCTGCCCCAGGGTCTGGCCAAAGAAGGCAGCAGGAGCCAAGGCTACCGAGGGTCGGACCGTTGCGCGAGGGTGGGCCCACTGCCTCAAGGTCCGGGCGAGCGGCCGCCGCGCATCCCCCGCCCTGTCAGAGAGACTCCGCCCGGCCGGGGCAGGCACATCCCCCGCCGCACCCCGCCCAGAGAGCACGCGTTGGCCCGCCGCCTCAGTCGGGGTCGCCGCCTCTGCTGGTGCGGAGAGTGCTTCCACCGCCGCCTCTCACAATCCGGGCAAGACTCTCCTAAGGCCACCACCAACCGCCGCCGCGTCCCTAGTCCGTTTCGGCCCGCGCGCCCCCGACCCCGCGCACGCGGCCCCGCCCCGCGCGACTCCTCGGCTGCAGGAGAACAGGCGCGAGCGCACTTAACTCCCACGCCCCCTACTGCCAGCCTGGGCCGGCTCCGCCCGGCCCCGCCCCCGCACGTGACGACGCCAGAACGCACAACTGCGCTTGCGCAGACACGCCTATGTCCTCCTCCCCGGGCAGCCCCGCCTAGATTTTTCTTCCTCACCTTACGGCAGGACTAGGAACTCAGTTACATTCTGCCTCCACTAGAGAGGAATGTCGCAAGGGTGGGGAAAGAAACTCTGGGTTTGCGACCTTAGCTCTCGCTTTCCGGCCAATACTGAGGTGCTTGAAGGCTGGTTGGGGTGGTGAGGCCTGAGGCAGGTAAGAAGCCTGCTCCCCACTTCGGTTTGTCTCAGTTTGTCCCGGTTGTGGATCGCTTTGTCCTCCACCCAAACTAGTGTATCTCCCCCCTCCTGTGCTCCCGCTAGATTCTCAACGCCGCCCGTCATAGCCTCCGCCCCCAACACAGGCACGCCCCCTCCCCCATTTGTCCCCGCCTCCAGCCTCCCTTTCCTGCCGTTCCTTTCCATTCATTCCTCAGGCTTTTCTTTCAGTATTTTCCATGCTTTAAGTTCAAAGTCGGACGCGAAAGAAATACTCAGCTCTTCGAACTGCAGACGATGATTCCACAATGGTAGCACAGTAAAATTATACAGGATGGTGTCTGAGCACAGACGATGGACCCCTGTTTATAGAGGATGACTTTTCCCAGGTGACCTTTGGGTGACTCAAAGAACTGTGTTAAAAGACTAGTGAGCAGTAGCTTGTAAAAGAAATGGGGGGGGGGGGGGTTTGGTACAAGTGGAAAGTTTGTTACAAAACATGTGACAGGCCTGGAAGAGTAAAAGGGGATTAGGATATAATTGGCGAAAACCATATTGGTGTAGACTTCCTTTTAAACTACCCCTTTTATAAGGTTTATCTTAAAGGAGACAAATTAGGAACCATAATGTGGGCCCCAATAATGTTTTCTTTAAAGATGGGATTTTTTTTTAAGAATTAAATTGTACCATTGAACCATAAACAAAGGATGAAGAAGACTAATGTATCAAGAAACCTAGTGAACTAAACCTTGGTACTTTTTTCTTTTATGTATTTTTTCAGTTGCTGATGAACGTTTATTTTATTCACTTATTTATATGCGGTGCTGAGAATGGAACCCAGTGTCTCACACACACGTGAGGCAAGCGCTCTACCTCTGAGCCACAACCCCAGCCAAAAACCTTGTGTACTCTTTAGAATCACCTGGAAAGCATTTTTTTTTTTTTTTTTTAGTTGCCTCACCCTAGACCAATTAAACTGTAAGGGCCAGCAATCAGAATTTTTTTAACCCTCCCCAGATGACTAATATTGAGGATTGCCATCCATCAAAATAGAGAAGAGAAAATGAGAGGTAGGGAAGGGTAGGAAATTGGGGGAGTTGGCTCTGTAACATGAAGATGGGGGTCATTTGACAACAGAGTTGAGAATAGAATGAGAGGATTGAGCAGAGTGCTGAAAGTTTTGAATAACTGCTCTGGGAACTGAGCGGATCTATGCCTGCCTTTCCTTTCAGCAGAGTTCCATCCCTCAATCTTAAATGAAGTCTGCCTCAGTTACTGCTGTCTTTTCTTTCCCTTTCTTGCATCAGAGTTAAGCCAATTTATGAGATTCTGGGGTTGACCAACATCCACTCACCTGGTGCCTTGCAAATTTAGAGGGGTGTCTACTATTATTAATCGTTTAAGTTAGGAACAAGATTTGATATTTAAAATATAATCCTATTAGGATCACCAAGTATTAGGGGAAACAGACCGTTTGACAAAGAAGAATACACTTGGCAAAGAAGAGTTATATAAGGTAAAGCCCAAAACAGCATGGTGGCTCTCTATTAGCTAGTATTAACCCAAAAACTTGTCTATCTGCCACCAGCTAAGAAGCATTGATGTTGTCTAATATGGCTAGAGCATAGTATAGAAAGTAGAGGTAGGGAAGAGACGAGAATGGTAAAGTGGGTATAACAGATTATGAGCTGTGAATTCCATGCCCAAGAGTTTAGATAATATAAGCAATTAATAGTTATAAATACAAAGGTGCCTAACCTCTTTTACAGTCTGGGTCTCTCTGGCCATCTGATCTGGGAACAGACCTCAAAAATGCTTTTAAGGGGCTGGGGTTGTAACTCAGCGGTAGAGTACTTGCCTTGCACGTGCAAGGCCCTGGGTTTGATCCTCAGCACCACATAAAAATAAATAAATAAAATAAAGGTTTTGTGTCCACTACAACCAAAAAATAAATATTTTTTAAAAAATTCTTTTAGATGTGTAAAGTAAAATACATAGACATAAAGAGGAAATCAATGTTTTTGAAAGTCTTCAAAATATTTTTTAAATGTGTGGTATAGTTACACATGCACTTCTCTGTGCATTAAATATCATCCAGCAGCAGGCCTAATTATATAATTCAAAGTAGTGATGAATATAAATTAAATTTTGGTGACAAAGACATAGAAACTGTTAATACTACTCTAATTTATTGCCTGTACTTATTGAAGAAAATTAAAAATGAATATGCCTTTTTTTCCCCCAGTCCAAGTTCATAGAAGTCTGAAATTCTAGCACATCCTGGTCTATAGATCCAGGTTTTAAAATAACCAAGTGTAATGATTTTACATGACAACAGCATGACAGATCTGTTTCAGAAAGATGGTAGTGCGGTGTTTACTTCCCATCCCATCATCTCTGTTGGAGTGAGGATGGGGAGCTGGTTTTCTTTTGTTCCTTCTTCTGGGACAACAACCCACTTAGTACTAACCCACTATTGCCTAATAACCAGAACCTACAGGAGAAATGATCTTGTTCCTATAGTATATAGAAACAAGTATATAGTATATAGGAAAAATATCAGAAAAAAAATCAGGCAATTTTTTGTGGAAATCACTGAATGTCAGGCTGTTTTACTTAATTTGATAGATAGTAGAAAAATGTTACAATTTTGAAGAATAAAGCGACTAGAGTTCTGTTTAAAAAATTAATATAAAATAATGTCTTGGTTAATTGCCAAAAGAAGGGAATGAAGAGACTAAACCCATAAATTAATTCATTTTGTAAGAGACCAAATCTTGAAATAATTGCTAAAGAGACTGATGAATTATTTCCCAGTGGAATGACCAGTCTAAAGAAACATATATTGGATAAAATTACATACCTTTTAATGATGATACACATCCCAGTGTGGGGATCAACTAGCATTTTATATGGTCAAGGCAAGCCCACCCTAGTATCATAAGTGAATTGTTAGCACTTCTGTAAAGCAGTGGCCTTACCACACATATAGGTTCAAAAATGTTAGTAAGGTCTTCACTGATCAAATTCCATCTATACATGTATGAAGCTTTCAATTATAATTTCTTTTTTTTTTTTTTTGGCGCAACACCTTTGTTCTATTTATTTTTGCATGGTGCTGAGGATCGAACTCAGGGCCTCAGAGGTGCTAGGCAAGTGCTCTACCACTGACCTATAGCCCCAGCCCATCATTTCTGATTTTTTAAGTCCAGGACTCCTCTCTCCTTAGCAATCCTTTAAACCTTTTGGGTAAGTAAACCTCACTGACAATCAAAAAGGAAAGTCCTCAAGGCCCAGATAATCTCTTTCAAAACTGATCAATTCTAGACTATATTAAAAATTTACTGCTCAGATCCCTACTAGTACCCAAATTATTTGGATAATCACATTATCCAAAAAAATTGAATTTCGGGGTTGAATATTACTAATCCAAAAGAGTAAAGTTTTTAACTTTCAGAACCAGATTCCCTAAGAGGCCACCTCCTTCAACACGACTACCCTGTTTTGACTTTCTATCCAATATGTGATTGGAAGCAATTGGGTAGTAATGTGGTTCAATACAGACTGAAAAAAAAAATCAAGATTATTGCTGATAGCAGCAGTAGTCCTTGAAACTTAGAAAACTTTTTAAGAATTTTTTATTACTTAGAAGCTGGCGCACACCTATAAATCCAGTGCCTTAGGAGGCTGAGGCCGGAGGACTGCAAGTTCCAGGTCTGCCTCAATAACTTAGTGAGGCCCTAAGCAACTCACTGAGACCCTGTCTCTAAATAAAATACAAAAGAGGACTAGGGATGTGGCTCAGTGGTTAAGTGCCCCCTGAGTTCAATCCCTAGTATAAAAAGAAAAAGAAAGAAATGTCATTTTAATTTATAAGCCCTAAAATTAATAACATTTCCTATGCTTGTAACAATTGCATGTTTTTAGGAGTTTTTTCAAAGTAGAATTTCATTTCTCTATTCTGCTCAAGAAAAATATTCACGTATTAAAACTTCTCTAGTTTATCAGACACTGAAAATATAAGGATGAATAAAATCTAATCTCTGCACTCAAGAGGGTAATATAAATCTTGATGTTAATTTTTACATATCACATTATACAAATTTCCAGTGGTTTAGGCTTAGGACTAAAAGGAAGTATTTAATTGGGGGAAATTAAAGCCCCAAGACAAGGCTTGAACTTCCTTCCTGAAATATTTCTGTTAATGCTGCCATGAAAAACACATTTGGTCTTGAATGTGATTCTTTTTGTGAAAGTGCAAATGGAATCATACATTAAAAGTTGGACATAGTGGGGGCTGAGACTGTAGCTCAGTGGTAAAGTGCTTGCCTCTTGTGAGGCACTGGGTTCAGTCCTCAGCACCACATAAAAATAAGATACTGTGTGTTCATCTACAACTAAATAAACATTTAAAAAAAATAGTTGGATGTAGGGCTGAGGTTGTAGCTCAGTGGTAGAGTACTTGCCTAGCATGTGTGAGGCACTAGAATCTATTCTCAACACCACATAAAAATAAATAAATAAAGGTGTTGTGTCCGTCTACAGCAAAAAAGTTGGGCATGATTTTTTTTATGTTTTGTAAATAGCAAATTATATTTAAATTGTGTTTGCAGGTTATGGAAAAGATGGACTTTGTTTTTTCCAAGGGATAGAAGTAAGACTTGTAAATTAAAGAAACAGGCATATTTTAGGTCAGCATAAACCTACAAGGAGATAATTCCCCCCCCAAATGGAAATAGTTGTATTCGTTGTTTATGTGTTCATTTTAAAAAGAAAGGGGGTGGTGACCCACACTTGTAATCCCAGCTACACAGGAGGCTAAGGCAGGAGGATGGCAAATTCAAGGCCAGCCTGGGCAACTTAATGAGATCCTATCTCAAAAAGGACTGGGAAGTGCTGGGAGTGTAGCTTAGTGGTAGAAAGCTTGCCTAGCACGTGTAGGCACTAGGTTCAATCCTCAGCACCACATAAAAATAAATAAATAAAATAAAGGTATTGTGCTCATCTACAACTAAAACGAAAAAAAAAAAAAAAAAGCAAGAAAGAAAACAAAAAGGGCTGGGGATGTAGCTCAGTGGTGGAGCACCCCTGGGTTCATTTCCCAGTACCAAAGAGGAAAAGAAAGGGATGTTCAATCCCCAGCACTGCAGAAAAAGGGGAAGAAGCAAAAAAGTATTAATTCTATTTTTTTTTCATTTCTTTTTTCCTATCTATTTATTTTTAGTTCTGGTTGGGCACACCACCTTTATTTTATTTATTTATTTATTTTTATGTGATGCTGAGGATTAAATCCAGCCCCTCACACATGCTAGGCGAGTGCTGTACCACTGAGCTACAACCCCAGCCCCTAATCCTATTTCTTAAAGAAAGTTTTTAATGGGTATTGTTCTTATTTTGTGTATATTTTTATTATATACAAATTTTATGAAACTGCCCTTTTCTTTTTTTTTTTTTTTAATTTTTTGTTGGTTATTCAAAACATTACATAGTTCTTGATATATCATATTTCACCCTTTGATTCAAGTGAGTTATGAGCTCCCATTTTTACCCCATATACAGATTGCAGAATCACATCAGTTACACATCCATTGGTTTACATATTGCCATACTAGTGTCTGTTGTGTTCTGCTGCCTTTCCTATCCTCTACTATCCCCCCTCCCCTCCCCTCCCCTCCCCTCTTCTCTTCTCTCTCTGCCCCCTCTACTGTCATTCATTTGTCCCCCTTGTATTATTTTTCCCTTTCCCCTCACTTCCTCTTGTATGTACTTCTGTATAACCCTGAGGGTCTCCTTCCATTTCCATGCAATTTCCCTTCTCTCTCCCTTTCCCTTCCACCTCTCATCCCTGTTTAATGTTAATCTTCTTCTCATGCTCTTCGACCCTACTCTGTTCTTAGTTACTCTCCTTATATCAAAGAAGACATTTGGCATTTGTTTTTTAGGGATTGGCTAGCTTCACTTAGCATAATCTGCTCGAATGCCATCCATTTCCCTGCAAATCCTATGATTTTGTCATTTTTTAATGCAGAGTAATACTCCATTGTGTATAAATGCCACATTTTTTTTTATCCATTCATCTATTGAAGGGCATCTAGGTTGGTTCCACAGTCTTGCTATTGTGAATTGTGCTGCTATGAACATCGATGTAGCAGTGTCCCTGTAGCATGCTCTTTTTAGGTCTTTAGGGAATAGACCGAGAAGGGGAATAGCTGGGTCAAATGGTGGCTCCATTCCCAGCTTTCCAAGAAATCTCCATACTGCTTTCCAAATTGGCTGCACCAATTTGCAGTCCCACCAGCAATGTACAAGTGTACCCTTTTCCCCACATCCTCGCCAGCACTTGTTGTTTGACTTCATAATGGAAACTGCCCTTTTCATAACATAGTATGAACATTTTTCTGTGTCAATAAATTTACATCTACAACTTTAATAGTTAAAAACTTTCATTATGTAGGAACCCCATTATTTAAACATACCAGTCATCTTTTTAACTCCATGTTGTTTATAATTTTTCTGATGTAAATATTGGTGTGGCTGTTTTTACAAATATAACATTTCCCATAAGATAAATGTTTAAAAGTATAATCCCTGCATTATGTACACTTCTTAAGTATTAAAATGTAATGTCAGCTGGTCATGGTAGTACATACCTGTAATCCTAATTACTCTGGAAGCTGAGGCAAGAGGATCTCAATTTTGAGGCCATCCCTGGCAATTTAGAAAGTCCCTGTCTAAAATTAGGAAGTAGAAAGGTCCAAGGACATAGCCAGTGGCAAAGCACCTCTGTGTTCAGTCCTTCAGACAGCAGGAAAAGAAATTAAAATGTAATGTCCAATTACCCTTCAAAAAGCTTGCTTTTGCAATGGCACCCACCTGTAATCCCAGAAACTCATGAGGCTGAGGAAGGATGATCACAAGTTCAAGTCCATTCTCGGCAATTTTGCAAGACCCTATCTCAAACAATAAAAAGGACTACAGATCGTTAGTTCAGTGGTAAAGCATCCCTGAGTTTGATGCCCAGGTCCCCCCCTCCCAAAATTGCTTTTGTTTACATTCCTGTCAAAATGAGAGTGTTCATTTTTCCTTACGTTCAACAACACTAATTATTAGTAGTATTCTCATCTTTGCTAATTTGATGATTAGGTGAAAAAGGAAATCTAGTTTTAACTTGCATGTCTTACCTATTTTTTTTTTTTAACTTTCATTTCGTTGATTACTAGTAAGGTATTGAGTGTCTTTTCATGTGTTTATTGACCAGTAATATGAATGTATTAGCTTCTGTTTTCTATGTTTCATATTTCTCACTTCACACATCTTTCTGGAATATAATTTGATATAAAGCAGCATTCTACAATTCTAACTATTTTTAGTCAAATGGTTAACAAGTTATCACAGTGCCATTTATTTAAAAACCAAGGAAGTATATCCTCTACTTCAGTGCACAGACAAGGTGTCAACAACAACAACTAAATCAACTTCATGGTCAAAAAAGTGGGAAAAATCAAACCAAAAACAGTTAAATGAATTTTTTATTCTCAAATCTTTTCTAGCCTCCAATGTGCTTGTGTGTATTATAAATCTCTAATAAAAGAGTTTTAGGATTTAGCATTTCTCCAACTTTTTTAACTATATAGTCTTTTTTCTTTTTTCTTATCTATGCTACTGAGCTATCTAGTATACTAGCTACTGGTTACATGTGGTTTGTTTTGGGTTTGGTTTGGTTTGGTTTTGGTACTAGGAATTGAAAACAGAGATGCTTTACCACTGAGCTAAGTCCCTAGTCGTTTTTTATTTATTTATTTTTTTTAATTTATTTATTTTTTAGTTTTCGGCAGACACAACATCTTTGTTTGTATGTGGTGCTGAGGATCGAACCCGGGCTGCACGCATGCCAGTCGAGCACGCTACCACTTGAGCCACATCTCCAGCCCCCGTTTTTTATTTTTTGAGACAGGATCTCACTAAGTTTCTGAAGCTGGCCTTGAACTTGTGATCCTGCCTCAGCCTCCTGAGTTGCTGGTATTACAAGTATGCACCATTGCAACTGTCCACATGTGGCTATTTAAATTTTTAATTTTAATTAAATAAAATAATTAGGTTCCTCAGTCACACTGATCACCTTTTTAAGTACTCAGTAGCCACATGTGGCTAGTTACTACAGTATTGAACATTGCAGATAAAGAACAGTTCCATTTTCACAGGAAGTCCTCTTGAACAGCACTGCTATAGTGTTCCGTGGAACTCACTGAAAACACTAGAGCAATCCATAATTTCTCCCATTGATTTGTAATGGCTCCACCAATATATTTTAAATTTCTGACATATGCATTGGTTTGTTTTGATTCTTTTCTACATTGGTTTGTTTTTATATTGCTCCTTGATTTATCTTTTTTCTGTTCCAATATCACATAGCTAATTGTGAGTCAAACTCCTAACAGAAACGAAGAATTCTTACATAGAGTATAAAGTTAGATTTGAAGGAATAGTAAAGATTGTTATACTTCTAAATTTCTGTAAATGTAAACATTTGTTAGAATTTGATTCATAATATTGAGATCCATACTCCATTATTTATTCATTGATTCTACAATTATTTACTGACAAGTGCCTGACAAGCATTCAGGTCCTAGAGTTAGAATGGCAGACAAGGTCCCTTGTTCCCTTATTTTTTTTTTTTTTTTAATATTTATTTTCCAGTTTTCGGTAGACACAACATCTTTGCTTGTATGTGGTGCTGAGGATCGAACCCGAGCTGCACGCATGCCAGGCGAGCGCGCTACCGCTTGAGCCACATCCCCAGCCCTTGTTCCCTTATTTTAATGGAACTTTCACTCTTGCTTTAGAGAGGGAGGGAAAAAGAGAAAGGGGTAGAGTATATTCAACAAGCAAATATATGTATACATACATTTTTTTTAACTATTTAGTCACAAATACTGTACAAGGAATTGAAATTAGAGTGATAGAGAAGTAACTGGTGGTCTCCAGAGTAGACCTCTGTGAATAAGTAGCATTTAAACAGATCTAAAACCAAAAAAAAAAAAAAAACAGGTCTAAAACCAAGAGCAGTGATCTTTGTGCCTGTAATCCCAGCTACTCAGGAGGCTGAGGCAGGAAGATTGTGAGTTCCAGACTAGCCTTAGCAACTTAGTGAGACCCCCTCTCTAAAATAAAAAACAAAATAAAATAAACTGAGATATACCCAATAGAAGTTGCCAGACACTAGAAATTCCAGGCATAGCTAGTATACCAGCTCTCTGGTGGGAAAAAGCATGGTACAGCATGTTTAAGGAATAAAAATATGGATGTAACTAGGGTTATATGTGATCATAAAGAAGAGTAATGGTAGATGACACTGGGAAAGTAGCTTGTTACATGGGGTATATAGGGTTTTGTAAGCTAGAATAGGAAATTTGTTCCCCCTCCTTCCCCTGCCATATTGTAGGGAGCTAATACAAGGTCTTAAACTGGAGATAAACATGACCTAACTTAAAATTTTAAACAGTTGTTCTGACAGCTATATGGAGAATTTCCTGGATAATGAGTAGAGATGAGACTTGTTAGGCTAGGTCAGACAAGAAATGATCAATTTGACTAAGCCAATAGTAGTAAAAATGGAATATACTGGACAAATTCAGAACATTTTAGCTATAGAATCAACAGGATTTGTTATCAATTGGATAAAGGTATGAAGAGAATAGAAAACTCAAGGATGATGTTTATATTTTGCTAGGTTGTTTCCAGGCTGATTGTTACATGCAAAATTGCAACCATAAAACTACTGAATAGGGCTGGGGTTGTAGTTTAGTGGTAGAGCACCTTGTCTAATACATGTGAGGCCCTGGATTAGATCCTCAGCAGCATATAAAAATAAATTTAAAAAATAAAGATATTGTGTCCATCTACAAAAAAAATTAAAAGATACCACTAAATATACTTTGAATAAATTTGCTTAAGTAAATATCTTTCATACACATTTAAGCTGCAGAAGCAAAAGCTTGTACTCATGCCTTGATTTAATTATTAGGAATTTGATTCCTAAGAATTAGGGGTTTATATTACATCAATTGTGGACAAAAATTGGACTGTTCCACTAAGTATCCAAGATAGCAGAAGATAGTGAATTGAGAAAATTACCTGCCATAGGTGCAGAAGTTCTTTGGGAATCTCTTATTTTTTTTTTCAATTCATGTTGATTTTGCATGTTATTCTACAATAGGTGCATGTTTATGTTAATAATTAGAATGTTTTAAATTACTCACTAAAATATTTTGTCAATAATTAAGTTGTTTAGCCCTTGGCCCCTCAAACTGGTGAAATTTAACCTCTAGGAAGATGCACTGTGGTTATTCTATTTCTTGATGGTGGTTTGTTTGTTGATATCTGCTAGCACATAGTCACACATCCACTTAGAGAAGCACAGACCACATTTGTGAGCATTTGCAGTTTGATATAACTTGAAACAATAACCAAGGAAGTAAAAGAATTACATTTAGAAACTACTAAAAGCCTTTATAATCTTCACTTAAAATGAGTAGAAACACCGCACCCTGTGTTTATAAAAATATACCAAATGAAGCTGTTCCATGTGTTTTTAAGGGACATTTGAGAATAATTATGGGGAAAAATGAATGAAGGTTATAGTTCTCAGTATGTTTTTGTTTGTTTGTTTGTTTGTTTTGGTACTGGGGATTGAACTCAGGGCCTTGTGCATGTGAGGCAAGCACTCTACCAACTGAGCTATACCCCCAACCCCTCAGTATGTTTTCTGTTGGGCTTTACAGTAAAATAGACTTATCTGGATTTTACTACTTTATTCAACAACCAACAAGCAGATTTCCCCAGAAGTTATGAAAACTGTTGTAGACCTTATGAAATGCTTGTTAATGTAAGACCCTGATAAATTTTTGATATTACAAAATATTTATGTATATATCTACAAAATAGTTCTTTTTTTATATCCACTGCAATTAGTATTTTTAACATTTCTATTCATAAAACTCCAGATTGAAATAACAGTGCTGAGCGCAGTGAGCCACACCTGCAATCCCAGAAACTTGGAGAGGCAGAGGCAAGAGAGTAACAAGTTCAAGAGCAGACTCAGCAAATTAGTGAGGCCCTAAGCAACTTAGTGAGACCCTGTCTCAAAATAAAAAAGGACTAGGGGTGTAGCTCAGTGGTAAAGCATCCCTAGGTTCTATCCCTAGTACCCCACCCCCCCAAAAAAAGTAGCAGCAGCAAGAAATAATAGTAGCCTCTCTAGTTAAAGGTTACTTAATCTCCCCCAAATAGCCCCCAATGCACTATTAGTTCTTTGAAGTAACTTAAAAGCAATTCAACTTAGAAGTTTACAATAGATTGCATAACAGTAGTATAGAATAAGAAGCCAAGCACTAAAAATTTTAGACTTTATAGGCTACTCATCTTTGTCCTGATGGCTCAAGAGTAGTCAAAGGCAATATGTAAACAAATGATGATTTTTTTTTTCCAATAGAACTTTATTTACAAAAAAAACTGTCAGTGAGGGCTGGGGATGTGGCTCAAGCGGTAGCGCGCTTGCCTGGCATGCGTGCGGCCCGGGTTCGATCCTCAGCACCACATACAAACAAAGGTGTTGTGTCCGCCGAAAACTAAAAAATAAATATTAAAAAATTCTCTCTCTCTCTCACTCTTTAAAAAAAAACTGTCAGTGACCCGAATTTGCCCTGTAGGCTATATTTGTTAATCCTTGGACTAGAAAATTAGAATTCTTCAGGATTTTTTTAAAATAAGACAGCAGGCCATGCTGGTGGTACATGCCTATAGTCCAGCAACTCAGGAGGGTAAGGCGGAGGATTGCAAGTTCAAGCCAGCCTCTGCAACTCGACAAGACCCTTTCTCAAAAAGAAAATAAAAAGGGCTAGGGATGTAGCTCAGTGGTAGGGTCCCCTGATTCAATCCCCAGTACTGCTAAAAGGGAAAAAAAAAAAAATTGACAAAGATGAAAGCTTAGACTTAAGGGTTGTGGAAGCCAGCCTCAGCAACTTAGCAAGGCCCTAAGCAACTCAATGAGACCCTGTCTCTAAATAAAATATAAAAAAGGGCTGGAGTTGTGAGTCAGTGGTTAAGCACCCCTGGGCTCAATCCCTGGTACCAAAAATAAAAACAAAAACCCTCTACTCCTACATAAAGATCATATATGCTCTTTAAAATGCCCATAGATGATTATCCTGTTTCCTTGGCTAGAACCAATATTTATTCCATCTAAACCCCTCAGTTTACAGATATGAACCTGAGACTCAGATGAATTGTTTTATTCAGAGTCAAACACTGATTAATTGCAAATATGAACTGAATCCCAGATCTTCAAGCTCCCAGCCTAATGTTTTTCCTACTGAACTAGCAGCTTCTTCCCTTAATTATATCAGCAGGTAATCAGAATGGCTCCTTTTTTTTTTTTTTTTAAGAGAGAGGGAGAGAGAGAGAGAGAGAGAGAGAATTTTAATATTTATTTTTTTTTTAGTTTTCGGCAGACACAACATCTTTGTTTGTATGTGGTGCTGAGGATCGAACCCGGGCCGCACGCATGCCAGGCGAGCATGCTACCGCTTGAGCCACATCCCCAGCCCAGAAAGGCTCCTATTTAATTGTTAATTTTCCCTTTTAGTTTTTATTTTTATTTTTATTACCTTGCTTTTTTAACAAAATATTAAAGTAGTATACATCTTAAAGATTTCAAGATTAATATGAAAGAAATAGTTCTCCTACTAAAACTAAATCTGTTTAGAGAAGTGATCTACACTCTGAACTTAAAATTAGCTTCATTTAGCTACAGATGTTGAAAGATACAATAAACTAAACCTTGTAAATCACAGGGTTTGTGTATACGGATAACATATTAATATTATTGTTTTACTCTCAGGTTGAGAGAACAATTTTCTCTGGAGTTAGCATTTCTCTTCTTCCTCTTCACCCAACTCCGCCGCCCCCCCCCCCCCACACACACACACACACACTCACACCCTTTCTAGTGCTGGGGATTAAATCCAGGGCCTCCTGCATGTTAAGCATACACTCTACCACTGAGCTACTCTGCCAGCCCCGCATTCACTCTTATATCAAAGATAAAGCACAAGAGCACAGTCATGCCAGGGATCTATCTTTGATGACTTTGTGGCTTTATATAAAGAGACAAATGCTTTATTTTCAAGATTTTTAGGGCTCATCATTACCACTCCAAATACAAGGAATAGGGAAGAAAACAAGAGCCTATTATATACCAGACAACATAGCTGAATGTTTTCACTCATATTTTTAGTTCATCTGGCAATACTATACAAGTTTTTTTACTACCTCATTTTACAGTCCTGGAAAAATGATAAATTTTCCCAGGGTCACATAGATAGCAAGTAGCAAAGTCAGAGCCTAGACCCAAAGCTTCCTAGCCTCAAAACAAAATTGTAGGATTTTACTAATAGAACTTCATGAGGAAGTCATTGTCTCCCCCTACCTCAATTCAGTCATCTTTCTTGCTACTCCTCCAGTCTAACCATCTACCAATACCAAACACACAGGTCTATTAATTCTAAAGAGATTCATCATGAACAACACAGGAAAACAGAAAGCCAAAGTAATAGTAGAATTGTTACAGACAATAAGTAAATTTTAGGAGGCCTCATTTCTCTCTTTTTCCCCTAATCTGTAGATTCTGACTCCCTTTTACTAATGTTACATTTATATGTCTTACATTTATTGCAACTCAGATATGCCATGAACAATGCTCATAATATAGAAAGGAGGTATTCCTGGGGTGGATGTAAATGGTTCTTTTCTTAGAACCATTTTCTTTTCTTAGGTTCCTGTCTATCCCATCCCACTAATAATGTTATCATCAGCTTCCCAGTCACCCCAGCTGAAACCCACAGACTGTTTCTTAATTACCACCTTCTTCTTATCACCTATTAAGTCTTACTGATTCTCTGTAGCATCTTTTCCTCCTTGCCTTTCCATTCCTACTACCTCTTCTCCACTTTTAGGTCATTACCTCCCACATTTACTTTCTCTTTTTAACAGGGTCTTACTAAGTTACTTAGGGCCTTGCTTAGTTGCTAAGGCTCGCTTTGAACTTATGATTCTCCTGCCTCGGCCTCCCTAGCTGCTAGGATTGACTATAACCATCAATTCCACTGCAGCCAACAAACATTTACTTTCAATAAAAATCTAATTGATCTCTGCCTTCAATTTCTCTCCCTATCGATTAATTCCATATATTATAACTGAATTCTTAATCTTCCCTAAGCATTGACTTAGCCATTAATAGCACCTATTTCCTCCAGTATAAATTCTAAACTCCTTCACATGAAATTGAGTGCTACATCTCTTAGCTTCTAATAATCTTCCTCTAACCCTCACTTACACTCCACCCTTACCTACATTCCACCTAATCCCACTTCATTCCAGCCACACTGGACTACTCAAGATTCTCTCCACACTTAGAGGCACTTTCCTGGTTCTCTACCACCTTAATGCCCTTCTCCATGCATCCAATTCCACTTGCCCTTCAAGAGCCCACTTTTATGCCACTGTCTCCTTGAATCTTTTCCTAGACTGGGCACTTAAAAAAAAAAAAAAAAACCCTCTTAGCCAGAAGTAACTTTTCCTTCCAAGTTTCCATATGTTTTATTTGTGTCTCCTACTGGTTTCCTCCATCGTTGACTGTAAGCATCTTTGTATCACCCACAACACCTAATATTAGGTGCTCAGAAGGTGTTTATTGACTAAAAGAATTGTGTATGCAATATGTGTTCCTTAAAATAGGTTTAAACCCAGTGAATTTTAGAACTGTGGCTATTTCATTCTCATTCTGTACTTTTAGCCCCTAGCACATGGGAAGCATTCAGTAAATATTTGTTAAATTAAATAATTTATGAGTATTGGAGTATAAATTTCTTGATCACATGATAGACATCTAAAAATACTTTGGGATTTTTTTAAAAACCTTAATTACTAGTTTCTTTACTTTATATTGACAAATACCATATGATAAAAATTGTGTATTAATAGTTTCACTTTACAGAAGAGAAAATTCAGTAGTTTATTCATGATCACATAGCCAGTGAGTAACAGAACTGAATCTAAAATTCAAGTCTTTAGATGAAATGTTTAGAGCTCATGTTCTTTGCTGAGAGGGGTTTGGCCAAAGGCTAATTTAGTTTTCTTTGCATTAGTGTTTTGGGAGTTTAATTATTATATTCATGCTGTATGAAATAGAATTAGGGTTTTGATTAATCCTTTATTTGCGTGCTAGATGTTTTAAAACTCAAGACAAAACACAACTCTTTTTTTTTTTTTTTTTTTTTTTGTGTGTGTGTGTGTGTGTGGTGCTGGAGGTCCAACCCCGGTCCTCCTCACACACAATAGGCAAACGCTACCATTGAGCTGTCTCCCAGCCCACAAAAATTGTTTTTGAAAATATTCACTCTGCCTATGGACACTCCCTCCAAGGTGAGATGATTGTACTCAAGCTCTCTTCTCTTTGTAAGCTCCTATCTCCAGCTGGCTGTAAAGGTGCAGATCTGATTTCAGCTAGCAGCATAGAGAACAGGTCCCTGGGTATTTGCCAAGCTGTGCAGTCTGGTACTCATACTATACAGTATTCATTGAAAGCATGGGGAGTGGGGTTCTGTATCTAGAAGCCTTGCTTGACCCACATGTAGACATTTCCCTTTGTATTAATATACTCTTAGATTAAGACAGATCAGCAAACTGAGTACCTGATCTCCACCAAATTGCTTTTACTGAATTGCCATTTGCTCATTTGCTGTCAGGCTAGATATTAAGGATCATTGTAAGAAAAACCTTACCAAACTATTGCAGCCATCATGCCCCATATTTATGGACATTTTGGTTAAGATACACTGTGTTGACTTTTATAAAAATTCCATGAGAAAAAATATCTGATCTTAATACAAAGAAATCTTTTACCTCTTCTATGCAATTGCCTTGTTTTTACCTCATGAATATTGTGAATGTTTAACTTAACTCTCTCTGGTTAGTTGCCAAAAACCTTAGAGCCAAATTTGTGGCTCACCCATGATAAATATGCTCTATGCCTCGTTAACTTTGTTCCTGGCTCCAGTTTATATCACTGCTCTGGTTATTCTTTTTTCATTCCTTCTTAAGAAAATTTTAATTCATACCATCTTATTTATGTATAAATACATATTTTTCATTAACAGCTATATATTATTTCTGCAGTAGTTCAAATCATGATATACCATGTGTACATGATACTCCTTTTTTTAATTTATTTTTTTGGTGGACACAACATCTTTATTTTATCTTTATGTGGTGCTTAGGATTGAACCCAGCACCCCGCGCATGCCAGGGGAGCGTGCTACCTCTTGAGCCACATCCCCAGCCCTGATACTCCTTAGTTACTTAATTTACTCTAGATTTTTTTTCTTGAAGTGTATATTTATTTTTTTATATAGGTTTTGGCATGGTTTTGATTACATAAAAATAATTGTCACAAAATTGCATGTTTTAATAGTGTAACCAAATGGCAAAATAACTGGTCTAATGGTAGAATTAATTAAATTGGCATCATAATTCTAGCCCTGTCTTTTACAGGAGTACTATTGTTATCTTATAATATGCTTTGTATGGTACAAATGCAGTTATCTGATCCTTGACAAAAGATGCCAAAAACATACATAGGAGTAAAAATAGCCTTTTTAACAAATGGTGCTGGGACAACTAACTGGTTATCAATATGTATAAGAATGAAACTAGACCCTTACCTCTCTCCCTGAACAAAAATCAACTAAAAATTGGTTAAACACTTAGGGTCAGGGTTGTGGCTCAGTGGTAGAGTGCTTGCTTAGCATGCATGAGGCACTGGGTTCGATACCCAGCACCACATAAAAATTTTTTAAAAACATAGAAATAAAGATATTGTGTCCATCTACAACTAAAAAATACATATTAAAAAAATTTAATGGATTAAGCACTTCAGAATTAGGCCAGAAAGGATGCAACCCCTAGAAGAAAACATAGGGTCAACACTCCAGCCTTTAGGCACAGGCAATGACTTTCTCATTCAGACCCATAAAGCTCAGGAAATGATGCCAAGGGTTAATAAATGGGACAGCATTAAATTAAAAAGCTTCTGCATAACAAAGGAAACAATTAGGAATCTAAAAAGATAACTTACAGAATGAGAGGAAATTTTTGCTACTACTCTTCTGATAGGATTAATATCTAGAATATATAAACAGCTCAAAAAACTTTATACCAAAAAAATCAAATAACCCAATTAATAAATGGGGAAATTAATTAAAGACACTTCTCAAAAAAAGAAATACAAATGACCAACAAATATATGAAAAAATGTTCATTGTCATTAACAGTTATGGAAATGAAAATCAAATCTAAACTGAGATTTCAACTCACTCCAGTTAGAATGGCAGTCATCAAGAATACAAAAATAATAAGTGCTGAAGAGGATGTGGAGAAAAAGAAACACTGTGACACTTTTGGTGGGATTGTAAATTAGTACAACCATTATGGGAATCAGTATGAAGGTTCCTCAAAAGACTTGGCATGGAACCACCATATGACCCAGCTGTACCTCTCCTCAGTATTTATCCTGAGGAATTAAGATCATCATACTACAGTGATACATGCATACACATGTTTATAGCAGCACAATTCACAACAGCCAAGCTATGGAACCCAGTCTAGGTGTCTTATCAACAGATGAATGGGGGGCAGGAATGTGTTATATATACACAGCCATTTCAAAAAATGAAATTACTGCATTTGCAGGAAAATGGACGGATCTAGAGACCATCATGTTAAGAAAAATGAGTCAGACTCAGAAGGTTAATGGTCATATGTTTTCTCTCATGTGGAAATTTAGAGAGGAAAAACGAAAATAAAGGTGGGGCAGATCTCCTTAAAAGTCAAAAGGAGATCCATAAAGGAGAGAGACCAAAAACTGGAAGGTGGGAGGAAGGGAGGATGTGTTGGGAAGTGAAATTGGCCAGATTATATTGTTATATTGTATACATATATGATGATGTAATAGTAAATCCCATCAATATGTACGACTGGCCTGGCATGGTGGCTGGGGAAGCTGAGGCAGGAGGATCATGAGTTCAAAGCCAGCCTCAGCAAAAGCGAGGCACTAAGCAACTGCCTCTGAGTTCCAACTCCAGTACCCCCAAAAAATGTACAACTGAAATGCCCCAATAAATGTGGGGCTGGGGAAGATATTGTGTTGCCAGGTCAATGCATAGCAGTTAACTGTTAATTCTGTTGAGTCTGTAGGTTCAACTGTTATGTCATCTTCTACATTCACCAGACCTGTTGCCTTTTTTTTTCTCCCTGGCTTGAGTCAAGCATATTTATCCCACCAGACTTTTTGCTTTTGCTGTAGGTTAGTCTTTCTATCATTTGTACAAGATGATATGTAAAAATGTTTATTCCCAAATCTCATTTGCTTTGATTGACTTGGACTTCTCTCTGGATTTTCTGAGTACCTTACTAATATCATCCAATTTATAATATAAATATTATTTGTATGACTTTTTAAACTCTTTTGGTACTATCAAGTAAATTATTTGTCCTTTTCTACAACTCTCTGAGGTGTGTAAGGCAAATAGATGCCCTTTTTACTGATGACAGAAACAAGGACAAAATCATTTAATTGCTCAAAATAATACTAGGAAATCAATGGTAAAACTAGGGCTAGACTCAGTTCTCCTGATTCCTATGTTGTATTTACCTTTCAAAAAGTTAAAAGAAGGGGTTGGTATTGTGGCTCAGTGGTAGAGCACCTGCTTCACAATGTGAGGCACTGGTTTTGATCCTCAGCACCACATAAAAATAAATAAATAAAATAAAGATATTGTGTCCATCTACAAGTAAAAAATATATTTTAAATAAAGAATTTCTAACTTACATTATAAGTGTTACATAGTCTTTATCCTGACTCTGAGGTTAAAGATGAGAAATGAGCAAAGACATATCATTTATGCTCATAGCTGGGCAGAATCAGGGATAAATTTCATTACTCTCATTATTTTCTGTTCTTGAAATTACAGTTCCTTTTAACTACAACTCTAACCACTGTTACTTTCCATTATGGAAGGAAGAAGCAATATTTTACCTCTTGAAAAGTAATGTTGAAATAAAAACTGTTTCCCTTGATAATTAGTGATTTTTCCTTCAGGCCCTTTAAAGTTATCTTTTTTAAAATAATTTTTTAGTTATAGATGGACACAATATCTTCACTTTATTTATTTTTATGTGGTGCTGAGTATCAAACCTAGTGCCTCACACATGCTAGGCAGGTACTCCACCACTGAGCCATAACCCCAGCCCCTAAAGTCATCTTTAGAAAACTAAAGTTAAAAGAAGGAGTTGGGGCTGTAGTTCAGTGGTAAAGCGCCTGCCTCACACATGTGAGGTGCTGGGTTTGATCTTCAGTACCACATAAAAATAATAACTAATATAACAACTAATTTGTTGTTCGTATCATGCATATTTACTGAAGAGCCACTGCTGTGGTATTTGGTAAAAGATTAGCTATGATTTTAACCAATGTTTGCCAATATTTGCATTAAAATAGAAAATTAAAATTTCATACTTTCTGTCTGCATGGAAAAATGCCAAAGTTTTAATTCTAATTGTTCATATACAACACATAAGCTAAAGTTTCTTGAGTGTTTACTCTTAGCCAGGCATTATTGCTAAACACTTTATGTTTACCGTAACCCTATAAAAGTAGCTACTATTTACATCCTGGCTTTATTTTCAACAGTAAATATTGTCTTCTGTCTCTCCTTCAGCTCCTGGAATTTCTGAGCAGCACTGGTCAGTACAAAATGGACCCTGTAGTCTTGAGTTATATGGACAGTCTTCTGCGGCAATCAGATGTCTCACTATTAGATCCTCCAAGCTGGCTCAATGACCATATTATTGGATTTGCCTTTGAGTACTTTGCCAACAGTCAGTTTTGTGACTGCTCTGACCACGTCTGCTTCATCAGCCCTGAAGTCACCCAGTTCATCAAATGCACTAGCAGCCCATCAGAAATTGCCATGTTCCTTCATCCCCTGGACCTTCCCCACAAGAAAGTTGTATTTTTAGCCATCAATGATAACTCTAATGAGGCAGCAGGGGGAACCCACTGGAGTTTGTTAGTTTATCTTCAAGATAAAAATAGCTTTTTTCATTATGATTCCCATAGCAGAAGCAACTCATTTCATGCAAAGCAGGTAGCAGAGAAACTGGAGGCTTTCTTAGGCAGAAAAGGAGACAAACTGGTCTTTGTGGAAGAGAAAGCCCCTGCTCAACAAAACAGCTATGACTGTGGGATGTACGTGATATGTAACACTGAGGCTTTGTGTCAGAACTTCTTTAGGCAACAGCCAGAATCACTACTGCAGCTACTTACCCCTACATACATCACAAAGAAGAGGAAAGAATGGAAAGATCTCATTGCCAGACTTGCTAAAAATTAGCTATTGAAGAATATCTGTGACTTTTGAAGTCTCCTCTTTCTACCCTTCCCCATTTATTGAATGACCCCAGTCTCAGTGCCTGAGGGAAGATGCCTGGTAGAGGAAGCTTAATTTTTTTTTTTTTTTAAGAATGTCATCTTCTGCATTATCCTAGTGGAAAGTTTCACGTTAACCCTGACTTGAGAGCAATATATTCTGTGAAAATGTCTTGAAGTTATGCACCAAAACCTTAAAACAATCTTAACATTTAATATACATGAGGTTCAAATAAGACTTGTGTTTTTATTGGTGTAAAATTAATTCACTTGGTCTCTCTTATCCACATAGGCTTATTCCAAAGGAAAAACAGTCATCTGTAAAACAAATCAAGTATATATGAAACATAGAGGAATGCAAGAGAATCATAGAAGAACCAAAAACTTGTTGCATGGCCTACATAATTAAAGAGTTCCATTTGTTGGAAACAGATCAAGGCCTAACTTAATTAATAGTATGAGAATCAGTTTTTCATCTCAGTGATATCTTCCATTCACTGTGCAAAGACTTTCCTGACTATCAGCATAATCTTTGCAAATATTTGATAAAAATGATGTTAGCCCATCTTGCTCCATCTGATACCTGGAATGCTCTAAGAAGGGAAATCTTGAGTATCTTTGTTAAAATAAATGGCTGTGGTGGATCTCTTAGTTTGCTCAGTAGACTTGCCACTCTAGATTGATAACAGCTTTTCTTTGCCTTGTTAGTCATACACACATTCTCTCCTTATGTCCAAAGGTCTTTGGTTCTAAAACTATAGCTGATAACTCCCCAAGATACCAGTTATTTCAGATAAATACTTTTGATTTTTGATAGCTATGGTTTTTACTCTATCCTTAATTTCACAGAACTGTCTTCAGTTATATCATGGTGATTTCAGGACTATTATCATGTCTGAAATTTAAAGTTGGTTTGTTTTCTAAATAGGAAGAAGAGTGATCTTTCTCAACCCACACACTTCATTCAAAATGCAGACAATGTAATTTTTAAAATGGGGAACCAAAAACAAAAATACTATTCACCCAAAACCACTGATGTGTTTTTTTCAGTTGTTTCAAATAATTAACAATCAGATGATGAGTTGAATACACATATTAATTCTGTTCCTCATGAGAATTAGATTGCAGTACCTAGGGGACTCAAACTAAAGATTAGCTTCAGCTATGAAACTTCTTTCAACTACCTAACCCTGCCCCCAACTCTTAATGGCCCCAAATAACCTCACCACCCAGTGACCACAGAGGCAGTAACTCAGTTCCTTTTAGCCAAGAAGGGGAAAACACAGTAAGTGTAAACATACAGAGGTTATATAGCTGGCCTGAGTGAATGGGAGTTGAAACCAAAAGTCAAAGAGAAAACTACAAAAGTTTCCACTTTAGATCATTATGTTTTAGATAAAAGAGAGACCTAATAAAAGAGGGAGACAACAAAAAGATTAGGAATTGGCTGTCAACCATAGAGTGAAATAGTGGGGGACAGCAAGAAGAATAAATAATGTAAGTTGCTGATAGGCAACATTTGTAATTGTGGCTAAAGATAAGAAAGCAATTTATTTTGGTGACTCAAAAATTTTGAGTTAGGAAGCTAGTCTAGACTATGAAAGAGTTAAATCTCTGAGAAAACTTGTCTTTCTGATAATGCAAAATATGTTTGTTTAAATGCCAGACTGTCTCCCATTTGAGAGTTAATGTATAATGGGAGCAGTCTTCCTAATTCTCTGATTCATCACAGAAATAAATTATTTTTGAACTATACCAATAAGACTTTTTAAATCTAAGGTCTCTTTTATAAATACCTAGCAATGAACCTATAAAACTTTGGAGTATGTCTTTTGTAAATATTGCCATTATAAATCACAGGAAAATTTAAGAATTGACTTGTATTTACTAGGTAACTATAAAAAGCCCTGAAATTATGCACCAGCTTGACCATAAACTAATAAATGTTACATGATACAAAATATATTTTTGGCTGGTATTTTACTCCATTTTTAGAATCAAAATGATACACAATGCAAAATTCAGCTTCAAAATTCTCAAAAGGAAAGTAGGTTATTCAAAACTGAGTTAAGCTTTCAAATATTCTTTTGTATTATACCATGAATATATTCACATTTGTCCAAGTGTAGATTTCAGTGTAAAATTAAGAACAGTCACCATATGTAAATTTAACTGTAGACAATGGTTAAAAATATTTTTTACTTATTTCAAATATGTACATCACTGTGTTTTCTAATTATTACTGTCTAAAACACAAATATCTCTGCCCTTGGCTAGGTATCTGTTGAAGTTCACAAGCATTGGTCCTAACTAGCTCAGAATAATTTAAAAATTACAAGTGGATTATATTTCTGACAGGTACCTTATTATTTTGACTATACTATAATTTTTAGTATATCCATATTGACCTTATGTTTTAGTAATAGGCATCCCATTGAAATGGCAAAGAAGAATTCTCAGTCTCATGGTTATTTACTCATAACTGAAAATGCATTTTTTTCTTTCACAGAAAAGGAGAAAATAATTACAGAATTTACATGGTGTAGTATTAGAACAGTAAATGTTTTAATCAACTCTAAGCCCTGCCTTATAAACTTAAAACCTCAGGCAAGTTTGAGATTAAGAGCCTTATCTACAAAATAAAGACAGTCTGTCTATGCAGGTACTATCATATGTAAAGCATATGATAGATACTCAAGCCTTATTTCCCTTTTATCCTACTCTCCAATTTTATTTTAAGACTATAGCAAGTTTGAAAACGTAGTTTTATGTTACCATGCAACTAAACAGCTATTAGAAAAAAGGGCCTGATAAAAATATTATTAGGTACGAAAAAGAAATTTATTCAAGGATAGTAAATAGCATCAAGTAACCTTTATATCACTATAATGTGCAGGATACTTTATACATGTGTACACATGCATACGCACATAAATGCATCTTAAGGTATATAAAGTCCCTTGAACATTATAAAGGTTATACACAAACAAAATCTCATTTAATTCTCTTTTTTTCTAATTGTTTGTGTTCTCAGTTTATGAATGAGAAACTCAGTCACATTGCTTCCATCTCGCCTTCTCACACTTTCCACCTGCTCCTTTCTCCTCTAAGAATATAGTGGCAAGAATCCCTCGCTTGAACATTTTAAATGTAATCTTGCTTCACTTTCTATATTTCATGTATTCTGGTATATTGCAGAAACCAATAATGAGAAATTATTTCAACTGCTAGGCAGCAGGACCTATATAATAACTGACTTTGTTTTATACATTAGGTCATATTTGGATCAGATCCTTGTATCAACCTATTGATCCAAGGCACTTTAAAAGCCCTACATTGTATTTCCTGTATTAAATCACCTTTCATATTCCATGTACATAAAAGATGGAAAGTGAAACAAAAACAGTGTGGAGAACCCCATTAAAAAAAAAAAAAAGCCTTTAGGAATTGCATTGCATCAAAAAAATCAGGACTAAGCAAAGATGGAGTGCACTGCACAAAAGTGGAAAAATTGATCAATAAGTACCAAAATGAGGTTGAAATTCCACTAAGGAAAACCCACTTAAATGAAATGTTCTAATGCAGGGGAAAACTAGCATTCCAGAGTGTCAAAGGAAGTCAAAGACTTCCTCCTCAAATCTGCAAAGTCCTCACCCCACCCTCACTCTCCTACTTTAAAGAGAAAAAGAAGGCACCAGAGATGAACTCCTCAAACTTTCCTGACAACAGATCTACAAACTTAACTGTGTCTATACTGATCTTTTTTTATTATTTATTTTGTAGTTGTGGCTTTGTTTTATACATTAGAACAGCATGCCTTTATTTTTTTTTTTTTTTTTTTTAATGCGGTGCTAAGGATCGAACCCAGTGTTTCACACATGCTAGGCAAGCACTCTGCCACTGAGCTACAGCCCCAGCCCCTCTATACTGGTCTTGAAGCCTTCACTTCTCTTCCAGAGACCCTCAGAGTTAAGGCTAATTCCTCCATCTGTGCACAGGGATCTTGTGCAAACAATTCCTTCACACATCTGTCAACATCCTCTACTGGCTCCTTTCCACCAGCATTTAAATGTGTAAAATCTCCCCATCTTTCCCCATGTCTCCTCTACTGACCTTTGGCTTCCTTCCCTTCATGGTCAGATCTACAGTGTCTATAATCAGTATTACAATGCCTCACCTCCCTTCCCACTTCTCAACCCACTTTAGCCTGGATTCTGCCCCCATTACTCCACACAAAAATATTCTAAGATCACTAGTCCTTATTTTATTAGGCCTCCTAGCAACATTAAACCCTCCTTTTCAAACCACTCTTCCTTTAACTGATGTGAAACCTTGTTTTGTCTTCCTTCTCTGATCACTATTTGCCAGCTTCATTTTCTTCTCTACATCATATAGTTCTCTTCTCACTGTACCCGATTTCTAGGCTCTCCCATTCACTCCCATGGTATGACAGATTAGGTACTTCAGACCTTCTCTCCTGAACTCTCCCCAACTTCAACCTGTACATCCATTTATCTATATACTGGACACCCTCACTTGGGTATTTCATAATATTCTCAAACACAACAAATCCCCCAAACTCATCTTCCCCCGTCAAACCTACCGCTCCACCCAGTTCTAGGTAGAAATCTAGAAGCCGTCCTTCACTATTTCTCTCACAGACTTCACATCTATCAACCTTCTAATCCTGTTGATTCTACATCACAAGTATCCTTTATTTATTTGTTTATGTGGTACTGAGGATTGAGCCCATTGGTACTTTACCACTGAGCCACATCCCCAGCCCTTTTTATTTTTTATTTTAAGATAGGGTCTCATTAAGTTGCCTAGGGCTTTGCCAGATTACTGAGGCTGTCTTTGAACTTTTGATCCTCCTGCCTCAGCCTCCCCAGTCTCAGGCCTGTGCTACCACACCCAGCACAAGTATCCTTTAAATCCATGTATTTCTCTACAGTGCCACCACTTGAACCCAACTATTCTCTCTCTTCTGGACTGCAGCAACAACTTCAAATTGGTCTCCCAGGGTTCACTCTCCCCACCCACTCTACATTCTGCCAGTACCTTCAATAAAGCATAATCTGGTACTTCCCTTCTTTTGCTTCTTCGAATGCCAGCTCACTCTTATTTTCGATGGGTGCCCTTTTTCCTTTTTCCTATTTGCTATTCTGTCCCTCTCTTTTTTCCATACTCCTCAAAAGGGAACTGATATAGTCTCTCCCTAGGGAAATCTTTTGTTTTTGTTTTTTGTTTTTGGAGGGGGGGGGTGTTTTGTTTAGGTTTTTTTTTTTTTTTTTTTTTGTACCAGGGATTGAACCCAGGGGTGCTTAACCACTGAGCCACATCCTCAGCCATTTTTATTTTTTATGTTGGGACAGGGTCTAAGTTGCTTTAGGCCTCGCTAAATTGCTGCAGCTGTCTTTCAATTTGCAATCTTCCTGCCTTGGCCTCCAGAGCCACTGGGATTACAGGTGTATGCCACTGCACCCAACCCTAAGGGAAATCTTGCTTGATGTACCAGATCAGTTTACTTTCTTGTTGATTGCCTGGCATCATGAATCCTCTCAATCCTCTCAATGGTGTTGTGTCTCTTTCCAGCTACACTCTTAAGAGCCAAGGAGGCCAGGGACCAGGTCTCACATCTTTTTTTTTTTTTTCTTTTTAAATCTTTTTTGTAGTTGTAGATGGATAATACCTTTATTTTATTTGTTCATTTTTTTTTATTGTTGGTTGTTCAAAACATTACATAGTTCTTGATATATCATCTTTCACACTTTGCTTCAGTGGTGCTAGTGATCGAACCCAGTACCTCACATGTGCTAGACCAGCGCTCTGCCACTGAGCTACAGCCCCCACCCCAGGTCTCACATCTTTACCCTGCTGCTTAATACAGTGTCTAGCATATAGAAACTCATTATTATTTGTTGAATGGATAAATGATATAAAAGCTATTTATTAAAGAAAAACAGTCAAATTCCTTCCATGGCATAGCAGCAAAAATCAAAATGTCATAATCAGTGTAACTTTTCAAGATTGTGTAACAGCAAGCTATGGGGGAGAGGGTTGATGAATTTACACCACTTCACAGAAAATTAGGAATTCACTATGTAAATCTAGCCATGAACAGCTCTTTAATTGATGTGCTAATTTCTTAGAGATTTTCACATAGCAAGCACTATCTTAAAGGTAACATTACAAGTTAGTAGACTGTGATTTTCTTAGCCATGCCCACAGTGTCGGGCTTTTTAGTTAGCTCTTATTTGAGGTTGTTATGAATAGTGGCACTACAAACACTCTTCGTTAATAACTATTCTTTTTTTTTTTTTTTTTTTTTTTTTTTGGTACCAGGGATTGAACTCCTCGGCCCTTTTGTTCATTTTATTTAGAGACAGTGTTTTACTTAGTGCCTCCCTGTTGCTGAAGCTGGCTTTGAACTCCCAATCCTCCTGCCTCAGCCTCCCAGAGCCATTGGGATTGCACACCACGCCCAGCCATTAATATCTTTTTTATTTCAAATTTTCTCCTTGAGGAATGCAAAACAGGGATTAAAATGTGAAATCAGTATTCCATAAGTAGGTAAAATGTGTCAATTTGGTGGGTGGGCGGTGGCAGAGATTGAACCCAGGAGCACTTTAACCACTGAATAATATCTCCAGCCCTTTATTTATGGATTGATTTTTTTGAGATAGGGTCTTGCTAAGTTGCTGAACTTTGAATTTGTGATCCTCCTGCCTCAGCCTCCTAGTTGCTGGAAATACAGATGTGAACAACCATGCCTGGCTCAATTTTTTAAAAGACACCCAAACATATCATATGAATGATTTATATCCCTTTCACATATAGCTAGGGAGTTATCTTAAAAAATTATATATCTATTTTTTTCTAGAACCTGAACTCCTAACCAACATGCTATGCTCTATCTTGATTCTTTAAAATGTTTTTATAGTAGATGGACATAATACCTTTATTTTATTTTTATGTGGTGCCTCACACGTGCTAGGCAAGTGCTTTACCACTGAGCCAAACCCCAGCCCTCTATCTTGATTTTTAGTGGTAGTATTTTTCCTGTTTTATTTCATAAACATAAAAAATGCTATTAAAGGGGCTGGGATTGTGGCTCAGCGGTAGAGCGCTCGCCTTGCACGGTTGGGACCCGGGTTCAATCCTCAGCACCACATAAAAATAAAGGCATTGTGTTGTGTCCATCTACATCTAAAAAATAAATAAATAAATAAAAATGCTATTAAATATAAAAATTTAGGACTGGGGTTGTGACTCAGTGGTAGAGTGCTTGCCAGGCATGCATGAGGCACTGACTTTGATCCCTGGCACCACATAAAATAAACAAATAAAATTAAGGTGTTGTGTCCATCTACAACTAAAAAAAAATTTAGGGGCTGGGCATGTGGCTCAAGCGGTAGCACGCTCGCCTTGCATGTGTGCGGCGCGGGTTCGATCCTCAGCACCACATACAAACAAAAGATGTTGTGTCCGCCGAAAACAAAAAAAATAAATATTAAAATTCTCTCTCTCACTCTAAAAAATAAATAAATAAATAAAATTTTTTTAAATTTATATAAAAATAAAATTTTAGAATTGAAGAGAATTCTGCTGCCATGTATAACTGATTAGAACAAATAAATAAATTAATTTTTAAAAATAAATTTAAAAAAATAAAAAACTTAAAAATAGCCTTACTGATTTCCTCAAGTATGACAGGCTTTTTCTCGAGAGAGCTTGTTGTTTTGTTGAGGTAAACATCTAGATGGATCTGTATGATTAAGAAAATTAGGCTCCTTGGGTTTAATCTATCTAAGGAGGATTCAAGAGATGTCAATTATTCCAAATAATAATATGGGAAAAATCTGGATTTTTCATTGGAAACCCTAGAGAAAAAGAATGGGGCCTAAAAAAGAAAGAAGTGGGGGGCTGAGGCTGTGGCTCAGCGGTAGCGCACTTGCCTGGCATGTGTGAGGCACTGGGTTTGATTCTCAGCACCTCATATAAATAAATAAAATAAAGGTCTATCAACAACTAAAAATTATTTAACAAAAAAAAGAAAGAAAGAAGTGGAATGAGGATCAGTAAAGAGAACTGAGATGAGACGCATCCTAGAAACAGGGCAAAAGATGGGAGCCTACTGGAAGTCAGGGCCATTGAGAAGTCTCCTACCACTGTAAAGAATAGCTATTAAATTTCTACAACCAAATATTTATATGTCAAATTTGAAGTTTTCTACTTTGTAGTATAGCCTTCATTAACTCTAGACCTTTCAGACAATTCGAAGACATCCAAACATCTTTGTGGCAAGTCATTTGGAGAAATGAAGGATAACGAATGGTACATCATAAGGCAAAAAGGCAACAGCCAAAGGAACAGGGGACCATGGACAAGCAGGCTGCATCATGTTCTGACCCAGGAGATACAGAAGCAACCTCAGAAATCTTTGGAGAACTTGAGGTCTCAGAACTTCCCATAGTGGTTGGAAATGGACGTTGGGCCATTTTTATGCTGAAAGAATGACTGTAAACATTAAATTATTTGAGATTATCCAGGTCAGAAACTTCTGGGTTACATTCAAGTGAGAAAGCATTTATTGAGCCACAGTAAAATAAATTTGATTTATTAGCAACATTTGTCACAGACGCTGCCCTGATGTATGGTAATTAGTTTCAGGACTCTGAACGCTTCTGGATTTTCTCCTTCCTCATCAGGCTCTACTCTGTTTCCTTTGCCAGTTGCTTCTTTTTCCCTCTTCCCATCTCTCATATATGGTGTACCTCAGGACTGAGTCTTCCAGCCTCTCCTCTTTCAACAGACACTCAGTCCCCTGGTGATCTCATCCAGTTTTATGTTTTAAAATGCCATCCATATGTTGACAGCTTCCAAATTTCTATCTCCCAGTCTCTCTCCTGAACTCCAGACTCATATAACCCATTGACCATCTGCTATCCTCACTTGAATGTCTAAAATTAATCTCAAACTTAACATACAATACTACATTTCTGATCCTCCTCCCCAAAGCTGTACCACTCCTGGCTTTCTTCATCTCCATCCTTTCTGGCCCCAAATCATGGAGTCTTCCTTAACATACTTTTTCTGTAATCATGTCATCTCTAGGTTCACAGGCAATCCTATTGCTTTTACCTTCAGAATATATCCAGAATCTACCCATTTCTACCATCTCCACTTCTACTATCCTAGTCAGAACTACCATCTCACTTACTTAAATTATTACAGAAATCTCCTAACTTATCTCCCTGCTTCTATCTTTTCTTCTCTAGCAGCCAAGGATTATCATTTTAAGACCTATATTATAAAAGATTACTACTCATTCATCTCCCTATTTCATCTGGAGTCAAAGCCAGAATTCGTATAGTGGTCTTAGATGACCTCCCTCCCCTCCCCCACTTTGAGCTCATCAAATCCTGTCTCTCTTGTTCTCTCTTCCAGCTGTGCCTGTACCCTCGCTCTTCCTGAACAAGCCAGGCATCCTCCCACTTTATTTTTTTTAAAAGGAGAGAGAGAGAGAGAAATTTTTAATATTTATTTTTTAGTTTTCGGCGGACACAACATCTTTGTTTGTATGTGGTGTTGAGGATCGAACCCGGGCCGCACGCATGCCAGGCGAGCACGCTACCACTTGAGCCACATCCCCAGCCCCATCCTCCCACCTTAGACCTTGTGCATTTGCTATTCACTCTCCCTGGAAAATTCCAAAAAGCTTCTTCTCTCACTTCCTTTAAATCTTTGCTTAAATATCAGCTTCTCAAATAGACCCTCAATGACCACCCTCTTCAAATGGCAATCTCCTACCAACTTCTCCAGTACCTCCTTTTCTTATTCTATTTTTTTCTCTTTTCCCTTTAGCATTTATCTCCTTCTGACATAATATATAATTTATTATCTTCATTGATGATTGTCTTTCTCCCTCCCCTGGCCACGAGAATATATAAGCTCCATGAAGGGAACATCTTTATTTGCCTTTTTCAATAATATATCCCAAGCATTTAGCACCGTGCCTAGCCTGTGATAGGCACTCAATTATAATTTTTGAATGAAAATCTGTCCCCCTGCCAACAGAATGAGAATCGGAGTCCACAATTTTGTAAAACACAGGTACTTTCCTTTAGTCCAGAAATTGAAAAACTTTTCTTTAAAAGGTCAAATGGTAAACATTTTAGGCTTATAGGTCATACAGTCTTTATTCTAACTACTAATTTCTGCCCTTGGAGCTCCCAAATATCTAGAGACAACACAGAAACAAATAGGTGAGGCTGTGTTTCAATAAAACTGTTTACAAAAATAATCTGGCCAGTAGACTGTCCTTCACTGAGTCCTGCTTTAGACAAGACACATCTTTGTAAATCAAGTTTTTTCACTGACAGGCCAGGCTCTACCAACTGACAAAAACAAAATTCTAGAAAGGTGAATGCCAATGTAGGAAAATTACAGATTAGTAGCTTCTCTGTCTGCAGACAGATTGGGATTAGGCGTTCCTTACTCAAAGTGGCCCTTCAGTAAGATGTGACTTAGGGGGTTGGGCAGGAAAAGAAATCCTGGCATTGGCGGCTTTCTTGCTAATGAGTCCAGAGCACATTATCTGTGGCTCTGGATCATCCTCTAGAGGTTTCTAATGTGCAAAATAATCTACTTCTGAAGGCTTTTTTTTTTTTTAAATGCCATTAAATTCTTTGGTATTGATGATAAATTTCCTTGGACAAGTAAACCATTTTTACTTGTATCAGCTATTCTAAAAGTCAATAGACTGATGCAGTATATTAAGAAAATACTTGTTGTGCCAGAGGTATAGCTCAAGGGTGGGGACATATCTCAATGGTAGAGCATGAGGCTCTGGGTTCAATCCCTAGCATGACCAAAAAAAAAACTTCCAAGGTCCAGGTCCTAAATTCCTGCCATTCAGGCTAATGATTCTCAATCAGGGACAGTCTTTTTCCACCCCCACCCTCACCCCAGAAATATCTGGCAATGTCTGTAGATATTTTTGTTTGTTGCAGCCAGAGGTGGGGGCTACACCGGCATCAGGTGGGCAGAGGCAAGGATGTGGATAAGTGTTCATACACAGGATAACCTTCTATGACAAGGAATTACCCAGCCCAAAATGTCAGTAGTGCTGAAGTTGAAACCACAATCTAGATTATTCTATGGGACTTTTAAACCACCTTATATTCCACTGCCAAACCAATCTTCCTAAACCATCAAATATACTCATCACACCTAAGCTGCAACAGCTCCAGTAGCTCCTCACTGCCCCGAAGACCAAGTCTCTTTTTTCATCATGGTATTTAGATCCTAAGCGATTTTGCTCACTTACACTTCTGTTCTGCAGCAGGAACTCTACTTCTCTGAAGTTTTCACTGGTACCACCCTCTGTGCCCACCGTCCTTTTACTGACACAATCCCCTAAACACAAGTTTTGGGAGGATCCTCCCCACATCTCTCCTCTGATCCAAATCTTACTCATTCTTTGAAGCCCACACATGCTGCACGCCTCTGTGCCACTGAGTCAGTCAGTCTGTACCCATCCTGGGCTCACTGGTTCTTAGATACATAGCTAATCCTTCAAGGTACCCCTCATTAAACTCCCTGAAGGGGTCAGTACTGAATTTCTGACCTATTGATCTCTGTTTCCACAGTATAAAGTACAAAAACCGTATTATTGAGAGTTAAATGATATAACAAGCATAAGAACTCCCTGGTATACAGGTACTCAGAAAATGATAGTGTCATGGTATCTATAGAAGCATATATTCAGCAGTCCATAGAAAGTGCTTAATAAATTGCTTAAATATAGTTATGTGCTAAAGATAAAACACCATTCAGATTAGCCTGGTATTTGGAACTAGCAACAAAGAAAAACTTCCATCAGAAATCCTACACCAATTAACACGCCTTCGTGCTAGACTGAATCCAGGAGCAGTGGGTGTCACATTTTCCCAAAGTGGTGCCTAAGCCAACCTTTCTGCATTTAGCAAGTTAATGAACAGCTTGTGAGTAATTATTTTCCCACCCCACTCTGGCCCAATTTAGAAGGCTGCCAATAGGATGTCAACATTCCAAATTTTCTACATTGCTGGGGACCCAGCTCTGTTCCCCCCAGATACTTCTGCTTTAAGCCACTGGAGGGTCTGATGTCCCTAGGGAAGTCATATCAATGGGGGTGAGGCTGTAATGTGGCCTTGGCCTTCCCCCAGACGGAAGAGAGCCTCGTTTCAGATCCTGTGAGAGGAGAAGTGAGTGGGGGCATCACATTTCCCAGCAGCCTAGGTTTGGCTTTGGGCCAGGCACTGAGTGGCAAACAAGAAGGAACACATTCCGGGAAGGCAAGGAACCCTGCCAACACGAAGGCAGCCCAGCATGCAGAGCCCTGCTGGGCGCCAGGTGCTCCCTGTCTCTGTGGAGGTCAGGCACGCAGAGGGATGAACTCTAGTTTCTATGGATTATGGTTTCAGAGGCTTTAACTGCCTCCCTCCCTCTCGCCTCCAGTGGATGAAGCGTAAGCAACCGTTAAATTTCAAACCTCTGTGCTTTGGGGTCCAACTCATGCTCTCTAAGTAAAGTAGAAGGAGATAGTGTCACTACCATCCTGAAATCACACTGTATGGGGGCAGGGGGAGCCAGATTTCTTTAATTCTGTTCCCTGAGTGAGAACAGCCAGGGATTTTGAGCCCTAGAAGCTGAGCTCTTCACCCTTGCCCCTCCACCCTTACAGCCCAGACACACACACACACGTGTTCTTCATACCTGACAGACCTTCAGAAAGTCTGGAGAGCCCTTGGAAATGCTTTCCTTTCAGAATCACTGCTGGCCTTTCCTCAGGCTTGGGGAGCGGGAGGAGCAAAGGGGAAAGGGATAGAACTATTCCTTGAGGGCTAAATGGCCACAGGAGCTGGCCTGGAGAGTCCCTTCTTCCATTGCACAGGGGGCGCGCTGGACTTGGAAGAAGCCTGGGCCCTTTTTCATCCAGCAAGGAGACAGCAGGGATCTTGCTCTGAGAAAGGAGAATCAAGTCTGTTACCTCTTTGGCTCCAGGTCTTCCTGCTGGACTTTGCTGCCACCTAGTGGGTCAGTTTTCCTCTCTTCCTGCTCAGAAAGAAACAACCAGCCTTGCATTGAGCTGGGGATCTGGCCTCAGTCTAGTCTTAAGACAAACCAGAGATCCTTCCCGGAGACAGGTGTCTGGCCTAGGATTCCCTGACTCTGTGGCCCAGCAGCTAAGAGAAAGGACCAGCAAGGGCTTCAAGGCCTCACCAGTGGGTCTTCTAATGACATGGAACCAGGTGGGAAGGCCATGGTGGGCTGGTCAGGCCTCTGGGATAGGGCAATTTTTGTTCCCAGCACGGCTCTCCTGGACTGAAGTCCTCCCTGGGCTCCCTTCATTCCCAAATGCCCTTTTCACCAAAACTCCTGCTCCCTGTGACCCCTCCCCTCTGAGTAGGGCTCACATTGCAGAACTGAGGCTTTGCCCATGTGTATGTCGTTATCTCCACTTCTCCAAATTTAAGGTAGTTATTTATCCCTTATAAAATCAGCTCATTCAACTCAAAAATTATAAATATGTGGTTATATGCCCTCTCTGTGATGGTGTCATTATGAAGCAGTTCCTGAAAAAAGTGAGGAGGGGACATGTTTTAAAATAATTGTATTGAATTGGTTTCTTTGTGTCCTTCAGAAGTATGTAGGTCTCCAGCCATATTTTCCATCAGGTGTCTATTTCCTTTATCCAGGGAAAGAACTTTTGGTTTCAGCAACCACTAAAACAACTTAGTAGACTCAAATGTTCATCTATGAACTACGATACCCAGGGAGTATATAAACTTTGTTATCCTGCCTGCTTTACTATTCTCTCTCTCACTCTATCTTTGGAATGGGGATTGAACCCAGGGGTGCTTTTATCACTGAGTCACATCCCCAATTCTTATTATTTTGGATTTTAAGACAATATTAAAACTAAGTTGCTTAGGGCTTTGCTAAATTGCTAAGGCTGGCCTCAAACCTGCAATCTTCCTGCCTCAACCTCCTGAGTGGCTGGAATTATAGGAATGTGCCACCATGCCCAGCTCATATCATTTTTTTTCCTTCATGGAACCCCATCACAATCTGCAGTTCTCTTGTTTGTCTACATATCTACTTGACACTTACCTGCACATGGGATATAAGTTAAGTGCCTCTGAGAAACAGACACCACCTGTTATGTTCACTGCTGTTCCTCCCATGCCCAGCATCACAGCTGGTACAGAATTTGGGCTCAATATTATTTATTGAATGAATATACTACCAGAAAGGGGCAATGCTGGGAGAAAGAAAAGGGTGACATGGAATTTAGCCTCCCTAAGCTATAAGTTGTAGAAAAGACTGCAAGAATTGTCTGGCTTTGAATGCCACAGATTTTCCTGAATCAAATACTATTTGAGCCAGGGATGTTGCTTTGGAGTGCTCTGGAGAAATGAGGAAGTATTCCCTGTATCCACCCAACAGAAGGGAAAAGCTGTAGTGGTTTGCTGTGGTCTTCCTCATCCTTCCCTATATGCCTGAGGTCTAAGTCAGCTCAGCTAAGTCATTTGAGATTTGCAGAATATTTAGGATTCTGGGAATTGACTTGAGCTCCATCAGTCTCCTTTGTGCTGAGTATGTCAGTAAGAGGACCTCTAATGAGTACTCAAAGGACAAAATGAACTTTCCACATCACAGAACACTAGAAAAAATCTGTTTGTTTTTTTTTTTTTTTTTAATTAAACAATTTTCAAAGGCTAATGCCATAGTGGAACAACCTTAGGGTGGTTGATCCCAAACTCTCAATTAGAGGAGCAATGCAAGCAGGAATGTATAAATACTTATAGTTTATAAATGAGCCCAACAGAACATAGAGTAGCCCCAGAGACCAGGGTAGGGGACAAAGAGAGAAATGGAGAAAGGACCCTCAGGAGGAACAGGCAAACCCAAGCCACTCAAAACCCTGGACCACAAGCGTGTCTCCAAAGCCACCTACCCTATAGTACATCTCCAGCCATTTCTGAGGCTGGGGTCTGGCAGGAGACCAAGTTCACCAGCCTCTTGGCACATCCAACCATGACTTGGCACCTCTCATGGCCTCTAGTTCAACCTAGCAAGGCTCAGAGAATGGATTTGTTCTCTCTGCCTTTCAGCAAGGACCAGGGAGGGAAAGCACTGGAGCAAGAAGCATTGTTTCCCCAAACATATGGTGAAAAAGAGCAATGAAGGGGGTCATATCCAAAAGTAAATTAAAAAAAAAGACAGGCATTCATCCAGTGTGGCACTGTGAGGAGGACTGGCAGCAAGTTTCACCTGAGACACACAGATTTGGTGCAAACGACACACAAGGCCAGGCTCTACACTCAATCCTGGAAAGTGGTACATGGTGAGGATGAAGAGCTCTCTGGTCTGAGCTCAAGGATTTGTCACCTACTGTCAGTTCCTCCACTCCTTATTTGGATTTGTCATGAACAGGAAAGAAGATCTCTAGTCTGTGATCAACAGTTTCCATGTGGACTTCCTCTCCTGATTAACCTCTTGGGATCAGAGACGGGAACACAGTAGCTGTGTCTGACGCTGCCCACCCATCACCAGTGCCTTTCCCTCACATCTCTGGTCTCCTTACAAGTCCTTTCTGGAAGCTCCACAGGTACTGTCTTAGCAGATGAGAGTCCTAGGGAGATCAGGCCAGAGTTCTTTTCAGAACAGAGAGGGCAGATAGAGGAAGACTGTCTCTGTCTGTATCATTGTATCCACTCTTCTTGTCCCCTATGTCTCTTATCCCCAAATGTATCAGACAGACCCCCTTCACCTAGTCCATGCACTGAACCAATGCACCTGCACCTTATTCATGGGGAACAGACCCCATGGAGTAAATGACCTTCCCTCATGGCCTGCTGTCTGCAGGTGACATGAATGAACCCTGCCCTGTGGTGGCCCAACACCATAATACTGGCTGCCCAGGCAAGTGTCCCCAGCATGCCTGAGATCTGGGCAGTCAGGCAAGGAATACCCAGCAAAGCTCAAATCAAAGCCTTTACCCTTCCCCTCACTTGCTTCTAGGGCCTGGGATACCTTGGAAATGTTTGAGCATACCAGGGATAGACCTAATACCTGGTAGGTGACCACAGGTAATCAGAGGCCCTAGTCTACCTGTCTCATCAGAAAATAATAGCTGGGGACATGCAATTCTGGAACCTCCATTCTCCTTCATAGCCCCTGCCACCATCCCTTGCTGTGGATAACATTTTTTCAGGTTTGGCTAGACTTCTCATGACGGGCCAGCACAGAGCTTTAATTGGAGCAAGAAAATTCATCTCCTTCTGGAATCTCCAGAGCAGGGACCCTCAGTGTCCCAAGCAAGAGCCATGTATTAGGAGAGAGCAGAACACACACATACACACACACACACACACACACACACAGGATTTATGTACTGGTCTCTGCCTCCCCGCCTACACTGGAGTGGGCCATGTGATAGAGAACCACATTCCAAGCATCAGAGCATGGCCTTTGGCCCTTGAAGTGGCCCCCAGGGCTCTGGCTGTGTGCCAGAACTGTTTTCAAGGAGCAAGTTTAATTTTTTGTTTCATTTTAGTGCTTGCTAAAACTTAGTGTACAGAATTCCTCTGCCAGTTCCAAAAATCTAGCTTTTAGTTTGAGTCCAAAATTTGTAGGCTCCAATTAACTTGTAAACAGGTACTTCAGATCACATGTTGAGGGAGGAAGAAGACTTGGGGGAGGAGAGGAATCTAGAATATTTTCCTTCATATTCAGTCTCAGCACAGCAGCAGCATAAATCAAAGGTATCGTTGGAGACTTAGCACCCAGAGCATTCTTCTTGGAGAAGGTACAAGGAGGACAAAGGCCAAGTGGCTGTTACCTGCACATAGGAGAGATGAATGGTTAAACCAGAGAAAGGGCCCAGAATGAAGACAGATATGAGCAGAAGGGCCAGTGAAGCCTTTTTTCCCCCTTGAGAGTAGTCCACAATAGAATCTAAATACATTGCATACACTACCCAATCTTGCTTAGGGCCATCAAACCAGCAGATAGCATTGCCAAGTCCACCCAAGGTAATGGGAAGACTGGACTCTTAACCCTCAATCCCAAAGGTATTAGGGAGAAAGAGAGTCTCACCTATGCCCAGGGACCGGAGCATCCCAATTCAAGGAGCATAACTGTTGTTCCAATTGAGAGATGCGGAATGCCAGATAGGATGAGGACATGACCAAGAAGCAGATCCTTGAGAAATGGGCAAAATGGAGTTGAAAACGCATTTGGGGAGGCTCACTGGAAATAGGTATGTGAACTAAGCTACTCCTGCAATTGGAGCAATTAATGAACTCTTTGCCCTGCAGCCATCCTCAGGCCTGGGCATTATTCTTCCCAGAGGCTGCATGGAGTCCTGAGATCATCCCTATGGAAATGTCCTCACAGCCTGGCAGGAATTCTGGGCCCTTCAGGTGAGCCCTGGCCAGACAGCCAAAGCTGTTGTCCCACCTTCCCTCTGACCAGTCACCTTGGTCCTTTTTGGGTCTCCTCTAAAAGGCCATTAAGATTTCCTAAGGTAGCAGGCCCACTGCCCCTGCAGGTGCTGAGGTTGACAATCACCCAGCCCACAGAGTCAGAAGAGGCAGATGAGGGAAAACCAGAGGCTGGCTGTGCATGTAACTTCCCACCACTACTTTACTGGTCCTTAGAAACTGAGATACAAATAAGTCAGGGGGTCTAGAATCTTCCCTAGTGGGCAGTGGGATAAGCATGCTTTTCCCCTGGTCAGTACTTCTCAAAAGCTATCTGATGGCTGTCTCCAATTCTGCCAACCATCTGCCCTCCCCAATCCTGGGCAGCAGCTTTTCCTTTCCTCAACAGTTTCCCTCCCCATTGCACAGCCTTACACCTAAATTATAGGGTTTCAGGAATAAAACTTTCTCTTGCCATAGAAGGGCGAGTCATGGAGCCTTCAGACACTACCCAAAAGCTTGACATTTGCTTTAAATCTTCTCCTGGATCTAGATAGTGACCTCTCTGCTCTCCAAGACCCCTGTTCCAAATATCCACACTCCCCAGGTGAGTCCGTCCTCCTCCCCCAGTACAGTCACTTACAGCATGAAGACGACTTTGAGGAGGCAGGAATCCCAGAGTCTCAGCTCCCGGTTGCTTGTGGGCTCCTCCAGCTCCCTGTCTTCACAGGCTGCACTCTCTGCAATGGGAGGGCAATTAGGCATCTTCCTAGGCAGGCAGGACCCCAGCCAGCCTGGGATATGCCTCCTCCCCTCATTTGCTGAAGCTACTTGGGCTCCTGACTTTTCTATATTGATTTGGAAAAAGAAAGAAACAGCTCTCAGAAGCCCTGCTGACTCTGTCAAGCCTTATTCACAGAACTCAAAGAAAGTCTGGCCTCTGCAAGTATTTGCCACAGATAAGTCCTCTGAATTACCAGAACCTGGAGGCTTCCTGGAGGGGAAGAAGCTGTCTGTGCAGTCCATGTTTGCCTGAGGGATACAAGGGATGTTGTCAGGGAGTGACAGGGATCTGGAGGCAGGGCACACTTTTCTCCACTTCATCTCAGGAATGAGGACTTCCTGTAGAAAAGACAGGAGAAATTGTCTCAACACTGCCCTTGGGATCCCTCTTGCCCTAAGAGTTTATCAAGGCTTTCTCCAGATATTACCAATATGAGAGTCATGGGACCTTCAGACCCTTAGGGACCTTCATCCTTGATGCTTAGCCAGGAATGGAAGCAAATTCACAGGTGGGGACAATTGTCATAGCCCAATCATATATCTCTCCTATCTGTTCTCCTTGCTGTGACAATAGTCCCTCTGCCAGGAAACAATGTCTTTGAGGGCCACTAGTTAGAATTACAGCAGATTCTTAGATAAGTCAATCCTGGTACATGCTCAGATCTGAGTCTAAAAAAGATCGGCACAGTAGGCCTTATATTCCGTACATTATGGCTCCTCTTTTCTGGTCTCTAACTCTGAACAAATCACTGACATTGACAGGGGAGACTTAAGGTCTCTATCAATAGAAATGGGAACATCACCTTCTGTCCCCTGAACCATGTTATGCATATTGCATGCTTGGCTGAATGCTTAATAGTTACTGAGCAGGCTTCAAACACCCTGGGATCATTTCTACATCTACCTCTTCACTAAAAACTTGGCTCTGACTATCCAGGTCCCCAGATACCAAAGCAAACAGCTGGGACCTCAGCAAACCTAAATTCAGTGTGGGTTGTAAATTGATAGTCTTTGGAGTTCCTCTTGACTGTCAAAGGAAAGAGGATGGATCACCGGGCCCTGCATCCATACAGGTGTGGGACTCAACCTAAATGCTGTTCCAGGGCCTAGACTTTTGTTCTGTTCAGAAGTCTGCAAAGGAACTAAGCAGCTCAGTGTGGCATGGAGTCTAGGGGACCTCTGGCACAGCATGGCCACTGGATTTTGAACCTGGTTTCTAGGGTCCTAGGAGACCCTGAAGCCTTGGAGCCACAGTACTCTCAGCTGTCTTTGCTCCCAGCCTCAGCTCTCACCAGAGACTCACACTCCGGTTCCTCTGGAAATTTTCTTACACTCAGACTCTTCTTGCTGGAAGGCTGAGGAGGAAAAGAAACAGGCAAGGTTAGACATGCCGAGGCCTCGATATTCTCCAAGATAACTTTACCTCCAAATATGCCATATTGTCTCTGGTGAAGCTCAGCTCCCAGAGTTTGCAGGTCCCCCCATTCCATACTAGAGCAGAGGGCAAGGCAACTTAACCTCCCATTCTGCCAACCCCTCCCCACTGCCATTCCTCACCACAGGCCAGAGAGGATTGTAGGCCATATTTGGAAGCTGCCACATGCTCCTGTCTATTTGTACATAAGTGAGTGCGTATATGTACATGAGGGCACTCGAGGGCCCACTGGCCTCAAACAGATATGCTCACAGTACACTTAGCCGGAGCATTTATTCACTCTCCCGTCTCCTGTTCCCTGTGCTGGAAAGATAGGCTGACCTCCCATAACAGCCTAGTCCCAAGACTGGGGTCCAGTCCTGAACAGTCCCCCTGACCCAACTTCTGTCCCTGAGCTCCATACCTGTAGGTGGGTGCAGACCCTCCTCAGCATGTCATACACACTGTCCCGGGAAAGAAGTGACACAAAGACATACTGAGACATGGAGAAAAAAATAGAAAGAAGTAGTGAGATTGCTGTGCCAGCAGGCCACCTCCATGAGTTGGGGTCAGGCCCATAGGGATATGGACTGAGACTCAATAATAAGAACACCTCCCCCCACCCCACCCTGCACACAGGGCTGTCTCTTATAGCTTATTATATGGCCTAAAATATCCACTGGAAAGTGGCAGGGTGGGAAGAAATAAAGGCCTGGGGGTGGGCCAGAGCCAGGCAGTGGGTTCCTGGGTCTGGGGTGTGGAAAAACTGACAAGGAAGTGCTGGACCAGATACCCACTGACCTTCTGACTGGTGTTGGTAGTGATGGCCAGTCCATTGGGAAGGAGCCGTGCCATCTTGTGTTTCTTTATCATTTGCACAGATACCACAGGAATGACCACCTGAAACAGAGAGGCATACTTCTCTTAGGACTCAGTCCCAAGGACACAGTCCCTTTGCTCCCTACATAGGGCCCCAGCCATAGCTGGCAATGATCTCAGCATGGACACCCTGCAGAAGGCTGACCTCATATGGAGGAGCATTTAAAATTTCCACCCTGTCATCCAGGCTTCTCTTCCAGATATCCCCAACACCTTGTCCCACCTTGATGATAGCACATGCCACTCTGGATTCTCATCTAGATATGAACCTTTATCCAATAGACCAAGAATACAACCAACTTGGTCGGCAGATCTCTGGTAGATCCCACACTTAGGTTGTGGAGTTTCCTGGAGTTCCCTGCACTCTCTCTTTGCCAAAATAGGGTCCACGTAAATGTGACATCCCTCTCTGATTCTGAAGGCATTTCTGAGATACCCAGAGACTTTGGCTATGAATTGTTTAAGCCACATGTGGATTCAAGATTGGAGACCCTGTTAGTAGGGGCAGGACTACTTCCCTGGATACCAGATGAGATACTTTGATGCTTCTCATCAAAGTGAGAGGCTTCACCAAGGGCCCAGCATGCAGAGGGAAGGCATGACTAGATGCATGCCCACAGGGCGGGAGCTGCCTCTTCCTTGGGCTGGGGCTGGGTCCTCACTGGGACATATAACAACCTTACCACTCATGACTACCTTGATATCCTTGCCAAAGAGACTGGCATGAAAGCAGACCCAGTTGGGGGAGATGTAGAGCCGGCCCTGGAGAAGGAGGTCCCTCTGGAGGGCACAGGAGCACACTGGGAAGTCACAGGAGAAAAGACTGCCATGAGTAAGTCAGCTCAAGAAGCCCCAGGCCTGGATCTTCACAATCAGGAGTCTAGAGTCCAGCCTCAGCATCTGCCCTTCTCAGACTCCCTGTCTCCATCCCAGGCCCCAATCAGTACATCCCCCCAGGTGCTCCAAGGTCCAAGCAGGTTCCTGCCTGAGTCTCTAAGCCTGGATTTCTGTTACCTCCAGGCAGAACCTCTTGCTGGGCCCCACTGGGGCCTTGACTGTGCACATGCTCAGTGAGGGGCATGAGCAGGAAACAACAGTCATTGATAAAAACAGAACAGAAATAAATGAGGAATCCTACATTTCTTCAAGAAAAACTTCATAAATTCAACTTCATATCCCAAACCAGCCCAGTCTTCTCACACTTTTGGAGGAAGAAGCACCAACTGCATCCAAAGGGCAACCAGTTCCCATATCTAAATTGTGCCTTGGAGCCTCAAGAGTAGAGTGCCTGGGCCCCAGGCACTGCACGCACCTGGCAGCCACACCAGGGAGACAGCTCACCTTTGAGAACCATTTCCTCCAAGGGGATGTCCTTAAACAGCTTGTGGTATTGCTGGTTGTATTTACTCAGTAGTGTCTGCAAACACATGGGCTGAATCTGAGAAGCCCAGGGAGATCAAACCACCAAAAGGACCCTTTTCCAGTCACCAAGAAAACTGCCACAGCCCCCTATCTAGTGACTTCAAATGAAGCTGCCAATAAACAGCCAATGGGTGTGGAGGATTGAGTTCCAAGCACAGGTTGTCCCCTGGAAACGCTGAATCCTGACAGGCAGCCTGCAAATGGAGCGGGGGACACCCCACTCCCACCCAGTCAGGGACACCCACTTAGGTCTCCTGGATTCCAGCTGACAACCTAGTGGCCGAAAAGTCATTACTGAATTCAGACAGCCCAGGGCACCACCCCCCCCCCTTGGTGAGCAGTGGGAAGTCAGTCTCCCCACACTTACCCCTTCCCGGCTACACTTCTTTATCTCTTCACCCTTCAAGCCTTCTGACCAGTACAGACTGCAAAGGAGACATTCCATTCCAGGGACAAAGAACCCTTGAGTCCTGCCCATGCATCCTCAGAGCCAATTCTTCCTGGCTTTGAGCCAGAAGGTTGGGGCAGAGATTGGAGACTAGAGCCCTTCTCAAGGGGACACAGCAAAATTCTAAGTACAGAAAGCACACAGCTCATCCCTGGGGAAGGCACTCCTGGAAGCGGGGAGTAGGCACTGAGACCCCTCCTTCCCAGGCAGGTGTGAGCGCCACCCACCAGAAGTATGCTCAGCCTGAGCCTCAGTCTCCCAAGATGCTCAGGAGCTACCCACCCATGGGTAGCTCTCCCATTTCTTTGGCTAAAGGGTAGTAGGCAGAGGAACCATCAGTATAGGGATGGTGACCTTTTCTGGTGGGGGAGGCTTGAGGTGGAGACATTAGACTCACAGCTCTGGGGCCAGGCCATGGGCCTGATCTGGCAGGCCTGGCCTCCTTGCAGCCTCCTCCTGGTGGCCTGGAGCTGTGCAGTTCGGGACTCAGCACAAGCTCATCCAGATTGATGGAGGCTACCAGTCTAAGGGAGGAGGTAGTATTGAAAGGCAAACCTTTTCCCTGACCAGGCTAGCTAGAGGACAAGTGGGCAGGGAGGCCATTGGTAACCTGAGAAGCCTAGACTCTACTAGGTCCCAATGCATCGGGATAAGCTGGAGGGGTGGCAGGAAGAGGCCCTGGGCAGCCTATGCCCAATGTAACAGACTTGCTAAGGGGCCCTGACCACCCTTAAGGTCCCCTTTCTAAAAGGTCACCTCCTGAGGACTTTCTACTCCTCAATCTGCATGTGCCTCTGATTGGGGGTGGGGGGACTCACCTGTATTCTGGGGGCTCCTGAACCCTGACTGGTGTCTCCGTGCAGGACACAGGGCTCTTCAGAGATACCATTTTTCCATGCATTTGTTGGTTGCTAGGGAGAAACAGGCCCACATCAGGAAGGGAAACACCATGACCTGGACAGCTACCTCTGTCCACCACCCCAGACTGGCCCTAATATCCAAGATGAGTTTGAAGACATCACAATTCAGAGATAGCAATGACAGAGTGGGGCTTCTCCCATAGGGTTTTTCCTAGAAGCCTGAGGTTTAATCAATGCCTGGACCAGAAGGAAATCAATCTGTCCATCTCATTTTGAGTACCAGGCAGCTGTGAGAAGCAGCAGAGTTGGATCTCCAGCCTCACTCTAGAGGAGGCACCTTGGCAGGGGAGACTCTGAGACTTACTTATGACTGAAAGAACCACTTACTGAAATGCCTGGGCAGCATTACTATAAACTGTCAGGTTCTGGGAAAGGTTGCTGAGCATGGGTGGCCTTATCAAAGCTAAGGAACTGATGATGCAGCTAACATTGGAGCTGGACTCCAGTCAACCCACAGGTGAGAGTGGCTGGGAGGGAAAGATCAGGCCCATATCAGGAAGTGGCCTCAGTCACCTTCAGACAGTCAGGAGACATCGACCATGACAGCCAAATCATTTCAAAAATGTCCCAGGAAGGCTGGGGTTGTAGCTTAGTGGTAGAGTGCTTGCCTAGCACATGTGAGGCACTGGGTTCGATCCTCAGCACCACATATAAATAAATAAAATAAAGGTATTGTGTCCATCCACAACTGAAAAAAAAATTTTTAAGTGTCTCAGGTGCGAAGATACTCTCCCTAAACAGGTGGGGTTCCCCAGCAGCCTTTGAGTTGCTGCCTCTACCTAACAGTTGTGAAGAATAGGGTTCCCCCATTCTTCTCCCTCAGATTTGGCAACAGTAAAACCTGAGCAGTCAGAGTAGCTCCACCTGAGAGGCCCCAAGGACTGAGCAGGAAGAAGGGCCAAGACAGAGCAGAATGGTGGTGCAGAATAGGTATCATGGTCCTGTGTGGTGTTCCCCCATCATAAAGGAACTAGAATCTGAAACCTGAAAATCCCAATACATCATTAACTCAGCTCTGTGATTGGGCAAACTAAAAAAGACTAGAATGACTAAGTCAGGGCAGGTGCAGTGGCACATGCTAGTAATCACAGAAACTGAGAAGGCTGAGGCAGAAAAATCGCAGGTTCAAGGGTAGCCTCAGCAACTTAGTGAGGCCCTAAGCAACTTAGCAAGACTCTGACTCAAAAGAAAAAACAAAAAGTCTAGGAACTTAGCTCAGTGCAAAGCAGCCCTGTTTTCAATCCCCTGTATTTAAAAAAAAAAAATTACTAACTTAGTCCAAGATCTGCCAGGAGACCCTCAGAAAGCATTTAGTCTGGATCCCTCCCACCATACCATTGTAGAGATTAAGATACTGAGCCAGGAAACCTTACCATAAATCAGCCTCCGTCCTCAAACTTGTAAAGGGTTTGGTACATTCAACATATACAAGTCATTTTGGTCTACGATGGGAAGACCACATATATATTGGTGATCCCATAAGATTATATAACATTGTGACATCATCGCTGTGTTAAATCTGTGAAAGCACTCCACAAATGTTTGCACAACAATAAAATCATCCGACAATGCATTTCTCAGAACACTTAACGTTTCCCCACTATTAAGGAACACATGACTGTCTTTACTGAATCTTATGAAATGACAGATTATGCTAATGATTTGACCCTTTGACTCTCAAAGGTTAACTTCCAGATTTATTTGTTTCCATCATTTCACACTTCACAGAGGATTTTTTTCCCTTGACTTTTTTAACATTCATTTCAGAGAATATGAGAAATATAAAATACACAGATCAAATTTTGACAAAAGTCAAAATTAGCCATTTAAAAATTCCTAGCAAGGCATGGTGGCTATGCCTGTAATCCCAGTGGCTTGGGAGGCTGAGGCAGGAAGATTGCAAGTTCAAAGTCAGTCTCAGCAACTTAGCAAGGGCCTAAGCAACTTAGCAACCCTTTGTCTCAAAATAAAAAGTAAAAAAGAGTGGGGGAATGCTGCTCAGTAGTTAAATACCACTGGGTTCAGTCCCTGGTACCAAAAAATAAAAATCTCTAAAAATCACCCAAAGAAAAAAATTATGAATAAGTGTATAATTATATAAATTAATTGTATTGCATATAATTTACATACTCTATTTTTGTTGCTCAACATGATTTCATGAGAAACCCTATGTCACTGTCCTTTTGTGGGATACATTCTCAGAAATGAAATTAGTGGATTGACAAGCTAATTCTAGGTACTTTTTTCCCAAATATATATTTGCTATTGGAATTTCATCTATGAGTCTTGTTTTGTATAAATTATTGAGAATATTAATCCTTCATTTATCATTTTTGCAAATATTTTTCCAAGTTTATCATTTGCCTTTTTGACTGTGGTATTTTCTAAAGGTACATTGCTCTTTTTTTATACATACCTTTATTTTATTTATTTATTTTTATGCGGTGCTGAGGATTGAACCCAGTGCCTCACACATGCTAGGCAAGTGCTCCACCATCGAGCCACAACTCCAACCCCTCTGTGGTGTTTTTGCTATACTTGTATTTGATTATTGTGTGGTAGACCCACCTCTCTCATTCATCTCTGTTTCTCTCTTGGTGTGTACCTTGCATAGGGTAGGCCCCTGCAGTGCAGTGAGTCTCCTGGACTACCAGGCCAAAAAAAAAAAAAAAGAAAAAGGATGTGGACTTAACTCCAAAGAACACATATTGCAGCCTAAAGGGTGGCCAAGGGACACAACAGGTTATCCATGGGAAAAAGTGGAAAGTTAGATTCAAGTTCTCAGGGTTGCAGGCGCTCAGAGAACCAAGATCCCTGCGGACTAAATAGTCACAGAAGGGTTCCCAGAGAAAGGGAAGCAGAACCTCATAAACTGGGCAGGATTATATTCTTGCATAGATAACCATACCTTTGGCTGGAACTTAAACCTGACTCATCCTAAGGTCCAAATGACAAATCCTAAGGTCTAAAGCCTCCTCTTAGCCTTTCTGCAACTTGGGCGGGGAGCCCCTGCCTGAAGGCACTCACGGCACCCTAACTGGAAGTCTCCCCTTGGTATCTGTGACATGAGTTGGTGTGCTATGACTGTCCATCTTCAGGGGCTTCAGGAGATCAGGGACTCTTCCTCAACCATCACTGATTCCCCTCAGCCCATGTTGCAGGAGCAAGGTGACAGGGTGTCGATGGATGGAGGGAGCTAAATGATAAGGTTGGAGGAGGCAGACCTGACCATGAGGCATCAGAAGAAGGCTGCATCTCCATGAAGAAAATCATGGAGGTAAGTTGGAGTCACTTGTGGACAACGAACTTTCAAATATCTTTAAACTAAAAGCAACCTCTTTACATGTGAGCATGTAAAGGTTGGGGAAAAGGGTCGTCCAGTACTCACCAGAAGAACCTGTCAGACACAGGGGTACCCAATGACCAACTGGGCTGTGACACAGAAGGCCAAGGAGGGGGCTTCAAGAGCATGAGCTTAGCCTGGGCCCCCAGACTGCTGGCAGCCTCTGTCCATTTCCCTTCCTCCTATGAACACTCCCCCCATAGCCAGTTGGGTCATATACCTCCTGAGTCATAAACCATAGCTTCTACCCATCCATCCCATCCCAACCTAACCCCACATTTAAACTGTGGAGTTAATATAGGGTGCGGGATCCTGAAATTACATTTATTTTTTCAGTCAAAACTACAAAAGTAATTACAGTCATGAAGGGGATGTAGCAGGGGAATGGCAGCCTTTTTAACATGAAAGGGAGGACTCAAGATTGAAAAATTCATATGAGGTCCTTTCCACTGCTAAGCCTGGTCCAAACACAGGACAGCTTACTGGAAGGCATGGCAGAGTCTGCCTGTCCCAAGCCCCACTGGCTGGTGTGGGACCCGGGCCACCTGCCCACTCCATTCCTTCCACAAATACTTATTGAGCTTATCGCACCAGGAGCCTGGTATGGGGCCCGCCCTACAGGAAGGGGTGGGGATAGGCAGCCAGCACTTGATGGGAGATGTCAAGAGAAGGAGGAGGAGAGGGAGAGGCACAGTGAGTAGGGGACCTAGAGATGCAAGTCTCCCGCAGATCTCGTGGATCAGACTGCGCAGAGCACCTGCCTTATGCACTCTGCTCTCTGTGCCTCCCCCAGGATCAAAATACTGCCACCTGGCAGACACCCCCAAATCTCCATCTCCAAACTTGACTCTTTATCCCCTGCCATCTAGATGCATCCATCTAAGTGGACTCAGCCTCATCCCCCAAAACCTGCTTCCTCTGAGCCCCAATATACAAGGAAGACTCCACCATCGGCACAGATACCCAGCCAAAGTCTTTACTCATTCTTCTCCCACCCCCACCTGGCCTCCACAGGCTTGCCACTCCTTAACCACAGGATCATCTTTGTTTCTCCATTCCTGCTACACCAGGCAAGCCCAGGCCGCTCTTGTCTTTTTCCTGGATGCTGGCAATAGCTCCCTAACAACACCTGCCCCAACATACCTCGCTCTTACACACCTGCCTCTCTCAGGTACAGCCACACTGCCAGCAGGGCCTTCTGGGCCAGCTCTGACCCTGCCCTCTCCTGCCCACTGCCTTGCAGTTCCCCTCCACTTCCTCACATCTTGCCACTCCCTCCCATGCAGCCCCAGGCACCCTTCACAGGGCTCTACCTGGAATCCCTTACCATGCTTATCTACCTGGGAAATTCCTGGTCCTATGGAAAGCCCCAGTTCAAATGTCACCTCCTCTGTGAAACCTTCCTTGGTTTCCTCCAGCAAAGCTGCCGCTTACACCCTCCTCCGTGGTCCCTTGTCTCTCCTGCATGCTGCTGCCCCAGCACTTACCAGACCCAACTGCGTTTGTCTGCTTACTCATCTGCCTCCCCCAGACTCTGAGCTCCTGCAGGGGTGTGTCTGCTACATTTCTGCATCCCCAGCACACAGCCAGTGTTTGCTAAATGAATGAAGGCAGGAAGGACAGAGAGAAAGAGAGATGACAGCACCCAAAGAGAAAAGAGAGAGAAGCAAGGCAGTAAGAGTGAAAGGGACACAAAGAATGGCTGACACCCAGAAGAAAAGAAGGAGCGAGAAATGGACAGGAGCTGGCAGGGTCACCACAACTGGACTCTTCCCTCCAGGAGCTCTGGGCTGCACCATGATCAACCCACACGGGTTGATGGATCAAAGGGGAAACTCAGGTGGGAGGTAGCAGGAGAAAGTGATCCAGACAGGCTGGGGTGTTTTGGTGAAAGTGCCAGTTGGGGGCTGGGATTGTGGCTCAGCGGTAGAGTGCTCACCTAGCATGGGCAGGACCCAGGTTCGATCCTCAGCACCACATAGAAATAAAGGCATTGTGCTGTGTCCTGAAAAATAAATATTAAAAAAAGAAAGAAAGTGCCACTTGGACCTCTCTGGTGTCCACTGCAGTGTCCATGTGGCTTTCTTCCTGTTGGCTGTCTGTGCATAGCCTGCTCCCCACACCCAGCTCTCCCTAACCTAGGACAGACCTCCCTCCAGGACCCAGGGTGCCTTTGGCAGTAGCAATGCCTGTGGCCACCACTGAAGCAAAAACCCCAGTCAGGCCTGGCAGCCTGAGTCAGTTTGGCCTATGTGGTCACAGGAGTGGCCTTCTCTACAACTGGCAGCAGGGTCATCCCCTGGGGCTTCTCCTCCCCCAGGGAGATGCCCACACTCTCCCACGTTGACTTCTCATGGACATCTGAAATACAAGAGCATCTTACAGGTCATACCCAGGGCCAGCTCCACTTCTCCCGCAGCCAGCTCTCCCACAGCCAGCCAGGACATTAGGCCTCTGTGATCTCCAGGGTGAGATCTAAAAACAGCACTATTCTCAAAAAAAAAAAAAAAAAAAAAAAATGCATCATAGCCAGGCACAATCTACAATTGTGTCTACAATCCCAGCAACTTGAGAGGCTAAGGCAGGAGAATTTCAAGTTCCAGGCCAGCCTCAGTGATACTGTGGGGCCCTAAGCAGTTTAATGAGAACCTGTCTCAAAATAAAAAAAAAATAAAAAGATCTTGGGATCCAACTCAGTGGTTACACATCCCTGGGCTCAATCTCCAGTACAAAAAAAAAAAAAAAAAACAGAAAAATCAAAAAATGCATTTTAGCACAGACCGACCCCTGAGATTACAAACCCACAAACAATGGAAGCAGCCATCCAGACACAAGAATAGAGCTTCGAAAGCTGAGGTTCAGCTGCCTAGATTTGGGGTTCTTCCCTCTAGGGTGGTCTAAATGCTCCCCAGGTCTCCTCATTCCTTCCTTACCTCCCACTCAGCACACAGCTCACCTCCTTCCTCACAGAGAAAAGCCACCCACTCTCCTGTTAGCACTAATGTGGAGCTGGCTAGATTCACAGTAGAATCACCAGCAAAGGGCCTGGGGCTGTAGCTCAGTGGTAGAGCACTTGCCTAGCACATGTGAGGCAATGGGGTCGATCCTCAACACAGCATAAAAATAAATAAATAAAATAAAGGTATTATGACCATCTACAACTAAAAAATCACCTGCAAGTCTTTATAGGGGAAAAAAAAAGAGATGCTTGAGTCCTGCTTCCAAACAGTTATATCAGAATCTCTGGGGGTAGCATTTAGTGACTATATATTTTTAAGTTGTTATTAAAGTTAATTTAAATATAGAAAAGCGCACATATAATTAAATGCATCTCAAAAATGAACACATACCCAGGGACCAGTCCCCCAGAACCTCCTCCTCCTCTCTCTAGTTTCACTGCCTGTCCCCTCAAATTCCAGGGAAAATCATCACCCTGATTTCCAACAGAGATTGCCTTTGCCTCTTTGGGGACTTTATGTAAACAGAATTATACCTACACACTCTTTTATGTGGCTGCTTTGACTCAGCTATGTGTTTGAAAGAATCACAGTTTTGTGTGATTGTGAAGTGGGTGATTTCACTAGGATTTACAATTCCTTTGTATGGGTATACAATTTTTGTGTTTGCCATTGAGGCACATGAGCACTTTCCAGTTTTTGCCTGTTATGAAAGTGGAATGAAAACTCTAGTACCACTCTTGTAAGCACAAGTGTTCATTTTCCTGGGCAAACACTTTGGGCTGGAATTGCTGGGTCACAAGGCAGATGTATGTTTAGCTTGAGGCTTTTAAAGGCTCCCAAGTGATGTGAACCCAGAGCCAGCGTTAAGAAACCACTGGAGGGGCTGGGGCTGGGGCTCAGTGGTCACGCAATTGCCTGGCAAGTGTGAGGCACTGGATTCAATTCTCAACACCATATATAATAAATAAAATAAAAGTCTATCAACAACTAAAAACAAACAAACAAACAAAAAAAAAAATGAAACCACTGGAAAAGTTCTGCCTCCTCCTTCTTTGTGGCTCAGAGGGAAAAGCATACTGTACCTCTCTGAGGCCAGTCCATCTGCCTGGGCTCAGGACCTCAGGTCCTGATCATCCTGAGCCTTCCATTGTGCTCAGGCAGGGCATCCTCTTGTTAATACAGATTTCCTTTGTCTGTTAAGCCCATGTAGCCCTTGTCCTGGGTTGTGCTAAGGAAGTGACAAGACAGCTTTCCCACATATCAGAGGTCAACTCTGAGCCACATTATGTTCTTTCAAAAATCACAGTCCTGACACACAGGCCAGAAACTAGTTAATAAACCTCCCCTGAGGGCTAGCTAGGATGAGGTGGACAGAGTCAGGTTTATCATCAACACACTGAAAATTGAGAGTAAAAAGTAATTTCCTTCCTTTGCAAAAATAATCCTATAATTGCTGTCTCTGTACTTACACAGAAGTTGCACTTCATTTTTTCTTTTCGAAGATGACATTCCATATCTAGGAAAACTGCTACACCCTTTCCACTGACTAAAAAAGGGGAGAAATTCCCATAGTTGGGGAGTTGGGCTAGTGAGCAGGTGTGGAGGAATCAGGAGGATACTCACTGGGTCCCAATGCAGACATTCTGCTCAGATCCCACCGCAAAGGGCTCAGGAAGGGGCAGGTGCTTTGTGTAGTCACAAACCTAACTTCTTAGGAAGGGGCCTGAGGACACCTAGACTGGAATATTAATTTGTTTCCCTTCATTCCTGGAGCAGCTTTGAGTTGAAGGACGTATGTGGAGGGCCGGAGACCCCTTTTCACAAGACCTAATAAGTGACCCTGACCACAGTGGACAGAACCACAGGTGTGTTGCAGACCCAAACCAAGTCATATGCATGCTGACCAGCAGCCTCCTGTGAGAGGAGCTGACCCATCAAATTCCCTTTCTAATGAATCCTAACTGGGAAACACAAGATGTAGAGATGTGCAGCCAGAACTAACAGGTAGGAGAGAGCACGGCAGGGGACCTAGCTTCGTGGATCTGGAGCAGAACCTCTGGGAGCATCCAGAGGCAACAGGTAATGAGAAAGGTGCAGATAAAGACAGGGGGCCACAGTCCAAGCCCAGAGTCTGGGAGACAGCAAAGGAGGTCTGCTTTCCTTGGCTGCCCATTAACTTCTAATTCTTCTTCCAGTGCTCAGCACTTGCAGCCAACAAGAAACCTCCTTGCCTGGTTTACCCAAAGACTGCAAACTAGGGCACACTGTAGATGACATCATTTAGGCAACTAACATAGAGCAAGTGGTACCACCCACACTCCATGGTGGAAAATGGAGGCAGAAGGGGCTCTGTGACTCATCCATACAGGCTTGGGCTCCAAGGAGGTCTGTCTGACACCCAAGCCTGGGCCACAGCCATAGCCATACCCATCATGAGGGCTGGGGGTGTGGCTCAGCAGAAAAGCACTTGCCTGGCATGCACAAGGCCTTGGGTTCCATTCTCAGCAACAAATAAATAAATAAATTATAAAAGTTCATACCCACCATGAGCCTTGAGGGCCAGGACAAGCAGAAAACTCAGGAAAGTATTCAGATCAAGACATGCCCCATTAGCCCAGGAAGCCATGTTTCTTCCTGGGGTGGCCCATAGAGAGAAGGTGAAGAGATCTAGCTCATGAATCCCTCTATCCTCAGTTCAGCTCTCATTCTGAAGGGAGATGGCATCATCCTATTATACAGATGGAAAATCAGGCCCCAAGAGGAAAAGCACCTTGCTCCTGAGCACACACCTGGGAACGTGCGGAGCGATGATCCATATTCCAGTCTGGCAGAAAGTACTCTTTGCACTGTAGCACAGGCTGGACGATTTGAGGGACCTGGAATTGTACCCTTCCTGTGACTTCCCCTGGCAAAGCCCTCACTCTCCCCGAAGACTCCAGACAAAAGGGATGTCTCTTGGGCTGAGATGACCATGCAGGGGCCCTTCTGGGGTTTGGGGTTCCCTAGATCAGAACTCCCCGCACTCCCAGTCTTCTCTACTCAAAGAATCAAACAAACTGGGAGAGAGAATGGCTCAGGAGAGGGAGTGGGTTGGCCCAGTCCTTGGTGGAAGTGGATTCAGGCTAAACAAGGATCCCTTTGAGCTTTGGTGCTAACAAGAGCTCCTCCCTACAGGTGTCTCAGAAACCTTTGGGTCTTCCTGTCTAGTGGATGCTGGAGGAGCTGAGAGCAAAGCTGATCTCACCTCCTACCCTTGGTGGGTTTCTTGCTAGAGCCAGATCTGGTCCACCCAGACATTTGCCACTTGGATGACTAGACTACCCCTAGATAATGGGCTCAATCCCCTTTTTCCCTGCTCCTTGACCTCCTTACTCAGGTCCGGGTTCTCAAAGCACACTAGAGAGGCCCAGCTCCATGTGGGGATGGAATTCTGGGGGTGGGGTGCTGAAGTGCTCAGGCTCTGTAGAGCTAGCTGTTCTTGGCCAAGACAGAAACCCTGTCCTCAACCCCAAAACCTCCTCCCTGAAGCAGGACCTGAATCTCTAGAGAGAAGACCCCTCTTTCCTGAGACTTGAGCCCTCCCTCCCAGTCCACACACTATCTGCTCAGACACATCTCGGGTCTACACTACCTACTCTAACTCTGTATCCCCACCAGATTATGTCCCACTTGCCTCTTATTCCCCACAGCCTCGCACAGCACCAGGCATTCAGTAAGTGCTCAAGAACCACTTATTGACTGAAACTCTCCCAGCTGAAAAGCTCCTCTGTGTCATTTGTTTAGAAGCAATGGGCCCTCGTGACATGGACACAAGACCTGGAGTGGGAGCGACTCACTCAGGTTTGCTTCTAACTCCCCTGACTCTGAGTCTGTGTCTCTGTAAGATGGGGCTGGGGAGGGAGCTCCCACATCTGACCTGCAGATCTCCAGGACTGCAGTGAGGATCCGAGAGAGGTCACAGTCCAGTCCAGGGTGGATCATGAGCTTCATTCACCCTGCCCACTTAGCTGCGCATCCCACCAGCACCACTGAGAGCCAAGAGCCTCCCATTCCTGGAAAGATACCTAGAGGTGCATCTCCCTGTGGGAAGCGAGGACCAGGGCCCCCTGGGTCCCAACTGCACCTATAAAACTCCACACATGCCCTGCATTCCCTGGAGACTGCAACCCACGGAAGCAGCAACCAGCGGGAGAAGGCCCTTCATACCTGTCACACCAGGGGCTGCTTCCCACCCCTTGGGCCCGGAGGCACCCGCATGGCTCAGGCCCAGCCATGCTCAGGATCCCTCCCTTCTCCTCCTGCCTCCAGAGGTTTGAGTCCAGCAATTGCTGCCTCTCCCTCCTGCCAGTAGCTCAAAGGCCTGCAGAGTGAGCACAGTCACCAGGGAGACAGACAGGGACAAACAGCTGAAAGCGGGAGGCTTTCCTCGGGGGGAGAGCCAGGATCTCCTCCAGAGCCCAGACACATCGACAAGCAGGCAGCTGGCCTGCAGAGTGCCCTGCCTGTGGCTGGCCTGGCTCACAGTGCCCACTGCCATTGCAGTGTCTGTCTGAGTGGGCACCCGCGGGCCTGGTGACAGACCACTTTTTCTTGGCAGGCCACTTGGGGCCTGGCCATTTCTACACAAGAAGCCTGTCATTCAGGTCTAAAAACAGACTCGCATTCAGTAAGAAACAGAGCACCCCTGTGCTCCTGGTGTCCACTCTGATGAGGGGGGAGACCCACAGACAGCCTCCACTGCTCAGACACCGCCACTCAGGGCTGCCAGGGGGTGTGGCTACTCTGGGGACAAGTCAGCTCTGTCCACTGGGGATGCCATCCAGCATACCCCACCCAACCACCCTAGGACACCCATCTCAGAATTACTGTGGCTCTGTGGACCACCAGGCTGTCCTCGGGACCACAGGCAAGTATGAATGCTCTTGGGTCTTGAAAGAGCCCAGGGGTAGGGGTGGAGGACAGGGCAGGCTTGGAATGATATCTCACTGGCTGAGGGTCCCTGAGTAAGCCACTCTCTCTTTCTGGGCCTCAGTTACTCCTTTGCAAAGAGGAAAGAAAATCTCAGCACAGGAGGGAAAACAAATGTCTGAGGGGAAGAAAGCAGAGACCAGGAACTGGTTGAACTACATATGGCCACCAGCCCTGTGTGGTCAGAAAAACTCCTCTCCCAGGAGAGGCTGGCAGGAGCTTGGTCCTCAGAGAACTGCCAGCCTCTCTCCTTTCTACCTTCCTTCTACAAATAGCAATTGAATGCCTGCTCTTCTCTCAGATCTGGGCAAGCGTTATGTGTACTAGGAGGTAAGGCAAGGTACTGTCTGCAACATGTCTGCTGGGAGAGGCAGACATGAAGCAAATATTTACATAAACCAATGCATAATTATAATGGTGTAATATATATACAATGAAGGAAAAGCACAGGGTCTTAGAAGGGCTTCTATCAGAGTCCTGACTCAACCCTGGGAAGCAGGAAGACTTTTCTAAAGAACAGTATTTGAGCGGATAGCCAATGAATGCTAACCAGATGGAAAAATGACAATTGGAGAGGGGTCACTGTAGAGGGTTATCACATGCAAAGGCCCTGAGGCCAAATGTGCAGGACATGTATGATGTCCATAAACAAGGCCTTTGTGTTTGGAGGGTACAGGTGAGTAGTGAAGCAGTGAGCAATGAGGCTGCCAAGGTTGCTGGGGCCAGATCATGCAGGGCACTTGGGGCCCCAGTTAAGGGTTTTGGTCATTGTCTTACAAGTAACAGGGAATTAATGAAAATATGGATTTAAACAGGGAAGTGTAGTATCAACATTGTATGTTAAAAATGCACTGATGTACGGGTTTGCTTCAAAGTAATCCAACAGAAGTCAGGCCCATGGTGCGTGCTTGTGATCATAGCAACTTGGGAGATTGATGCAGGAGGATCAAAAGTTGGAGACCAACCTGGGCAACTTAGGGAGATCCTGTTTCAAGAGAAAATATAAAGAACTAGGGATGTAGGGCTGGGGATGTGGCTCAAGTGGTAGCGCGCTCGCCTGGCATGCGTGCGACTCGGGTTCAATCCTTAGCACCACATACAAACAAAGATGTTGTGTCCTCCGAAAACAAACAACAACAAAAAAAGAACTAGGGATGTAGCTCTGTGATAGAGTGCCCCAGGGTTTGATTCTCAGTAGCCCAAAAATAAACAAATAAAAGTAATCCAACAGAAGTGGGACGGCGGGGGCGGGGGGGGGGGTGAATGCTGATAAAACAGAGATGACCTTACGTTGCAGGTTACTGTAGCCAGGTGATAAACACGTGGGATCCACTGTGTAACTCTCTCATCCTTTGTTCCCATGGAGACAAATCAGTTAGGAGCCTGTAGCCTAACAGCAGACAGATGATGTCTAGGACTGGGTAGCAGTGGGGATGGAGGGCCAGGATGGATTAAGGAGATTATTTCCAAATGGAATCTACCCGACCCAGTGATCAGTTGGATGTGGGGCGGAACGGAGAGAGTGTTAAGTATGACTCTAGAAGATGCCTGGCTTAAGCGAGTAGGGTACTGGGCCATCTTGCTGAGATACAACAGGGGACAATACCTGGAAGAGGAGCATGTTTGGAGGAAAGAACCACAAGCTCAGTTTTGAACAAGTGGGAGATATACTGAAGTGAAGATATCACTTATATGGATGTCAAGTCCTATATGACTGAGGAGCTCCAAAGAAAAGTCTAGGCTAGAGGGACAGATTTCTGAGTTAGTGGCCCAATGGGAATAGAAGCTAGTAAGATTCCTCCAGGAAAGAAGGCACAGAGAAGAGAAGCTATCTACAAGAATGCCAGACAATGGGGGGAAAGAATAATCTTTCAACAAATGGTACTGGCACAGCTGGACATTCACATGAAAAAGAATGAAGGCAGACCCTTATCTTACACTATATAGAAAAATTAACACCAAAATGTCAAAGCAAAAACTATAAAACTCTTAGAAGAAAACATAGGTGTGAGTCTTCGAGAACCATTAGGCAATGGTCTCTTTGATATGACACCAAAAAGCACAAGAAATGGGAGAAAAAGAGCAGATAAATTGGACTTCATCAGAATTTCTTTTTTTGCTACTAATATCGTTAGAAAAGATAACCAAAGAATGGAAGAAAATATCTGCAAATCATAGGTTTGATAAAAGACTAATATCCAAGATATATAGAAAACTTTTACAACCTTGAGGACCTTATGCTAAATGAAATAAACTACCCACAAATAGACAAATGCAGCCAGACGCTGAGTGCATGCCTGTAATCCCAGCTGCTCGGGAGGCTGAGGCAGGAGGATTGCAAGTTCAAAGCCAGCCTCAGCAACTAAGTGAGGCTCTAAGGAACTTAGTGAAACCCTGTCTCTAAATAAAATATTAAAAAAGGCTGGGGATGTGGCTCAGTGGTTAAGCACTCCTGGGTTCAACCCTTGGTACAAAAAAAAAAAAAAAAAAGACATATACTGTATGATTTCACTTTCACCAGGTACCTGAAGCAGTCAAATTCATAGAAACTGGGCTGGGGATATAGGCAAGTTGGGAGAGTGTTTCCCTCACATGCATGAGTTCCTGGGTTAATCCCAAGCACCACCAAGAAAAAAAAAATCATAGAAACCAAAAGAATGCTGGATGCCAAGGGCTGAGGAAGGAGGGAAAGGAGAAGTTGTTTATGGGTATAGAATTTCAGATTTGCAATATGAAAATGTTTTGGAGATTGGATACACAACAATGTGAATGTACTTAACACTAAAATGCATACTTAAATGTATTAAGATGGTAAAGTTTGTTATATATGGTTATTAAACCACAATTTTAAAAGAACTCTGACAACTCAACAATAAAAACAAATAATCCAATTAAAAATGAACACACTTGAATGAAAATTTCTCCAAAGAAGATATTAAATAGACTATGAACACATAGAAAGATGCTTGACATCACTAATGATGTTGGGAAAGGAAGTCAAAATCACAAGGAGATGCTTCTCCATACCTCCTCCTTGAAGACCATAATCAACAACAGGTGTTAGGATGTGAAGAAATTGGAACCCTCATACATCGCTGGAGGGAATGTAAAATGGTACAGTTGCTTTGAAAACCAGTTTGTTGGTTCCTCAAATAATTAAACAGAGTTATTACATGACCCAGCAATTCCACCCCTAAGTATTTACCCAAGAGAATTAAAAACATATGTCTACACAATGTAGTATGCACAGCCAGGCATGGTAGCACAGGTCTGTAATCCCAGCGAACTGGGAGGCTGAGGCAGGAGGATTGCAAATTTGAAGACAGCCTGGGCAATATAGCAAGACCTGTCTCAAAATAAAACTGAAAAAGTCTGGGAATGTAGCTCAGTGGTGGAGCCCCCATGGGTTCATTCCCTAATACCCCCTTTTAAAAAAATATTTTTAATTGTCAATGAGTCTTTTTATTTATTTATTTATTTATATGTGGTGCTGAGGATCAAACCCAGGGCCTCATACATGCCAGGCAAGTGCTCTATCACTGAACCAACTCCAGCACCCCTCCCGGTACCCTTTTGCCAAAAGAAAAAAAAAGAAAAAAAGAAAGAAAAGAAAAAATTATGCCCAAATGCACATTGCAGCCCTATATATAATAGCCAAAAAGAAGAAACAACTCAAACACTCATCAATTGCTGAAGAAATAAACAAAATATGATATTTCTTTTCAGCCATAAAAGAAATGAAGTACTGACCCATGCTACAACATGCACAAACCTTAAAAACATTAAGGTGAAGGAAGCCAATCACATCATATGGTTGCATATACAGGAAACATGAAAATGGGTAAATCCAGACAGAAAGTAGACTGGTAATTACTGAGGACTGCGGGAAGGGGAACATGGGGAGTGACTTCCAATAGTACATATAGTTTCTTCTTGGGGATGACAAAAATGTTCTGGAATGAGGAGTCATGGTTACACAACTTTGTGAATATATTAAACACCACTGAAATGGATACTTTGAAAAGATGAGAAGCTGAGGGTGTGGTTCATTGGAAGAACTTGTGAATAGCATGTGCAAGGACCTAGGTTCCATTCCTAGCACAGCTAAATAAATAAATAAATAAGAGAGAGAGAGAGAGAGAGAGAGAGAGAGAGAGAGAGAGAGATGTGAATTTTATGGTTTGTGAATCATATCTCAATGAAAATGAGGAGGAGGAGGAGGAGAGAAACCTGGAACCAGAAGAACCACACAGAGATTGTGTGGAAGAGATTAAGAGACAGTGACCTAAAAAGTTGCAACAAATTCAGCTGTATAGGTTGTTATGGAAACCAAAGGTGTGTTTAAAAGAAGGAGTGGGAAAGCAGTGTAGAAGTTTGCTGTGGCCAAGTAATAGCAGGAGCCAAAGGCAGTCACCAAATTTAGCTAGTGGATGGATAACTTTAGCAAAGACTACTCCTTTTTCCTTCCTCCCAGGTGGGGACTGCCTCCAGGGGATGGGCAGTGAGGACAAGCCTCTGACCACAAGTGAGGATACTGCACAATGAAACCGGTCACAAGCCACCTCGGTGCCACACCAACCTCAAATCCTGCCTCTCCCTCCTTCCCAGCAAAAGACCACCGAAGTCGCTGGCCTGGTGGGACACACTTATAATCCCAGATGTTCACGAGGCTGAGGCAGGAGGGTTGCAATTTCGAGGCCAGCCTCAGCAACTTAGTGAGATCCTCAAAATAAAGCATAAAAAGGGTTGGGGATGTATTTCAGTGGTACAGCAACCCTGGGTTCAACCTGCAGTAAAACACACACACACACACACAATAACAACAATCCCCCCCCATCCCCGACACACACCACAGACAAGCGATGGGATTGTGCGTGTCTTTCCTGGTTCCCACAGGGTGTTTTTTGCAGTAGGGGAGAGGGCAGGGGCTGTCCTCCACCTTTGTTCAAGCCACCCTCACCTGCCCTACCTCCACCTCTCGGACAGACGCACAGGCATCAATCACAAATCTATTTGCTGCTCCTGCCTTGAAAAAAGCTGGGAAGCCCAAGGTTCCTCGTCCAGCTAGGGCAGCCACACCCAGAATTCCAGCGCCACACTTAGTGGCTCCCAAGGCGGCGCCTGAAGCAAAGCAACGCGGATCCCGCCCGCCTGGCGCGGCCAACCCTTTGTCAGGGGCTGGTTGGTCCCCAGGAATCAGAGCCAAAGCTTCCACAGACCAGGAGACCTGCAGCAGCCGCCCCCCACCAGCTGGCTCCGGCAGAAGGGAAGCCCCCCCCCCCCATCCAAGCCCCACTCCTGGAGCAGTACCCGGCACCAAAGCTGGTAGCTGTCCCCTGATTGTGCACACCCAAGGGGTGGGCCCCAAGTGCCGCCACAGGCTCCAGACCTCCGAATTCCCCAGGCTTTGCTTGGGCTGAGGGTTCAGACTTCTGACCAATGATCTATCTTAAGGAGCTTGCTGCGTCCTGGGGCCTCCTCCTCCAGGGAGAACCCAGGATTGTGCAACTGGGGAAACCTGCGGGAAATGCCGCTCTAGCCCCCATTCTTCAATACTGCTCTAGAGGTTTTAGCCATTGTACAAAGGCCAGAAAAATTAACAAAAGGCTTGTATATTAAAATGAAACAAGAATCTTTGGAAGATTTTAAGACAAAAAACCTAGATGACACACAAGCAACTGATAAAACATTAGAACAAGGCTCAAATATTTTTATATTTGGACACCGGGTTAGGGAGAGCTATGACGGGGACAGATATATAATTAAGACCTCAAGTTAATTAATATTCTACTAGTTGCAAGATCAACTTACAATTCAGTAGATTCCTGGTAGACCTGTAATATACAGTTATAAAACATAATGGGGGAATTATTATATTAATCGTAGAAAAACCTATGAGAAGTAAAATCATAAATATTTTTTAAATGACATTAAAGAAGACTTGAATAAAGAGATAAATCCTAGGTGTTTTCTTTTTCTTTTGTTGTTGTTTGTTTGTTTGTTTTGTACTGGTAATTGAATCCAGGGGTGCTTTACCACTGAACTACATCCCAACACTTTTTATTTTTTATTTTGAGATTCACTAAGTTGCTTAGGGCCTAAATTGCTGAGACTGGCCTTGAACTTGTGATCCTCCTGACTCAGCCTCCAGAGCTGCTGGGGTTACAGGCATGCACCACCACAGCCAGCAATATAGGCATTCTTTATACCTATAATAAGACTAAAAATTGGGTTAACTTTCTCATATATATCAAATGTCTTAAGAAATGCAAATCTTTTAATCCATTAAGTCCATTTTAAGAATCTTGGCATAAGGAAATAAATGAATAGGTAAAAATGTATACTATAAGGTTAATGATTATACGGGGAAAATGTATAAATACCAAAATAGTATTTAATTAATATGATGGATTCCTGTGCAATTCACTAAAAGAACAGCATATGGTTTCATGTACTAATATGAAAAAAAGTCCAAAATGTATTGCTTAAGTAGGTACAAATCAGCAAGTATGATGTCATCTATAAATTAAAAATTACACTTTTACTATGTGGAAACCCTCAAACTCAAAGACAAAAAGAAACTTGGTTTTATTTTGGGTTTAGTATATTAAGGGTATATATTAAACAATAATGACTATCTAAAGAGAGAATTATGGGCTAGGGTTGTAGCTCAGTGGCAGAGCACTTGCCTAGCATGTTTGAGACACTGGGTTGGATCCTCAGCACCACATAAAAAAATAAATGAAGTTATAACAAAACATGTTGCAAAATCTATAAAAAATAAATAAATAAAGGGTTGGGGCTATAGCTCAGTGGTAGAGCACTTGCCTGGCACGTGTAAGGCACTGGGTTCTATCCTCAGCACCACATAAAAATAAATAAATAAAACAAAGGTACTGTGTCCATATATAACTAAAAAAAATTATTAAAAGAGAGAATTCTGGGCTATATTCACTCTTTCCTTTCTGTTTTATTTTGTTTTTTGGAACTTACATGGGTAATTCTTTTTTTTCTTTTCTTTTCTTTTAATATCTATTTTTTAGGTGTAGATGGACACAACACAATGCCTTTATTTTTATGTGGTGCTGAGGATCCAATCAGGTCCCGCCTTTGTGAGGCAAGCGCTCTATCTCGAGCCACATCCCAGCCTGGGTAATTCTTTTAAAATAAAAAAACAATAAAGACATTTTAAAATAAGATAAAAGGTAGAAATGATACGTTTTTAATTATTAGATTTCAAAAGTTTAAACATTTAATAATTTTTCTTTTGTTGTTTGGTTTAAACATTTAATAATATCTAATGCTGATTTATAGGAAAGGGACAGTCACATAAGTCCATGGTAAGGCAGTGTGGAAAAAGTTTTATATGTAGATGCATATCTGATCCCTAAGTTCCATTTCTAACAACTTATTCTTTTTTTTAAATTTTTTATTGTTGGTTGTTCAAAACATTACATAGTTCTTGATATATCATATTTCACACTTTGATTCAAGTGGGTTATGAGCTCCCATTTTTACCCCATATACAGATTGCAGAATCACATCAGTTACACATCCATTGATTTACATATTGCCATACTAGTGTCTGTTGTGTTCTGCTGCCTTTCCTATCCTCTACTATCCCCCCTCCCCTCCCCTCCCCTCCCCTCTTCTCTCTCTGCCCCCTCTACTGACATTCATTTGTCCCCCTTGTATTATTTTTCCCTTTCCCCTCACTTCCTCTTGTATGTACTTTTGTATAACTCTGAGGGTCTCCTTCCATTTCCATGCAATTTCCCTTCTCTCTCCCTTTCCCTCCCACCTCTCAACCCTGTTTAATGTTAATCTTCTTCTCATGCTCTTCGACCCTACTCTGTTCTTAGTTACTCTCCTTATATCAAAGAAGACATTTGGCATTTGTTTTTTAGGGATTGGCTAGCTTCACTTAGCATAATCTGCTCTAATGCCATCCATTTCCCTGTAAATTCTATGATTTTGTCATTTTTTAATGCAGAGTAATACTCCATTGTGTATAAATGCCACATTTTTTTTATCCATTCATCTATTGAAGGGCATCTAGGTTGGTTCCACAGTCTTGCTATTGTGAATTGTGCTGCTATGAACATCGATGTAGCAGTGTCCCTGTAGTATGCTCTTTTTAGGTCTTTAGGGAATAGACCGAGAAGGGGAATAGCTGGGTCAAATGGTGGTTCCATTCCCAGCTTTCCAAGAAATCTCCATACTGCTTTCCAAATTGGCTGCACCAATTTGCAGTCCCACCAGCAATGTACAAGTGTACCCTTTTCCCCACATCCTCGCCAGCACTTGTTGTTTGACTTCATAATGGCTGCCAATCTAACTGGAGTGAGATGGTATCTTAGGGTGGTTTTGATTTGCATTTCTCTGACTGCTAGACATGGTGAGCATTTTTTCATGTACTTGTTGATTGATTGTATGTCCTCCTCTGAGAAGTGTCTGTTCAGGTCCTTGGCCCATTTGTTGATTGGGTTGTTTGTTCTCTTATTGTCTAATTTTTTGAGTTCTTTGTATACTCTGGATATTAGGGCTCTATCTGAAGTGTGAGGAGTAAAGATTTGTTCCCAGGATGTAGGCTCTCTATTTACCTCTCTTATTGTTTCTTTTGCTGAGAAAAAACTTTTTAGTTTGAGTAAGTCCCATTTGTTGATTCTAGTTATTAACTTTTGTGCTATGGGTGTCCTATTGAGGAATTTGGAGCCCGACCCCACAGTAGATCGTAGCCAACTTTTTCTTCTATCAGACGGCGTGTCTCTGATTTGATATCAAGCTCCTTGATCCATTTTGAATTAACTTTTGTGCATGGCGAGAGAAAGGGATTCAGTTTCATTTTATTGCATATGGATTTCCAGTTTTCCCAACACCATTTGTTGAAGATGCTATCCTTCCTCCATTGCATGCTTTTAGCCCCTTTCTCACATATAAGATAGTTGTAGTTTTGTGGATTGGTTTCTGTGTCCTCTATTCTGTACCATTGGTCCACCCGCCTGTTTTGGTACCAGTACCATGCTGTTTTTGTTACTATTGCTCTGTAGTATAGTTTGAAGTCTGGTATCGCTATACCGCCTGATTCACACTTCCTGCTTAGCATTGTTTTTGCTATTCTGGGTAGTTTATTTTTCCATATGAATTTCATGATTGCTTTCTCTATTTCTACAAGAAATGCCGTTGGGATTTTGATTGGCATTGCATTAAACCTATAGAGAACTTTTGGTAATATCGCCATTTTGATGATGTTAGTTCTGCCTATCCATGAACAGGGTATATTTTTCCATCTTCTAAGATCTTCTTCTATTTCTCTCTTTAGGGTTCTGTAGTTTTCATTGTATAAGTCTTTCACCTCTTTTGTTAGGTTGATTCCCAAGTATTTTATTTTTTTTGAAGATATTGTGAATGGAGTGGTTGTCCCCATTTCCATTTCAGAGGATTTGTCGCTGATATACAGGAATGCCTTTGATTTATGCGTGTTGATTTTATATCCTGCCACTTTGCAGAATTCATTTATTAGCTCTAATAGTTTCTTTGTAGACCCTTTTGGGTCTGCTAGGTATAGAATCATGTCATCTGCAAATAGTGATAATTTAAGTTCTTCTTTTCCTATTTTTATGCCTTTAATTTCTTTCGTCTGTCTAATTGCTCTGGCCAGTGTTTCGAGAACTATGTTGAACAGAAGTGGTGAGAGAGGGCATCCCTGTCTTGTTCCAGATTTTAGAGGGAATGCCTTCAATTTTTCTCCATTCAGAATGATGCTAGCCTGAGGCTTAGCATAGATTGCTTTTACAATATTGAGGTATGTTCCTGTTATCCCTAGTTTTTCTAGAGTTTTGAACATAAAGGGATGCTGTACTTTGTCGAATGCTTTTTCCGCATCTATCAAGATGATTATATGGTTCTTATTTTTAAGTCTATTGATGTGGTGAATAACATTTATTGATTTCCGTATATTGAACCAGCCTTGCATCCCAGGGATGAATCCTACTTGATCATGGTGCACAATTTTTTTGATATGTTTTTGTATCCGATTCGCCAGAATTTTATTGAGGATTTTTGCATCTAGGTTCATTAGAGATATTGGTCTGTAGTTTTCTTTCTTTGAAGTGTCTTTGTCTGGTTTAGGTATCAGGGTGATGTTGGCCTCGTAGAATGAATTTGGAAGTTCTCCCTCTTTTTCTATTTCCTGAAGAAGCTTGAAAAGTATTGGTATTAGTTCCTCTTTAAAGGTTTTGTAAAACTCTGCTGTATACCCATCCGGTCCTGGGCTTTTCTTAGTTGGTAGTCTTTTGATGGTTTCTTCCATTTCCTCAATTGATATTGGTCTGTTTAGGTTGTCTATATCCTCCTGACTCAATCTGGGCAGATCATATGACTTAAGAAATTTATCTATGCCTTCACTATCTTCTAATGTATTGGAGTATAAGGATTCAAAATAATTTTTGATTATCTTCTGTATTTCTGAAGTGTCTGTTGTGATATTGCCTTTTTCATCCCGTATGTTAGTAATTTGAGGTCTCTCTCTTCTTCTCTTTGCTAGCATGGCTAAGGGTCTGTCGATTTTGTTTATTTTTTCAAAGAACCAACTTTTAGTTTTGTCAATTTTTTCAATTGTTTCTTTTGTTTCGATTTCATTAATTTCAGCTCTGATTTTCATTATTTCTTGCCTTCTACTTCTTTTGCTGTTGTTTTGCTCTTCTTTTTCAAGGATTTTGAGATGAAGTATGAGATCATTTATTTGTTGGTTTTTTCTTTTTTTAAGGAATGAACTCCACGCAATGAATTTTCCTCTTAGAACTGCTTTCAATGTGTCCCATAGATTCCGATATGTTGTGTCTGTGTTTTCATTTATCTCTAAGAATTTTTTAATTTCCTCCTTGATGTCTTCTATAACCCATTGATCATTCAGTAACCTATTGTTCATTCTCCAAGTGATGTATGCTTTTTCCTTCCTTCTTTTATCGTTGATTTTCAGTTTCATTCCATTATGATCAGATAAGATGCATGGTATTATCTCTACTCCTTTATATTGTCTAAGAGTTGCCCTGTGACATAATATGTGATCTATTTTTGAGAAGGATCCATGTGCTGCTGAGAAAAAAGTGTAACTGCTTGATGTTGGGTAGTATATTCTATATATGTCAATTAAGTCTAGGTTATTAATTGTGTTATTGAGTTCTATAGTTTCCTTATTCAACTTTTGTTTGGAAGATCTGTCCATTGGTGAGAGAGGTGTGTTGAAGTCTCCCATGATTATTGTATGGTGGTCTATTAGACTCTTGAACTTGAGAAGAGTTTGTTTGATGAACATAGCTGCACCATTGTTAGGGGCATATATATTTATGATTGTTATGTCTTGTTGGTGTATGGTTCCCTTGAGCAGCATGTAGTGTCCCTCTTTATCCCTTTTGATTAACTTGGGCTTGAAATCTATTTTATTTGATATGAGTATGGACACACCTGCTTGTTTCCGAAGTCCATATGAGTGATATGATTTTTCCCAACCTTTCACCTTCAGCCTATGTATGTCTTTTCCTATCAAATGCATCTCCTGTAGGCAGCATATTGTTGGGTCTTGTTTTGTGATCCATTCTACTAGCCTGTGTCTCTTAATTGGTGAGTTTAAGCCATTAACATTTAGGGTTATTATTGAGATATGGGTTGTTCTTCCAGCCATATTTGTTTATTTATGTTACTAAACATGGTTTGTTTTCCTCTTTGATTATTTTTCCCCCCTTTACTGTCCTAACTCCCACTGTTGGTTTTCATTGTTATTTTCCATTTCCTCTTCCTGTAATGTTTTGCCAAGGATGTTTTGAAGAGATGGTTTTCTAGCTGCAAATTCTTTTAACTTTTGTTTATCGTGGAAGGTTTTAATTTCATCTTCCATCCTGAAGCTTAATTTCGCTGGAAACACAATTCTTGGTTGGAACCCATTTTCTTTCAGTGTTTGAAATATGTTATTCCAGGATCTTCTAGCTTTCAGAGTCTGTGTTGAAAGATCAGCTGTTATCCTGATTGGCTTACCCCTAAATGTAATCTGCTTCCTTTCTCTTGTAGCTTTTAAAATTCTCTCCTTATTCTGTATGTTGGGCATCTTCATTATAATGTGTCTAGGTGTGGGTCTCTTATGATTTTGCACATTCGGCGTCCTGTAGGCTTCTAGGATTTGGGGTTCTGTCTCATTCTTCAAGTCTGGGAAGTTTTCTCGTATTATTTCATTGAATAGATTGCTCATTCCTTTGGTTTGAAACTCTGTCCCTTCCTGTATCCCAATGACTCTTAAATTTGGTCTCTTGATGTTATCCCATATTTCTTGGATGTTCTGCTCATGGTTTCTTAACAGTCTTGCTGAGCTGTCTATGTTCTTTTCAAGTTGAAATTCTTTATCTTCATTGTCTGATGTTCTATCTTCTAAGTGTTCTACTCTGCTGGTAGTATTCTCAATTGAGTTTTTAAGTTGGTTTATTGCTTCCTGCATTTCTAGGATTTCTGTTTGTTTGTTTTTTATAACCTCTATCTCCCTGTATAGTTGATCTTTTGCTTCTTGGATTTGATTATGTAATTCATTGTTGAAGTGATCTTTCATTGTCTGATTTTGCTGTCTGATGTCTTCCTTGAGACTCCAGATCATCTGAAGCATGTATATCCTGAATTCTTTATCTGACATTCCATCTGCTGCAGCTATTACCTCTTCTAACGTTGAGTTGACCTGCATTGCTTGTGGTCCTTTCTTTCCTTGTCTCTTCATACTGTTCGCGTTCCTTTCTACTTGGTGAAACTGTTGTGCTATTGAATTTTCCCCCTATATATTTATATTCATCTTGTATAGTTGCAAAGTCTCCCTCGCAGTCACGGGCGGCGGCTCTGCCCCTCCTCCAATTGGGGCAATGTGCCTACCACGCCGGCAGGCCGCTGGGCCTGCTCTGCGGGTCGGTAGCAGGTCCGCCTACCTTGCAGGCGCGGGCGGCAGCTCTGTCCCTCTGCGGGCCGCTAGGCTTGTTCTCTCGGTGGTCGCAGTTCTGCCTACTTTGCAGGCGCAGGCAGCGGCACTGCCCCTCTGCAGGCCTCAGGGGCTGTTCTGCAGGTGGGTCGCAAGTCCGCCTACCTTGCAGGCGCGGGGGGGGGGGGGTGGGGGCGGCTCTACCCTTCCTCAGGCCACTGGGCCTGTTCTGTCTGTCAGTTGCAGGTCTGGCCTGTTCTGTTGGTGGTCACAGTTCCGTCTACCTTGCAGGCGCGGGGGGAGGGGGCGGCTCTGCCTCTCAGCAGGCCGCTGCGCCTGTTCTGCCGGTGGGTCGCAGGCCCGCCTACCTTGCAGGAGTGGTTGGCAGCTCTGCCCCTCTGCGGGCCACTGGGCCTTTTCTGTCGGTGGTCACAGTTCCGCCTACCTGGCAGGCGCGGGGGGTGGGGGGCGGCTCTGCCCCTCAGCAGGCCGCTGGGCCTGTTCTGTGGGTGGTCACAGTTCCGTCTACCTTGCCGGCGCAGGGGGAGGGGCACAACTTATTCTTTATGTATTTTTTTATGTGGTGCTGAGGATGGAACCCAGTGCCTCACACGTGTGAGGCAAGCGCTCTACCACTAAGCCCCAGCCCTCGATCATCTAACAACTTATTGTTAGGAAATAATTGTACACAAATTTGAAGATATAATAAGAATGTTCACTAAAGTGCAATTAGAAGAGAAAAAAGGAAATCATATAAGTGTCCATTGATAGGGCACAAATTATGGTTTAGAATAGCAATGGAGGGGCTGGGGATGTGGCTCAAGCGGTAGCGCGCTCGCCTGGCATGCGTGCGACCCAGGTTCGATACTCAGCACCATATACAAACAAACTAAAAAACAAATATTAAAACTATCTCTCTCTCTCTCTCTCTCTCTCTCTCCTCTCCTCTCCTCTCGCTTAAAAAAAAGAAAAGAAAAGAAAAAAGAATAGCAATGGAATAGAAGGTTATATAAGGGGCACTTGCCTGGCACGCATGAGGCACTGGGTTCGATCCTCAGCACTACATATAAATGAATTTTAAAAAAGGTGTTATGTTCATCTGCAACTAAAAAAAAAAAAAAACCAGAATTTAAAAAAGAAGGCTATGTGGGCTGGGATTGTGGCTCAGTGGTAGAGCGCTTGCCTAGCATGTGTGAGGCACTGGGTTCGATCCTCAGCACCACGGTTCGATCCTCAGCACCACATATAAACAAAGAAATAAATAATGGGAAATAAATAATGGTCCACCAATAACTAAAAAAAAAGAAAGAAAGAAAGCTATGTAAGCATAAAAAATATTTACCAATATTTATTATTAAAATTTATTAAAAATAAGTCACTATTAATAAGGAAGGAGAGCATTATATAATATTGGGGAAACATTATAGAGAACAGAATGTATAATAAAACACATACAGGAGTATATCACTAAAATCCACAATGTTTTTCTCCATGAGTTGAGATTTCACATGCATTTTATTTTCTTATTATAGTCTTCTGTATACTTTGCTTATATTTTATGATCAGAATAAACCCATAAGTTTCATTTGGCAAAAATAATTTTAAAAAATACAAAGAAATAAGAAAAAGAAAATTAAAAATAAATAAATAAATGGGAAAAAAGATGCCAGTTCTCCAAGCTGGTGCACACCTGTAATCCCAGTGATATGGGAAGCTGAAATGGGAGGGTTGCAAATTCAAGGACAGTAGGGGCAACTCAGCAAGATCCTGTCTCAAAACTAAATAAGGGCTGGAGGTGTGGCTCAGTGGGAGAATATCCCTGGGTTTAACTCCAGTACTATGGGAAAAAATAAGAGAAAGAAAAAAATAAAGAAAAGAATAAAAATGTAGAAAACAAAAATAGTTTCAAAGCCAAGTAATATTAATTAAAAAACACCTCTGAAATTCCATATTCCTAAAATCTCCCCCTTTACTATGAGGAAACCCTCAAACTCAAAGACAAAAAGAAACTTGGTTTTATTTGGGGTTTAGTTTCGTTTTTGCAGACAACTAGAATGTTTTTAGATGTTACTTTTTATATTAAGTTTTAAAAATTATCTTAATTATACAAATTTATGGGATACAGTGTGATAACTTGATACATATACACAGTGTGTACTGATTAAATCATGGTAGTTAACCTTTCTATCTCCTTAAACTTAAAAAAAAATTTTAGGGCTGGGGTGGTGGCCCAGTGGTAGAGCACTTGCCTAGCACATGTGAGGCAATGGGTTTGATCCTCAGCACCACCACATAAAAATGAAATAAAGATAATGTGTCTACCTACAATTAAAAAATAAATATTTTAAAAAATACTTTAATTAACAGCAATAATTGTACATATTGATGGGGATACATTGTAATATTTTGATACATGTATATAATATGTGCTGATCAAGTTAGGGTAATTAATATTTCCATCTCCTTTTCATTACCTTGTATTTGGAGACTTTGAGCTACTCTTGTCTAATTATTCATAAAATATGTACTAGATTAATGTGAACTATAGAGAGACTTCATTTTTAAAATGAACTTGGGCCAGGCGTAGTGGCGCATGCTTGTCATCACAGTGGCTCAGGAGGCTGAGGCAGGAGGATCGCCAAGTTCAAAGCCAGCTTCATCAAAAGCAAGGCACTAAGCAACTCAGTGAGACCCTGCCTCTAAATAAAAATACAAGATAGGGCTAAGGATGTGGCTCAGTGGTCCAGTGCCCCTGAGTTCAATCCCCAGTACCAAAAAAAAAAAAAAAAGAACTTGTCTGGACTGGGGTTGTGGCTCAGTGGTAGAGCCCTTGCCTCACATGGGTGAGGCACTGGGTTCAATTCCCAGAACCACATAAAAATAAATGAATAAAATAAAGGTACATCAACAACTAAAAATATACTTGAAAAAAATGAACTTGGCCAAATTTATGTGATAAAATTGATCAAAATTAAACACACACACACACACACACGTAAAACTGGGAAAATCTGAATAAAGTCTATATATCAATGAATTATCTCACTGTCAATTTTTTGGTTGTGAGATGTTACCACTGGGGGAATTGGGTGAAAACTACGTGAGATCCCTCTGTATTATTTCATAAAAGTTCACATAAATCTACAATGATCTCCAAATAAAAAGTTTACTTTTAAAGATGAACTTTGAGCTAGGGCTATAGCTCAGTGATAGAATGCTTGCCCAGTATGCATAGGTGCTAGGCTTGATTCCTAGCACCAATCAATCAATCAACAGACACCAATAAATAAATAAATAAGTATTGATTAAATTTTGCACCTTGAAAAGGAAAACAAAACAAAACGAAAAAAAAAAAAAAAACAGGAAGGTCTTTTCAGAGCCAGGTGGGGTAGAATCATCACAGAGTTTCTCCAAGCTGGAGGCCCTGCCGTGAAAGTACCTTTTGGTGAGAACACACTGTGTACCAGGCCATTACATAGCCTGAGGACCTTTGAAGGAGGCCAGATGTGAATTCATGAAGAACAAACAACTCAGAGCACTAACTTAGGGAACAAGAATTGGAGCCAGATCTGTCTGAAAGCTCAGGCCCTTCCTACTGTATCACATTGACTACAAATCTGGGAATGACTTAAAAGACACCAAAACATAACAAAAACCTATTTCAGTGTTACCTGTATCAAAGAACTTGGTATAAAGAAATAAATATTTGAGTGATTTAAAAAGGTGGAATTGTATTTAGATAGCAGGAATTTTAAAATGTGAGCATATGCCGGGTATGGTGGTGCATGTCTGTAATCCCAGTGGCTTGGGATGCTGAGGCAGGAGGATCATGAGTTCAAAGCCAGCCTCAGCAAAAGTGAGGCACTAAGCAACTGAGTGAAACCCTGTCTCTCTATAGAATACAAAATAGGGGATGTGGCTGTGTGGTTGAGCACCCCGGAGTTCAATACCTGGTACCAAAACAAAACAACAAAAAAATGAGCATGTATGTGAATATCATTCCTTAGGTATGTCACTGTGGTCCTGATTATCAAAAAGTACTTTCCAACACCCAAATGGACTGTGCTCTATTTAGTGATCCTTCACCGAGGAATGAACTTTTGTCTTTGTGTTCCTTCTTTGATAAAAAGTGATCACTCCTAGTGAGATCAGTGCAGTCAGGGTCATGACCACTCCTACTTTCTCTTCTCTGGTTTTATCTGCAAGGTCCATTAGCTTTCCCACTTTCTGCTTTTATATCAAGCCAACTGGTTATTTTTAATCCTCTAAAGTCTTCTCCCATCTGTATGGACCCAGTTGACAGCCTATGGTAAATCACATCCCTGGAGACAGGTAAGGGAAGTCCTAGGGTTTCGGACCAAATAGTTGGGTCTGAATAAAGGGGCATATTTCTGAAAAGAGAGCATTTCACTTTTATTAGATTCTCAATGTACCTGATAACTCCAAAATGATCGAAACTACTTGTTTAGTCTAATCAGTAACGAAATGGGCTTAAAATAGAAACTTCAAAACTAATCACTTAAAAATAATAAACAGCTAGCATGGAACACCTCCCTGGTGCTTCATCTGTGATCTCTGAAAAGTATTTCCCGCTAAAAGGAACTGGGATCCTTGGAGATAAAGCTGATTCCAGATAGAGGTAGGAAATGCACAAATGAGCCTAAAACCTCTAAACATACCACAAAGAAAGGAAGCCATCAAAGTCCGGCCTTGTGGCACAAAGACTTAGGAGCCAATTTAAAGATGGGAAAATCGAGCCAGTCGTGGTGGCCTGTAATCCTAGAGTCTCAGGAGGCTGAGGTAGGAGGATCATGAATTCAAAACCAGCCTCAGCAGAAGTGAGGCATTAAGCAACACAGTTGAGACCCTGTCTCTAAATAAAATACAAAATAGGGCTGGGTAGGTGGCTCAGTGGTTGAGTGCACCTGGGTTCAATTCCTGGTACTCCACCCCCCCCCATCCCCCCTACCCTCCCCACCCCCAGCCAAAAAAAAAATTGATACACACTTAGCATGCATAAAGCCCTGGGTATTATCCCCCAGCACTAAATGGAAAAAAAAAAAAAAAGGTCAACTTGAGCATCAATAAAAATGATGTCTACAAGGATCTGAAACATACATATCAAATATATATCAAAAATATGCATTAAATATTCAAACATGTTTAAAACCATGATACCATAGTAATATAAAATTACTCATTGGTTACCTTTGGTGTATACAAGGGACCCATTTCATGATTTTGAAAACCAGTAAATATGAGAAAAAAGTCAAGCATTTATTCTGCCTATCTAGTACTAGCTATACTTTAGAGTAAACACATAGTTGAAGAGGGAACACTTCTTTTTATAGAAAGATTATGGGTAATAAATGAATAAAGATGACAGAATTAGATTAATACCATTTTCAATCTCTAATTAAATAATGGGTCTAATTAAATAATCATCAATGGCTACTCACATCCCCCAAACAGAAAGAAACAAACTTTGTAAGCTTCCTGAAGTGCACAATGTTCCCGAAATTGGACCAGGAATCTAGATCCAACTCCCAATTTATATGAAATTCAGGAGTCAGGGAACATTTAAAACAATATCAACAACCTGGGAAATGGTACAGGACAAATAACCTAGAGTTTTTGCAAGAAAAAAGGAAGAAATGGAAGGGGAACCTATAGTGTAAGGATTATAGAGATACAGATATTCACAGTGTCAACTAATTATGTAAACCTCATTTAAATTCCTATTAAAATAAACAAATAGTACAAAGACATTTAGGAGACACTGGGGAAATTCAAATGCTGACTTTAAGGAGTTACTGACATTTTTTAAGGAATAATAATGATATTGTCATAATATTTTTTAAAGATCTTACCTCTTATAGATCACCTGAAATATGTACCGATGAAATAATATAATAGCTTAGGTATGCTTCAAAACAATCCAGAAAAGAAGGAGGGAGAAGAGAGGTACATGTGAAACAACTTGGCCTGTGACTTGATCATTGTTGAAGCTGGTGATGGACACATGCCACTTATTACACTATTTTCTCTCCTTTTCTGTGTATGTTTGAGACTTTCCACAGCAAAAACAGTTAGCAATTAAAAATATTAACATTTTTCAATTTGGTAATGAAGGAAGCCCTGTATGAACATCATTTCTGAGATCATATCACTGGGCTATTTTAAAATAAAATTTCTGAAGAGGTTCTTAAAAATTCAAAAATTATACCAAATTATGTTATGTGCATGTATCAATATGTAACAACAAATAGTACTATAATGTATAATTATAATGTATCGATAAAAATGACCTTATTAAAAAATTCAAAAATTCTTTTAGGGGCTGGGAATGTATCTCGGTGGTAGAGCAAATGCTTAGCATGTACAAAGTCCTCGATTAGATCCCCAGCACTACCAAAAAAAAAAAAAAATTGAATTGTTTTGTGTGGTATAAATGATCATCAGCAAGTTTTAAGTAATTTGGTTAAATGGAACATTATTAGAAATACTTAGTTGTTTGAAACAGACATTATTATTACTGTGTGTATATATGTGAATGCATGATCAATGTGATTCTGCAACCTGTATAAGCAGAAAAATGAGGTATTATATCCCATCTATTTCAAATGTATGATATGTCAAGGTCATTGAACTGTCATGTGTAACTAATTAAAACAAATTTAAAAAAGAGAGAGAGAGAGAGAGAGAAATTGTTATAACCAGGAACAACCGTTGGCTCAGGCAAACCATCTACACTGAGGCTCTGACCCTCAGTCAGAGAAAAAAAAATGCCAGAAGGATATTGACAATTACTAAATATATCTTTGACAGGCTATGTCAATACTTGAGGGAGAAAAGTAATTCGTGTTTGATTTAAACTAATTCTTTAAGTACTTTGGTTTTCAGGTTTAAAAAATAGTGCCAACCAAAAACTCATGTCTGCTTAAAAAATTAACAGTGTAAAATAAGCCAACAAATAAATAGATAAAAATTAATGATATAATTTTAAACATCACTGAGGAAACAATAATTTAGGACAAGGATTTCAAGATTGGTTCAACTGCCACAGATTATTAAAACATTCCAGTCCTAAATTCTAATCAAGCATTTCCCCAACTAATAAAAATGTGTAGTCGTGGGAGGAGGGAAGAGGAAACACTTTGTCTCTTAGAGGCTATGTTCTGGAGAACAATGCCTTCCTTTGGAATCTATGCCATAGCAGACAGGTACACCTCAGGGAGGCTGATACTTCTTAATTACCCAGGAAGCTCCATTCCCAGGGGTTTCTGTTCTCCCTCTCATCCTTCCTCTCCTCCACTAGTAAATAGCTGGGGAGTTAATCAAAGGTTCAAAAGTTGGTGATAACAGACGGTGACAAACTGATGCCCTGCAGCTCAGGTGAGCAGAGGCACAGTGGCCAAGATGGACTTTATGTCAAATTTGCATCAGAGATGGCTGAAGGATCAGGAGAGTTTATTTTCGTTTCTCGGAAAAAAAGAAAAAGAAAAAGAAAAATAAATCATGTTCAGACTCAGACACTAGATACCAAAGTAGAATTCTGCACTTCTTGATGACATGGGCAATCAGGGCAAAGGGGAAATTATGGGAAGAAATGAAACACCTTCAGAAATAGAGGAGGAAACACACTAGTTGGCAGAATCCCTGAACAACTGCATGGAGAATGCCATCAAGGAGTCCCATATCCTTACCTTATGGTAAAACAGGCCAGAGAGGGAAGCAATTTGCTCCAAGTCACAGCAAAACAGGAACAGTGTGAGGTTTACGACTGATTTCCAGAGTGAGGCTCCTCATGCCAATCTATAAATATGGAAAGTGGCATTCAAGGGCCAAGCAAAAGCTTAACCAGCTTAAGGACTGGGGGGAGCCAACACAGCGGGCACTAGCAGCTCAAGAAGGGATGGAGGGGGCAGGGAAGCAGCGTAAATCATTTTTAGATGCGGTGACCTTAACCCTAGCAAGTGAGGCAGCATCCTAGGTGCATGAATTAGAATACAGGTCTTTCTAATCTGTGTTAAATTTTAGCTTTGAGGATTCAACCTAAACTCAGAAATTTGAAAGCAACCAGCAACATCAAGGAATAGATGGGGCCCAGGCTGATCTCTCTAGCTTATTTAGAAAATCACCTCAACTAGAAGTTGAGAAGTACTCCCATTTGGCCCCAACAGAAACTCTCCTGGAAGCTCAGGGCAGCCCTTGTCAGCCTTGCTCTCTGGATCTGCCCATTTGTCTCAGAGATGCCTGCCATCTATTACCTCAAACCTAAGAGTGACTGCAGCATGGAATGGATGGGACTCTGGCAAACCTGACCAGAAGACCATGGAAGGGACAAATTGGTCCCCTCACTATAGAATGGGAGGGACACTTTCCTCTCCACCTCTTCCACCCTGCCTTGTCTTGATTCTGAAAAGAACTGAATTCAGTGCCAGCGAGAGGTGTACAGGGGTAGGGAGACAGCACAAATTGTCAGACTACTTTCTATCATTCCGTAGGAGACTGACCTCTGCAAGGACAGGCATCTTTGAACAATCATGTATGGTGAGGAAGGGGACAAGCAAAGCAAGAACAAATGAAGCTGGCTAGAAGCCCTCCAAAGCCTTTTAGGGACAGAGCAGAGGGAGAGCCCTAGATCCACACCCAGGAACAAGTGTGGATCTAGGGCTGATTTGGGCACAGGCTCACATTCACACTACTTGGCTTCAGGCTACCTGGCCAGGGGTGCAGGGCTGTCCACCAGAGCTCAGACTGGTGTTGGGACCTGGGCAGGGGCAGGAATTTACAGCTTCATTCACTGACTCTATTTTTCCCTATATAATCCCATTCCCAGGTCCCCAAAACTTCATGGAGCAAAACCCACAATTCTTAATGTCCTCTGCTTAATGTCCTCTGCAATGCCACCTGCTGTCTGCTCTAGCCCCTTGCTCTCCCCCATTTGCAAGAACTTTCCTTCCTCCCAGGTCGACTTTGACCAGCTTTCCAGGCTTGAAGACCGGCCCCAGCCCGCCCAGCCTGGCGCACGGGCGCGGCCGAGTCGTGCTGGGACAGCTCCGCGCTGACTCCCGGGCAGCTACGAGCCGCTACAAGTGTAGATCCGGCAGAGAGGAAACGGCAAGACCCTGCAGGGGCCAGCAGGGAAGCCACAGACTTTGAGTGGAGGGCATTCGGGACTGACCGATATGGAGGGTAATGAATAAATAAATATATGAATGAATGAATGAATGAATGAATGAATGAATGAACTGCAGCGATGGTGGCGGGTAGCGATGGATTCATACTGTGCCCTCCATTGCTCTAATGCCGCCGGGACCGAACTTCAGCCCCCAGGTTCGGCACCCTTAGAAACATCCCGTCCCCACACGAACACCTAACAGCTCCGTAGGCGCCCAGCCCGCGCGGTGCCGTTCTGGACCCGAAGCCGCTTTCCCCGCAGTCAGAAAGTGCCTGCCCTGGGGGTAGAATGCACTGAGGTGGTGTGGGGCCCCGGAGCTGCTCTGCTCCACGAGACATTGAGCCCCTCGAAGTGGCTTCTGGAGTCGCAGACCCAGTCCCAGGGCCGCAGCTTCCTTACCTGTCCTCCTCTGTGGCCTCGCTCCGGTTCAGAGCGGTCATCCCGGTGCCTACTCCAGACCCAGCACCGCGCTCGGGACCCAGAGCCGGAGAACCCCGCCCGCCCCGGGCAGAGCCCGCCTTCACCCGCCAATTGGCTGCTCTGTGGGCCGGGCCAGCCCATTGGCCAAGACTTCCCCTCTCCTGACCGCCCAGGTGAGGCCCCTATCTCTACACAGATCCGCATTCTGGATTCCCAGAATGCGAGGTCCTGGAAGATAGCGCCCAGGTCTACATACCTACGGGTCCTCACATAGAGCCCCTTTTAAATTTTGTCCTCCTAGTCTTGGAGCGCGGTGCCCTCTACAGGAACGCAATCCTGCACTCCTACAACCCCTCCCAACGTTGAGATCCAGGGTGTTCCAATTTGGGACAACACGGAAAATTTTTAACATGACAGTCAAAAATCCAGGTCACCAAGAATGCAAGGCCCAACATTTAATTTTTTACTAGTGGATGGACCTTTATTTATATGTGGTGCTGAGAATTGTACCCAGTGCCTCACACATGCTAGGAAAGTGCTCTACCACTGAGCCACAACCCCAGCATTATTTTTATAAGGAATCTGAGTTGGGAAGCAGTTATCAAGAGGTCAGTGATTGGTGTAACTGACAATAAACTGGGCTGAGCCGTGCAATTACGAATGGACCCAGAAGTTTTTAATATTGCTTGCCTGCAGGCCCCTTTCCCCACCAGGTTATTTGGTCCTTGAGTTTCAGGAGAGGGACAGACTCAATCCCATTCTTACTCTACCCACCCACCCACCTTGATCCTGCTGTTATCATGAAGAGAGCCATCAACATACAGAGACCCAAAGGGGGAAACTGTCTACAAACTTTCTGCACCTCAGGGCAGAATCGGAGAGCAGGGACTCAACCTCAGTTCCCTTAATAGCCTTCTACTGGGGCTGGGGTTATGGCTCAGTGGTAGAGTGCTTGCCTAGCGTGTGAGGTACTAGGTTCGATTCTCAGCACCACATATAAATAAATTCATAAAATTCCACTAATAAGAAAATAGCTTTCTACTACAGGCAGCCTAAAGTGGAAGACCAACTAGTGCAAGGGCTACTTCACTCTAGGATTACACACCAGTGTAGTCTCAGGAGAAACTTCGTGCCTGCCTTCTCCCATCTTTGGCCCAAAAAAGGCATTACCCAGGGGTGGGAAGTTTTAGACAAAACCAGCCCAGTATGCTGGGAGTAATCTGCAACTCAAGGTAGTAAGCTACTGCCTTCCTAGCTGCCTCTGCACCCTGCAGATGGGCAAGTGATCTAAAACTCCCACCACAGGGCACAGGGCTGTTGCCATTTCCACCTGCTCAGGGGGCAGGGTTCAGCCTCCCCCCAGCCCCCACCAAGCAGAAGAAAGAAACAGGTGCTTCAGCTGTTGTTTATTGACATACAGGTAGGCTCTATAGCAACAGGCCTGGAGGTGGCTGCAGTGTGGGGAAAATGGAAGGCAGGGGGTGGAGTGTTTTTCTGCAGCATGAACGTCAGTCCAGTGGAGTGCAGGAGAACAACACAGTACACAACAAGGTGGAGTGAGGGAGGCTGAGGCAGTTGGGGAAGCAAATAAGCGTCAGGGTCCATTTGCATACACTGGAATCACTGCCCTACACCCTAAGCTCCTACCCCAGCTGGCTGTCTCCTGACCCCAGGCCAGGGCTAGGAGTTCTCTGGGCATCCACTTTCTACAGGAACTAACTAGAGGAGAAGGAGTTGTCACCTTCTTTCCATAGCTCTGGAAGCCTCCAGTCTTACGTTCCTCTTTTGCCCCTTTTTGGGTGGGACCACATGATGCAGCCAGGCTCTGGCTATCCCACTCGAGCAGGGTCTAAAAACAGACTTAATCTTCCCTGGTGTCCCAGCCCACCAGTGCCACACTACAGCCTAGAGTGAGCACTAGAAGCATTGCTGGCCTAATGGATGGGTTGGGGAAGGGGATAGGGCAGGGGTAGAAGGGGATCCAGGGATCATCATGGCACAGGTACTACACGCATGGTGTTGGTGAAGCCAGAGCCAGGGCGCCATCCAGTCAGCACAATGACCACATCTCCCTTCTTGAAGAAGCCTCGAGCCTTGCCTGAAGAAAAAAGATTGGTGAATAAAAACCAAGCCAAGCAGGTATGAACCTGAGGCAAATGCCCACATCAAGAAGCCCTGCTTGGTGGCACACGCCTGTAATCCTAACAACTCAGGAAGCTGAGGCAGGAGGATCATGGTTTCAAAGCCAGCCTCAGCAACTTAGAAAGGCTCTGGGTCTCTAAATAAAATATATAAAGGGACCAGGGAAGTGGCTCAGTGGTTAAGCACCTCTGGGTTCAATCTCTGGTATTACAAAAAAAAAAAAAAAAGCAATCAGCAGCCACTAGTCAAAACTGGCTAACAATTACTCCCTCACACCACAAGGTGGTGCCAACCACACAGGGAAAGGGGAAGAGAGTAAAGTCTGGTCAGGTGGCAGAGCTGGCAGGAACCTTTGGACATCATTCAGTTTATACTCTAGAAGGTCAGAGCTAGCTGCTTCATCTCATCCCATGACCTCCTAGCTTTTGGGTACAAAGACCAAATCAGCACATAAATCTTTGTGTGCGCCACTCCACCATACAGTAGCCCTAGTCAATTTTATATAAAGAAAACCTCAGTAATAAATAAGCAGATGCCAAGTAATGGACAATTAATTTCACCTGGTGCCCCAGAGTGAGAGACTAAAGAAAAGGAGTAAGATGCTTAGCCCCACCACTCAAAGACCCCTCTTCCCTTACATTCTCTCTTTATAGAATGGGAGAGGATTCTGAAAAAACATTTCCATTGAGTATGAAGAGCAGTCAGCTGGGCCTCTTGTCCCAGAATGGATGGAGTTTGCATGCCTCCGTTTGTATTCCCCAAACCTACAGCATCTCAGAAAAACCAGAGCTCAATCACTCCTTCCCTTCTAAGCTCCAGCCCTTGCTCCCAGCTACGCACCAACATTCATGGCCAAGTTCACTCGGAGGTCCACATCCTCAGCCCAGGCATCCTGGACTGGATCCTTACACACCACAGGGAAGATGCCACGGTACAGGTGGGCCTGGCGAGCTGTCTGGGGATTCCGTGTCACGGCAATGATGGGAGCACGTGGGCGGTATCTGGCTACCTGGTGAGCAGACCTGAGATGCAATGGGAACAGGAAGAGACCATTAAACAGTGTCCCAGAAGCCTCCCAGGAAGCACAACATGGCCTTCGGCAGTAGCTCACTCTAATCCAACTCACTTCACCAGCCTGAAAGAGCTATTCCCGGGCCTCCCTTGGAATGTAGGGAACTGCCTCCCAAGGCTGGGGAGCTCCTAATTTTGTACCTTCCCCTCCAAAAGGCTATGTTGCCATTTGCCCTCCATTCCATCCCCTCCCATTGGCTGATCATCCCCACATGGCCCACTGGTTGCAAGAACCTCTAAATTCTTCCATTTGGCCAGAAAGGCAGCCCTGGCCCAACCTCATCAGCACCCATTGCTCTTGCTGCCAGCCAACAGCTACAAGCCAAGCACCATGTGAAAAGCACCTGATTCTTGAAAGGGGCAAAGAACTGCAGCACAGGGCTGGGATCGTGGCTCAGCTTGCCTATCACGTGTGAGGCCCTGGGTTTGATACTCAGCACCAATAAAAATATATAAATAAAAGATATCGTGTCCAACAAATATTAAAAAAAAAAAAAAAAAAAAACCCACAGCACAGTGACCAGCCCTCAGGGACTCAACAACATGACACTTCTCAACTGTTATATCCCCTTCCCTACCCCACATGGTTCCCAGGTCCCCCAAGTAGTCTCAGCAACTGAACTTTAGAGCCTCAAGATCAAACCTGAGTAACAAAAGAAATCTTAGAAGTTCTATGATATAATATAGAACCCAGGTGAGCAGGTAGAACTCTGGGTGCTACACAAAAGGCAAAAACAGAATGGTGGTGTGGAAGCATGTCCAGGAACTCTGAAATCCCTCTGCCAACTGCTTCCTTGAACACTGACACTATACATTTAGAGATGCAGATGTGTTTCAGAAATTGGGGAGCGCCTTGCAGAAAGAACTGGGCCCTAGAAGGCAAGCTCTGAGGATACACAACAGGTGTCAGGGAAATTTAAGATGATCACAGCAGAACACTGCTTCAAGTTTGGCCTCCATACACATCCTTCAGGGAGAAATAGCTCTTGAAGTCCAGTCCAGCTGAGTGAAATCCCAGAAGACTAGAGCTAAAAATAGCCAAATAGCAAGGGTTGGCCCTTTCCACAAAGGTCAATCCTAATGGTTGTTTAGGCAAGAGCGTGGAGCCTCTGCTGAGGGAATCCACACAGACCCTGTAACCTGGTGCTTTGGGAAGCCCACTTGCCACTCCTCAGTGCATGGGCACTGCCTGTCTCTCCTCTTTACCCTGACCTCCCCCATCCTGCTGTCGAGGTCAAGGGGGACACTCACCAGACTAGAAGATTGAGAGACAGTAAGACAATGTCCCAGGCTAGGAAGGAACCTCAAATCCAAGACCAACCACAGGCCTGAATACCTTAGCTCCAAAGAATACCAGCAAAATGGCATAGCAACCTTTCCTAGACTGGACAGACTCATCTTTGGGGTGCAAACAGGAACCAGTGTACCAAATAGGGGCATAGTGAACAGCATTAATTTTCCAAATGATTTTTTAAAAAGTACACAGTAACTACTACAAACAAAACTGGTTGTCTTATGCTATTATTTTTTAATTTTTTAGTTATATTAGACACAATATCTTTATATGTGGTGGTGAGGATAGAACCCAGGGCCCCGCACATGGTAGGCGAGCACTCTACCACTGAGCCACAACCCCAGCCCCTATCTTATGCTATTTTAAAGACCAATTTTTGTAGGGAGAATACTGGAGATTGAACCCAGGGGCCCTTTACCACTGAACTACACCCACACTTTTTTTTTTTTTAAATTCTAAAACAGGATCTTGCTAAGTTCTTTATGGCTTCACTAAATTGCTGAGATTATTGGTGTACACCATTTAAAAGCTAGAAGACCAGCTTTTAAATATCAAATAACCATTTGCAGTTGGTACTTAGAGCCTATCATTATGCAATTTTTAATAGTTCACTGTGAATCATTTGCTTTGAATCCAAATGATTTAACATATTTGTTGAATGCTGCCTATACTATAGTCCTCCAGGCGCGAGGAAGGAACTCTGCCCATGCTGGGATCCTGGACTGAGGGAGCTGGGAAGGTGGCAGCTAGACAGTCCTTACCTTGACTCAGCATCATCTGAACACTGTTCAATGCACGACTCCCAGGACCCCCAAGGAGAGGTGCCACAGACCAGGGTATCCTCAGGGAGCCACTGCCACCTCCTACCTGCCAGACTTGGTGAGCACGATAATGGCCCCACTGCAGCACTTGAAGGATGCCTCCACAGCACCCACGGCGGCGGCTTCTGTGGGGTCGCTGGTAATGGGCGCCAGGCGGCGGAGCTCCTCAAATAATTGCAAGTGGTAGATGGCAGCCTCTGCCTCACGGGCAATCTAGGGGAGCAATATCCGTCCAGAGGGACAAGAGGGGGACAGAGCTTTGTCACAAAGGGAAAGGACGGAGAAAAAGTTACAGACAGCTGGCAAGGAACATATCCCTGGGCACAAAGGCCAAGAGGAGCATAGTCACTGGAGGTTTGGAGATGAGCAAAACTCCACAGGAAGCAGTCCTTCACCAGGTGCCTGTGACTTCTACCATGCCTATTGAGACAAAGGACCCTTTGATCCTGCCCTGTCATGACCTCCCTGGCTGCCTTCCTGCAGATGAGAAGAGGCTGTGTGCCAAGGCCAAGTGCAGGGCTGGCTGGAGCAAGCAAGAAGTTGGTTATCCTACAGTGGTACCTGCCCTTGGGGCCCTACCTGCCAGACTCCGTCAGAACTATCAAAGCTGCTGCTAAACACTTATAAGAAGCCTCCACGCTGCCCATAGCCATGGCCTCCATAGGGTCTGTGGAGAGACAGGAGGCTCGTGCAAGTTCTTCAAACAGCTTGCTGTGGTACATGGCAGCCTCAGCCTCCCGAGCTATCTGTAAGGTTTAGGAGAAGGAAGGGCAAGGAAAAGGGATAAAGAAGGAAAAAAAAAAAAAAACAAACCAAACAAAACAAGAGACAACACATGGAAAGATAGAACGGGGAATTAATAAGAGAGGAAGGTAAGATAACCTTAGGTTAAATCGTCGTTCAGGCAGACACAGAGGCAGAACGGTGGAAGTCCACCTGCTTTAGGAGGTATGGAGAATTTTGTGCTTCAACTTATGTTTCTTCCCCTCTGATATAGGGGAAACTGGGACTTCCATCCTAGAAGGATTTTTTTTTTTGTTGTTAGAGCCATAGTAATATGGTGGGTAGGCTCTAGCAGCTGGGCATAAAGACATGCCTAGACTGAACCCACACTACTCCCTGGCAGAGGACTTGACCACGCTGCCTCATGACACAGCTTATAGCAAGAAACAGGGCCTCCTTCCTCACATGGCTGTCTGGATGAGGCAGGGTTGCCTCATGGATAAAGTGTATTTTCCAAGGCCTGCCATGGAAACAGACTGAACAACGCTGCAAAGCTGGGGTCAACATAAAGCCAGAGCTACACAGCTGAATTCTCAAATTAGGAGAAGGGAAACTGGCTAACTTGCGAGGGGCACTTTGCACAGCCATGTGAAGATATGGAGGCCTGTGGGAGCATGCAGACATGTTTAACAAGACATCTGATTAAAATGGTCATAAGAAAGCCAGTAAGTTATTTATAGACTGCCTGCTCAGATAAGACTAAGAAAGAAAATTTAAGCTTTAGAGGATTATAATGCCATTATCAGTACCTTAGTGAACGGTAGATAAGACTAATACCATCTTATTAATTCAGCAGTATAAGCAGATGCGTGCCAGGGTATACCAGGTTAAAAGTGTTCTTTTTATAAGAATGGAGTGCATGCAGCCCAAAGGATAGCGGACATGAACAGGAAACAGGACCATACCTGGTACTGCCTAGCTCTTAATATGGGTCATGAATTGCATCAGTTAGACATAGGAGAAAGCCATGAATTGTTAAGGGAGGCTGTGGCGGCCAGTGTTAACTGATGATAGAAAGGAGAGGCCTGTACCACCTGGAGGAGCAGCTACTACCTGGCCCAGACCTCATAACTTATCTTCTGAGCAGTGCCATGCAATCCAAGCCTTGCAGCTCTAAGATGCCTGTCCATTCACAGAAAGACCAGGGTATGGAAGAAATGACATGGAATTCAGAACCCAGAGCTGAATCTTAGTCTCTGACCTCACTACAGTCCCCAAATAAAGACCTCTCCTTATCTGCTGTTAGAGTACAATGCTGCAGGAGACAAGAATGGTTTTGAAGTCAGCAGACCTGTTCTCAAACCCAGGCTTTATATTCATGTAACCTGCAACTACAAACTGAAGTAATGGGAGATATGAAGATTATGTGGACACAGGATTTGACATGATATTTACTAATAATGGCAGGGAGTATTTAATGTTAAGGTTATAATTAAATATTTCAGCTAATCCATTTTAGGACAAGGTCTTGAGATATTAAGTGACTTGTCCAAAGACATAACAGTACTCACAATCTGTTTTCAAAGTTCAGTAAATCAAGTCAAGGTCAGAGGCCAGAAAGTCACATAACTAAGCAAGACATAGAGGGGGGACATGTAGAGATGCAGAAAGGTGGCTACTTCAGAGGTGATAGGCTGAGGTGCACTTTCACCTGGGACAGACTTAGGAGCACCCTTCCATAGGGCAGCTTTGAGAATATGCCAAGAGTATCTGACCACTGGAACAGCAATCATATCACACAAATGGGGTGATGTATGGATGGCCCAGGGCCAGGCTACAGAAACATCCCTGGGAAAAGGGATGAGGTTTCTACCCATTTCAACATGGGGAAATTCACCAGGATGCCTTAAGGACTAGAATCTTGGGTAGGAACTCAGTTCACTACCAGAAGGCTACTTAAGCTCAGTAACAGGATATATATAAAGTAAAAGAGATACTTAGTACAGAGTTGGTTTGTTTTTTCAGTTATTTGAGGACCTGAAGAAAAGGGGGATAACACAAAGGGCTAAAGGGCAAGGTTCCTTTGCTGGCTAGAAAGGGAACAGATACAGGGAAATTTCACTGAGGTGTATGTTATAGAGACTGACCTAGAACTACCAGGAAAAAGTTAATTCATAACACTTATATTATCAGGCACAAGCAGCCGTAAAAACTAATCCCCAAGTTAATTCTTTGGAAGGTTCCAGGGAGGGATCAAGCAGGACAAAGGAACTGGAACTCTTATCTCTGAAAAGCAAGAGCAGCAGAAGGACACAACCAAGCTGGAAATCTCTAAGAACTCCTTCTCAGGGAGAAAGAACACCCATATCTCCCCAAAGGTTCTCAGTCCAAAGCCCGCAAGGCGCAGTGCCCTTCCACTAGTCACTTGATGTCACTTTTTGGTCTGGCACATCAAAGTAGATCCTATGCTGAAGGCACCATGCAAGGCCAGCTCAGGCAGCTCATGTGGGCAACACACACCAGTTCAGGCCCACAGGTGGGGAATCAAATCAGAAGGCAAACAGTAAGCACAGCTGGGAGCATGGCCTTTTTCAGAATAGGGCAGGAGGCACTCAGGCCCTCTGGACTGTCCAGAGTTTAAAAGTACTAAATCAGTACCCCAGGACTTAAATCAAGGAAAGGAGCCACAGAAACACTGTGATGTCTGATGGAGGATGCCTCCGGAAATAGGAGAGGGTGTGTGAAGGGAAGACAAAACAAACAAACAAACAAACAAACCAGGAGGCACCCTGCACCCCCACCCCCTCACTCTTGTTGCAGTGACTTGGAGGACCATGAAAGACTCTGGTTAAGAGGATGCAGAAGCCTAAAAAGCTCTGTGCTAGAGCTTGCCTCCATACCAGCTGGAAGCCTAGGGTACAGGGTGGGCCCTAATTACTCACCAGGTGCTGCATGCGAACAGCCTCCAGAGGGTAGTCCCCTTTGGCTGTTTCTCCAGACAGCATGATGCAGTCAGCTCCATCAAGGACTGCATTGGCCACATCACTGCCCTCAGCCCGGGTGGGGCGGGGCTTCTTGATCATGCTCTCCAGCATCTGGAAAAGGACAAAGCATTGATAAGACTTGGCCTGTGCTCTCTTCAGAGACAAATGACTGTAAGCTGATCCTTGGGACACAGTGTGTAGGTTCATAGAGCACAACTTGTGTAAGTGCACCAGGGGGTGGGGATATGAGTGTGTATGTTAAGTGCCATAGGGTCCATAGGAAGAGACCAGCTAGGCTCTACAGCTTTCCCATGCAAGCATGTGAAAATGAACAGGAGAATACAGGAGGGGGGACGTGCCTGTGTAGCACAGATGACAGGCTTCCCAGCTCGGTTGCACCGCCCAATCATCATCTTCTGAGCAAGGAAGACCTTCTCTGCAGGAATCTCAATGCCTAGATCACCACGGGCCACCATGATCCCATCGCTGGCCTCCAGGATCTCATCAAATCTGATGAGAAAATGGGGAAGAGATAAAGAGAGCAAGGGCCACAAGTACAACTACTGACCAGAAGATGTCAGAGATTCCCTGACATAGATATCCATATATAATGTGTGGAAGAGATAAAACTTTCCAGCAATCTCAGCCACACAGGATGGGCCAACAATTCTGCTAGGCTTCTTCAACTCCAATATGGATACTTCACTGAGGGCAAACAAGGGGAAGTGACAAGGTCTCTTCGGAAGTCCCATGGGCTCCTTTTCCCTCTCTGTCTGCCTCCTATAAGGAGCCCCTTTGATTATCTCTCTACAATCTCCACTGTCCAATCACCACTTCCAAGGAAGAAAGTAAACCCAAGGCCTGCTGATTGCTTCTGATACAAAAATGCACAACCTCATTTAGCCAAGAACATTTGAAGGCTGAACATTTTATGTTGGTTCCTTCCCATGTGGTTTTGCCTGATGTGGTTTGAGCCAAAGTCAATTAGCACCCATGGCTTAACAGAATGGCAAAGAGGTTGCTCTTCTCACCCTCCCAAGACACTCCTAACCACATGAATAAGTCTGGGTTTTTAGCAGTGTCACTAAAAACTGATCATACTCACTTGACTCTACTTTGTGAGCACTGGGAAAATGGTTAAGCTCAGGTGGAGCAACCTGAACCTGGAGAGGACCCATGTTTCCCTAATGGGAGCTGAACAAACCATACCAGAATTAGACTGATCACCAGGCCAGCTGTTTTCTAGGTGAAGTCCAAAAGGCCCTAAGCTTCCACATGTCAAAAAGGAGCCCCTTTCTAAGTACCTGCTATTTCCTATTCTATCAAACACTGATAGTGCTCCTGCTCAGGAGTAGAGCATGATGGCCCTGGACCTGGTGACCTAGTCCACAGTCCACTCCACTGCTTGTCCCCAGGCCCATGGAACAATGCTAAGCCTCCAGCATCTCATTCACCTGAAAAACCATGAGAAACTTAAAAACACCAATTATTCTGCTCTCCCAAGATACTCTGATTCAATGAGTCTAGATCAATCTTGGGAGGCCGCATTCTGATAGGCAAGTGTAGTCACAGGATAAATATTGCCCTTCAGAATGCTGAAATGGAACTGAAGTGGGGAAGATTGGGGACTTACCTTCGAACTCCTTCGTGATTCTCAATTTTGCTGATAATCTTGATGTTCTTTCCTTTCTCTCCCAGGATCTTCCTAACTTCATGGACATCAGATGCTTTGCGGATGAAAGATGCAAACACCATGTCTACATCCTGCTCAACCCCAAACTTCAGATCCTGGATGTCCTTTTCTGACACTGCAGGCAGGTCCACAGCAGCCCCAGGAAGGTTCACACCCTTCTTGCTGCCCAAGGCGCCACCATTTTCCACCTCTGTCACCAGAAAGTCAGCACCTATGCAAAACAGAGTAGGGAGGGGAGGCAGAGCAATGAGGGAACACCTCAACTGGAAGATAAGTAGCAGACAGCAAGCCCTTTCTCTCCATTCAGAGGCACACAGTGGGCACTAGAACCATAACCAGAATTCAAATCCCAAGTCCACTAACTGTGTGACCTTGAGCCAGTCTATATGCCTTAGTTTCCTCACCTCTAAGTAAGAATAATAATACCTACTCATAAAATTGTTTTAAAACTCAAATACATCACCAAATATAATGTTTACTTAAGGAGCTGGGATTGTAGCTCAGTGGTAGAGCATTTGCCTTGCAAGTGTGAGGCCCTGTATTCGATACCCAGCACCACATAAAAATAGATAAATAAAAATATTGGGTCCATCTACAACTAAAAAAAAAAAAAAAGTTTACTTAAATTTTAGCTATCATTCCCAGGCACACACAGTCCTGTTTACATCATATTGATGGATGGAATATAGAAGGAAGCAAACAAGCAGATAGTCAAGAAGTATAAAGGATGAATAAAAAGGAAATCTTCACATATGTTGCAGGAGTGCAATTAGGCTGGACTGATGGTTTTTGAGGATAAATGGGTTATGAAAGGCATTTCTAAGAATGTATTGATTCAGTCTTGCTTCCCGGCTTCCTTATATCAAGAAACTTTAGAAATGGGATGTTTTTAGAACCTGACCCCCACACATACCTTTTTCCTTCACCAGCAGAGAAATAAGTCCATCATCCACATAAATCTTGCTACCCACTTCCACCACTTTGCAAATGTTCTTGTAGTCCAGCCATAGGATGTTCTCATCACACTTCTCCATGTAGGAGTTATCCAGAGTGATCTTAAGAGTGGCTCCCTTCTTCAGCTCCACCTCTGCGGTGCCGCTCTATGTACATGTACAAGAGGGAATGTAAGAATCCAGATTGCAGAAGCTAGCAACCCACCATCTGACAGGAACGGAAAAGTTCTTTCCCCCAGGGAACAATGTTCAAATCCCAGATGAAAGTAATAAGAAAACTTTTATCTTCTTGAATAAATGCTCTTATTCCCTAACTTCATAGATTTCAAGGGAATAATCCAGAGAAAGAATGATGTCATACTACTCAATGATGGGGGGAAGAAAGATATGAAAAAATTGCTCCTCAAAGTGAGAGACACTTGGGAGTGGCTTTTAGAGTAAAAACCAGCTCCTCTGTAGTACCATTTTCAAGCAAACTAGATCAAAAAAATTTTTTTAAAACAATGATGAAAATAAAACCTTCATTTGTACACCAAAACAAGGCATCCAGGCAAGACACAGACTATCAAAGAGGCATTTTGGGGGCTACCTTCTTTCTCCCCAAGTTACTTACGCCCTTGATGAGCCCAGTTCGGATCTCAGGTCCTTTAGTGTCCAGAGCCACAGCAACTGGCCGATAGAGAATGGGGTCAGAAGCGAAGCTTTCTGTGGCTGCACGGACATTCTTGATGGTCTCTGCATGGTACTGAGAGAAAGGGGGAAGGTAAGTGTCCTCTCACACCTGGATCCAACTCATTCCTTGCCCCAGAGCTGAAGCTGATCACTTAGAAAAGCCTGTGGAAGTTTCAGACCTCTACCACCATCCTCTATTCTCACTGTCCATATACTGGGCATCCTCTATACACTCCCTTTAATGTCCTCAGCCTTAAACCAGTTTTGGGAATGTTCAGAATACTACAACCAAAAACCACTAAAGAGGCCAGGTACACTGGCACATGCCTGTAACCCCAGCGGCTTGGGAGGTGGAGGAAGGAGGATTAAGAGTTCAAAGCCAGCCTTAGCAATTCAGCATGGTGCTAAGCAACTCAATGAGACTCTGACTCTAATAAAATAGAAAATAGGGTTGGAGATGTGGCTTAGTGGTCAAGTGAAACTGAGTTCAATCCCTGGTACCCCAAAACAAAAACAAACAAAAACCCACTAAAGCCAAGGGTTTGAACAGATCTCATCTGTGTCTCTTCAACTGTTCTCTTGTCCCTAGGACTCACTGAGAACCCTAAGCAAATAAAGCAGAAAACTGGAGAAAAAGACCCATGATTTGTGTTTGGACAAGGTTTCCCTAGCTGTTAGGATCAGGTTCTGTGCTTTTTCTCTATCGATCCCAACTACAATTCAAACTGAAAGTTGTTGACTTAAGCTCAAAGTGGTCCAAGCTAAATAATTCATTACTAAGGTCATATGGACCTGGTTACATAATCACATTCTAGAGTTCTAATTAGAGAGGAATAGGAAAAGGTGGTCAGATGCTTTTTTCTGAAGAAATTCCCCTTCACTTGCAATAAATCCTGGTTTGAATCTTCCCTTAAAGCTCTTTCCCTTTGCCACTACTGTTAAATTAAAAAAAAGACTTGGTCAAGATAAGACATCAAAAGAGCTCTTAGATACTATAATCCTTGTGACACATTACTGATAACAGGGGTACTTAATTGAGCACTTTATGGGCCTTGTCCTTTAAACACCTTTGTCCATGAGGGCAGCAACTGCAAGCAGGCTTGCTTACTATTTGCAGGTGGTTGGTGCAGAGCTGGAGCCATAACCTAATCTCTAAGGACTGTGCTGCCTAAAGGCTGTGTCTGAACTTCTCAGATTGGAACTCACACTTTAAATGACCCACTGGTTTGTTTTGTAGAAGTTCTCAAAGTTACTGAGCCTCATCCCCAGCCCTTTTTCTTATTATTTTTAGACAGGATCTCATTAACTTGCTTAGGGCCTCACTAAATTGCTGAGGCTATCCTTGAATTTGCAATCTCCTGCCTCAGACTCCGAGGCTGCTGAGATGCCAGGTGCCATGCACCCTGGTGTCAAATGCCTTTTCCTCAGAGTTGATTTGATATGAGTTAAAGAACACATGAAGTACTCAGAATGGAGTCAAGCATATGGTCATTATTTAATAAATGTTACTTATTATCATCATAATCTTATAGTGACCACTTTTACTTAATCCCAATGTAGAACTCTATGCTCCTAAAATAAAACGTTCTTGATCATGGGTCATAAAATTCCTTTAACACACTATGGGATTTGAATTGCTAAATTTTAGTAATGCTTTCTGCCCATCTTTCTAAGTAAGATTGATTGGTCTAGAGTACTAACCGTTAGTACTAACCTGGTTAGTCTGGTTTTGATACTTTCCCTGTCTGTCCCTGTCAGTGTATTGGTTTTAAAAGAACAGGGGGGAGATTTCTGTGCTACTATAATCTCTGGAACAGTGTAATGGAGGATTAAACTGTCCCTTGAAGGATACAAAATTTAGCTATTAAAGTCATTTTGCTTTGAGCTGAGGATGGAACTTACTGGTAGAGCACTTGCCTAGCATGTACAAAGCATTAGGTTTGCTCTTCATCATTTGTCTCTTAACATTTTTAAGGAAGCTAGATGTCATACTCACTTTTCCAACTTTTTAAAGTGATTGGGCTTATTCATATTCTCTACCTTTTGAATAAATATATTTTCTTGGAAAATAGTCAATTTCACCTGTATTTATAGAAATTAAGTCTTTCTTGACCTTAAAAATCTCTTCTAATGTATATGAACTACTTCCTCTTTTTGTGCTGGGGATTGACATAGGGTCTCACATATGCCAGGTAAGCACTCTGCCACTGAGCCACATTCCCAGCCCAGCATCTTCATATTTTTGATCAGACTTTCCAGAAGTTTCTGTTTACCTATTTCCCCACCCAGCATCAACTTTTAATCTGAAAAATTTCTTTTGTATTAAGCTATGCCTTTATATAAGATCAATTCCTTCTTGTTGCCCTTTTAGGTTATTTTTCAAGTGTTTTGAGATGGAATAGTTCATCTACCTTGAGATTTCTGCTTCCTAGAATAAGTGCATTTAGAAGTTTTCTTAATTATACTTTAGATTTTGTTCTCAACTTTCATTAAAGAATTATGTCAGACAATGTTTCTGTATACTTTCTATTTTATACAACTTGAAGGTTTTAAAAAACTTTTAACTTTTTTCAGTGGTATACTACATTTTTGTAACTGAGTCTTTTAAATAAATATGCATTTATTTAAAAGACAAATATGTCTGGGGGAGGTAAAACAGTATATTATAATAATGATTAGATTATTAGGTATTATTTAAATCACCCATGTGGGTTATCTTTGGTATGTTTCTGGGAGATGTGTTGTGTCACCCACTGTGGGTGGCTGTGGTTTGGCTGGCACGTTATCAAATGGTTAAGAGCCAGCCATCAGTGCTGTCCTTGTAGAAGGCTCAGAAGCCTCTAAATTTAGGTTGTTTAAAAGTCATTATTTTCCAGCCAACATGGCATTATGGAAGCGCATGTTCAGCAAGTACACATCTTGCCCAGGTGAACTGCCAAAAGCGGGGGCTAGAGACACTGCCAAAGCTGCCAGAAGACCAGAAGTAGACACATGATGTCCCTGTCAGAAAGCAAGAGAGAAAGCAATTTCAAAGTTCTCTGAAGAGTACTTAAACTTGTCAAGGAGCAGAAAAGTACATCCCAGTTTCTAGTTGAAGGTGGGCATGAAGTAAGAGTCCTAAAATGCAGCCAAATTAAAACTGTTTACATGTCACTACACAATACTGGGACAGTTTCAGATCTGTTTCCAAAACACACATCTCAGGGAAAACTTCATCTCATGTAAGGCCTAAAATTAAACTTATAAGAGGGACTTAAAACTAATTCTAATCTTGGAATCAGAGTTCAAGTACGGATAATTTCCAAACACCTCTCCTAAGCCAGCCCCTGTCCTGCAGATGAAGCAGATACCACTAGCCCTTGCCATTTCAGATCTGGGCGGTGTTATTTTACTGGATGGAAGGAGTCATAAAGCCTCATCAAAGGTCAACTCTCAAAATCTATTTCTGTTCCCTCTTCTGCATGGGGAGACAGTGACATACTCCAGCAGGGGAGATCAATGGTGAGCAGATCTTCACTGTTGCATTTTTTGGGTACTGAGGATAGAATCCAGGGGCACTTCACCATTGAGCCATATCCCCGGGTCTTTCTACCTTTAATTTTTGAGTCTCACCAAGTTTCTTAGGACCTTGCTAATTTGCTGAGGGTAACTGAAATCACTATCCTGTTGCCCCAGCCTCCAGAGTCACTGGGATTTTAGGTGTGTGCCACCATGCCCAGCCACTGTTACCTTTTGCATTATCTTTAAGCTAAGGTACCATTTATAGTTAATTCCTGATGATTTGCTGAAAAGTCCCCTCTGAACAATTACAGAATGTCAACAAAGTTATGCTTAACCTGCCTAGGTGTCTGCTGGACCAGGTCTAGCTCCCATGACATTTGAGGGTCAGCCTCCGCCAGGCCATAGGCTGTTTATGGAACATGGTTTGGGAGTCTATGAAGAAGAGTCTCATGTTCCCAGAAAGGAGGAATTCACTTCTTGGATTGCTGTTCCTGAGGACTTATTTTTAGTCCAAACTTAATACCAACTTCCAAAGGCCAGAGGGCAACCCCCTTACCACTTGACCTTATAGGGTAGCATTTTCTACTCTAAATAGAAGTATAGAAGTGAAGACAGGGTAAAGCTTCCTTTTTTCAATCACTGGTCCATCAAGGACAGGATGAGATCCCATGGTCTATGGGAAATCCATGTCAAGTCTGAAAGTTTTAAAAAGGCACAATCTCTCAGGGAGCAGCCCATCTCACTGCACCATTCCTACTCCCCACTGCTCAGAATGAGTTTCATCCAAACTTGGGAACAGAGCCTTCCCAACAGCTGCCACCTGGTCCTAGTTTAAGTAAAGCCCCAGCTCAAATACATTCCCACCAGGCTCCTGAGGAGTGCTGACTGGTTATTTTAATACACCAGGACCCTTGGCAAGGGGTAGCTGGGAAAACAATGCTGAGAGTGTAGACTATCGCATGCCAGATAGTGTTAGTGCTCGAGAGTTGGTTCCTAACTTATTAACAGTGGACATATACTTCTGGACTTGATTATCCTGATAGGCCAGAATTAACCTGTTAGATCACCTTTTGGTTCAATGCAGCAATAGAGCCACTGCAGAAACCCTGAGGCAGGAGTGTTGAGTGCTGTAGCCAAGACACCACAGCTCACCACAGGAGAGGAGTTTCCAGGAGTGCCCTCCATGCCTTCCTTTGTGAGTGCTACTGGTAGCCTAGGTACATGGGAGAATTACGGCCAGTGACAAAGCAGGTCTTGTCTGCTTACGGAGACTTGGCCAGGAGAGGTGGGAAGGAAAAGGAGGAGAATAGGGATGGGCCAGTAAAGACAATGTCTCATTCACAGTAAAACTCAAGACTCATACATGTCTGGTCTACTGTGGCTAAACAAATGTGACGTTCCCTCTCTGCTTCCTACAAGCTGTCCGCAGAACCTCACTATCCACCTGAGCCTCACCTCGTGAGTTCCGTGAGAGAAGTTTAGACGAGCGACGTTCATGCCAGACTTAATCATCTCCTTCAACATTTCCACTGATCGGGAAGCTGGGCCTATCAAAAAATAAATAAATTAGAGCCATAATAGGAAAAAGGATGTACAAGTAGGAAAACAATAAATTTGCTTAAGTTCTTAAAATGTCTTGACATCTTAATTTTTTTTTCTCTAAATGTTTCCTCCCCCAGACAACACGAAAGTCTTTCAAAAGTGCATAAAAGACTACTACTATGCTAGCTACTTTCTTGATTTTGGAGTATACTCCTCCCATTTCCTTCAAATTCTGCAGGCCCCTAACTAAAAAGGAAAGCCTAAGGAAGATTTGGCCAGCCCTCTTTGCCCTCCCTGAAGCTCATCCAGACTTCTAACCATAGTATCTTGGTGGCACAGAGCATGTCAAAATGATATTTTCTAGGTCTCTGAGATGTTCTTATAAAGATCTGCTGAGAAAGAACACCCTTGGGCTGGAATTATAGCTGAGTGGTAGAGAACTTGCCTAGCATGTATGAGGCACTGGGTTTGATCCTCAGCACCACATAAAAATAAAGGCATTGAGTAAAAAAAGAAAAAAAAGAAAGGACATCCTCTAAATTTTGCCTATAGCAGAAAATACAGGATACTTTATTGCAACTTCTTTTTGACCCCAGTTCCCACAAGAATCTTTGTAGCAGGCTAGGGTTGTAGCTCAGTGTTTGAGCGCATCCTGAGCATTTGAGAGGCACTGGTTCAATTCTTTAGTACTACATATAAAAAAATAAAAATAAAGGCCTATCGACAACTAAAAAAATTTTAAAAAGAAATCTATGTAGCATCTCACTGAGCACCTATGTGCTACAACATTTTGTTTAGTCTTTTCAGGAGAGAACTAGCCACTGTCACATGAAGTCCGTGTTTGAGGGAGGGATACACCCACATACCAATGGTACAAATGATGCCAGTGTTCCTGGCAGTGATGGGTGGAGAGTCAATGTCCAGGCGGCACATGTGTTCCAGGAATGTGTCAGCCATGGCTGCGTGCAGCTGCTGGGTCTGAATGAAAGCAGTCCCGGCTTCACTATGGGGCTTCGACATGGCTGCTGAGGCTTCTTCTGAGGTCCTGGGTCCGAGGTAATTGGAGAGAGAGCAATTAGACTGAGAAGTGGTTAATATGCCACTTGGCACAGGAGGCTATCTCCTGCTTACACATTAACTCAATAAGCATGCTTTGTGCACAAGCCACAGGGAGGCCAGACATGCTCTGTTTATGTGGGCATTTTTCAAACTGGGCAAAGGATTCCCACAACTGTGAGCAAATGGGAAGAACCTTAATGAACAAATTAAAAACTCGTACCAAATCCATGTCCTTCCCAGGGACTCAGAGTAAGCAGGTCTCTTTTACACTGGGCTGGAATCTACTTTTGATGGCTTTCCCACCAACCCTATAAGTAACGCCATTTTACATGCACTGAAGGAACTTTCACAAAAGGAAGTTGTAACCAATCTTCCAGCGATACACACAACTTGTTTGTACCTCATATTTTAGCTCCTTAATAAGTATAGATCTTTGTATGGCAAGCAGTCTCAAAGCTACAAATATCTGCTTTGGTGTGAAGCACCCACATAGCCCCTTTATAGTCCTCACCCAAACCCAAGCAATTTCCCTGGTTGTGGAAACAACCACTGCCCAGTAAGTCTTAGCTCCAGAATCCTAGCTGCTTTCACTATTCAGAGTGCCATCTAAGTTTATTCTTCAGCTCCTAAAAGGTAATAGTAGGTAACAAAATGTAGTCCCCATCAACAGGAAGAAAAGTAACTAGAAAGAGAACCCTGAATGCAAAATATTTCAACCCAGGATTCTAAAGAAACACACACACACACACACCCCTAGTTTTGGTCTGAGAAGTTTCATATATATGTAAAGCAATGCAATTAAAATCAAGGATAGGGCTGGGGCTGTAGCTCAGTGGTGGAGTGCTTGCCTAGCGTATGTGAGGCACTGGGTTCGATCCTCAGCACCACATAAAAATAAACAAAATAAAGTGTTCATCTACAACTAATATTAAAAATAAATAAATAAACAAATAAATAAAACCAAGGATAATCACAATGGTACGGATTCAGTTTTAAAGTCAATACAAACTGGGCAAATAATGCATGCCTGCAATCCCAGTGGCTCGGGAGGCTGAGGAAGAAGGATTGCAAGTTTGAAGCCAGCCTCAGTAACTTAGCAAGACCCTGTCTGAAAAATAAAAAACGGGCTGAGGATGTAGCTCAGTGGTTAAGTGCCTTTGATAAAGTGGTTAACTTCCTGGTACCAAAAAATAGAGAAAGTCACTACAAATGGGTTGGGGGGCGTAGCTAAGTGGCAGAGCACTTGCCTGGCATATGTGAGGCCCTGGGTTCAATCCCTAGTAACACACACAAGGTAATGTCAAATTTTTACAACTATATTAATAAGACAGCCCCAATAAGGAAATGATGTTTCCCCAACTAATTTTTAATGTTCCACCTGCTTCCCTTTCTAAGTCTGACAAGTGTGCTGCCTCTCAACAACAGGACATCTGTTCCAGGCAATTAACCAGCCCAGGTCACAATCCCTACAATTGTCCTGACCTTTGCTTTACTTTATTACTGACCTACAACTAAACTCACTGAGCCGGTGAGTTAGCTGATTAGAGTCTGAAGAATTCAGGAGAAGCTTCCAGTGTTTGGTTAGCTGATTAGAGTACAGAGACCAAGGAGAGGATTTTGGGCAGCATTTGAAGAACTATCAGGGAAGGATGTGAACCAGAAGCCGGACATCCTTCTCAAAGTCCTCAGAACAAGGGCTACTCTAAAAAAGGCTCTGGCCAAAGGTTAGGAATAAGCCTGTCCTTAGCCCTGGCTCCACCTTTCCCCAAATCTCAGGGCCTCAAATCAAGGACCCTTACTCTGGGACAGCATGCATCTAAACCACCTCTGCCATCTCCAAGAAGGCTTGGTAAAGGACCAATGAGCTTTGCGACCAGTGGTGACCAATCATGGAAAACTGATGGCTACAAGCCTTCAACTATAAAACTGAATGTTTTAAAATTTCACACACACCCCCCCCCCCGCAGTGGTACTGGGGTTTGAACCCAGTGACACTCTACCACTGAGGTACCTCTTCACTCCTTTTTTTTTCCCTCTTGTCCCGGGGATTGAACTCAGGGGCACTCAACACTGAGCCACATCCCCAGCCCTATTTTGTATTTTATTTAGAGACAGGGTCTCACCGAGTTGCTAAGCACCTCACCAAAGCCAAGTCTGGCTTTGTCTTAGCCTCCCAAGCTGCTGGGTTTACAGGCATGTGCCACTGTGCTACACTCCTTTTTTATTTTGAGGCAGCTTCACCAAATTTCTGAGGTTGATCTCATACTTGGAATCTTTCTGCTTCAGTCTCCCAAGTGGCTGGGATTACAGGTGTTGAGTAACCATGCCCAGCTCAGAACTGAAAACTCTTAAAAGGGAACTAAGATACTAGCTAACTATTCCTGGTGAAAAATATACTGTTGATTTCAATTAATTTTTCCTACCCCTCTAATATATATACTAGGTACCAAAAAGAAAGTCAGTCCTCTTCTCCAGGACTAATTGGTTTTGTATCTCCTGGCATCTAGTACTTGGAGGCAGTTCAGTGTGATGACCTTCTGTCTAATTTAAGGCCTTTCTGAAAGTTATACCTCCTCTCCCGCTTCCCCAAGTCTGAGGAACTCCTAAATTACTAACAGGGCCCCTTGATCTACACTCATGGTTGAGGCATGGCTCATAAGCCTTCAGGACTCCCAGCTGGGCTTAGGTAAATCTGGCTGTTAAGGGAACATCATTGAGTTGGCACATCAGGCCAACCAGAACACAAAGGCCTTGCTGTAGCCTCCACAGAATGTCATTCAGTCCAAAGACTGTACTGTGAAGAACACAAGATCCGGATGAGTGGGACAGAGTCACTCATTCCATTCTCCTGAAAACCCATCAACTGGCTCTTCTCTAGACCTTCGGTCTTCCTTCAAAGACTAGCTTGGGGCCACTTCATTATCAAGTCATACCTTTGGTTCCCTGGGCTTGGGTTTTCGGTGATATATCCCTCTTTATTTGGCTCAGCACCTTGGCCGCTCCTTGGCCCCACTTGCATACATCGCTCAGAGCTGAATAAGGTTTGCCCTGGAGAACTGTATAAGGATTAAGGTAAAAGTCGAGTGTAACTAAAGCTCTTAGGGGTAAAGGGAAAGTTACCTTAATAATCAGGTGTCTGAGCAGAAGCTACTCCTAAAGGTTCAGCTATGATACAGAGAAAACCACAGAAGCATTCTAAGAAATTGTTAATAGAATCCGTTGGGATGCTACACTCCCAACACCCCAAAACCGCCTCACCCTGAAGTCTCTTTATCCTGTGATTTACTAACACCCCCACTACTCTATGGAAGAACTTAGTCCCCCACTGTGGGAAAGGGATACCAAGTTAAACATTCATGAAAGGTCTAAAGGACATATACCAATTTTTTTTTTTTTTTAACAGTATGTTGTCTGGGTGGCAGAACTACAGCAAATTTTTTTTCTTTTCCTTATTAATAAAATTTCTAACATTAAATATTTTTATGAAGAATTATACGTATACTTTTTCTATAAGTAATATATTTACAAGCACCTATAAAATTGTTGGAATTAAAAGAAATATGAAGTTCCAGGTATTAACTGTTGCTCTCTCCTTCAGAAATATTCTGCTTAAATGTGGCAGAGGCCTTGGGCCCTAAACCACAGAAGCATTGTAGGCCACTTTCAATGACTTAGGAAGGTCAACCCTGATCCACTGAGAACCTTGAGGCCAAAAAAAAAAAGTAATACAGTCCAAAGGACAATTCCATGCCAAAAGTCTGTTAGTTCCATGCCCAAATCCAGCAAATTTCTTTTCCTGTTTAGTCTACTCTCAAGCACAGTACCTTTGTGACAAGGATGTTCTGGTATAGCAGGGCTGTCTCCAGGACCAGGATAATGCCATTAGCAACTATATATTGGCGTCAAACAGACCCTATTTCATCATCTCAAATTTAAATCTGAAGTCTATAAGCTCTACTTTTTTTGCTATTAAGTACAGAAATGAAAATGTGTTTGGAATTTTAGTAGATTTACACACCAGTAGTCAAAAAGAGCTTGCTTGGAGCCCTCCTGACTCTCCAAAAAAGCCTCTGCTCCCCAACACAAGCTGCCTATCCCTCCCACTTCTCACCTAGAGTTGTTGGTAAAACATCCTCTAGGATCTCCCCTGGCCCCAGAAAGCAGCCCTGGTTTCTTAGGGTGTACCTCCGGGAAATGTTCCCCTTCTGCCTGTCGGCTGCCTGGACAGTGTCTGCCAGGACATGCGGCCCCTCCCATGCCAGTCTGACTCACTACTGCATCCTCCTCCTCAGGAGGCACAGACGTGCAAAGCCAACCTCCAGTTGAGAATGGAAGCCTGGTGTGTTCCCTGATAGCAGCAAACACCGTGCCCAGGTACTGGCAAAGGCTTACTCTTGAGCCTGAGCCCCTGCAGTAGGATCTTCCTCAGAGCCATTTCTCCTCTGTGAGAAATGAGACACCATTCGAGGGCTTAGCCTGGGCTAACAGGTGGTAGCAGGCACAGCACAGCTTAACTCCAGGTGCCCAATTCTACCCTTTCCCATCTCATCTATATTAGTCTCCTATATTAGTTTCCTTTGTGCCAGACACAATTCTTTGACCATTCCTCAAAAACCAGAAGGTAGAACCATATAAAAAAATAGCAAATGCTCTGCTTCTTGCAGGCAGCACCACTGTCAGGTCATGCTGGAAAAGATTCATGCTTCACTCCATCAACTCTACATTTCACAAAGATCCAAATCATTCTGCCCTAATAAACTAACTTGACCTATGAGTCTTCATCTGTTTAAGCCAATTATCAATCAGCAGGGCTCTCTGTACCAATTATGCTTCAATACCAACCTCATCATACAGACCAACCCAATAATGATGGCACTTCAAGCCCACTTTCTTCCTCAAATATTGCTGGGAGGTCCAAGAGTTCCTTGCTCTGACATCCATAAGCTCTTCATGTTTTCCATGCCAGCATGGAAATTCTCAACTCTTCAGAACTCCAGCATCCATCAGAAAGGTTTGTACCATAATATGCTGGCATTCAGGTCAGCCTGCTTTCTCAAGATGGAAAAGGGAAGAAGAATCTCCAAGACTGACCCTATGTAGACTATGGAAACACAAACTGGGTGATGAGCTAGCCACGGGACTCTGGTAAGGTCTGTTCATCCTAAAACACAGCAATGCGTTTGTGTACAGACAATAAAATCTCCTTTAGTGAAGAGATCTCAGTCTGAAGTCTACTCTCTACCTCAAGCAGGGCCTGTAACAGAAGGCAACATCTGGGTGTTAACCAGCTTAACAAAAAATGAACCCATTTGTATGTAGGGTCAAGAAAAATTCTCCTGCTGGGAATGGGGGGAGGCAGATGACAATGTTCTTTTATTCTTCAGGGTTAGAACAAGTGACATAAACCTATCAGCAGGAACCTAAGGAACTATTTCAAACTACAGTGTGGAATAGGGCAAAAAACAAAACAAAACAAAACAAACAAACACTGATGTTAAATGAAAGACCACTACCACTCAGTTTTTGGACAGGAAGTCCAGAGTCAGAACACTTGATGCCCTCAAATGCCAAGGATTCCCTGGTTCTATCCTAGATGGCCAGAGCAGAGAATTGATTTCAACCTGAAGGTGGAAATTTTGGGAGAAGCTTTTGTTGTGTTGGCACATGGTGCATTCTTAATAAGCTTAAGCAATCGGATAGTGCTTCTAGGCATGATTCCCAAACTCTGGAAGCTGCCAGGAACCTGGGACCCTGATTTAGAGACCTCTAAAGCCAGGGTTATGGCCTGAATAAAGGAGGTTCAGCTTTTAAAGGAGATTCCTTACACCACAGTTGGGGTAGGAGACAGGACTTGAGAAAAAGCAGTGACAGCTGTCCAAGAGCACTGACCTAGTTAGCACCAGTGTCTCCCCTAAAGCAGCTTTTACAGGTTTACTTGTATTATTTTGGATTTTTTTTTAATTAGGGAGGGAAAAAAACAAAACAAAACAACAACAACAACAAAATCCCTAACATGTTTTTCTACCACCCAGAACTGACCATTAACAATGAGTTCTAATTTCCTCAGACTTTCTAAAAATAAAAATTTTATACAGTTCATTTTTCTTCCCCCTCCAATTTCCTCTAAGCCTTCCCATTTAACATCCCTACTCCTTATTGTCAATTTTGGCACCCAAATCACTAATATGAATTCTGTATATTCCTAGTTCATTTAAGTTCATGCAGTTTATCTATATACTGGCCATTTTTAATATCCTAAGTGAGTACTGTGCATATCGCTTAATAACTTCTTTCTCACTCGGCACATTTAAGATCCATCCAGTCAGTTGCTATAAGGATCCAGCTAGTTCATGTGAACTACCATACCAGTCCATTGCACAAAGAGATCATTTATGTATTCCCTTACCTGCCCTGGGCATTAAACCAATTTCCCCTATTAATATTATAACAACATAGTATGTATGTCTCCTATAACAACTCATAGTATGTGTGAGCTTCTATATATCCCAGAAATGTGGAATTCTTGGTTATGGAGAATGTTTATTTCTATTTTACTAAACCTAATAATTGCTCTCCACACTGTCTGTATCAACTTTCTTTCTTTTTTTTTTTTTTTGGTTGCTGTTGTAGTGGACACAATACCTTTATTTTTGTTTATTTACTTTTATGTGGTGCTAAGGATCAAACCCAGAGCCTTGCATGAGCTAGGCGAGCGCTCCACCACTGAGCCACAACCCCAGTCCTTGTATCAACTTTCAACCAACCAGTACTGTGAGTTCCTGCCTTCCCACATGTTTGCTAATACTTGGTATTGTCAGACTTCAAAAATGTTTGCCCAGCTGATAAGTGATATTTGTTAGTCTGCTCTCTAATGTTAACTACCAAAGGGTAGGATAGCAGGATTTAAGTCTCTACTTCCCTACTTCTTAATCAAAACTCCTGGGCTCCTCTCCAAAATGGATATGACAGACTCTGCATTTTATGTGTCATGACTGACACTGCTGAGGCAAATTTTCTTGCACTAATTTCCAGAGTTTAAACATTGTTTAAAGTTTAAGAAATATGAACTGTAGGTCAATTAAAGATGTTTGGAAGGGATGGGATTCCCTTCAGAGAATTTTTTTGCCAGCAGAGTTCCCCTAAGCTGGTCCATACTCTGAAATGCTATAATCAGCAACCTCAGTGCCCTAGTATATAGAGCTGGTGGTGGCATCTCCCCACCAGAGCCCCAGCCTGTATTCCAAACACTGCTTGCTGGCACCAGAGCTTCCCAGGAGTTTTGCCTATGGACAAAATGTGGGGGATTCTCAGAGGCCACCAGAGGTACTGCAGCCCAGCTCTCCCTCCTACGTGCAGAGAGGCACAAACCACTGCAGGGGCGTGGTCTCATGGCACTGCTTTGCAGCCCTACCAGGGCCCCTATCTCTGAGGCAGGAAGAGTCAGCCAGAGGCGGCACACCACCACCAGCCCAAGCTCACCTTCTCCCCAACAGCTTCTTTAAGAGACCCAAGTAAGGCTGAGGTTGTGGCTCAGTGCTAGAGGGCTTGCCTGGCAAATATGAAGCACTAGGTTCAAGCCTCAGCACCAAATATAAATAAATAAATACTAAAAAAAAAAAAAAAAAAGAGAGAGAGACCCAAATAATTAGACTACTCAATTATTCAGTTTAAGTCTGGCTATAGTGTAAAATGTGAGTTCCAGAAACTAATATGGTATTAAGAATGGTCTTGGGCTGGGGATGTGGCTCAGGGGAAGAGCGATCACCTAGCACACGTGAGGCCCTGGGTTAGATCCTCAGCACCACATAAATAAATAAAATAACGGTATTGTGTCCAACTAAAAATAAAAAAAAAAGAATGGTCTTAATACATTCTATCAGCTCTATTTTTATCTGTTCCACAATTGATTAAAAATGACAACTCAATTAAAACTCATAAACATCTCACAGAAACCCTCAGCAAGGTTACAATAAAACCCTGCTCACAGGGCGACTCATTCTTGTGGCACACCAGTTAACTAGGATTTGACTAAGCATTTGGAGTGATTCAGAAATTGAGGTAATTGTCAAATGAGTCATTTTCCTCTAACCTGATCTGTTTTAGTCTTGGCCATCCTGACTTTGCTACATAAAAGCTGAAGCAAACTAAAACCTAAGTAATGTGAGTTTACAACTTACAAATGCTCCAAGTTGTTTTTTTCCTACTTTCCTGCTCAAAAGCCATTTCCGCATTTCTTTTGTTGCCTCAATGTTAAGAAATACACAGCTTTAAGAAATAAAATGGGTTTTCCTGTGACCCCACCTTAATGTCACAATAATTGAAGAAAGACAAGCAGCTTCTGTAACTGCTGTTTGGAGTCAACTATCAAATGTGCGAAGTCACTGGGGATGCAGTCCTTAATTCTGTTTGTAAAACTATAAATTCAACACTAAAACTATTTCTAATGTAAGGCTTCTAATTAAAGCAGCTGTACTACACAGGAGATGAATACCCATATATTTCAGCTAAGTACAATAACTAAGAAATGCGTTCATAGAAATTATTTGTTATTCATGTCCCACGGGAGGCTGCCTTGCCCAACATAGAAGACTCAGACTGCATTACTTGGGCACAGTTCCCTTCACCTAATCTCTTAGGGCAGTACAGAGAGCCTGGTGACACCTGGACCAACCATTCTGCATTTAATGAGACATTTTTTAACTGGGGAAATGTATGCTGTTTCATTATTTGACTCATTGAAAGGGGAGGGGGGCATTTTTTAAGCCTGCAAAAACCGCAATGCAGTTTCCCCACTTACCCAAGGAAGAGAATTCTCTCAAAAGCAGACAATTTGAAAGGTTGAGTCATCTTGCCCACACAGCATCCCCCACAGATCTGGTGATGAGTTACATTACCCTTCCCCACAGAACAGCCCCTACTGCATTACCAAGAGCACCCTCTGGCCACCAGAGGGCAAATTATTTGCTAACAATGCTGCCCCAGGGGTCTTGACCTAGGACCTCCTCTGTACCCAAAGAAGTGGCCACACCCTCAGTACTGCCAAAAGGGGGCGACTTCCCCCTGCCTCCCATCCTAACATCACCCTAACAGCTAGCTGAGCAAGTCCTAAAACCCCCTTGGAGCAATCAGGGACCCGAATGAAAGAGTTTAGTTTTGGTATGGCGCAAGTTTGTTTCTACCCTTAAAGTCCACACCATAGGCTGACCCCCACCCCCCCGCCTTTATTTAGAGGTATCCTTTCTCAGGAGACCAAAGAACTTCTGTTCCAAGAGAGGCGCAAAGTAACTGTACTTTGTAAACATTGTACCAAGATCTCTCAGGAGAATTGTTTCCAGGAGCTATTTAGTATTTAGACAGTCTAACTCCCAAAGATTAACTGTATGAGGCTGGGGTTGTAGCTCAGTGGTAGAGAACTTCCCTACCACATGTGAGGCAGTGGGTTCCATCCTCAGTACAACATAAAAAAAAAGCATGTGTGTGGGGATAGCAAGGAGAAAATGATGGCAAGTTCAGACCCTCAAGTCCCTCAAGGCAACTGTGAATTAACTAATTGTGCAGTGAACAAAATAATACATGAACGTCATTTCTTCTGGACACCTCATTAGAGATTAGACACTTAATTCCACATACTTGGAGGGATGTGCCCAAAAACCAGCTCTTTCACCATTCATGAGGAAAATGTTACTCCCAGTTTTCCCACAGCAAACAGGCCCAGGGGATGAATTCTTCCATCATCTTAGTAGTTACACCTGATTCCAATTGCCCATTTTCAACTCCAGAATGCCTCCGTCCACCGGGCCTGGGTCTTTGATATCAGGCTCACTTTAGAATAAAGAACAAGATGGATGCCCTAGGTTTAAGCAGCCAAAGGACCTGCCTCTGAGTTTTAAAATAGCTTTCAGTCTTGAAGGTGCTTTCCTGTTTCTTCAAACCTTGTGTGCCAACTTTGGAGTGGTTACGACCTTCTCTCTCTCCTAGGAAACTCTTTTCTTTCTTTTTTTTTTGGGGGGGGGGGGGGGCGGGGAGAGCGCAGCCATTGAAATCAGGGAACTCGACCACTGAGCCACATCCCCATCCCTGTTTTGTATTTCTATTTAGAGACAGGGTCTCACTGAGTTGCTTACAGCCTCACCGTTGCTGAGGCTGGCTATGAATGTGATCCTCCTGCCTCTCAAGCAGCTGGAATTACAGGCGTGCACACCCGGCTGGAAATTCGTATCTTTTTTATAGCACTGATCAGTGATAAATTGTTTCCCTAATTAGATCTTTATGGGTTATGACCCTTCTAGCAATCCTAGTCTTCAACCCGCTTCCTGCAACAACCCTTGACCCATACCTCTTTGGAGTGAATACAGATTGCCTACCTTCCCTGTAACATTCCCTCTCCCTACGCTGAGGCCTTTGCTTTCTACCATCCGGGCGCATTTGGTAAAAACTGTGAACCATAGCTTAAGGAAGTGGATGCTGCCTCTGAGAAACTTGGGCGGGTCCAGAGAGAGCCGCTACGTGCAGCCGCGCAGCCACAGGATGGAGTGAGTGAGTCTTCGCGGCCACCCTGCAGGGCCGAAGCTGAGATCCAGGGCCTCACAGGTCGCCGGAGAAATCCCCCCAGCTGCACAAAAAAAGGGACGCGCCACAAGAACAGCCCCGGTTCCTTCCCTCATGTAGCCGAGCAGACCCAGATTACATAACCCGCTATCGACGTCCCGCGCAGTTGCTGCATCCCCTCGGGTTACCACGGCATCCTCACCGGCCTCTGCCCACCCGCAGACCACTGCACGTAGGGCGCTGGCCCACTGCCCGCCCAGTACTGGGACCTGGGACTCCAGCAATGATGGAGAAGCGGGACAGAATTGCAATGGAAGGCCATGGGGAAGCACGAGGACGTGACTAGAATGGAGGGGGCGGGGACGTGACCGAAACGGAGGAGGAGGGGCGGGGACCCAAGCCGCGTGAAAGAGTAAGAGGGATGCCGAGGAGCGGACGTGACTAGAATGGAGGGGGGAGGGGCAGCCATGAGGAGGGGACCGGCGCGGGAAGCGCGGACAAGCCTGAATGGAGAACGGACAGAGAAGAACCCAAGGAATGGTTTCAAGGGGACGTTACAAGGAAAGCAACAGAATGCGGGGGACACGGAGGCTGAAGATGAGGGAAGCGAAAGAACTAGGATTAAGAGAGACGAACTTAGCCAAGCGGAAGGGAAAGAGAGTCAAGGATGGAACCAATTAAGAATAATAGGCGAGGATGGAGCCAGACTGAGAAAGAAAAGATGGAACCTGCATAAGGGGGTGGGGGGAGATTGGAGGACCCGTCTGACTTTGGGAGCGAGGTCTTTGAGAAGCAGGCCTCGTGCATGAGTAGCCTTTCTCTCCCAACCCCGACCGGATCCAAGATCCCAGGAATGCTGCGCCGTTCCTAGTCAGAGTGACCTGAGTGAGCTGGTGGGCCCATATTCCGCGCTTGCCGGGCGGATGGACCCTAAGTGGGGACCGCCGGCCCAGCCTCTCGGCCCGCTCACCTCCGGCGTGCTTCGGCTCCGGGTGCGCTGTAAAGCAGAAACGGTTCAGAAGTCTCTGGACGCGCAGCTTCAGTGCGGGAATCCACTGCCTTCGCCTCAAGGTTATGCAGGATGCGTCGCCGCAATCCCTCCGCAGCCCCACCCCTCACCCAATCCCGGCTCCCGGCTGCCTGTGTCCCGCCCCCCTGCGTCCTTGCCGGCCGCAGGCACCTTCAGAAGGAAATGAGACGAAGGCTAAACGGGCAGGTTCTCCATTTGGGGAGGACTACATTCAGTAGCGGAAGGATACGTGATACAAAAGTCGAGTTGACATGCGACAGTGGCCAATAGGGAAGTGGTGAGACTGCAGGACCCGCCCTCGGGTCCCCGGATACCTCCCACCCAGACCCCCAGGCGCCTGGGCCACCTGTTGCTGTGGACTTGGGCGACTGGACAGGAGTTTTTCTCTTGGCGCTTGGCGCAGGCCGCCCTAGCTGTTCAGGCCTGCCCGGGCGGTGCCCAGGTTTATAGGTCCCTAGGCAGCGTTAGTCCGGCCCCACCCTAGGATTTCCCACCCCTTCGGGTGCCCGCACCATCACACTCTCAATTGACTGAACTGGCAAGTTAGGTAGTTAGAGTCGTGGATGATTTGAGCCGTCTTTTCAGGAGCTCAGGCTCTAACCCAGAGTAGGGAGACCTAAGAAAAGGGGATCGCAACTAGATTAGGAGCGTAACTCTGGAAAAAGGAAAGACAGGTTGGGACCTTATGAATATTTTAGTAGGGCCTGGAACCCTACAGAACAAGGGCGAAAGAGTAGAAAGCTAATCAAAAGTGTTGATATTAGTGCAAAACTGACCATCAGGAAATATCAAGTCAGGGCATTAGAGCCAATAATCTCTACAGGAGTCAGCACTTGTTTTCAACCCAGTTGTGCGTTTAAATCAATATTGTTAAAGCTTTCCTTACATTTTCTACAAGGCATTTTGGAATTTCGCAGTCGTGGTCTCAACAACTAGTGATGAGAGCAATTACAGATGAAACAGCTTTCATTCTTTATTCAGCCAAGTTTTGACAGTAGATACAATGTTGTCTAATTGACAATGTGGAGTTTGTTCTCTTAGCTTCTTTTTTCCTTTTTCCTGGAAAATCATCCCAATGGGTGTGACCTGCTCAGGCAGACACACTTGACTGCACTGAATCACAGGCCTTCATTGCACTTCCTATTAGATAAGCTGTGAGGAGAAAGTGACAGCCTACAAGTAAATTTGTAACGAAATAAAGCCTTTAATTTTTTCCTGTAAACATTTTCTGGTCCCCTTACTTGTAGGTAGGTGATGAGAAGACATAAAGTTGCAAGGGAATAAAGCCCTGCTCCTGAGGAGATTCAGATCCTTCCCAGTCCAAAGAGGGCTTTATTTCCACGATTGAGGCGTACATGCATTAATCTGATTTCAAGCTATTGCCCTTCAGTTGCAGATTTTGATATGATAGTTATAAAATAAAGGTCCATTGATTAAAAAAAAAGTTGAAGACAATTCTTGCTTCATAGAGTGGTATCTAATGAGATGGTATAATGTCAGTGAATTCAATTCAATGCCTTTCTCTGGGAATTGACTAGTCTTGAACAAATGTCCTGGTCACCAGTGCTAAAACAATGGTTCTGAATTCAAGCTTGTCCTTCTCTCAGCCAGCCCTCTGAATACTCACAAGTAACAATCCTAGAGCTACAGGGAACCAAGTTGCAGAAGGACATAGGCCCTTCAGCCCAGAGCAAACCCTTTCCACTGTGTTCACTGATCTGGCCAGAATGGGAGGAGGAGCTGTTAGGTTCACTGGACTAGAGGTATGGATTCCTATTTTGTTTGTATTGCTGACCACAGAATCTGGAATTTATTTTATTTTTTTATTTTTGTAGTTGTAGATGGACAGAATGCCTTTATTTTGTTTATTTTTATGGGGTGCTGAGGATTGAACCCAGGGCCTCATGCATGCTAGGCAAGCACTCTACCACTGAGCGACAGCCCCAGCCCCAAGAATCTGGAATTTAATGGTTTGACTCTCTAATGGGAGTCCTTGTTGAGTAATACTGAACCCAATCCAAAGCCCAAAGATAAGCTTTGGCCCTGGTGAAGAGGGTAAGATTACAGGTTTTCTCACTGATTATGTGACATCTTGGTCTCTGCCTGATATAGCAGAGTTATTTCTCCCAGAACAACAGATAACCAGGATAGCCCATAAGCCTTTATTGTCAGGTTTAAAGCAGAAATATGTATTATTTTGGACTTTTATCTGCCCTTAATAGAACCAGAACAGGTAGACTTTTATATTTATTCCATGCCCTCCTCGGCATCCTAAATCCCTTCAGGCATACCAGAAGTTTCCCAGACAAACCCTAGAAGGAAGAAAAAGTTGGCTCTTTGGAGTTGGGGAAACAGGTGGGGCTGGGGATGTGGCTCAAGCGGTAGCACGCTTGCCTGGCATGCGTGCGGCCCGGGTTCGATCCTCAGCACCACATACAAACAAAGATGTTGTGTCCGCTGAAAACTAAAAAATAAATATTAAAAAATTCTGTCTCTCAAAAAAAAAAAGAGAGAGAGAGAGAAAACAGGCTATCTGTGTGAAAAAGAGAAGGCTTTATGGAGGAGAGATCTGAGCTACACAAGGAACACAGGTTATGATAGAGAGAAGGTATGGGAGGGCCATTCCAAGAAGGAAGAGTAAATGAATACTTCCAGGTTTGGTTTTGTTTGGTACCTGGATCTGATCTACATCTGCAGCCCTTTTTATTTTTTAAATTTTGAGACAGGGCCTTGCTAAGTTGCTTAGGACCTTGCTAAATTGCTGAGGCTGGCTTTGAACCTACAATCTTCCTGCCTCCCCAGCTGCTGGGATAACAGGCATGCACTACTGCACCTGGGAAGTTTGTTTTGTTTTGTTTTTATTGTAATTGTTTATCTAGGTTTTCTGAGGATCCTGTAAAATGCATAAGCACTTGGAAGCAGGGAGAAGCCTGTGGAGTCCTTTTTCAGTCAAATGGAGTACTGCCTCAGCCAAGGAGACTGTCAGCCTAATAACTTCCAACAATCTTTCTGTAGCTCAGAACTGCTAGGACTTATTGGAAAGTGAAACCACTTGTAGGGTAGTCTAAACTTACCTACCAAGTTGCTCCCTTGGATCACATCCTGCGCTCTCCTTAATTCTTACAAGTATAGACAAAATGTATGTGGAAGTGTAAACAGACCCTACCCCCCAAAAGCAATCTGCCTGGGTATACTTTGTCACTTTTCACCCTAGGAGAAGGTAAAGCCTGAAAGATCCTGGCACTGTAATAAGACTGGGGAAAGGGCGGGGAGGGGGGGGCTGGGGTTGTGAGTCAGCGGTAGAACAAGAGCCTAGCACGTAGCACGTGTGAGGCTCTGGGTTCGATCCTCAGCACCACATAAAAATAAAGGTATTATGTCCAACTATAACTAAAAAAGACAAAAAAGAAAAAAAGACTAGGAAGGGGACATGGACAATTGAGATTTGGAAAACAAGAAAAGGCATCAGGTTCCTCCCCACCATAAGTCCTCCTGCTGCAGTTCTTTTTTTCCTTGGACACACTCTCCATTCTTGTCTATGGCCTGTGTACACTGGCTGCCAGCTGGCTGCCAGCTACCTGACCTACTTGTCCCAAGGACAGCTAGGATTAAGTAGACTTTGAGTTCTCTCCTACGTAAAATATTTTTCATAGGCAATGACTTTAATTTAACAGGCGGCATCTCTGGCTCCATCTTGGGGTGAGGTGGGGTGGTCTGAAACTCAATTTGTAGAAAGTCTTGTGCTCCAGGGAGGATAATGACCCTTTATATGAACTGAAGTCTACCTTATTCCTGGGGACAGAAGGCTCTAGAGGCATTGTATGATACATGAAGCTTCTTTTCCAAAATTGAATTTTTGTACCCAAAATTGGTACCAAAATCTGAAACATCCCCAAACCTCCATCCAGAATCCTCCTGTGAGAAGCTGGAAAGTAACTCAGACATGACTCAGCACCAGATTCTTCTCCCTCTCCCCAGCCAGAATGAAAGAAGCAAGCAGGCTCCTCCCCAGTGGATGGCCACATCCTCACCACAAACTAAGTCATGGTCACACCCAGCCTGAATGGAAAATTACCGGGAGAGGAAGGACAAGAAGGTTAAACTCAGTTTTTTAATTCTCAGTCCAGAATCACAGCCATCTGTTCTTGAACTGGAACTAATTGAGGAAAACAGTTCTCTTCCCTCCTCTATCCCTAACCAAGTATGTCCAGGTCTAAAAGAAGTGATGCTGTTTGAACCCAGATCTATTTGAAAGGTAGAAGGCCGATGATGCCTTGTTGCTCACACCTGGCTTTAACAGACGTCCAGTTTCCTCACCTCCAAGGTAGACAGGACCAGGTTGGGGAAAGGGAAAACCCTATTCAATATTCCCTCCAGGCTGCGGGAAGGTTTCTCTCCAGAAAGTTTCCCTGGCATTAAGGCATTCTTGTGTTTGCCATGTTTTAATTGGACTTGTTTTACCTCATGTTTTGAATTTTATCATATACAATTATCTGTGGTTTACAAACTTCTCAGATCCACAAAGTCCTGCTTTTCTGTGAAGCACTATGAAATGGTCTATTTAACTTTGTTATAATTTTATTGGCATAGAAAGATTATGATTATGAATATGCTATTTTTAAAGAGATACCATAAGGCTAGCTCAGTTATTTGTTTTTCTGCTATACTCTAGTTCATTCCTTCTTATCCCATCACTTCCTACTACTTGCCATATCACATGCTGAAATGCTTACAATTGAGAAAAATCTATTAACAAATTCTGAAATTGAACAAAAATGTAGTTATACCATGTCAGTAGCCACATACCTACATCCAGTTCCAGGAACACCACTGAGGACTTTTTGAGAATCTCCAGGGAAGTAAAAGCGTAGTTAAAGAGCTCAGGTTCTAGAGTTGGGGATATTGGTTAAAAACTCAGTTTATGCCGAGCAAGGTGGCATACACCTGTAATCCCAGCAGCTCAGGAGGCTGAGGCAGGAGGATTGTGAGTTCAAAGCCAGCCTCAACAAAAGTGAGGTGCTAAGCAACTCAATGAGACTCTATCTCTAAATAAAATACAAAATAGGGCTGGGGATGCTGCTCAGTGGTCAAGTGCCCCTGAGTTCAATCCCCGGTACTAAAACAAACAAAAAAACCATCACCACCAACAACAAAAAAGCCCAATTTACTCTAGCCCATTAAGATCTCTATAGAAGGGCTAGAATTGTGGCTCCGTGGTAGAACGCTTGCCTAACTTGTGTGAGGCACTGGGTTCGATCCTCAGCACCACATAAAAATAAACAAATAAAGGTTAAAAAAAAAAAAAAAAAAGAATGCTTTAAAAATATTTTAAAAAATAAGCTCTCTAAAGAAAACCTGTCTTCCACTTTTCTAATCAGTATTAAGTGAAAAAATATCTGTAAAAGCTTGAAAGCCACAGAATATTAGTTTAGGAGTCAGGCTGTTGTCACTAGTTGTAGAATACGGTAAATTACTTGTCCTCTGTGTCTCTGTTTGCTCATCTACAAAATATCAATAATACCACCTAACAGCAACATAGGCTTATTATGAGAATTGAACCAATGTATGTGAGAGCTTTCACAAATGCCAAACACACAGTAATATAAAATGTTAATATGTCTCACTGGCTTGCCCAGGCTGGCCTACAACCAGACTCAAGTGATCCTTCTGCCTCAGTCTCCCCCGAGTACTTGGGACTAGAGAAGAGCATTACCACACCTGGCTAGAATATAGTAGTCTTGATCAAGAAGGAGTAAAGAGCCAGGAGCAATGGGGTATACCTGTAATACCAGTGGCTCAGGAGGATGAGGCAGGAGGATCGCAAGTTCAAAGCCAGTCTCAGCAACTCAGTGAGGCCCTAAGCAACTTAGTGAGACCTTGCCTCAAAATAAAAAATAAAAAGGGCTGGGGATGTGGCTAAGTGGTTAAGCATCCCAGTACCAAAAAAAAAAAAAAAAAAAAAATCCCCAAAAGAGCATAGGGTATCTAAGTAAGAAAGTATTTCTAAAGTACAGCAGAGGTAATGAAAAGACAATACATAGTCTAGAATAGGCGTTATAAATCAAAAACTATAACAGAATTTAAAAATCTACCTTTGTAAAGTCAGGCTTTTAAAATGTGTTTTGCATTTTCTGTGCTTATATGCCCATTTTTTATTCATTATTCATAAAATATTCAGAAACATCCATTATGTCTCAGCAATGCTTAGAACTTTAAGAAGTAGAGCTTGAAAGGCCAGCAGCCTTTCTTAAACAAAACCCCAATTTTCCAAGATTACCAAGGTAGTGAAGGAAGGCAGCTGTTTCAAGATAACTGTTTCAGTGAGTTCCATCTTCTCCCTACAGAGATTCCCATTGCAAATCTTCTATCACCCCCACATACACACACCTTTTTTGTTTTCCATACTGGGGGATTGAATCCAGGGCCCACACCTGCTATAATCCAAGTCCTTTTTTAAATTTTATTTTGGGATAGTCTTACTGACTTACTGAAATTTATCCTCTTTCCTCAGTCTCCTAAGAAGCTAGATTACAGTTTTGTGTCACTGTATATAGCTCTTCCCAAACTGCACTTATTAGAAATCTGAGTTACTCTGGCCTCAAAGGCCCTTTTAAATCTTGATTAACAATCACTAATGGTATTCTTTATTCTCAGTTTCATCTGCATGACTGATAGATTTTCTACCTTTACCCACTGATACAAATGCTAACAGATCTGTAGAATACAACATTAAAAGGACTCAGCTTTGACTTCATACAACACAAATAGTCCTGACTATGGGAATAGTCCTCTCTTCCCACTCACCCCCTCTGGAACCTTGGGGTAGGTTCTGGGCCAAGGCTATTCAGACCACAGTGATCATATCCAGTCCACAGCACCTTCCATTTTATTGTTTTATTTACAAACAGAGTGAAGTCAATTGGGCAAATCAGGGGTTGGAATCAGTCTGGGCCATCAAATGTGGAATGGTTCCTGGGTCAGTCTCCACCATGAAGGTTGTCTCTTCTATCCTTTTCCTGCCCCTTGACAATGGCCTCTTGATTCCTCAGGGCAGCCTCACCTGCTGCTCCTGAGCCCTTTAATGAGGGCAGATGGATCCTGGGGGAACAGGGTGGTACGAGGGCTGGGGCCCCCTTAGTTTGTGTAAACCTGAGTTCCGATCACACGCATGATTTCCTTCTGTATCTTGGGGTCCTGAGTATTAATGTTGGCATCGCCCACCTGACCATCCTCATATCTGCCAAAGACAGGGCGAATGTGAGCATAAGGGAGAATAATACCTGGATAATGCCAAGAAGTAGAACTGTATTTCAGAGGGTGGACACCCCATCACAAAGTTAAAACCCTTGCTACTTTTAAAAATGAAAGGGATTCAGCTTATCTGCTTTCCTCTAAACAGATCCCAGTGATCTGTACTCATCCCCATCCTCCAAGGTCAAAGTCCCAGTGCCAGCTCTACTCATGCAGCAGGAGACAAGTCTCAGATAATGGAAAAGGACTTTTCCCAGTACCACCACCCTCACTCTTCAAGTATTATCCAGGGTCCCTATTAAGACTTACACAAAGAAGAACCTTGTGCAGACATGGTCGGACACAGGGCACACCCAAATGTTCCCATGCTTCTGGAGGTCCTTAGATGTAATCACTGGGAAGAAGGAGGCCAGAAATTATAGATATGATGCTTAAGGCACAGAGTCCAGGTAGAGGAGGGAAGACATGATGCTTCAACATCACCCTTGGCTGGATCACATATCAAAGATGAATCAGAAATAAAGGTTGGGGAACCAATTAAATTAGGACTGGACAAACTACCTACCTTCACAAAGTGCTATACAATTTAGATTCCGACTCTGCAGGAACCTTGACTGAATGGATCGAGTCTGAAAAAGAAGGAGGCAAAGGTGAACAAAACCAAATATACTGTTAGGGCTTTCCCCGAACAGGCTCATTAGCTGGTGATAATGGGGATAGGGATTAGGGATCTCCTGAGCTTCCAACCACCCTCCAAAAGTTTGCTTTCCCATAATCAGTCTGGATAGGCCCAAAGCTTCCATCTTTACTTTTTTTTTTTTTTTTTAAACCAGGGGCACTCAGGGCTGTGGCTGTGGCTCAGCGGTAGAACACTCGAGGTGCTGGGTTTGCTCCTCAGCACCACATAAAAATAAATAAAATAAAGGTATTGTGTCCAACTACAAAAAAAAAAAAAAAGAAGAAGAAGAGGAGGAATTCTTAAAAAAAAAAAAAAAAACCACTGAGCTCTATCTTGTTAAGTTGCTTAGGGCCTCACAGTAAGTTGGGGAGGCAGGTTTTGAACTTGCAGTCATCCTACCTCAGCTTCCCAAGTCGCTAGAATTACATGCATGAGCCACTGTGTCCAACTTATCTTTATATTTTCATCTAAACTCAATCTCTGCTTTCACACTTAGGAAAGAAACCACATGTTACTCAGGAAGTGTGTCCACCTGAAGGCATACCTGATTCTTTTAAATGAGCTTCAAATCACCCCAGATCCACTCTTTCCCCACCCATCTTTGTAACCTAAACTAGCCCCAGAGAAGAATCCTACCTCCTTACAGCAGAGCCAACTAATAATACCTGGGGGATGGTATTCATCCTGTTATATCTCTGGACCAGCTCATCCTTGGAGGGCATCCTGTGCTGTCCTTTTCCCATTCCTGTCACAGAACAGCAAGCTCTGTTCAATCATTGATTCCTTAATCAAATATTTACTGAAATACCTACTATGTATCAGGTACTGAGCTAGACACTTGGCAATACAGAACCAAATAAAACAAGATATTTGCTCACACAGAATTTAGTCTGGTGGAAATTACAGGCAACAAACAAGTAATTACAACACAGTATGGTAAGGGTTGTGATGAAGAGATTATAGAGCACTGTGTGATCCAGAGAAGGGGAACTGCCTAACCCAGGGGTTGAAGAAGTTGTCCTTGTGACAGGCTGAGAACGACAGGACTGAGAAGAGTTAGTTAAAGGGATCAAGTATTCTGGGCAGAAGTAATAGATATGGAAAATCTGCAGGAAAAATAAAGTCATGTGCCTTAGTTTGTACAGAATGGCAGAGGAATTGCAACGAATGATGTGGGAAAGGTAAAGTACCCTTGTAGGTCATATTAAGGCAACTGGAATTTATCCTCAGAACTCTAGGGAACTATGAAGGGTTTTATTCATAATGGAATAACACTGGAAATGAGCCAGGAATTAGGGGACTAGAAGAATCAGCTATCAATACCTCAGTATCAAATGACAAGCTGAATGAAATGAATGGAGAGGAAGTACCAGAGCAATTCAGATATGCTCTAGTCTCAAAGTTACATAAAAAATTCTGTTCAGTCATTCAGGAAAAAAAGGAGAAAGCAGAGCACTTACATGATAAATTTCCACAGGTGATCATAATGGCAACTAAACTGAAGAATCCTACCTCTTTTCTCAAGTCTTGAGAAAGAAGTGCCAATTCCTTCTAGTTTACACATTATCTAAAATCATAAATCCTCCATCATCCTTACGCCACAATAAAGAATCAATGTTTATAACTTTATCGACTATTCCAGAATTTTTAGATAAACATGAAACAATGCCTGTGTCCCTACTCCCAAATCTTTTTGGCCTTAGGATAGGACCTCAGTTTCTGTACTTAGCTTTATCACAGGCCCAGGTAGGGATAAGAGTATGTGTGTGTATTCATGTGTTTGACAAAGAGGGAGACTGACGAAGACGAAAATGATGCCATAGTTACAAGTCATAGCAGAACTCATATTTCACCATCCTATTAGTACTAGCTCCACTCTGCTTCAATTCTTGGTTTTGTGATAGCCACGGTGTAGAAGTAGGAGGGATGACCATTGGACTGACATACTTCACTGATCAGGATGTCAACTCATCATGCATTCACACTAAAGTCTCATGAAAGATTCATGGCCTGAACAAAACTCAGAACAATGAAAACTTCTCAGCTTGAACTGCCAATTCCTTCCTTCTAGAGTATATTTACCATCCCTCAATTTCTACATTTCCGTTGTTCTTAACAAGGTTCAGCTCTGCATCCAAATATGACTACCTCAGCCTGGCTATTTCAGCAACACGGTTCCAAGACAAAATCCCATTCAAGTTCTAGTCCAGAGGAAGAAGACAGGAGGATAAGAAAGAACAATCTGATTTCTACAGTGGATCTTAGAGATGGGGCTTATAACATAACTCAAATCTTGTCTCATCCCAATCCTGTGTACTGTCCTATACTTAATGACCCAATGATCTTTCTGTCCATGTCTAACAGCAACCCCTGAGAATATAGTTTTTATAATAATCTCTGGATATTTGGTGTTCAGAGTATGCACTTATCAGAAGTCCTCAAACAAGACTTAAACAGACGGAGTTTACCAACTCCTTTCAGATTGTCCCTCATTTCAACCTGCACACTGTGGCCAAATCATCTAAGGCTCCGTTGATCAAATGGTTGCTCCCTCTTCAAGGGGTACCCAATGTCACCAGGCTAAAGGTACCCTAAGGAAGAAAAAACCAAAAAACTTGAGAATGGAGAAGAAGGAAACATAAGATAGTTGGTCAAATGCCAGAATAACTATGGTAAGCAAGACATTTGCACACATCTCACTCAAAGTTATAACATTCAAACACCTACAGGGATCTCAGAGACCCAGTGTTTGAAGCAAAGCCCACCTTATCAGTCCAATAGAGTGATAATATGGTCTAGATGTCAGGAGATTTGGATTCCAGTCCTAATTCTGCTACTCATAGCCATATGACCTTGAGAAACTCATCTAACTTTTCTGCATATCTGCATTCTTATCTGTAAAGTAATAAGGAATTGGACTAGATGACCTATACTCCAGTAATAAAATCATACAATAGTGTGGATCTGTAATCACCACTTTCTGAGAGGAAAGAAGGACAGAGATATTGGATGTTTATATATAATTAGTAAAGTGTTAAGGAAAGACAAGAAGTCCATAGAGATTCCTGGCTCCATCTGATAACTAGAAGTATTCAGGCACTTAGTGGTAAACAAAGGCCTCTAGGAGAAGAGAGAAGGAAAGAAAGGAAATAGAAAACAGAAAAAATAATATTTTTTCCTCTTTTTGAGGTACTGGGGATCAAACCCAAAGGTGCTCAACTACTAAGCTACATCCCCAGCTCTTTTTATTTTTTTGAGACATTTTGAGATGGGGTCTTGCTAAGTTGTCCAGGCTGGCCTCAAACTTGCAGTCCTCCTGCCTTAGCCTCCTAGTAGTTGAGATTATAAGTATGTGCCATCACACTTGGCCAGGAAGGAAAACTTTGGGCACTAAGCCAAAAGAATCTCATTACTCAGAAAGTAATGAGAGCTTAATCAGAGAGCTCCTCAGGATGAGACAAAGGTAAAAACTGAGGAATTCAGACAAGTTTAAACCTCTTATTGTTCAAAAAACAATAAGATTCATGCACACATTCAATAAATATGTATCAGCAGTTACCCTGTGTGGATTACTCACAACCTTTGTTTCATGAAACACTGTTTATAACAGGATAATAAATATGTAGAGACCTGATCCAATAACTAAGTCCAAGAACTAGAACTCCAAGTGACTTATATCTAAGGGTAACCACACTCCTGAGATTTGGGTTATTATTATTTTGTGGTGCTGGGGATCAAAATCAGGTTTTCATACATGCTAGGAAACCACTCTTCTACTGACGTACATCCAGGGTTATTATTCCTTTGCTTTCATTTTCCTTCTTCTTCCCTTTTTTATTTAGTTTTATCTCATATACATATATCCCTAGACAGTGTTTAATATTGTCTGCTTTGGGACAATATAAAAAAGGCATCATGCAGTATACAGTCTTTTGGAAATTTCATTTCTTTACTCAACATATTACTAAGATTTTTCCATGCTGTTACATTCTAATGCTGTCATTTATTTTCATTGCTGAATAACAATTAATTGTAATATTACACTAGAATGTATTTATTCATTATTCTGATGAGCGTTGGGGCAGTTTCCAAGGTTTGCTGTTATAAACAATATTGTTTTATACATTCCTGTATACATCTTTGGGTGTGCATATGCTGGAATGAAAATGCTGGGTCAACAGTGATAAATCTCTTCAGCTTTATGAAATAACACAAAAATTGCTTTCTAAAATGGTCACACCAATTTATATCGCCATAGACTATTAAAGGAGATTCTGCTGATCCACAATTGTCAACACAATAAAAGATAGTATCAGATTTCTTAATACTTGCCAATCCACATGGGTACTAAATAGGTCATTTTGGTCTTAACTTCTCATAAATTGTAGGTGATCAGTTTTTCATATTTTGGAATATGAAATACTTCTTCAGTGAAATGCCTGTTTATGTCATTTGCCTATTTTTTCAATAGGCTGTCTTTTGCTTCTGATTTATAAGAATTTTTACAAAACACTTTTTTTTTTTTGTAGCATTGGGGACTGACCCAGGGCTTCACACATGCTAGGAAATGCCCTAACACTGAGCTTACATCCTCAATCTGTAAATTCCATTTTTATTACTAATCTTATGTGGTAACATGTGTTTTGTTTTGTTTTTTTTTTTGGTACCAGGGATTAAAGTCAGGGGCACTCAACCACTGAGTCACATCCCCAGCCCTATTTTGTATTTTATTAGAGACAGGGTCTCACTGAGTTGCTAAGCGCCTTGCCATTGTTGATACTGTCTTTGAACTTGTGATCCTCCTATCTCAGCCTCCCAAGCAGTGGCAGCTAGTAATAAGTATTCCAAGAGTCTTCTCCTGGTTTGTACTTTGTTTTTGTCAAATGGAAGTTCATCTTTTATGATATGTAATTCCATCTTTTTCTATTCTCTGGGACACTTTTGTATAAGATTAGGATAATTTGGTCCCTGAAAGTTGGGTTTAAGACTCATTTATAGCTGAATACAGCAACACATGCCTGTAATCCTAGCAACCTGAGAGGCTGAGGCAGGAGGATTCCAAGTAAATAAGTAATAAGCAAGATACTGTCTCAAAATAAAAAAATAAAAGGGATTGGGGATATAGCTCAATGGCAAAGTGGCCCAGGTTCAATCCTAGTACAAACAAAACAAAACAAAAACCTACTTATAAAACTATCTGGGGGGCTGGGGATGTGGCTCAAGTGGTAGCGTGCTCGCCTGGCATGCGTGCGGCCCGGGTTCGATCCTCAGCAACACATACAAACAAAGATGTTGTATCTGCCGAAAACTAAAAAAAAAAAAAAAACTATCTGGGAACTTGACGTGATGGTGCACACCTGTAATCCCACCAATTTGGGAGACTGGGGCAGGAGAACCCAAGTTTGAGGCCAGTGGTAGAGTGCCCCTGGGTTTAAGCCTCAGCACTACAAAAACGAGCCAGAACAAGAGGAGGAATAGCAGGAAGAAGAGAAAGAGGAAAAGGAGAAAGAGGAGAAGGAGGAAGAAAAGGAAGAAGGAAAAGAGAAAAAGTAGGAAGAAGAGGAGGAAGGAGCTGGGGTTGTGGCTCAGTGGTATAGTGCTTGTCTTGCACATGTGAGGCACTGGGTTTGATCCTCAGCACCACATATAAATAAAAAAAGGTATTGTGTCCATCTATAACTGAAAAACAAAGAAAGAATTTTTAAAAAGAGGAGGAAGAGGAATAGCAGGAAGAAGAGGAAAAAGAAGGAGGTAGAGAAAGAGGAGGATAATGAAAGAAAAAAACTATCTGGAATTTGGAGGTATAGGTCTGTGCAATCTGGAATTTGGAGGTATAGGTCTGTGCATGATGGAGACCCTGGGAGGGAAGGAAGGAAGGAAGGAAGGAAGGAAGGAAGGAAGGAAGGAAGGAAGGAAGGAAGGAAGGAAGGCAGGCAAAAATCTAGGCTTGCTGTGTGTTTCTTTTTTGAGGAAAAATGTAAACTTCTTCTATAGTTTTATGGCCACTCAGGCTTTTGATTTCTTTTTGAGTCAATTTTATTGTTATATTTTTCTAGGAGTTCATCTTTTTTGTCAGTTGTCAAATTATTGATATAAAATTTATAAGAGTTTGTTTTGCAGTAATGGGTGCCAAACTCAGGACTTCATGCATGCTAGGCAAACACTATACCACTGAGCTATACCCCAAGTCTTTTTATTTTATTTTGGGACAGGGTCTTGCTAAATTGCCAAGTCTGGCCTTGAACTTGGAATCCTCCTGCCTCAAACTCCAGAGTAGCTGGGATTAAGGGTGTGTACTACCATGCCCAACTCAGAATTCTCTTATTAGCTTTTAAAATTCTGTTATATCTAGAATTATATTACTTTTCTGTTTGCAATATTTATTTGTGCTCCTTTCTTCTAAGCAGCCTATGTACTGTATCTGCTTTATCTCATTGATTTTGGTTTTTACCTACATCATCTCCTTTCTTCTTCTTTGACTTACTCAGTTGTTACAAGAGTTTTCCAGTTCTGAGATTCTGGTCATTTATTTTCTGACCTTTACAATAGTTATAATCACTGCAGGATACTAAATAATAATCTACAAAGAATCTAAAGAATCTAGTACAACTGCCTTCATACAGTTGACATGTAATTACACGAAAGCCATCCTTTATCCAGAGAGTATACTGATCAAGAACAAAAGCAAAAAAAAAAAGGAACAAAAGCAGTCTGAAAAGGAACTGAGACATGAACCTGGAAGGCTAAGAATTCTAAGTCATATTCTTTTTCCTATCTCTGAGCTAGACAACTCTGGACTCATTTCTTCACCAGACTCTAGACCTCATTCATGTCTAACCTTTGGAATAACATACTTCTTTTTCTTGTAGTCAATGTATATTATGAACAATGTTTGATTATGAGCAGTTATTAAAAAGTGGTTGACAGAACAAGGTCTCCAGAAATATAAGCCAATGAAATGAATTCAAGCCTTTGGGTATATTCACACATAAAGTCACATGCACAAATGCATACAATTCACAACTGCCAACATGAAAACTATGGTCTACAAAAACCCTTGTTTCACTTCCCATCTATTCCTTAACCCATTCTGAGAGCCCAAGTTCCTACAATTAATAAAACTACCATTTTTAACAATATCTGACCTCACCTCAAATAGAATTTAAAGTTCTAATGAGAGAAAGTAGAGACAGACTATGTGTCCATGATTGAGGAGAGAGCCGACATAGACCAAATATCCACAATGGGGAAGAAGATGACAGCACAGATCATGTTGTCACAAATGGATACAATGTAAATAGAGTCAAGGTGGCCAGAGAGTATTTCTTACCTGAGTATCCAAAGGAAATACTGGAGATGGGGCTCAGGTAGATGCCTTTGCCATAGGCTGCTCCATGCAGCTTGCAGGGAAACACCAGGATGAACATATGAGCCTGGGCCCTCCCATGGCTATATATTAGGCATCCACAAGGCTTATCCAGACCTCTGTCCCTCCATCTACCTTCTCATACATTCAAATTAACAGTAGGCACCTACTCTTATAAAACTGATAGGTTGAAAAGTGGATTTAGATTAAACTACTTGCCTATTATATATTAAATATTAATGTCTTGGTGAGTGGGGAGTGGTAGAGTCACTGAGTCAGTCCCTCAAAATCCACAGTCCTATCCCCAAGCCTTGGCATACAGGCAGATTCCAACAGGAATTATAGAAGAGGTCGCCAGGAGGAGGAACAACAACCATTCTCTGAAGTTTCTCAGGGTAAAGAAACAAGTCTTCATATCAATTCCTAAATAGCCACATAAATAGAGAAGTTCTATCTAATGTGACTCTATCGCAGTGGCTGAAACCAGCAATTCCGCATCCCTAACTATATGTATATTCTCATTCCCAAAACCACCAAAAAATACAGCCCAACTTCAAATAGACAATAGCCACGTTCATTCTGTACATACAATTCCAACTTCCCCTCTAAGGAAGCTCCCCAGACTAAGCTTCAGGATGTGGAGGCAAAAACATGTGAGTATTCTAGAGCAGCCTTCCCCAAAACTTAGTGGGGTAGGTAGAGATGGAGAGAAAAAAGAAAGAGACACAGCCTCACCTGCAGTTTGGTGTAGGATGCATTGACTAGCCCATTGCGCAGGATTGAATGCCAGTTCTCAATGTGGGACCCACTGCAAAGCAGGGTAGAATATATGATTCTTTGTGGTATAAGGTTTCCCAGAGCATTTTCAAGAGTGCCATCCCCACCCATGGTTACCCACACGAAACATTAAGACTGGCACAAACACACCTAGAGATGGACATCACATGGATACAGTCATAGGCAAGTAGATGTATGTTTGTGGTTAAACACTGTATCTGCATTTCCGATCCTATCCTCTCTTCTGGCCTTCAGCTAATCACATCCTAACTCTCAATACTGAACTGCTGATTCAACATTTTCACTTGCCTATTTTTCTGATAATTCAAATTCAACAAATTTCTCTCAAACCCGTCAAACTTATTACTAATTCCAAATGGGCCTTCCAGTCCAGACTACTTTAAGAACACTACCACTCCCTCTAAATTAGCTTTTACACCTTCTTTCTTTCTTCCCTCCCGCAATTAGGCATAAATTGTGGATTTCCTTTCAAAGTTTTGAAATCTATCACCCCTTCCATTTGGTTCCTTCAACTATGTCATTTTATAAGTATCATTTCTCTTCAACTGTATCATAAACAAGTTGATAACATAACCATGTCACGTTTCATTTTATCCTCTACAGCATCTACCAGCATTTAATAAATATTTGCTAACTAGTTGAGGGACACAGGTAACATAAATTCATACCTCAAAGGCACCCCCACCCCCGGCCCACTGCTGCCCACCCTCCACCCTCCTCACTGGAAGGCAAAGGTGCTGCCATAGAGCTTCTTGGCGGTCCGGAACCGAGCCTCCTTGGCAGGAGGGCTGCTCAGCAGGAGGAACTGGTGTGAGGTGTGCATGAACTTCAGCTGCTGCCCAGGGTGGGGGTGCGGTCAGGAAAACAGAGCAGAAATGGAGATCAGGGAGGGAAGGGTTGGGGATAGGGAACAAATTAGGCTTAAACTGACCCCAAACAAAGAAAATATGATTAGGCCCGAAGATTATGTTGACATACAGAGCCAATATGGCTAATGTGATCAGCTGGCTTGGAAGCCCTGCTGCCCCTTCACCACAAATTTGAAGGGTTTAGAGGAAGAATGATCACTTACCCTGCTGAGAGGTAGTTTGACAATGTGTGACCTGTTGCTAGAGATGATCCTGGGAAGAAACAGAGAAAAAAGGAAAAGGATAGAATAAGTATAGGGTTAGGTTATCCTGAACAGTCTTCCTTTGACCCTGGGAGAACAAGCAAGAATTACAGCATTGTCTGAATTGTGTGATAAATCCAGGTCACTATCTGAATATTCCTTTTGAGTGACAATGCTCATGTATAAAATTTTAAAAGGGAACCTACTGTCCAGAGAACAGTTAGTTATTGGGAGTTAAATAATGGATAAAGAAAGGAAAGGGTATGAAATAGGTCACTACATCCAGGGAGAGAAAAGGATGGAACAAAAGGAATCCTACAAGAAGTCACCTATTTTTTAAAAATAGAGAAAGAAAAAAAGAGAAATAAAAGGAGAGACCTGAATTAGGAATGGTGACAACTTAAACCAGAGATTTAGTCTCAGAACTGGGTCTCAGGAGCCATCTTGCCTGAGCTCAGAGAAGGCTGAAGACTCTCAGAGATGGAGAAAATGAAAAGAAAGTTACGAACTAAACTGGAGAAAGAAACAAAATAAACTGGAATGAACTTCCTGAGAAGTCAGGGACAGACTAGGCTGTACACAGGCTGTACTCAGAACAGGAGAGGACAAAGGCATAAAATATTGAGGTCTCAGCAAGACAGCACTCTCCTACAGTGAATACAGTTTGTTTGTTGTGCCTCATCCATATACTTGTGATGTCAGCCCTATGCCTGGGCAATCATTTTTATTCTTAATTTTTTTTTTTAAGTTACAGATGGACATAATACTTTTATTTTATTTATTTATTTTTTATGTGGTGCTGAGGATCAAACCCAGTGCCTAACATTAGCTAGGCAAGCATTCTATCACTGAGCCCCAACCCCAGCCCTCAGAGCAATCTTTTTGGCAAAAGGAAGGAAGCTGTTGCACTGAGAAGAACTGATGTCAAAGGTTGACTAGTAAGAGAAAGGCAAGCAAGAAAAAGAAAGCTGTCAAGAAAACAAAACAGAAATCATGGTCAGGGAGGGCAGGCAGTAGGGAATATTCAGAATCTTTGCTAATAGAAGTGAATAATAACAGTACCTCAGACTCTAGACATTCAATATCAGGGAACATGCCGGGACAAGGAAAGAAGACAGGATAGACAGACCTCTCAGGATGCACAGGAAACTTAGCTGACTAGTAAGTCAGCTAATTCCTATGTGCAAGGAACACTCAAAAACCTATCAGTAACGACAATATTTAATAAAAATGCATTGAAAATTGCCAAGAGTAGATTTTAAGTGTTACTACCATAAAAAATAACTATGTGAGGTAATGAGTATGGTAATTGGCTCTACTGAGACACTCCACTATGCATACCTATTTCAAAACATCATGTTTTTATGAGAAACAGACAATTTTTTTTTTTCAATTAAAAATTAGCCAGGGCTGGGGTTGTGGCTCAGTGGTGGAGCACCTGCCTAGCACATGCAGGGCACTGGGTTCAATACTCAGAATCATAAATAAATAAATGTATGTATGTATGTATGTTAAAAAAAAAAATCCAGGTATAGCAGAGCACACTTTAATTCAAGTGGCTCAGGGGGCTGAGGCAAAAGGAGCAAAAGTTTGAGGGCAGCCTCAGCAACTTAGTGAGACCCTGTCTCAAAATGTAAACTTTTTTTTTTTTTTTTTTAAAGGGCTGGGGATATAACTCAGTGGTAAAACATCTCTGGGTTCAAACTCCAGTACCAAAACAAAACAAACAAATAAACAAAAAAAATTAAGAAAACAAACAAATCTTTTGGGAAACATTTTTTTTCTTTTTTTTTTTTTTTTTGGTACTGGGGATTAAACCCAGGGCCTTATGCATGTGAGGCAAGCACTCTACCAACTGAGCTATATCCCCGGCCTAGGAAACATGGAACACTAAAAAAAGAATTTGTGAACTCTATGTAGGATCTAAATTTCTGTCAGGGCATGATATGTCAATAGCAAAACTCCAAAAAAAAAAAAAAAAATCCATACTGCCTAAAACCTTGTGAAGAATACTGAAACCACCTTTAAGGGGTGCAGGCTCTATATCTAAAACCTTCCCCCTTCTCTATTGCCCCAAGAAGGGTGAACCACTCTATCCATACCATTGCAGGAGAGGATGAGCCAAGGGGTCCAGCTTGTCCATCTGCTTCTTGATTTCCAAATATGAGCCCTGTAAGACAATGATCATAAGATTATCTCCCAGGAGAGATGGGAGCCCTCCCACTTTCCATAGACTGACATCAGAACCCAGGGCAAGGGTATTGAACGCCACATAGAGAAAAGAGGACATGGGGGTTCCCACCCTCAAGGAGCCCCAGTCAGATTAGGAAGACTCATAAATAAATATGAGAATGACTGAAGATGCTTACAAAACAACATGCAGGTGGGTCTCCCTCATTTTATGCAATTCCTACAGCCCTAAAAAGCTGATTGTAAATCAAAAAATAAATATAATCAATGTCCCAGAAAGATTAGGCTAAGGAATCCTGTAGTAAATCTTTACATAAAACAAAGTCATTCTGATCAGTAAATCATCCCTTCTAAGTGTACATTCTGTGTTAATCTCAACTGTGATATATAGGATTTGCTGAGAAGAGGCCCACCTGTAAATGTGAGAACAAATGAATGTCTATTCATGCAGAGACTGCAGACGAGGGGTGGGGAAATCTGGTGAGGAACAGCCTTGAGTCAAAGGATGGTCACTGCTCCATGTGGCTGCCCCACCCCTGGAAGGACAGAAGATGCAGGCCCCTGGGTCTAGTTCCTTACCTCCAAGCCCCCCTCCTCACCCTCCCAACCTTGGGCAGAGTTCTTTCCCTTATTTCTCTAATTCTCTAAGAATTTTCAAAAAACATTAATTTTGAACAACTTGTGAGGATTTAACAGCAAAGATAAAGATTGAGAAAGACATTAGGAGTGAAAAGAGTAAAGAGTAAGAGAGCTAATAAAACACAGAACAAGAATTGGGAAGGTTACAGAAGGAATAGCAGAAAAAATACATGAATTTGAGTAGCTTCTCTAAATCTTCACCCCCACTCCCATGAATTATACAAACAGAATAGGGCACTTAAACTGGGCAGGCAGAGAACATAGAGAGCAGAATACCTGGGTCATCTCCCGGATGGACATTACACTATCCAGAGCTTTCTGAAGCCGCTCATAATTCTTCTTCTGTAGAGAATCAATGGGAAGAAAAGAATGAGATGAAGAAAAGTAGAGGAGAGAGAAAAGCATAGAAAATCAAAGTAGGATGTACAAAGACCTCTAAGAGGGCTTAAGGAAATAAGACTTGTATGCTATAGAATGAATATAAGTTTAATGTCAGTTCTGGAATCACATGCTAGTTCAAAATAACAGGGTAAGTGACTTAACCTCTTAGAATCTTAGTATCCCTGCTTAAAAATGATGGCTTTTCAGTTGTGTGTGTATTTTGCTTTTTTTTTTTTTTTTTTAATTTTGTAGTGCTACGGAAACCCTCTACCACCAAGCAAAACCTCCAGCCCCTATTTGCAAATGCAAATAGCAATCCCTATTACCCTTACAGAAATGTTTTGAGGATTAAATAATGTATGTAGAGAAGCTAGTATAGTGCCTGACAAAGTAATGATACTAACAGTGATAAATTGTCATATATATATATAATATTATTTTTTTAATATTTATTTTTTTTAGTTTTCGGCAGACACATCTTTGTTTGTATGTGGTGCTGAGGATTGAACCTGGGCCGCACGCATGCCAGGCGAGAGCGCTACCGCTTGAGCCACATCCCCAGCCCCTGTTTTATATATTTGTGATGGTTAATTTTATGAGTCAACTTGACTAGACCATGGGTCTAGACACTTTATCAAACAGGATTTCTGGGTATGTGAGGGTAGTTCAGATTAACACTTGAATCAGCAGACTGAGTAAAGCAGACTGACCTTCCTAATGTGGATCTCAATCAGGTAACTAGACTTGAAAAGGCTAAAACAAAAAGGCTAACCTTTCCCTACTCCACAAATTGAATAATAGTGTAATCATCCTGTTTGAATTGGGATAACAATCTTTCCTGCCTTTAGATTTGAACTACAAAATTGGTTCTTCTTGAGTCTGCTCACTCTCAGGCCTCTGGTCTGGGACGGCAACTATACATGTGACAGGTTTTTTTGAGTCTCCAGCATGCTGACTATGGATGTTGGGACTTCTCAGTCTCTGTAATTATGTGAGGCAATTCCTTATAATAAATTTCTTTCTCTCTTTCATTCTCTTATTATATATATTTATATTAGGTTCTCTCTGGAGAACCCTAATATGGTACTTTACATACATTATCTCTCATTTTTATGACAATCCACAAAGTAAATACTATCTACTTTTATAGGTAAGAAAACATTAATGCCATCCCTGACACCATTCAACTAGAGAGCAGCAGAACTTCAAATAAAATCCATGTTTGGCTCCAAAGTTTATATTCTTCCCATAATAATTTAACTAATATGAATTCTTCTCCTTTCTTCTGATGAACTCAGCTGAAACAGCTAAACACTAGGATTCAAGGGTTCCCAAGAAACAGTTGTTCCATTTCTTCTGTCCCTTATCCAAGCTGTTGTATATGCTGGAATGGCAGTCTATAGTCTCCCACTATCTCTTATTATTTCTGTTATTTATCCCTGACTTTCTCCCCAAGCAACTGTACCTTAGGGTTAAAGGCCAGAGTCTTGGGATCAGTGGGGTCCACCACGGAGGGGTAAGGCTCAAAGATGATACTCTTTCTAGGGGATTCCAAAGCTGCCCTACACATAGCCACCAGCAGATCCACCACCTTAGGGCAAAGAAAAAAGGAGCAAAGCTTAAACAACTGCTCAGTTCTTGAAGTCCATGGCATCTAACATTTCTCTATTCTGTTCTTTTTAAAAACATATTTTCCTGCTGTTTAATTAGAAAATGCAAACTGATTATATAGATTTCAGTAATAAAAATACGAAAAAATTCAAGTAATAACAAAGTTTTTATTAAAGATAAATATCATCCACCCACAAACAAATTTCATTTCCTCACAAGTAAATACTAATTAAGTTTGATGTAGATCCTTCCAGATATTTATTACTATGTAAATAGTTTTTTCTTTTCATTTTTTTTTGTGCTGAAGATTGAACCCAGGGCCTCATGAATGCCAAGCATGAGCAACTCCTGAGCTCAATCAATCCTCCTGACTCCACTTCCCAAGCAGCTGAGACTGAATACAAGCACATATTACCATGCCTAGCTTTATATTTACTTTTTTATATAACTATATGTTACATCTTTCTATCCATAAATAATAAGTGTAGAGTATTTCTACTATAAGGGCATACCATAATTTCTTTAACTGAATTTTGTATGAGTTGGTGTTGTATTCGTTTTTTCTTATAAACTTTATAACTTAGTGAACATCCTTACATAAGAAATCATTTTTGGAGGTTAAATTCCAAGGAGTAAAATTGCTGGGTTCCCTTGACTTTCCTGATCCCAATTCCTCAGCTGCTTTTCCTTCTCCTCATACCTCTGCTCCAGTAGCCACCTCCTCTGCAGCTCCAGACATGACTCCCAGTGTGTAGAAGGAGAAGACGCACAGTTCACGAGTACAGACAGCTGGCTGAATGAACATATTAAACAATACAATATAGGTGTAAGTTATGCAATGAGAAAATATAAGGAGAGACAGGTCTGACCCTAGACCACTGCAGAATAAGGTAGAAATTTGGGGTCCTTTGTATCAGGAGAAAACCATCAAAAAGTATTATATCTAATTAAAATGCCTTACTAAAAAGTTTGAGTTAAGTCATCTACCTATGAACCATTCTCTGACCTGTCAGGTAGTCAGATAATTCTTCCAAGTTTCTATGACATTATTTGTATCTCTTCTATATATTTAACATATATTATGATTTATAATTGAGTACCCACCCATCTAGACTTGGGAGTACCAGAGGATAGTATTGTATCCAATCATCTTGTCAATATCTGATTCCTATTTTTAAATGCTGCATGGGAATTATTTCCTCAAGGTCATTATCATATCCTCATCTCTCCAAACATGATTAGACTTCTTTTCTGAGAAAAGCAATTCTAGAGTCTCTGGGGACAGAATCCCTTCTTTACCATAGGCCCAGGAAGAAAAGAGAGATGAGAAGTAAATGAAGGGGTCTTGGCGGAGGAAATAGGTCACAGGGTAGGAGCCTATACCTTGAGCATGGAACCATTTTGGAAGACATGCTGCTCATCACACACCACACAGTACTCATTCAATGTTGGAATCCTCTGCTCTGCATATTTCATGATCTGGAGAGAGAACAGATGTTTACATATTTTACAGGTTCACGCACAAGTATAGAAAAATTTTTTTAGATGCAAGAAATAATTTATGCTTTATTCTAGCTATTCTCCTCCCTTCCAGCCATTTGCCTAAAGCAGAATCGATTCTTGGGCATTGCACTTATTTCAACTGATGCCTCTACTTCAGAGCTAAATCTGTATATTATTATAAAAATAAAACCTGTCATGACCTTTGATTTAAAGTCCTGAGTTAATAATTGACTTCTACTACTTAGTATCAAATGTAACTACGGATGGCAGTTAATCTATGCTTTCATTTATAAAGTTGGATATTATTCACCTCATCGGGATATTGCAAAAAGTAAGGTTATCTTCATGAAAGCATTTTATAAGCATAAGCAAGTGCTAATTAAACTAGTAACAGTAGATGTACTCACTACAGACTGCCCTTTAGTATAGGTGAGTATTCAATCCAAGATAAGATTGCAAGGGGACCTGAAAAGACACTTCAACTACCTAGACAATTAGTCAATTCACTGGTCAAAATCACCAACAAAATTCTGTGCTGGGTTCAGGCATGGTCACATATGCCTTTAATCCCAGCAACCTGGGAAACTTTGAGACAGGAGGATTGCAAGTTTGAGGCCAGCTTCAGCAACTTAGGGCAGCTCTCAGCAAGTTAGCAAGACCTTGTCTCAAAATAAACATAAAAATGTGCTGGGGCTGTAGCTTAGTGGTAGAGCACCCCTGGGTTAAATCCCCAGTACACACCCCTCAAAACTAAATAAAAAGAAAAAAGAATTCTGTGCTGGGAAGGTAGTACAAATTGAGAATTCATGCAGAAATATCCTAATATGTTTTTCATAGCAATGCCTTAACATACTGTTTGTGAATAAATCAAGTTGTCCCATTTCACATGAGCTGGTAACAGAGATGGAAGGGGTTTTACTAATTCATTTAATGCAGGTTTTTTTAAATGCCTACTATGCACTCAGCTCTGTAAAAGGTCTTTTTGACTATGTTATCAAGAAAGATTGTCTCAGATGCTAGACTCCAATAGGGGAGATGTGGTATGTCAACAAATTCCTTACAATGGTTTGTGACATGTGGTATGTGACACAGAGATGTTACATAAAACAAAAAGGATCATGCAATGGAGTAATGAAGACTATAAGGAAAAGACACTTGTGAACCTTGATTGCAACAGGCAGACATGGGGAGGAAGGCCAGTGGAAGGAATAACATGAAAAAAGATAACAGAGATATAAAAGTGAAAGCTCAAAGAAGTAAAGAGATTTTTGAAAGATGTAAATGATCAGCATTGGCTTAGCAGTGAAAAAGATCTTTAAGGAAACTGAAGATCACTTAAGCAAGGGATTTGGGGACTGCAAGAAAAATTAGTGTCAATACCTCTCTTAACACTTTATATACTTAAAATTCACAGTACATTTGTACCCCATCCTAAGTGTTCCCAATAATTCTGTAAGTTTTTTGTTTGTTTGTTTTAGTCCTAATATTGGGGATTAAACCCATGCTGAGAACACATGAGGTTGGGAACTATATCTTCTCTCTTATCCATTCAATACTTATTAATATAGTTCTGGGAACAAAGCAACTCAGGAAATATTTAACTGACTAAAAGAGCAGTGCGATCTTAGGGGATCATATGGTCAGACAATAAGTAAGATGTTTGGACTGAAGCTTTAGACCTAATTACCTGGACAAGGAATCCATACTCCAGAGTGGGAATGTTCTTGCAGTGACCACTGACCTGGTGGAAGTAAAAGACAAGATCTCATAAATCTCTTATGAAGGAGGGGCCTCTAAAGACCTCACTGACCCATCACCTAGGATTTTCCTAAAATTACTAAGTCCTATTTCAAAAAAAGCAACCTCAAAGCTGGAGAGATTTTTTCTTTTTAAGACATTTTTTGCCAAAGATTCTAGACTAGTGTTAACTCGTCTTTAATCCTTTCCAAAGTAGATGGAACAGATCAGTATAGAAGTTAACTACCAAGTTCTAACCACAGTCTAATAAAATCAAACATGACTTGCCCATCTCCAGTGTTTCTCTGCTTTATGGCCTACTACCAGAGAAGGCAGTCAGACAGTTTAGATCTAAGTTTCAACTATTAAAAAAATGTGTTCCATTCTACTCATAATACATTAATAACCCCACCCCATTTTGAAAAGCTACACTCCCACATTTCCAATCCCACCCTCCTGATACCCAAGTCAAATCCTCCCCAGCCCATGTACCAAAGGAGAGGTCCGTGCTGGGGGAGGGAGGCCCACGTGCTGAGGGCACAGGAGACCTGCCTGAGGGCTGGGAGGGTAGCCAAACACCTCCACTTTGGGGTTCTTCATGGTACAGGAGATGGAACGATTCATGAGGCGCCCAACTCGTAGCTCTGGTACACCCAGTTTGCCTTTCAGCATGGAGTCCTGTATGATGGGGAAACTGGGAGACCTGGAGAGTGAAGGTAAAAAGAACTGATAAAAATGAAGACTCAGTATGAACCCCAGAAGGGGACTGGAGAGAAGTAGGTCCTAGGCCGAAAGTCTAAGCCAAAGACAAAAAACTCAAAAAGGGGTACATTCCACTGGATCCACTGTGAGAAAAAGTGGATCACACTATTGGATTTATATATTTTGGTACTGGGGATTGAACCCAGGGGCATTCTACCACTGAGTTACACTCAAAGTCTTTTTATTTTTGAGACAGGGTCTTGATAAATTGCTGAAGCTGCTTCAAACTTGCAATACTCCTGTCTCAGACTCCCAAATGGCTGAATGGCATGCACCACCACACCAACTAAATGAATTGATTTGTACGTCATTACCTGTACCTTTTTCAGATTGGGACATGGAAGGGAGGTAAAGGCAAAGCCTAGGCATTAACACCAGGTATGAAACAATCCCTCGGAGAGGAGACCTGTTCATTTACTCTCTGTCATAAAAGAGAAGGATTAAGTGCTACACACTGGCAAGAAGTAGTTGTATCCTGAAGAGCTTAATGTTAACTATCTGACTGTCAATATGGTGCCTGAGAAGCTACAAGCCTAGGTTTGTGTCTGCCTTTGGGAAGATCAGAAGATAACCAAGAAGGAAACAATGTATATCTAGGGTCAAAGAATGGAGCAATATTTATTTCCAGCCTAGATAATAAATCAATGGGCCCTTGCATAAGAGCCAGGAGTCGGTGCCTATTCCATAACTCTGCCTCCTTAGGACAGGGAATAAGGATGAGAACCAAAGGAAGACAAGATGGAAAGATCAGCATGCACATCTCCAAATATATTACCGTGAGCTCAGAATTATTGTATTTTACATACAGGATGAGGTATGAACATTGGACTAGGAACAGAAGAGTAAGGACACAAAGGGGACAAAAACATGTGAGTGTTATTAGTAGTTAAAGGTACAGAATTTGGAGGACCAAGAAAGAGGACAGAAAAAATTAATTCATGTATTCCAGAAGATGGGAATGAGGCTAAGACAAGACTGAGGTGATTACAGATGATTAGCTAAGGGGGTTCTTACTTGGGGATGGGTGAGAAGATGCTGAGGCCAGCTCGGAACTTCTTGATGGTACCACTTGCCTTGAACCAACTGTGCCTCTTCTCCTGCTGGGTCTTCAAGAAATCGTTGCTCAGATGTTTCCATTGTTGGGATGTGAACATACCCAGGATCCTGAAGAATCAAAGAGAACAGGTTTAGGCAAGATCAGGCAAAGGAGAAGGTCAAGAAATAGGAAATAGGCAAGGCAAATAATTTAATTCCAAAGACTGCAAAACTAATTGTGATAGGGGAATGTGTGCTTGAACACCTGCCTTGAGATGACCTTAGCACATGGAAATTACTATCTTAAATGCCATCCTAAATGAGGCGCCCAACTCGTAGCTCTGGTACACCCAGTTTGCCTTTCAGCATGGAGTCCTGTACGATGGGGAAACTGGGAGACCTGGAGAGTAAAGGTAAAAAGAACTGATAAAAATGAAGACTCAGTATGAACCCCAGAAGGGGACTGGAGAGAAGTAGGTCCTAGGCCAAAAGTCTAAGCCAAAGACAAAAAACTCAAAAAAGGGGTACATTCCACTGGATCCACTGTGAGAAAAAGTGGATCATAGTACACTCTCCCATTGACTATGTAAATGGATCAGAAAAATTCTGAAATGCTTTTTGCACTTTCAGGGAGATCTCAAAGGTGAGCCTTCAAAGGCTATGAACCTGAAATTTACTGCCAAGAATGACTATATTGAAACCAGAACAGAGATGGGAGGACAGAGGTAAGTACCACACTCTGCCTTGTGAATAGTGAAGAAAAGAACTAGGAACATAAAAGATACTGACATTGTTAGATGAAAAATTACATCCCGGGCTGGGGTTGTGGCTCAGGGGTAGAGCGCTCGCCTAGCATGTGTGAGACCCTGGGTTCGATCCGCAGCATCACATAGAAATAAAATGAAGATATTGTGTCCAGCTAAAAAATAAATATTAAAAAAAAAAAAAAAACAACACTACATCCCCAAATTTACAGTTTCCAGAAAGGTGTGGTGGCACATGCCTGTAATACCAGCAACCTGGAAGACTGAGGCAGGAGGATCACAATTTGAGGCCAGTATCATGACTTCACAAGACCCTGTCTCAAAATCAAATTTAAAAAGACTAGGGATTTAGTATCTAGCATACGTGAGGTCCCAGGTTTAATCAGAAGTATTTCAAATAAAGAAATACTATAATTATAGTTTCCAACTCCCAGACTTGTCAGTCCTTTCACTTATCCTTGAACAGTTTTATCATTTCTGATACAATATAATTATTCAACTTCTCAAGTTTCTAATTTCACCTAAAGCCAACAATCTCTTTCCCTTCTAATTAGAGAAAGCCATCAGACATCAGCTCCTTTAATTTTTCTAATCCTAATATAATACCTATTTCCACCCTGACCTCAATCCCTCCACTCTCTGGACCAAAGTGACATCCTATTTAAGACAATTTCTCTATTTGTGCTCTATCTCAGCCCCTTCTTGCCTTTTTAGGAACCTCAATCTATCAATCATTTCTGTCTCTTGTTGGTTCCTTTCCCAAAGATTACAAAAAATTTCAACTTTCTGTACCTACCTCAGTCTAAGTATCTCACACTTTTCCCCTTCTAAACTCATCTAAATTTCCCAATTCATAATTATTGTTTCTACTTTCTTGCCAATCATTCAATTCTCAAATTACTGTGGTTCCTACCTCACCATTCCATTAAAATTGTTCTCATTGTTAAGCTAAATCAAATAGAAACTTCAAAATTCTCCTCTTACAGATCTTCACTGGCATCTGACCCTCGATAAAGAAGTTGTCTTGCCTTGTCTTCTGTGATACCATTCTTCTCTGACCTACCTTTAGTGTTTCTTCTTTCTCTGGGGTTTCCTGGGTATTCTGTCTAGGTGTTAAAAGGTATATTACCTTTGATTCTATTTTCTTTTCTATCATGCTCTCCTTTAGCTATCTCATATTCACTGGTTTTAATTTCTATCCACATGCTGATGACTATCTTTAACCCTAACCTCTCCTATACATACCAAACTGTACTTCATATACACACTGTATATGAGCCATCTCCATTTACATATCCTAAAGTTACCTTTAATATGTTTAAAATTGGATTATCACCTGAGCATAGTGGCACACATCTATAATCCCAGTGGCTCAGGAGACTGAGGCAGGAAGATCATGAGTTCAAAGCCAGCTTCAGCAACTTAGCAATGCTCTGAGCAACTTTGTGAGACTGCCTCAAAATAAAATATAAAGGCCTGGGACTGTGACTCAGTAGTTAAGTGCCCTGGGTTCAATAACCAGTTTCAAAAAGAAACTGGTGGGTTGGCGGGGGTATGTATTCTCATGCTACAAATCTGCTATTTTCTTTTCCTTGTGGTATTGGAGGCCTGAGCCAGGCATGTACTAGAAAAGTGCATTACCAACAAGTTACATCCCAGTCCATGCTCCTCTTCTTATATCCCTATTTATTGGTGGCATCACAATTTACCTAGACAGGAGGGCTGGAAATCTAAAGTAATTTTCCACTACTCCTTGGCTCTTGCGAATGTATACAAAATATCCAAGCCCAGTCTTATTGACTTATACCCCAAAAATCATTCTGTTTCATCTCCATTCTTGCAATTCTTTTTTTTTTCTTCCTTTTTTTTTTTGTTCACTTACTAGTAAGAATTGAACTTAGGGACTTAAGCCTAGGCAAGTGCTCTACCATTGAACCAGCTCTCACTTCTATTCTAATCTACAGTCACATTTTAGCTCAGCCCTTCATCATTTCATGTCTAAGGGTATATAAAAGCTTCATACTAAATTAGTTCTGGTCCCACTACAAAGTTACCAGAATACTTTTTCTGAAATTTAATCTGACCATGTCCTTTTTTTGCTTAAAACCCTTCAATGTTCTTATTGCCTAAAGGACAAAAGCCCAAGATCTGGCTTTTTTTTTTTTTTTTTTTTTGTACTAGAGATTGAACCACTGAACGACATCTCCAGCCTTTTTTATTTTGTTTTGAGACAGGGTCTTGCTAAATTGCCTAGGTTGGCCTCAAGCTTGCAATCCTCCTGCCTCAGCTTCCCACGCCACTGGGATTACAGGTATGCACCACAGCAACCCACCAGACTCGACATTTTAATAAAACTTTACATTTCGCAAAGTGGTTGCTTATACTCCTCATTTCATTCACATAGTTCTGAAAGGTTTATAGGGCAGATGTAGAGGCAGGTTCACAACTTGTCCAAGATCACACAGGTGGCTAATCCTGACTGGAACTGGGACTAGAGTGTAAGTCTCCAGGTATTAATTTAGAGTTCTTTCAAATAAACTGTGCTATTGCTTTACAAACCAACAAGGGGATTCCTCAGTAGTTGAATATCCATCAAAAATCATGAAAATAGATCTATTTCTCCTCCAAACAGAAGATAATAGGGGGAGAATCCTCTCTAAAATAGTACTTTGAAATTACAACTAACAAGGGAAAGTTATTAGCAACCATCCACCTCATTATCTATCCAAAAGAAGCTCAAATTCAGAAGAACCAGCTCTCAGAGCAGCAGGAAGTAATCTACTCAGAACCTGACTCACTGGGCCAATGGCACACACCTTAATCCCAGCATCTCAGGAGACTAAGGCAGGAGGATTAGAAGTTTGAGGCCAGCCTCAGAAACTTGGCAAGACCCTGTCTCAAAATAAAAAGGATTGGAGGGGCTGGGATTGTGGTTCAGCGGTAGAGCGCTCGCCTAGCACGTGCGAGGCCCTGGGTTTGATCCTCAGCACCACATAGAAATAAATAAATAGAGATACTGTGTCTAACTACAACTAAAAAATAAATATTTAAAAATAAAAATAAAAAGGGCTGGAAATGTAGCTCAGCCGTAAAGCACCCCTGGGTTCAATCCCTACTTTTCTGCCTTTGGTACTACCATTCTTCCCTCATTTTTTGTTTGGTTTTTGTTGATATTGGGAAATTACCCTAGGGCTTCACACACGCTAGATGGGCACTACGCCACTCAGCTACATCCCCAGTCCTTTTCAAGAATATTTGAGACAGGGTCTTACTAGGTTGCCAAAGCTTGCATCAAACTTGCCATGCTCCCGCCTCAGCCTTCAAGTAGCTGGCATTACAGGAATGCACTAGCACATCTGGATCTCCCCTTATATTTATCAATAATATTCAACTTCTTGAAACTCCTTACACACATGGTGCTTCATGTGATTATGCCCCTGTAAATATTATCCATTCTTCTGTGCTAGAAAATCATTAATCATCTCCTTTTCATTTTTTCACTCACAGCTCTTACTTGCCACCAGACAGAGTCAATCCTTCCACTATATTCTTCCTAGATCTTACAAATTCACTTGTATTAGAACAAATATCCATTGGACTTTATTTGGAACATCAATGATGTGGAAAATGTGCTACACTTCTCTTTGTACAGCAAATACTTAGCACAAACTTCTCAACAACTTCAAGAAACTAAAATTGTCTAAGCTCCTAGAGCCCTATTCCTAGGAAATCACAAGAGGAAATGTGGATAGCGTGATTCTGATTCCACAATTGTATTCTATTTTTTGGGCCGGGAATTGAACCCAGGGGCACTTTTACCACTGAGCTATATCCCCAGTCCTTTTTTTAAAAATTATCTTATTTTTTTAGTTGTCAATAGACCTTTACCTTATTTATTGATATGCGGTGCTGAGAATTGAACCCAGTGTCTCACACATGCTAGGCAAGCACTCTGCCACTGAGCCACAATCCCAGCCCATCCCCAGTCTTTTTAAAAATTTTATTTAAATTTTTAAAATTTTGAGAGACTCTAAGTTACATGAAGTTGGCCTCAACTTGCAATCCTACAAGTAAAAATTTTAAAAGGGCATTTAAAGAAACACACATTCACACTAATAAAACACTGAATTTGTACAAAAAAAAAAAAAAAAAAACCCAAACTTGAGATCTTCCTGCCTCAGCTTCCTGCATCAATGAGAATACAGATATGTGCCACCATGCCTGACTTTTCTTTAAATGCTAAACAGTGATGAACTACTCCTTAACTTCCAGGAATTCTCAAGGTCTGATACCCAAGAACCATAGGCTCCCTTTTACAACCATAAATAATGCTACCGAAATTTGTTTCTTAGTTTTTCCTGGCTTATTTCAAAAGGGTATTTTTAAAAAGGAAGCATTCGATCCAAGGCTCTGTCCATGCACATGTGTTGCTATAGTTTACATCTTTGATGTCCAAAAGTCTATGTGTTGAAGGTCTGGTCCCAGCTTATGGCACTATTGAAAAATGTGACCTTTTTAAAGTAAGGCCTAGTGGGAGGAAGTTAGGGTCAGAGGGTATGCCCCTGAAGGGGATATTGGAACCCTAAGCCTTCACTTTCCATTTCTTTATTTCCTTCTTCCCTTCCACCATTAGGTGAACAGGCCTCTTCTTCCATGCACTCCCACCATGCTGTACTATGCTACCACAGCCCAAAGCAACAGATCCAAGCAATCATGGACTGAAATCTTTAACACTCTATGCCAAAATAAATTTTTCCTACTTTCAAAGTGAATATCTCAGGTATTTTCCCACAGATACAAAAACCTGACTCATGTGTCCATCTCTCTTTCCCTCACATATCCATGAACAAAAAAAAAAAAAAAAAAAATCAAATTTCTTACTTTTTCAACTGAAGACCCAGTCCAAATCCTTCCTTATTCGATGGCTGGAAAACCTCAATTGATGGTTCTGCAAAGAGAAGAGAAAGTTCCTAGTGTATACATATCTCTATCCTCCTTGGAGTTTAAAGCCATAGTTCAGTGGAATAGTTTCCTCACAGTCTAAAAACAGTAGCTACTGCATATTCTAAATAATAATGTGGAAGAGAAAAACTTCTGAGGTAGATAGATTGTGGAAGCTCTCTAATCAATTTCAAATATTCTCAGTAGGAAACTGAAGGAAAGGGAAGAATAAATAAATGATATCTTAGAACTAGAAAACAATTTCATTAACCAAGAAGGCCTTTAAGGGATAGCTATCGAGAAGACATCAATGACATGAAACTGAAAATTCCCTATCAATAGCTATAGATTGAACCCAAGGGCCTTACTCCTAGTTTTTTTCTACTTCAGTTAACTTAGAACTTTAGATTAGACCACACTCAGAGTACCCGCTTGCCCAAATCACTGCTTTTACCTGGTCCATCAAGGTACTGGGAGAGAGAAAATCTCAGCCTTAACACAATAGGTTCTGTCCGGAGGACCTTCCAGGCTGTAGATACTTCCTCCTAAAAGAATAAGGGAAAGTTTCCAGTTTACAATTGGAATGGACTTGAAATTTCCCCTATGCAACACATACATGCACATGACAGTACACACCACTGTCTGCTGATGGTCTAGGAAAGACAGAGATGCAGAACCTGTGCTCCAAATACAGCACTCAGGAACAAGACTCCTGGCCTACATGACAAAATCCACAAGTCCAGATAGACATGTTGTTGGCAGGTACTAGCACCACTTACATCGAGGAAGCTGATGTTGATGTGGAGATCAATGTCCACGTCATCGATAGTTCCATATTCTCTACAGAGATACAGGCAACTACAGGTGAGTCTCATTAAGGGAGAAAGAAGGGAACAGAAACTGAGACAGAAGGAGAACTGAACTGGGGACAGGCGAGAGGAAAGGCTAGAAGACAGTCTGTATATAGGGTCTTAGCTGGATGATCTCAAGCCACTTATATGATCAGGGCTTTCTCTAGGACAGAAACTCTTCTTACATCAAAAGTAAAATTACTGACTTTCAGAAATTTAGGATAAGAAGAAATTTATTTACTTATTATTATTATCGTTGTTGTTGCTTTGGCCATACTGAAGATTAAACCCAGGAGCACCTAGCCCTTTTTATTTTTATGGTATTATTATTTTTGAGACACTGTCTCACTAAGCAACTAAGGCTGACCTTGAACTTGCATTCCTCCTGCTTTAGCCTTCCCAGAAGCTGGGATTGTAGGTGCCCCTGGCTAAGAGGGAACTTCTAAGAAAAGTAGTTTTACTACCAATACCTCCTGTTAGCCAAGCATCAGTATTTTGGGCAAATTTTATCATTAAGCTCACTATTTATCCCCTTATCACAACATAAAAAGAAAAAAAACCTTTAGTCTTTTAACAACTCAGAAATAAGTGACTTGCTCCCCTGCCATCCTGAAGTAGAGTCTTACCTGATGGATACAGAGTTCTCACTGTAGATCTCCTTCACAGCTTCAATGTCTGCATCAAGCTGTGGGTGTCGATACAGGTCAGCTGCACAGCTCCCCTAAGATAGCAGCAAAAAATGTAGGGTGGTAGGAGGGGTGGAAAAGGATATATAAACAGGGAAAGACAGACAAAAATAAAAAGAACATGAAGATACACCAGAAACAGAGGGAAACAAACAGCAGCAGTACATGGAAGCGAAAGCTATTTATATAAAGGAGTTCTTGATGGTGGCCCTAGCTAGAGATTTTATTGACAAATCCCTTCCTCCTACATCACCACTTTAAGGAAGTTTCTGAAGACCAAATGTAGGCCTTTCTTGAAGAGTTCACATCCTTTAAATCTTAAGCTTTTCCTCTCAGGCACTGACCTGCTAAAACTCAGATAGGCTAAAGGGTACAGATTTTAACTCAAGTAAGTTCTATCCGAAGAGCGTTCTGAAAGTGTGAGCATTTTTGCTCAAGAGTATGTCCTTTTAAGACTTGACCCTAATGAATAATCCTCACTGGCTAGTGAAATAAGTAAAAAAAAAAAAATAGTTCCTAAGAAAATACATATGGCTTTCATTTACAGAGGATGTAGTTTACTCTGTAACAGGTATAAGTCCCAGCCTAGCAGGAGCAAAGACATGGGATAAGCTCTGACAAGACCATAATTAGACCTTACCAACATTATATCCTCATCTCATCACTGCTCCAGGACAACTTCTTTCACTCTTGATGTATCCAGAGAATAAAATCAAGACCACCCAACATTGAATATTATAAAGAATATAACCTCACCTGAACTCCATAGAGAAATTCCTCTGATTCATTATCTCCTTCTGAATCATCATCATTCCAGAACTGGCCTTTGATGTCCTAATGATGAGAAATAAAGATACAATTATTTCTTAAGTCCCTTTCATTCCATGGAATATGGTGGGGTGACAGAACAGGAAAAGGTTCCTTAGGGTAAAATAACTAAAGACTTAATCCCGTTACACTTTTTGCCTCACCCTTTACCAAGTCTCTCTCTTCCTGAATCTGATCATATCCAAGGCATAGCTCTAACTTGAGAAAGAAGAAAACAGTGAGGAATTTTGGCCTTCTTAACTCTCCATATGATCAAGGCTCTGGTAGCCAATGAGGAAGGGACACAAAAGACTTCAATGATAAAGTTGATTTCTAAGTATATCTGGATTGTAGTATAAGCCGGCCTCTTCTAGGATCATTACCCAAGGAAGCACCCAAGTATACGTAAGCTCTCTTATCTCATTATTCTGTTTCTATCTCTTAATGTATTTAACTCACCCCTTTTACCCTAAGAAAACACATACACACACAAACACTTCTCCCCCAAGTAATACTATTTCCTGCCCCTTCTCCTTTCTTTAACTTCAGATACCACACTCTTCCAAAAGGGCAAGAGAGAAAATACGGGGGAAAGATAAGGTCAGCACATTGTCTCATCTACCCACTGGATGATTAGTTGGAAGAAGTAAGCAGTCAGTTCTCACCATTGGGTCAGTAGGTCACACACACTCCCAGGTCAGTGCTAGGCAGCACCCCTCCATACCACCAACTGAACCCAGGCCAACGAGATGGGCATTTAGGAGGCCACAAAGGGAGATAAGGGAGGGAGGTGATGTTAGAAGCAACTGGAGATCTGCTGGGGATATCAGACTCTGCTACTGTGGTAACAGGTCACTGTTCTGTGGAAAGCATATAACAACTAGTTACATCACCACTTAATAGCTAGATGGCTTATACACAGGTACACTTTTATTACATGTAAAGAGATATACTTACATGTGTACACATTCACTTTTGTATGTCCTTCTTTAAAGGTAATGAACAATGCCAGGTACAGTGGTGTAGGCCTGTGATCCCAGCGACTTGAGAGGCTGAAGCAGAAGGATCACAAGTTTGAAGCCAGTCTCAGCAACGTGATGAGCCCTAAGCAACTTAGTGAGACCTACATCAAAATAAAAATAAAAAGGGCTGGGGATGCCAGGCACAGTGGTGCATGCCTTTAATCCCAGCAGCTAGGGAAGCTGAGGAAGGAAGATTCCAAGTTCAAACCTCAGCAACCCTAAGCAACTTAGTGAGACTCTGTCTCAAAAAAAAAAAAAAAAAAAAAAAAAAAAGAAAAGAAAACAACTTTAAAAAGGGCCAGGGATGTGGTTCAGTGGTTAAGTGCTCCTGGGTTCAATCTCTGGAACCAAAAATAAAATGAAATAAAGATAATGAACCATGAAAACACTATACAAACATAAGGTACTGCCATTAAATTCAAACAGTAGAGCTGGGATTGGAACAAGGACCTATTCTACTTCATAATGCTACAATAACCTCAAAGCCAAATGTGATGATGGCAGATCAAATGTTTATGCTATCCTGTCTAACCAGTTCATTTTTAAATATTCTTCACCATACCAATCCTCACCACAATTAAGAACCAGAATCACACTCTTTTTCTCAGTCATTTCTCCATAGTGAACCATTATCTTTTTTAAAACATCAATATTACTATAAGCCATTATGCGACAATCATATCTAACAAAGTCCTCAACAATACTGAACGTCCTCAAATAAACATGGTCTGAATTGTTATGGCCAAAATAATGCCCTGGGATCATCTTGGAACCTAGTCCCCAAATAAAAATCCATAATGATCCCAACAAATGCATTAAAAAAAAAACAAAAAAAAAAACCCACTAACCCCTAACCTTTTCTCCTGCTTGTTTCTAATCCTAAAGACCTCTAATTGTATACCAAGCAACTTTTAGCCCCACTAAAGACTCCACATGCAGCAGGGAAAAACAAAACATCTGTTAAACTATGAAGGGTTAAATGGTAGATAGCAAAGCTACCCTAACAACTGCCTAAAAAACTTCTGTTGCCTCTGCTGTTCCCTTTCAATGCACATATCCACATTCTGCTCAAAGGTCACCTTGACTATCCTATATAAAATAGCAACAACTCAACATATACTAGCACTATTTCTCTTCTCCCAAAATACTTACTACAGTCTAGCATACATTTATCTCCCATCAGAATGTAAGTTCTATGGCATAGATTTTTTTTTTTTTTTTTTTTTTAGAGAGAGAGAGAATTTTAATATTTATTTTTTAGTTTTCGGTGGACACAACATCTTTGTTTGTGTGTGGTGCTGAGGATCGAACCTGGGCCACACGCATGCCAGGCGAGCGCGCTACCGCATGAGCCACATCCTCAGCCCCCTATGGCATAGATTTTAACTGTTTTCACTATGCTCTTAGTTCCTTAACATATTAACCGAATAATGAGCTCTCTGCTCTATAACTAAGTCAAACAAGACAATAACCTAAACCACCTCCAAGCATAGGTAAAAATCATTAAAAAAAAAAAAAAAAAAAAACAGATTTTAAACAGCAAGACTTCATTCACCTTCAAGAGCAGCTGAGAACCAGAATATGAAGATCTGGGGCTGGGCTTGTGAAATTTGAAAATAAACAGTCAAGCATTGATCTGGATGATCACAGAGGAATAAAGAGGGAGGCACTAATGTTCAGGCTGGGTTGTCTTGGGGGATGAGTGGTAAGATGATGGCCACACAGGCCAGAAGTAGTAACTTTTTCAGGGTCTTTATCACTGTAGAAGTCAAGAAAAACTCAGCATCTCTCCAAAGGCTGTTGCTGCTCAGCGTCTGCTGCTTTCACGAGGAGGAAAAAAAAAAAAAAGTTCAGAGCAGAGTTTTTTTCCTGTCCAAAAAGAGACGTTCAGAAATTACTGGCATTTTCAAACCAGGCTAACGTAGTGAAAGGGACTTCTACTGTCTATTCTCAATACCATTCTCAGAGAGGTGAGTGGGTTTAAGAGCTGGAGAATATAGCCACATAAGGCCCTGAGATAGATCCCCAAGACAAAGAGAAAGAAAACATGCAGAGTGGGGGGGGGGGGAAGCAGGTGGTAGGTAACAGAATTCACAGAATCATTTTAATAGAATTCATAGAATCATTTAAATAAGAAATAAGGTTGAAAGTTTACCTAGTTCAAAGCTTTCATGTTATGCAGAGACAGTCAGATATATGGAAGTCATACAACTTGCTTAAGGTTAGGAGTATAGGTGAACTATATCATTTGACAAGTCCAAATTACATCCAATATTCATGTGATGAGACTATAAATAATTGAGGGAGTTGTTCATGAATTCAGCAAGACATGTCTTTTTTATTGAAATGATAAAATAAAGAGGGAGTATTTCACAAGAAGTTGGGCCAAATATAGACTATAAGAAGAATGCCCAAAGAAGGGTGTTGTTAACTTTGGTGTTTATTTTGAATGATGACAACTACCATGGAATGCTTTATGTATTTCCATGGGAATAAACCAAATGCAAATAAGCCTCAAGTCTGGATCACAAAGGTCTTTTTCCCTAGGTTCATGGGGATCTTCTACGCCTAGTCAGAGAAGCTTCTGATCTCCTCATTTAAACTCTGGGCTTCACTCCCAGCTTTGTGGTCTTGGGCAAGTAAAAAAAACAAAAAAACTCCCCTCTATACCGAGGGTTCCAGTCTCAGAAAGCCTAGGCCATTAAACAAAGAGCGAAGAGAAGAGCCAGGGAGTGGCGATTCCCGCAGGATAGCGCAACCCCGGGTACCCGGCGGAAGGAGAGAACCCGGCTGGTCCTGAAAACACCCTGCCACCCGCACTTCTAGGGCAGGCCCTAGGGCTTCCCTTGAGGTAGCAGTTACAGTTCTCCTGGTTTCCTCTGAAGCCCCAGACACCCAATCCCTGCCTTCCCAAGAAAGCTCTGGCCACTTCTGTGGTTCAGCCGCCCGGCCTGAGCGAAGCCTAAGTCTAGAAGCCACCCTCAGAACCACCTGGTCCAAACCCCTCACTTCTTCCCCCGCCGCCGAGGCGGGGCGGACCCCACACCCTTCCAGCGGTCTGGCCGCCCCGCCCCGTCCCCGTGGTGGCCGCCCCACAGGCCAGCCTCGCGAGTACTCACGGCGACCCCGGGCCGCGCGCGGCCGCCGCTGAGGGGACGAGCGGCCCGGGACGCCCCGCGGGGGCGGAGCGGCGGGCCAAGGGGCGGGGACCAGGCCGGGCGGGCGAGGTCGCGCACCCCACGCCTAGTCGTTCCGTCACGGGTGCGCTGGGCCACTCTGCGCACGCTCGCGCCGCGACAACCGCGATCACGTGTCTCTCTCCTGACCAACCGCCGCGCGGCGGGCAGCCGGGCGCGCCTCCGCTCCGGACCCCAGCTTCAGGGCGCTTGCCCCATAATCGCTAATTGGGAGGGGTACGGAGCGAGAAGGTGGCGCCTGCGCAGTGGGTTGGAGGGGGCGAGTGGAGAAAGAAGAGAGGCTCCGGGAAGTGGGCGGAGTGCTCTCCAAAGGAGGAATATTTGCGTTTGGCTCCCTCTGTGGTTCGGAGGAATGCGCAGGTAAGGCAATCCACCTGCTTGCTGGGAGGCATCCTCCTTACTGAACGCTGGGAGTCGGCCCACAGAGGCCTAGAGCCCCGTCCTCTCCCCAGGTATTACTGACTCCAAGAATCTCTCTCGAAAGTGAGAGTCAAATATCTTAGACTCTTTTAATTCTTACAGTTTGACTAATTTGTTCCCCTGGTAGCTTCAGTATGGAAAGTACCCTGACCTTCTAAGTTAAGGTAGGTTCAAAGCCTGGTTTCAGCACTTTATTGTGCAACCTAAAATAAAAACTTTTCATTTTCTGAGTCTTTATTCATTCTACCCCTTCTCTGTCTTTCTTTCTGTGTCTCTCCGTTTCTCTCTCTCTCTGTCTCTTCAATACTGGGGCGTGAACCAGGGCCTCACACATGTTAAGGCAAGCTTTCTGTGGCTGAGTTACGTCCCCTGTCCTTTTTATTTTTTATTTTGAGACAGGGTCTGCTTGAATGCCCAGGTTGGGTTTGAACTTGTGATCCTGCTGTCTCAGATCCCTAGTAGCTGGGATTATAGACATGTTGCACCAATATTTTCACATCTTTGAACTGGAGACAATAATGCCTATTTCATAGGGCTGTTGTATTGAAGGTAAAATGAGGTAGTATTAGCTTAAACCATTATTAAGTTGAACCATTTTGTAGGATATAAACAAATATTTGTAACTTTTTTCATGTGGAATGCTTCATGAGTTTGCACAGGGAATGCTAATTTATTCTGTATTATTCCAATTTTAGTATATATGCTCCCCAAATGAGCACAAATACCTGAAATTTCATAGGATTAAATTTAATACATTTGAAGTAACCAGCAAGCAGCACACCACCAAAATCCTAGCTACTCCGGAGGCTGAGCAGAAGGATAGCAAATTGAGGCCAGCCTGGGCAATTTAGCTAGATGATGACTCACAAATAAAATAAGTGAGTGAAGCACTGGGTTTGATCCTCAGCAAAACACATAAAAATAAATAAAACAAAGGTATAAAAATTGAAAGAGGGCTGGGGGTGTAGCTCAGTGGTAGAATGCTTGCTTAAGTATGTGCAAGGATTCAATCCTCACACACACAAAAAGTAAATAGCATAATCCTTTGACTAGGAAGTACAGATGTCCCAATTTACATGGTTCAACTTAAGATCATTCTAATTTATGATGGTTCAAACCCAATACCTATTTAGTAGAAACTATACTTTGAATTCCGTACTTTTCTTGGACATAGCATTATGCACTGCAGTCTCAGTGGGGCAGAACATCTGATCAAAGTTGCCCAATCAGCCACAAGATCAAGAGGGTAAACAACTGATACTTTGCAGTGCCCTGTTGCTAAGTATAATGTTCTTTCAGTGGGTTAGGTGTACTAAATGAGTTAATTGGAGCATAATCCCATTGTAAGTTGAGGAGCATCTATAGTCCATAAATGGAAGCTGAAATTGTAGTTTTTATGGTTATTATCCCTAGATATGGCCAGACTTCCTCTCATATTTACCAGTCTTGGGCTCCCATATAACCTTCTTTTCCATCAGCACTCATGGGAAAAGGTTCATCTTGGACATACTCCTCTTCCTCACTTCCTCTTTTTAGCTGGACACAGCACACACAAGGAGGGCCTTAACCCTAAATGAAAAAACCACATGCCGTATTTATTGCTTCTGAACTGATGTCAGAATTTTCCCAGTAAGGATTCTCTTTTACATTTGTATATCTTCAGCCCCTCCTTTCTGACTGATTTTCATTTCAATGCCCACCTCTGTTCACCTTGCCACTCAGCCTGGGCCACAACAGTATCTCAGTTTGACACACCCATTGTATATAATAACTGAAAAAGTAAGGCATATAGCCCAATTGCAGAGTGCAGAAGGTCAGAGTAGTTGGGGAAAGAGTTGGTCCTACTGCCTAATGCAGGGTCCCATAATAGCTTCTGAGAACCACATGTGTATGGGAGTGTGAATACAGCACTTTTGGGTAGGCACAGGAGTTCTGACTCCTTCAGTGAAATGTTCAACTCCAGAATTCCATAACCTTCCGGGACTCCCCCTCCTGAACCCTTACCATCTCACACCACTACTCAGTTACTCATGGTGAATCTCAACTGCTTCATAGTTTTTCAGGACCTTCCTGGCCTTGCTTATTTTCCTATCCATTCCCAATATTTTTGAAAAAATATTTTGTTATAGATGGACACAATATCTTTGTTTTATTTATTTATTTTTATGTGGTACTGAGGATTGAACCCCAGTGCCTCATACATGCTAGGCAAGTGCTCTACCACTGAGCTACAACCCAGCCCCTCCATTCCATGTCTTTAAGTCAGTCACATTAATGGCATTTTTGTTAGTATGATTGACCTTAATCTTTTTTAAAAAAACACTCATGGGTAATTTTAACTATGTATCTTCTCTATTCTCTCATCCTAAACTAGGATGAAGGAACTACTCAGTCCTACAGACTTGAGCTTGTAGGTGGAAACCATTTTAGATTAGTCCAGCCCATGAGCCCATTCTTTGGGAATTATATTTCCCACATTCACACTCCAAATCCACAAGCTTCAGGGCCATTTTTGTATTTTGTGACCCCTGGCACCCTGGTTGCAGTTTATTGAACTGTAAGTGTATTCCTGATCTCATCTATACTAAACAAATATTCTCTCCTGGGAATCTGAAATAGGGCTGAGAGATTATGATTCTAACTAGACTCTATCCATCTCCCACCTATTATGTGAAATGAGAATGGATAAAGACATTCTAGGACAGAGAATGAAGCATGGAGAAGTAGAAACTAGAAATGACAAGATAGTTCTCTAGCTCCTGGTGGCTTCTCAGACACTTTGTGAGGCCCTCTGACCTTGGGGTTCTGTGAATCACTCTTTATCTAGAACAAATTGCTTAAGCTCACTTAACTTGTACCCAATACATAGTCTCATTAGCTGAGCTCTCAGTGTAACAAGCATCCCTTCCACACCATCCTTCATTCTGTTTCACAGATAAAATAAAGGCCATGAGGGTTGCTGCCTCCACTTTCTGTCCCCTGACATTGGCTCTCTCCCATCTTTTATATTTCACAAAGCCGAGTGGAGGTCTCCCTTCAAATCGAAGATTAATCCTTTCATTGTGATCTGTATCTCCTTTTGGCCTCTTCGCTAACTGCTCCTTTGCTTACCCTTTCCTTCATGTATATTCAACTCTTTCCTCTTTTCTACTCTTTGATCTTAGCACACAAATATGATCAATTAGCCCAACCTTTAAAAAAAATCCTGTTTTAATCTGATATGCTACTGGTTTTTCTTGCCTGCAGCCCAGCTTCTAGTAGTAGTCTATACTCTGCATCTACACTTCCGTGGGTGCCATCTGAGTCTTCCCAGAATCTCTACTGAAAACACTTTCACCAAAGTTACAAATGACTTCTGAACTGCCAAGTCCACTGGAAATATTCAGGCTTGGTAAACCACTTGATGTCATTCGGCATTGTTGATCATCCTATCCTCTCAACCTCTGTTGGCTCCTTTGAAATAGCCTCTTCCAGTTTCTTTCTCATGTGATTCCTTCACTGCATTCTTAATAGACTCCTTTTCCTTAATTTACTATTTAAATAAGAAAACAGGCCAGCATAAGCCTTTTTTTTCCTCTTATCACACTTTCCAGTGATTTCAACAGCACCCTGGTGAAGCAGACCTAGCTCATTTTAGGCTTCTCAGAATCTGAATCCCCTTCTTACGTTACAAATCATATAGATAAGCAGAGCCTGCCTTCCATGACAGACACCAAAAGTTTAGATCTTTACTTTCCCAGATCTTCAGCAGGTAAGACAGAAGCATATGACCTAGGCTTAGCCAAGCAGCCCCCGGAAATGGAGATTCTGAAATGATTCAGAGAAATAAAACCATGGAGAATTCATTCCAGTGACAGTTGCCACAATAGGCTCAGCCTAATCTCATGCCCAGCAGCTGTGGTGTGGGAATTGGTGGGGGTGACATCCAGTGTCTGAAGATAACAGCAGGAGCAATGTTCTTGCTGGGCTGGTTCTGGTATGTGATTCTGGCCTTTGTTCTGGTGAACTCGCCTTCCATTGTTCCTACCTATTTTCTAATCTTGGGTCTCCTACCTGAATCATGGTACCCAAACTAGTGCCCTTCCAACAAATGTTTTCTGTTTAAATCAGCATTAGAAACATACATCTATAAACTAGGCTTCCAAAATCTATATCTCCATCCTAACCTTCTTGAATTTCAAGTTGCCTTTTGGATGAATTGCCTTTGAAACAGCTCCACTTGGATACCTCACAGGCAGACTCATCTTCTCTAAATTTCTTTCATGTTCCTTACTAAATATCATCTGTGATTTATTCAGCCTGAACCTTGAGAAGGAAGCATTTTAGATTTCTATCCTCATTTAAACTGAATCAATTTTACCTTGTAAAAATCTTAAAATTTTTATTTTTTTATGTAACTGGAGATTGAATCCAACTCCTCAATGTCCTAGACAAGTGCTGTACCACTGAGCTACCTCCCGAATACCAATATGTTTACTTTTTTATTGAGGGGGAGACAACAGAAAAAAGCAGCCCCTAAACTTGCCCCAATTCAGTGGCAGCTTCTTGTTCCATGGGTAAGGAATACTTTGAGTAAATAAAAGTTGTTTGGAAGAATTCATATGTAATAATTGCTGCCATGCTGTGATGGGTAGGGGGATGAAGTGAAGTGTGAAGGCCCCTCCCACCCTCCATCTTGCCTCACCCTATCTCTTGGAACACTGGGATGGAACCACCACTTTCATTCCTTTTTGGGGATTGCTGATGGCTAGGTAGTAATAGAGGAAGACAAGCAAGAAAAGCAATATGCTCAGCATGTTAGTAAACACAGCAAGTTTCATGTCTATAATCATCCTGACCAGCTTGACTCAGTTCCCTAAACATCTTAAATTTAATCTCAATACATCTTAAATCAGTCCCTTTATATTACGACTCCTCATCAGTAGAACTATTTCACTAGCAACCTAACTAGACTCTTTATCTAGTATGTATTGCTCAAATCTATTCTCCACTTAGCTGCCTGAGGATCTTTCTAAAATCCAAATCTGATCATATCACTTCTCGATTAAAACATTCCAATGGCTCCCTGCTGACCCTAGCATAAAATTTATATACTTTCTCTGGATCTAGTCCCTACTTGACTCTCACTGCCCTTTCATGTGCATCTAACCTCCAGCCAGGCCAAATTAAACATTCTTATAGGTCATGCAGAGCATGTATTCACATTTCATAAGTACTTGATGGGACTGATAGTCACAATGCCACCTTTATCTCTGCCCTATAGAGATGGATACATGACCCATCAGATCAGGTAGAGGAGACCATCATTCCAACCAAAGTTATTAGTTCAGGTACAAGTTTGTGACCTAAGTAGAGCCAATCATAATATTCCCTATCAAAGCTCTCTTGCTTTGGAGCTCATGGTGTTACAAGGATATGAGATTGGGCTGGGCATGGTGGTGCACACCTGTAATCCCAGTGGCTTGGGAGGCTGAGGCAGGAGGATCACAAGTTTAAAGCCAGCCTCAGAAAAAAAAGGAGGAGCTAAATAACTCAGTGAGACCCTGTCTCTACATAAAATGCAAAAAAATTGGACTGGGGATGTGGCTCAGTGGTCGAGTCCCCGTTAGTTCAATACTCAGTACCCCCCAAAAAAAGAAAAAGAAAAAGGATATGAGATTGAAACTGCTGGCACCCAGCTCTCTCTGCTATATGGAGAGAGTACTTATCTGGTAGGAAAAAGAGTAGAGCCACAGCTTAAAGGGAAGCAGAGCCCTGAAAGATGGAGCAAGAGAGACCTGGTGATATTTTTTGAGCCTTCTAGTTCAGCCCTGCCTGAGGTCAGTAATGCTATTCACTTCTCAGTTCCCTTTTTGCATTAAGCTATTTTATATTAGTTACTATCATTTGTAATTAAATTAGTGCTAATATAGAAGTGAAAGGTGATAAGCAAACAATGGAATGTGTAATTGCTGGAACTGGAGTCAAATGGAGTCAGTGATGATCTGATCACTCTTGACTGGGAAGTTAGAAATCCCTGTTGGGTGATGTCAAATTAGCTGGTTAGCTGGGTGCCGTGGCACACACTTGTGATTCCAATGACTCAGGAGCTTGATACAAGAGTTCTGCAAGTTTGAGGCCAGGCTGGGCAATTTAGCAATAAAATAAAAGAGTTGGAGACATAGCTCAGTAGCAGAGCACTCCAGGGTTCAATCTGCCAGTAAACACACACACACACACACACACACACACACTATTTAGTTAAACTCTATTGTATATTGAGATGTAGATAATGCATCCATTAAAGATGGAGATTTGCCTGTTGTGGTGGCACACACCTGTGACCCCTGCTCAGGAGGTCGAGACAGGAAGATCGCAAGTTCAAAGCCAGCCTCAGCAAAAGCGAGGTGCTAAGCAACTCAAGGAGACCCTGTCTCTAAATAAAATACAAAATAGGGTTGGAGATGAGGCTCAGTGATCAAGTGTCCCTGATTTCAATGCCTGGTACCAAAAAAAAAAAAAAAAATTGGAGATTTCAGGGACGTGCTAGAAAAAATTATCTAGATGTTGGAGTGTGTTGGCCTGTTCTTGAGATTTTCCACAAGATCCTGCAATTTAGCTTTCCACCATGCTGGCAGAATTACAACACTATACAGCTTTGTTTAGAGTTGCCTTTTCTGCCTTAGGCCAGAAATCCAGAATGCCAAGGGCCAAATAAATCATACATCTTGCATATTATAAAGTCAAGTCCTCTTCTCTAAGCTAAGGTGAATGAGAACAAAACACAGAGGTGGAGAGAGGCTAGAGCTTAGGGCTTGTGAAGTTCCAGAAAGGGGAGGGACTGAATGCTTTTACCCCCACAGTTAAATAAGATTTATTTGGCTTTGAATTCAGGCAGTGCCTGTGGCTTGATTTCTGGGGTCCTTGACTATGAATCCTGTGGGAAAAGGTGGAATATATTGGTCATAATCCTCATGCACTTTCTTGTACTCTCTAGGTTACCTCCCTTTTTCTCTCTTGGGTGGCACCATGCCTAAACTATGTAATCTCTCTACTTTCACAACTTTGGTGGAAATTCCATATGGCAGGCCATTAGAGCTGACTTCCCCAGAAGCCATACAGGCAGCAAATAATGCTACTGTTAAGTGTAGGGGAATTAGCTCTCTGTGGGGTGTACCTTGGCCAGTGGAAAACAGATGAGAGTAGAACAGATGGATAAATTCCTTCCAAAATCTCCTATTGGGCAACTGCTCCAAGTTGCAGCTTCTCCTTGCAAACACCATGTACCTAGCAAACACTTGTGACTGTCATGTGACCTGCTCTGTCTTCATGATTTATGTGACAAAGTAAGGAACACAGTAATACACTGTCTTACGTTGCTTCCTTTCTCTGCACTTCTCTCCCTGCCCCTATCCTGGGCTTCCACCTTCCCAAATAGTCATCATTTAATTCTGGCCCTCTGCCTCAGAATCTGTTTTCTAGAGGACTGTGTTAAGACATAGAGACATAATCAAAGTCCCCATCTCAATACTGATTCCTAATAGTTGGGTAGTAAAAAGACCTGAGAACACAGCAGATTTTTCCTTCTCAAATGCAGGGAACTTAGCCCTGACCCCTGGCTTTCTCTCAGGGACCCAGTGACAAGGTCATAGGTCAAGCCATTTCTGGACTACTTTCCAAGAAGCTGAGGCTCATTCTACAGGCTTTTTTCATGGTCCTCTGCATTTTCTGATGAGCATCTAAGACATCCCTTGTGAAAAGCCCTACCTAGGCCTGTAGGCTGCCTTCTGGGTCTCTGTGCTCTTAGGCAGCTGGAGGGCAGGAGGGTAGAAGGTGTTCAAAGTTCCATCAACAGATGGCCACTTAAAGGCTTTGATCAATCCAAGCTGCTAAAAGGTGGAGGACATTTTAATAGCTGTGTCTGAAGGAAGGGATAAGAAGAAAAAGAGTGGCCCTCTGCCCTTTCTGAGTTTGCACTTGACTTAGTTACCCAGCTCAGCCTTCCAGGATATAGCCTGGATGAGAAAATCCAGACCCAGGCCTCAGACTGGAAGATAGTAGCTGCATGGACTGCATAGGCTCTGAGCTCCCTGAACCCAAGAGGTAGAACACCAGGCTGTGTAATGGAATATAAAATATACTGACCATGCAAGGAAGCCCAGAGGCCACAAATAGCCTCTGATTCCCTGCTGGGTTTTGTCATGTCACAATGGGGCCAGCACAGTCAGAAGAGTAGATGCCCGAAGATTAGAACTAAAGTTGGAAAGAATCAAGGAGGTTCTGTGATCTCCACATCCATAGCACCCTCTTTTGGAGGTCATTGCATGCATGTTCTGCTGCACAGAGACAGGGGTGAGCCTCTAGATCTGGTCAGAGTACACAGGAGAGCCATTTCCAAGGTCAGAGGTCACCAAACCCATCTCAGACCAAAAGTCTTTGCTCCTCATATCCAGGACACCCAGGTTGCATCCAAGGAGAGAAATTCATTATAGGAGACCTGCTGAAGGCTAAAGACTCTCCTGACAGTCCCCAAGTTCTAGAGATTATCAGAGGGCCCCATAATCAGTGTCAACTGAAAGAATTTCCTCAGGCATCCTTTGGTGCTTTAAACTCAGTGTAATAATAGGTTGTGTTCTGGAGGGAGAGGAGTGAAGCAAGCTGCCTATTGCTGGACAGAATGAGTGTATGCTTGGTTGCTTCAGTACTGTCCTAAGAATCTCCTTGGGACTGAGGCCTAGGAGCTAGTACTGCTCAGGAATTTTTTTTTTATTAATTGGGGATTGAACCCAGGGGCACTTAACCACTGAGCCACATCTCCAGCCCTTTTTGTATATTTTACTTTGAGAGGGTCTTTAAGTTTTTTAGGGTCTTGCTAAGTTGCTGAGGCTGGTTTTGAACTAGCAATCTTCCTGCCTCAGCCTCCTGAGCCACAGAGATCATAGACATGCACCATCATGTTTGGCTCCACTAAGGAATTTTGACTGTCTGATCAGGGCCAAGGTCACTGGAGCATGAATGAGCCATGAGTCAAATAGAAATTATGACTTTGTGAGCACCACCATAGACAGGCCACTATGGAAGCCATGAAGTTGAGAGGAATAGTTAAAGTGTGATGCTAGAGATGTAAACCATATTTCTGAAGGCTAGAAAAAGACTCTAGGAAGAAGACTCAGCAAGATTCTTGATGATGGTTACTAGTTCACAGAGAGCCCAGGAATCAGAGAATCCACATATCTGATAAAGAGAAATCTGGGCATGCTGGATTTCTAATGCAATCTTTATCCCAAAACCATGTCAGAGGGAAGTGGGATGTTACAGTTATAGATGGGTCATCTTAGGGATGTCCGTAAACAACAATGGATAAAGGAGATATTTCCCCCATGGAAAGGACCAAGACCAATTAATTTTATTGATCAAGAAATTCACTCCACTGTCTAGAAGGATGTGCTGTGTGCTATAGATTAGAGATTGTTTTCTCTTCTCCCTTAATCCAAATGGAAGACTTTTTCAAAATTGTGATCCCATTTTCCTCTGCTATTTCATATTGGTTATATAGGGATAACTAAATTTATCTTTTAGCTATAAATTGCAAAATCTTAATAATTCATATCCATACCTGATCAAGAGACCCTGAATGAGTAAAGCAACTAGATATGACACTGTTTTCTCTACCACTGGAAGTGGGTGAGTATGTTTTTGGTTGGGTTTAGAATCACTGCATTATTAGGCAGGTACATGTTGAAATTGTATGCTTATTAAGAAAAGTATAGGTGGATGAAATAAAGGGTGAAATATACTGAACACATATTGCTTATCTGCCCATCATTCCTTCCTTTGGGGACCCAATTTTCTCCTCCTCACAGTCCTGGTGAAGTTGTCAATTATGGTGGCCCAATCTTCCATCCTAGAGATAGGTTCATGTCCATAGCTGGCCAAAGTTGTCCCTAGGATTTCAGAGCTAGAGCTAGATAGACCAAAAAGAAGGAAGTAAAGTCAAGAAATAGAAAAATCATCATTTGAACCTCTAGACATCCAGGTCTGAAGGCAGACAAATCCTTTGATTTATCAGTTATGTACACTAATTAATTTCCTATTGGCTTAACCAGGTTTGAGTTGAGTTTTTGATACTTGCAACAGAAAAAAGTAGAGACTAATACATGTACACACAAACAGAGACACAAATACCATGTTTTTCAAATTCAGACATTATGCAAGTCTTCCACAATTTTATTAGGGGTCAGCAAACTTTTTGTCTAAAGGAGAAAATAATTATTTTAGGCTTTATGAGCCACCTATGGCCATTGTCTCGTTTTGTTTGTTTTTCTTTGCTTAGAAAACACTTTAAAAATGTAAAAACCATTCTTAGTTTGTACATTATATAAAATAGGCCATAGGCCAAATTTGGCCCACAGGCTCATAGTTTGCTGACCCCTGGTCTAGATCATATCAACCTCTGAAACTATGGAGTCAGTTGGCCAGTCCCTAGCTCACACCCTATAGTATGAAGCAAAATACCCTAAATGTCATTTTGGTGCAAGTGTCTTAACATGACTCAGTAATGAGTTAAGATTCATAGTAGAAATAGAAATGGGTCAGTCTTATCTGGTGTGCCCATCATCTGAAACATGGTAGACAATGAAATAAATGGTAACCAGTATTATTTCTTGGTAAATAAAAATAATTTTTCAAAATGATGCAGCTGTCCAAAGACTTGGTCCAAATTGTTCCAGTTTATCCTTGGTGACATGCCTACATCTTTTTTTGTTTGTTTGTTTTTTCTGTTCTTTTTTTTTTTTTTTCTTTTGTTGGATGCCAGAGATTGAACCCAGGAGCACTTAACCATTGAGCCACATCCCCAGCCCTTTTATTTTACCTTTTATTTTGAGACAGGGTCTTGCTAAGCTGCTTAGGGCCTCACTAAGTTGCTGATGCTGGCCTAGAACTTGTGATCCTCCTGCCTCAGCCTCCCAAGCCGCTGGGATTACAGGCATGCGCCACTGCACCCAGCACGTTCCTCTTTCTTAATCTCCTTCAGGAAGACTTTCTCTGATCTCCCCTACCAATAAGCCCGAATTTGGTTTTTCTTCTTCTTACTGGCATAGACCCTGTGTGACCCTCCATTGTAACTGCATTCATGGCCTGTCTTTCCCCTTATCCAGGTATTGTAGTCTGCACCTAAGTCCCAGCACCCAGAACCATGTTTAGCACCTAACACTGAGAGCCCTCTTTTCCTCTAGGTGAATATCTGTTTGAGTGTGCAGGTGCTGCATATCCCCACCTGTGTCCAGGGTGCTTCAACTATGTGTCAGCATTATGCTGGTATACACATCCCCTTAGCACTGGTTCTTCTCTCTGATGAAAATTATTGGTGGATGTACACTGAGCCTTACCTGGTAATGTTAATTTTTATTCCCATTCCCTCCAAAAATGAGTCAAAGACAAGAGGAACAGGTGGGAACAAGTTTTCTTAGAAACCATATGAAGGAAGAATCCTCTGACCCCACCCCACATTCTTTACTGTCTGACTGTTATCAGATCAGAGACCTCCAACATCAGCAACATCTGGGAACTAGAGAGCTCCCACACACAGCTGGGGCCTCAGACTAGGCTAATTCATTTCTATGGGGTGGAGAGAAAATTATCCCCCTGGAAAAAATATGAGCAGGGCCTTGTGGACACAGGAAAGACTGACCAAGGCAAGGTGAATCACGGTTTTCTAAGCGGAATCTTTTGCCCATCTCACAGAAGCAGGCAGGAAGCACCACCATTGATCAGCTTTATATGGCACCCACTGGATACAACAGACGGACAAAGACGGACAGACAGAGCACACACCACTTCTAAGCTGAACACTGCTCACCATCTAAAAGCACCTTGGATAAGCACATATGAGACACTCTTGCATAGGAAAGATGTACTTTTTAAAGGAATGAAGAAGTATTTTGGCAAAACATCTATTTCCCTCCCAGGTCCTGGGTAAACAGGGACCCCTAATTCTGAAGCTTCTACATATTGAAAATTATCCCCTTCTCAATGGCAGTATATACAGTAGCAAACCTTCCAAGTCTGTTGTCACAGCCCTCTACGTATATCTTGAATCTACTTTATAGGTAGGGAAATTTAAGAGACAGAAGGTGGCCTGGAGCAAGGGGACACTGGGGCTGGCTCAAGGGGAGGAGAAACAGGAGGTGTCTCAGTTCAGCCAAAGGCAAGGCCTCTGTCTATTTTGACTGACTGGGATGAAAAAAGCTCATGTGGTCAAAACTCCCTCTTTCTTCCTTCTTGGGGAAGCAGTGGTTCATGGGAGAAGCCATTGAGAAGGAAAGGGAGGTTATCACTTCTGCCCAGGAGTCCTTGTAGGATGACAAAACCAAGGCAGACCTGAACCCCTCTTGGGGCCTCTTCAGGGATGACCTTTGAGGCTGGAGATTGGAGATTATGGGTTCACTGCTTCCATAACCCTCTTTTTATGAGCCTGGACCTCTTGGGTCCTTAATTATCTTGAAAAGGGAAGGGTGGGGGAGTGGTTTAAGAGGGGATGAGACACAAGACAATCTTTCCACGGCCTCCCATTGCCTAGGCTGGTGCTATCAAAGGTCTCCTTCACCCTGTCTCCTAGGGATATTTAAAGGCAGCTTTTATGAGACTCTATACTGTCTTTTTTTATTTCTCTTGTGTTTTTTCTTGTTTGTTTTAATTTATATAGATATAGATATATATATTCTTAAAAAAAGCAATAGTCCTTTGGTCCCTAAACTCTAAGGAATGATATGATTTTGAAAGAAGTAAATCTGGGCTTCCCTTGTAGAGAAGCCCTTGGCACCCCCAAGGCCCTCTGCTGGTTTCCCAGACAGTCAGTTCTCAACCAGTCCTGGTTGCCCTGACAGCCTGAGCTCTCTGCCACAGGTGCAGAACAACCCACTTGATAAGAACAATCCTTGAGTGGCCCGAGCCCCAGGCGCCAGCCTCAGGTCTGATCCACTTCCATCTGCAGCTGCTCCTTCCGGAAGGGCTGCTCCAGCATTTCTGTGCTTTTTCTTCCCTTTCTTCTCACTCTTCAGCTTCTGTTGTTGGGTATTAATTGATAAGGAGAGAGGGGGAAGGTAAAAATCACCGTAGAGGGAAAGACAAGAGCAGCCTGCCTGCTTAATGACAATGTAGATGAGTAGCTAGACCTCTCTTCTTGGCAGCATCCTGGTACACCAACGCCAGATCCTGGGTCTTAGGCAGATGACTCCCGATGCCCCTGCAAAGGGTTCCTGGAGCAGTATAAGTGAGGCAAGGCCAGGTGGACCTTAAGGGATAGTGAGCACACCTCTAAAAGTTGCAGACAGCCTGGCCAGAGACTAGAACTTGTCATCTCTCTGTCCATCACCCACCTGGCCTGCATATGCTGCCTCTTGAGTATATTTGCTTCTCTCCCCTCATCTCTGAGTTCCCTGTCATTACCTCAGCCCTTATATCTTGTCTCTTCTTTGTTCAAACTCCTCAATGGTTCTTTACCACCTTCAGTATAAAGTCAGAACTCAGGCTATAAGACTCTTTAAAAACTAGCCAAACTCTCATTCTCAGAGCCCTCTCTAGGGCCTTTTGTGTATCTCCCAGCCTATGGAGACAGGAATATTGTCTTATTTATCTTGGTCCTTAGAATGAAGGAAAAACTCTCCATCCAAGGATTCTTTCTAGTCCTGGCTCTTCTCTTTATCCCATTTGCCTGGCATCCATCTGAGACTCACCTTTCTGTGGCTAGTCAGTGAGAGCAGATCAATAAGGCCGGTTGGCATCCTTAGGCCTCTTCAGCTGGACCTTGAGCCTCTTCATGCCAATTTGAAAGCCGTTCATGGCCTGAATAGCAGTCTGGGCACTGGTTGGATTGTCAAAACTAACAAACCCTGGGCATGGGGGTGGGCAAAGAGGTTAGCTGCTAAACCTGCCTAGCAAGGCCTCCTTTCTTTTTAACCAACCCCCTCATTTCCCAAGTTCCTCAGGCCAGTTCCAAATACCTCTCCATTTTTACGTGTGTGCATGCAATATACATAAGAAGCACACCCATAAATGCAGATGGTCAGAGATTCCTAAGGTGTGATTCTTGGAAGGATGGGAGATAACTCTGGGAGAAGTGGGGCAGTGTGTTGGTTGGGTCTTTCCCTGCTTGGATTGGCTGTCTCCCTCTACTACTCCCATTCTAGTCCTCGGAATTGCAGTTGGAGTTGGAGGATATCTTTGGTCCCAGAACCAGATGATTCTGGCTCTTGTCAAACTCCAAAGCTCTGACCTGGCTGAATACATTCTAGACACCTAAGTTTCCCAGGTGAACATGAAAGAAGGTTTGTTCTTTGTCTAGGTTTAGCCTCCATCACTGGCCTGTGACCCTACTTTGTGCCACATATGCAGCCGCTGGAAATCACTGCCTTATTGTAGAGTCTTTAAGGGAATTCTGAGGCTAGGAGTGGGAGAAGCCAAGGTATGGGGCTCAGCTCACCAAAACATTTGCTCTGGTTGGTGGCTCGATCCACAAAGACTTTGGCAGAGACAACGGCCCCAAAGGGCAGGAATGTCTGTATGAGTTCTGCATCACCAAACTCCTGAGGCAGGTGATAGATGAAGAGATTACAGCCTTCCGGGCCTGCAGGAACAGTAGCAGGCTGGTTCAGGGAAGGGACCCTGAGTCCAACCCCACCCAGGCTCTGAACTCCAGCCCCCAGTCCCTCACCTTCTCTTTGCTGCTGGGGTAGGGCTGAAGACTGCTGGGGAAAAGCTGTGCTCACTGGGGCATAGGCCGTCGGATAGGCTGCTGGAGACAGAGGTGGGAGTGGGCAATGATCCCCAGGAGCCATCCCCCAAACAGGACCCCAGCCATTTCTGATCAGTTCAACCCAGTCCACCATAACCCTTGTCCCAAGAGAGGTTGTTGGGATTTGGGGTGAGTTGGAAAGGAGGGTTGACTCCTCAGAACAGACACTAAACCTCCCCACAAATCTCCCTATTTCTTTCTGGGGCCCTTCAACCCCCCCAGGCCGCGCAGCGCCAAGCAAAACCTGCATAGTGGTGCATCCCAGCGTAGGCCTGCTGCAGGGGGTCAGGCACACCAGGGCTCTGGGCTGGGGAGAGAGGGGCGCAAGGCCCACGGTGAAGGCCAGTGGGCAGGGTCAGGTGAGACACTCGGGGAGTGTGGGAGGAGGTTGTGGGTTGCTGTGAGAGGCAGCAGGGATGATAGGAACCCCTTCCCCAAAGCAAGGCCCTGCCCCCCATTCCCTGCTCCTTACTCCACTAAAGGGAGATTTGGGCAGAGTCGGGTGGGGTGGCCCACCTGGATAAGGAGAGAGCCCATTATTGTAGAGCGTGTCGGAGCCTGGCTGCCCGTTGGTCTGGGGAGTCAGTGGGCCAAATCCATTGACCCCAATGGTCGCTGGAAGACCGGCGAGAGTGCCAGGACCACTGCCAGGCTGGGAGTTGGCTGTTGGCAGGGAAAAAGGTAAGTGAGTCAGGTTGTAGCCCATCCCACCCCTCCCAGTGGCTGCTCAAGGGTGCTAGAGTCATACCTGTTGCAGGCAACAGCGGCGCAGCCACCAGGCTGAAAGCCGCCACATGCTGCATTTGGGCTGCCACTGCGGCTACCGGGCCTAGGCCGGGGCCCTGTGCAGCTGCCAGCAGGGCTGCCTGGTGCTGCAGGATCTTTGGGAAGTAACAAGAACATGTTGGAGGGTTTTGCAACCGGCAGCTGCCTTGGTTCCCAAACCCCTAACCTGGCCCAGCCACCTGCCCACCGGTGCTGCCTGAGCCAGGCACCTACCGCTGTGGTGTAGGCGCCACAGGCCCCAAGTGGCAGTGGTGTGGGATGGAAGGCACCCAGCTGACCAGCCATCTGCTGCATTCGCCGCAGCGCTCGCTCGCGGTCTGTATCTGCCAGCTTGACCACAAGGCTGGAAGAGGCGCCCTGGCCAGAGTAGGGCAGGGTAGGCCGCAGTGACTGGTCCTGATACCAGCCCAGTCTCTGGGTCAAGGGCCTTCCGCATCAGGCCCTTGAACCAGGGTACCGAGCTCATGGGGGAGGAGAAGCCCGTCCCGCCCCACTGGCCTCACCCTCGGCCCAGGCACCCGCCCTCACCGCCATAGTCCGGCTGCCGTGCAGACCCTGGATGGCCGCCTGAGCTTCCCCTTGACTCCCGAACTTGACAAAGGCACAGCCTGGGGCAGGATAGAGGGATGGGTGGCTCAGGCCACAGAGGTCAAAGGATCATGTGGCCCCGAGTGTGAAAAGGTCACCAGGTAATCCCAGTGGGCAATTCATGTCACCTTTACTGGTCCCGTCAGGGCTCCGCAGAACTGTGCACTCCTCAATATGACCGAAGGGCTGGAACAGGCGTCTGACATCCTCTTCACCCTGCTGCTTGCCCAGCATCCCCACAAACAGCTTCCGGTCCTCTGGGGACAAAGCCATGAATGACCTGGGTACTCTAAATCTTCCTGGACACCCCAGAGTAGATTGAAGAGCTTGGAAAGAAAGTAGCTAACCAATCTAGCTCTTAGGGAAGAAGTGTTGGAAATGAGAAGGCCCTGGGGCTCCAAGATTGGGTCTCTTTAAGGAGCAAGATAGGCCAATCTAGAGGAAAGGAACTCAGCTCAGATTTCCATCAGGAAAACCTGGGTCCTGAAGAAACCCAGAAAGATTCATTTTTGCTCTTGTGGGGAGTGATATAGTCTTGATACCTTTGAGCCAGTAGATCCTTATATGCATCGATTTATGTTTAGCATTTCTGTTAGTTTGGGAGACGCTGTTTCAGACCTTCCTAGAGATATTAGGGGAGGGGTACTCAGAGAAGGCCTTTGTATTCAGATTGGGTCCAGAGATGTACACCTTTGCCAGTCAGCCTGAAGGCTAGAATCAATGTCCCTTCCTGCTCAAATCAAGGAGAATTGTGAGCAGAAAACAGTTGTTTTATTATACTACCTCATCCTCAAGACACTGAGCAGTGGAATGATGAATCCTTACCACCAGCACTAAATCCAACCTGGTCTTGTCTCCCAAGGACCTATAGAGGAAGCTTGGGTTTCTGAGCCTCCAACATTTGCCCCTTTACAATTGATGAATTGTCTGAACCCTTTCCTTATTTCCCACTTCCACCAACCCATCCCCTCTCCTAGTTTCCAGAGCCTTCTCTGAAACCTGTTAACCCCTCCATGACTTCCCTTGTCCTCTTGCCCGATCTTTCCTCCAAGTGTTCATGCTATGGGAAAACAAATTCTGCCTATTGACCTAGATGACCACCTAAAAATAAGTCTGATCCCTCTGTATACCCACACTGGCTATGGGAGTGGTAGAGTTTCAGGAAAGGGACTGTAAGCTAAGTCTGTGTCCCCTAAAGAAAACTCAAGGGTTGGGGTTAGAAACCAGGTACTAACTGCACATATATCAAGTTAGGCCTCTGCAACACTATCCAGGATTCTAGGATAGAGGGTACAGCCCACTGACCCTGCTGGTTAAGTCTAGTTCCTCTTTACACTAAAGTAAACCTCTGAATTTGGGATGGAGCTTGCCTATGTATGGAGTGATATATGTTAGAAGAGAAGGTATGGGTGGGAATCTAGCTTTGGGCTTCATCTTCAGATCCTAGAGCTCAGAAAAATCCATCCAAAACTCCTTTACTCTTTGCCAAACTTGGCTAGGCAGATAGGGTCCTTGAATTCTGTGTGCAGAGAAAACAAGTCTGGTAGGGGTCACAGATTGAAGTCCAAGACAGTTAAGTAGAAGTATAGACCAATCAAAGTTAGCAATGGGAATATCAACAAGGCTATGTGTGTGTCCATATTTCACCTGGTCTGTTTGGGGTTCAGCCTTAGCTGCCCTGGGGATCCTGAAATGTTTGTCAATGCTGTGTCTGTGTGGTAAGCAGAGGCTGCAGTTCATATGTGGCAGGAGGAATATGTTTCAGCAGAATCCACCCTCTGTCCAGAGAGGTACTGCCTGGTGATCCTGTGTGGAAGGGAATGGATAACGCACCTATGGCTGAAATTCTGAAGGAGGTGCTGACCTTTGGTGGTAAGTGTACAATCCAGTGAGTGTTCTTTGCTTCTGGGGGTGTTAGCCACAAAATAGTGCCCTTGAAACAGATCTTTGATTTCTCAACCTTTTTTTTAAGTGGTGGAATACATTGTTCCAATAAAAATCTTAGGATGAGGCTCAAAATTTAGGGGGAAAGTAGAACTGCTCTGACTGAAACCAGAAAAGGGGGACTAAAATCCCTCCCCCTTAATCTTGTCCTATAACCCCATAGAGGGGGCTCAAATGAAAGCCCTTTGAAACCATTAACATGGATGATAAAGAATAGAGTGCCAGATAGTGTGCAGGGGGATCTGAGATCATCCTGTTCAAAACCTGAGAGAACAGGAAAGGTCTTTCATGAATCTCTTGACCAATCTGATGTTCATTATTTTGCCTTGACATTGGGGAACAAGGTCTATTTAGACAAAGAGTCAAACCCCAGAAGTCTATGTCACTGTTCTTAGGTCTGACACTAAAATATGACAATGTAGCAGCAGAAGGCCTAGAAGAGACTAGAGAAGATGTTGGGGACTTCCAGAGTCACAAGGGGCTTCACAGAATCCCAGTTTATAGTGCAGCTGTATCATTGGATAGGGTCTATAAGATGTTGATGGCACCCAGATAAGATGTCACACCACATGGACCAGAATCCAGTTAGCCCTATATAAGGAAAGAGATCACAGTTTCAGATGAAGCTCCCTACAAAGGAAAGAATTTGTATGGACAGTAATGATCTGAGCCTTCATTTGTACTTCCCCTTGTTGCTTTTTCTGCTGTCAGTTGAAGCTCATGTCATAGTCCATGAAATTCTCTGATCCTTTTTCTCCAATGAGACTATACTGAATTAAGAATTTCCATTTTCATGTCAGGGTACTGACCCTATGGTTCTGTACTACTGGGCTATATAGGACTTGACACTGAAATGATCACCCACGATGGGCTCAAATCTATGTTGCCTATTTCCTAGGTATCATGTTGGATATAGAATTGTCTTTTCTACTTAACAGGAAATTTGAAAATGTTTGACAGGAGGATGCATTGGGTCACAGTGACCATGAACCTCAGGTAATCCAAAAATATTGGGATAAGTTTCTCAAGAGACCCAATCAAAGAAAGTACAGGCTGTACCTGAGAGTAGCCTCCAAATCCACATCCCTGAAGATGTGGAACTGATTGATGCCTACATACAGAGATGATCAATCTCCTCTAGGTCAAATTCTACCAGTTTGGTAAAAAGAGGATGTTACAAATCTGGCATGATGGTTCATGCCTGTAATCTCAGCTACTCCAGAGGCGAGGCAGGAGGATTGCAAATTCAAGGCCAGTCTGGGCAACTTAGTGAGATACTGTCTCAAAATAAAAAGAGTTGAGGATGTGACTCAATATTTGCCTAGCATGTGCAAGGCCCTGGGTTCAATCCCCAGTGCCAGGGGAACAAGGGGGAGGATACTACAAGGGGCAGGTCAGGAAAGTCTGAATAAAAACATCCCATGGGTTGTGGGTAGGTCCCTAGAAAAATGGGAATATCAAACATGGAGGCTCAACCTCCCTTGAGTAGAAGGAATTAGAAGGCATCATCAGTCTGGAGATGAGACATAGAAGAGAGTAGGTTCAATCCCCAGTACCGTGGGATTGGAAAGCCATACAGTTGAATGGTATAACTGCATTTTCCTGTTTTCAGTTAGTGTGTACTCTTTGTTCTTCTCTAAAATAATTTTTAAACCCTAAACAAGTGGCTTAGGCTCCCATAGGCTCCTCCATGAAACTGCCTTGACACAGTGGTCATGTGAGTCAGGAATTCTAATACAAAAAATAACAGGTTCGAGAGCCCCTAAATCCAAACAGAGTTAGTCTAGTTCATTTAATATGTAAATAACTCCTAATAGGTAAAGAACTCATTTTCCTTAGAAAGGGAACCAGGATGATGTTCAAGAAAGGAGGCTGTGCCTCAGGTGTCTAAGTTTCTGGTTTCCAAACCCTTCACACCCACTCCCCTCCATATTGATTGGATGTCATGATTGTAGAGACAGAATAGGGAAAGGTTTCAGCCTTTGAGTATCAACTATTAAACCTATCCTGAAAATACTAGTTCACCTTTCTGTCCAAATACCATCTCAAAAAGTCCTGCTGGTGGCAGCAAAGCACCTCTCCTCTGGTGTTATTAGTGATGAGTGCAGAAGAAGCCTGCTTGGCTTCTTCTAATTAAAAAATTGAGTGAAGGAATATCCAGGACAGGCAGAGACTCCTGTCTAGATATGATAAACATCAAAAAGGACATTAATTTTAAAAACAAATCACCCAAAGCTGTTAGAATAAATAATTAATTCATCTAAGTTGCAAGATACATAATCAATGCTCAAAAATTTGTTGCATATGTATACACTTACAATTAACAATCTGAAATGAAAATTAAATAAACAATTACATTTATAATAGCATGAAGAGGAAGAATAAAATATTTATAAACACATGTACACTGAAACTACAAACTTGCTGGAATGAATTAAAAAAGACAAAAATAAATGGAAAGACATCCCATGTTCATGGATTGGAAGATTTAATGTTGTAAGGTAGCAACCCCATTAAAAACAATTTACAGATTTAAATGTAATCTCCTCCAAAATCCCAATGACATTTTTTCAAAAATAGAAAAATTCATCCTAAAATTCATATGTAATCTCAGGGAACCTCAAATGCCAAAAATTATTGAAAAAGAAGAACAATTCCCTAATTTCAAAACTTACTACAAAGCTACAGTAATCAAAACTGTGGGGCTGGGGATGTGGCTCAAGTGGTAGCGTGTTTGTCTAGCATGCACGAGCCACTGGATTTGATTCTCAGCAACACATAAAAATAAAATAAAGATATTGTGTCCACCTAAAACTAAAAAAATAAATATTAAAAAAAAACCCTGTGCTACTGGCATAAAGACAGCCAATATAGACCAACAGAATAGAAGATAGTCCATAAATACTCATTTTTTATGGCCAAATGATTTTTTTTTTTTTTTTTTTTTTTGGTGTAGGAGAGTACCGGGGATTGAACTCAGGAGCACTCGACCACTGAGCCACATCCCCAACCCTATTTGTATTTTTTTTTTTTTTTAGAGACAGGGTCTCACTGAGTTGCTTAGCCCTTTTCTTTTGCTGAGGCCAGCTTTGACCTCCTCAGCCTCCCAAGCTGCTGGGATTACAGGTGTGCGCCACTGTGTCCAGCCAGCCAAATGATTTTTAACCATGGTGCCAAGACAATTCAATGAGGAAAGAACAGTTTTTTAACAAATAGGGATGGGAAAACTGGATATCCACATGCAAAAGAATGAAGTTAAAGCCTTACCTTATACCATATACAAAAATTAACTGAAAATGTATCAAATTCTAAATATAAGTGCTAAAAACATAGAACACTTAAAAACAGGGAAAACTTCATGATGTTGTACTTGGCAGTCATTTCCTGGATAATGGCAACAACAACAACAAAACCACAGGCAACAAAAATAAATCTAAACAAATTGAGATACTTCAATATTAAAAGCTTCTATTCATAAAAGGACACCATTTGTCGAGTGAAAAGGCAACTTATGATATGGGAAAAACGTGCAAATTATATATCTGAATGTTTTAACATATAAAGAACTCCTAAAACTCAATAATTACAACAAAAAAATTTTGATTAAAAATGGGCAAAGGACTTGAATTGACATTTCTTTAAAGAAGATGTATGAATGAGCAACAAGCATAAGAAAAGATGCTAAACATTACTAATCATTAGGGAAATGCAAATCAAAACCATAATGAGGTATCACTTCACACCCATTAGAATGATTGCTATTAAAAAATAGAAAAAAATAACAAATGTTAGTAAAGATGTTGAGAAATTGGAACCTTTATGTACTATTGTTAGGAATGCAAAATGGAAAACAGTATGGCAGTTCCCCCTAAAATAAAAATATAATTACCATATAATTCAGCAATAACTTTTGGGTTCATGTTTCAAAGTATAGAAAGCAAAGTCTTTTTTGGTACTTTAAAAAGTATTTTAATTGACAAATAATAATTTTATAAACTTATGGGATACTATGTGATGCATATATATATGTATTATACATATATAAAAATGATTAAATCAAGCTAATTAACATACCCATCGCCTCAACTACTTGATTTTTTTTTTTTTTTTTTTTGGTACCAGGGATTGAACTCAGGGGCACTTGACCACTGAACCACATCCCCAGCCCTATTTTGTATATTATTTACCGACAGGGTCTCACTGAGTTGCTTAGCACCTCACTTTCGCTAAGGCTGGCTTTGAACTTGCAATCCTCCTGCCTTAGCCTCCCAAGCTGCTGGGATTACAGACATGTGCCACCATGCCCGGCTCAACTTTTTTATGGTGAGAATGATTAAATTCTAATTCTGAAATGTACAGTACATTATTATTAATTATGGTTGCAATGCTGTGCAATAGATCAACAAAATTTTTTTTTTATATTTATTTTTTAGTTTTCGGCAGACACAACATCTTTGTTTGTATGTGGTGCTGAGGATCGAACCCGGGCCGCACGCATGCCAGGCGAGCGCGCTACCGCTTGAGCCACATCCCCAGCCCCAACAAAAATTATTGTTCCTGTTTAACTGAACTTTTATCCTCTGACCAACATCTTCCCTTTTCTCCATTCTCCCCTCCCACCCACTTCTGTTGAACACCATTTTACTCTCTGCTTCTATGAGTTCCACTCCTAAGTGAGATCATGCAGTTTTTGTCTTCTGAGAAATTGTACAGTGGAACACACCAGTATTGAGATAATTGCATACTTCTGGTCATAGTAACATTACTCACAATAACCAAAAGGGGAAAGCAACCCAAATGTCTACCAATAGATGATTGGATAAACAAAATGTGATATATATACATACAATGTACTATTACTCAGCTTTAAAAAAAAAAAGGGAGGGCTGGGGTTGTGGCTCAGTGGTAGAGCACTTGCCTAGCACATTTAAGGCACTGGGTTACGTCCTCAGCACCACATAAAAATAAATAAATAAAATAAAATAAAAATATCTTATCTATCTGCAACAACAATAAAAAAGGGAAATGTAGCACATTCTATTGTACATCATATTACAGGACTGAACCTTGAAGACATTACACTAAGTGAAATAAGACAGTCAAAAAAGATGAATACTGTACAATTTCATTTACATGAGGTATCTGGATAAGTTAAACTCATAGAAACAGAAAGCAGAATAGTGTTCACCCAGAGGCTAGAGGGAGGGGGAAATGGGGAGTTGATTAATGAGTACGGGGTTTCAGTTTTGCAGGATGAAAAAGTTCTGGAGATTGATAGCACAACAATGTGAATATACTTAATACACTTAAAAATGTACACTTAAAGTGGCTGACAATAAATTTCACATTATGTGTATTTTACTATTAAAAAATAAAGAAGTTGGCTGGGGATGTGGCTCAAGCAGTAACGGGCTCGCCTGGCATGCGCGGGGTGCTGGGTTCGATCCTCAGCACCACATAAAATAAAATAGATGTTGTGTCCATCGAAAACTGAAAAATAAATATTAAAAAATTCTCTCTCTCTAAAAAAAATATTTAAAAAATAAATAAAATAAAGAAGGAGCCAGGCGTGGTGGCACACACCAGTAATCCCAGCAACTCAAGTGGCTGAGGAAGGAGGATAGCAAGTTCAAAGCCACTTCAGCAACTAAACAAGACCCTAATCAACTTAGTGTAACCCTGCCTCAATAAAATAAAATAAAAAAGGCTAGGGATGTGGCTCAATGGTAGAACACCTCTGAGTTTGATCTCTAGCACCAAAAGAAAATAAATAAAAAATAAAGAAGGGCTTTAAAGAAGGTACAGCAAGGAGACCTGGAGCAATAAACAGAACAAAGATTCCACTGTCCTTTCATCCTGATCCAGAAAAGCCAGGAGGTGAAAAAGATGGACTAAGTATGGCTTGGTCCCTTTAAAATAAAAGAATCTTAGCTTCTACAGATGCATTTTCCTTTTGCAGGCTACACACATGTACCTGAAAGACAGTATCATTATGGGAGGCTTGCCAGAGTTTTCCACAGCCATGACTTAAAATAGTTACCTCAATCACCTTTAGATGATCTGCTCTAAAACGAACTGCGGAAAAGCACCTCTCTTTACCTTCAGAGGTAGAACATGTTTCAGGAAGTGAAGAGTTAACTTGGCCAAAGTCTCAAGCACTCCTGTGAAACCTAACTAGTCAGGTCTTCCTGGGAAAAATACTTTCTAGAATTAAATAAGTATAAAGACCAAAGATAGATATGACTGTCAACCAACTGTATAAGATGGTTTTTGCAAAGGTCCATGTCTGATTTAAGTCAGATAATATGTCCCAGGATTATAAAACTCTGAAAATTCTACTTCACAATTCAAATTTAGGGTTGGGGCTACAGCAAGGCCCTGAATTCAATCCTCAGAACCACACACACACACACACACACACACACACACACAAAGGAAAAGAAAGAGAAAACTATTAAACTTAATCCAAACATTAGTTACACTAATGTGGTTTATTTGGTTGGTATTTTTGGGGGGGATGCTTGGGATTGAACCCATGGCCTCACACATACTAGGCAAGTGTTCTGCCACTAAGCTACATCCCAGCCCAGAGTTAGACACTAAATAAAGTGGAATCCCAGAAAGAATTTGGAAAAGATAATAATATATGCTTATTTTTTAAAAAAAACTAAAAGCTGATACGTAAGCAACTCCATGCAAATTCAGGCAGAAATTACTTAATTATAGTATGTTGGTATGAGGGATAATGTGAAAACAGATAATTGACTTTTGAGCTAAATCAAATTTCAAGATTAAAAAAGAGATGCAAAATTCAGGTGGTATGGTGCACACCTATAATCCAAGTTATTTGGAAGACTGAGCAAGAGAATCACAAGTTCAAGCACCTTAGGCAACATAATGAGAACCATCTCAAAAAATAAAGAAGAATAAAAAGGAAATGCCTCAAAGTACATTTTAAAATCCTCTGTGAATGTTTTAAATCTGAAAGTTTTTTTAAAAACTAGCTGTGCCCAGTGGTACACACCTGTAATTCCAGTGACCTGGGAAACTAAGGCAGGAAGATCCCTAGTTGGAGACTATCCTGGACAATCTAGGGAGACTCTGTCTCAAAATAAAATAAATAGGGCCAGGAGCTGGGCATGGTGGCACATGCCTGTATTCCCAGCAGCTCAGGAAGCTGAGGCAGGAGAATTGTGGGTTCAACCAGCCTCAGCAACTTAGCAAGGTCTTAAGCAACTCAATAAGACCCTGTCTCTAAATAAAATATAAAAAAGTCTGGAGATGTGGTCCAGTGGTTGAGGGTCCCTAAGTTCAATCCCTGTTACCAATAAATAAATAGAGCTGAGGATGTAGTTCAATACCCAGTACTACAAGTAATAATAATGATAGTAATAATAATAAAAATAATTAAAAATAAAAAAACTAAAGTGGAAGGAGTGTACCAATTGATTACTTAACCTATTTCTATATCTTAGGCAACTTAGATATATTTGTTGGATAAAAAATACAGCCAAGTTGGGAAGTGGAATAAGCCGAGCAATCACCAATATGATTTATGAATTTATTGATTCTATATTATGAAATTTGAAAGAGAGGAAAATATACAGGCAATTGATTATTGTGGATTTTGCCTTATGACTAAAAAAATACTTTTCTTGTAATAGTATGTTTACAGTTTAACTTATTATTAGTGTTTCCAATGTAGAGTAATGTAAGTTAAGAAAACTCAACATTACCATGCTGAAAGCAAATAAAACAGACTTATTTAGTTACCATTGTCTGAGGAATTTGTTGATCCTTACTTCTGACCACAGATAATCTCAGGTTAACATTTGAAATACATGAATCTTGGATTTTTATGCAGGCAGACATTATTTATTTACTTATTTAATGTTGAAATGGGATCTTGCTGTTGCCCAGACTGGTCTCCAACTCTTGGGCTCGAGTCATCTTCCTGCCTCAATCTCTCAACTAGCTGGGACAATGGGAGTGCCATTGCACCCTGCCTAGACAAACATTTTAATGTTTACCTTTAAATGCATCCAAATGCAAAGGGGAAAGTTTTTTATACATGTTTGTTTCATGTAAAAATGGGCACCATTATTATGTTAGGAGAAAATTAGATTAATTTTCCTTTAATAGTATGTTGTTCAACATATAACTGCCACAGAATGTAAAATTTGGGCACAGAGTATGGAGTATCTGAACAGTGTAAAACTTGGTTGCAGAATTTATAGGAACTGGCTGGGATAAATTAAAATAATATCGTCTATGAAGGCCTGGATGCACATCTGGCACTGAGAAAAGTGCCACCAATCCTACAGGGGGTCAGCCATGCAAGAATAAGAACCTCCCATCTTCCTCAGGCAGATCCTGTTGTATTGCAATTGTTGTGTGGTAGGCATTGAATTCCCAAGAGTTACCAATAATTTCTAAAAGTAATACAAATATGGCACATATGCTAGTTATTCTACCACAAACCTCATGTTTATTAATTGAAAGTACAAATACTGCTACTCTTTTGCATTGGCATTGAAATTCAAGAGTCAGGAGATAAAATAACTATTTTTGTTCAAAAGCTCATGTGTGCAAAGTGGAATATTCCTTTATGGCAGATGGCGAAAAGTAACGGTCTTTGGGCCAAAGAAACAAACTCAATAGATTTCATTAGGCTTTCACTATACTAGTCCATTGTGGAGATGGGGGTGGGTACCGGGAATTGAACTCAGGGGCACTTGACCACTTAGCCATATCCCCAGCCTCTCCAGCCCTATTTTTGCATTTCATTTAGAGACAGAGTTTCACTGAATTGCTTACCACCTCGCTTTTGCTGAGGCTGGCTTTGAACTCATGATGCTCCTGTCTAAGCCTACCGAGCCACTGGGATTACAGGCATGCACCTGTAGTCCATTTGAAAAGCTGAAAAAGTTGCCAATATTTAATGTAATCAAAGTATAAATTTTTATTATGTCATGAGAATCTCACCCATTTGGGTTACCTACCTAGGCTCCTTCTGACCTCAGATAATCTCAGGTTAACATTTTGAAATACATGAATAGTTGAATTGTTGATCCCTGTTTTATGGAAAGAAAAAAATTATAATCCTTTCCAGAAGAACATAGTGGAATTTTGGAAGATTATGTTTGTTTTGATATCCCTTAAATTCAGGTTTTATTGATACCACTATCCTTATCAGATATAGAAGCCATTATTAATCATCTGTAAACTAATGGCTTTAAAAGGGATAATAAAAATATACAGGCTCACTGGCTTAAATATATCAACATGGATGTGATCATTACTTGTAAGTTTTTAGAATATTTAGAGAACAAAAGTAGGACTTGAATGGGATAGGCTGTCCCACAGTTGTATCATCTGTTACATTTCAAAAGCAAAAATTTAATACCATCTTGAATTGAATTTCTCAAGCATTGAGAAAAATTGTGTTAAAATTCAGCAGAGTTGAACTCATGTCAGAAGAGATATATGATAGCACTAAAGAAAAGTAACACATTTTGATTAATAACAACATTATATAACAGATCAGTTAGTAATAAAATACTTTTAAATAATAAAAGCCCAACTATTTCTACAAGATTTAATTACATACTCCTCTCTCCCAAATATGTAGCAGAGAGCAGGGAGGAATTGTGAGATCTGACCATGTAAACTTGCAAGGAGTATTTATGGATACATTTAGAGTATATACTACTTGAAGATACATTGCTTGTCAAGAAATATGTGTGTAACCTGTGAATTCCAGAAACTCATGAGGCTGAGGCAAGAGAATCTCAAGTTTGAGAACTTCTAGGCAATTTAGTGAAATCCTGTGTCAAAATAAAATTTTAAAAAGGATTCGGTATATAGCTTAGTGGTAGATCACTCCTGGGTTCAATCCATATTAACCACCCCCCAAATCTGTGTAACACATAAATTCTAAAGTTATTAACTCAGCTGTGAGACTGCCCACTTTTCAGCTAGATTTGTTTTTCCTGCCCTCTTGAGCTGTTTTGAATCTGAATAGGTATATAGGTGGTATGCCACATGTATAGAATTTGTCAATAACGTGTACAAAAGGAGGAAGAAAATTATAACACTCCAACTGAGGCCATAAGGTCAATAAGAAGCATTATTAGCACAAGACTTCCTTTGTTCAGCTGCTGCAATGCTGTTGGATATGTGAGACTCCATACAGTAACTGTAGACCCAGTTCCTGAAGAAGACTCCCAAGTTGCGTCAAGTTGCCTGAGGCCTTTGAACATACTATCCCCTCTGCATGAGACACATGCTACTTCTCTCCTTTCTCTGACCACTTCCTGTTACCTTTCAGATCTCACTTTATATCACTAAATTTTTTTACCTCTTGAGAGCTCACCTTGACCTCCCAGAGGGGGTTAGGTACACCTTGTTTGTAATCCCATAATCCCCTTGCACTTTCCCTTGAGAAACATTGATCACACCCAATTGTGACCCCTTTTCCTCATAGCCTGGAGCTCCATGAGGCTAAGTGCCAGAACTGCCTTGCTCACCATTATATTCTTTTTATGGAGGAAGTTACTCAGAAGATGTTGGTTGGATGGTTAGATGAACTACAGATGAACCTGTCTGCTTCTCAGCTTATTAATTTACTTTTGGGTGACTTATCTGTGGGACTCTCTTGTGTTTATAGGTTAGAATATGGCCAACAGTGGCCTTGATGGCTAATAGAGCTTCCCAAGGAGCAGAAATTCTTAGAACATGTGATTCAGAAGATTTTTATACAGCCTAGTACATCTCAAAAATATGACTGGCAAGAATGATATGGGAAAGGAGGGTGTGTGTGTGTGTGTGTGTGTGTGTGTGTGTGTGTGAAAGAGAGAGAGAGAGAGAATGAGGGAGGGAGGGAGGAAGAGAGAGAGAGGGAGGGAGAGAGACAGAGATAGAGAGAAAGAAGGTGGGGGAAAGTTGAAAATTTTTCTCCAAGACAAAGTATGGGGGTATAGCATCTTGACCAAAGATCAAGAGTCAGAGACTAAAGCCTAGAGAATCTGAACAGATGAAGGGAATATTCCAGAATGGAACCATGAAGCTGCCAGAGCCCTTGTGAGTGTAGACATTGAACTGAAGTCTGAGAAGGTGTGCAGAATTAGTAGGGGTCAATAAATGTTCATATCAATTGGGTTCCTTTCTCTTCCTGATCTTGGCAGCTTCTTTTATCTAACAAAGCCATGGCTGATTTGGGTAAGACATGGAGAGAGTCTTACTCAAGGTAGAGATCAGCAGATGTCAATGAAGGATATACTACAGGCAGATATCCTGGGATGATACAAGACCTAAGGGTGAGAAAGACACCAAGAACCGACAAAAGAAGTCATTATTGCATTTCCATCTTGGCAACTATCCAGCTGGTAGTCTGGATCTCTACCATTCCTGTTCAAAAGGAGAGGTAGTCTCTCTACCAGGAAATAGTCTCTAAAAAACTTTTGGAGACTTTCTATGATCCTCAACATAAAATCAAGTTCTTTATTATGGCTTGCAAAGTCTGTCATCCCATCCTGATTGTTTATCAAGAGTAACCAAGCAAGTACAGTGAAGGGATAAATGGCCTCAACCCAGAGTGGACTGATTTTCTGGAATCAGAAGAATCTGGAAAGGCAGAATAACCCCAGACTGATTTTTCAAACAAATGTATAATTTCTACCTGGCAAAACAGGAGCAACTGCTCTCCAAGGATAAGGTGGCAAAAGCTTCCTTCCTCTGTCCCCGGCATCTGAATCTGCCCTTTCTGCATCTTCTGGGTTTGGGCTCCCATTTCCTCCTCGGTCTGAGTTGGGATAGCTGAGCTGTTTCTGGGGCTGAACAACTCTGGGCCCCTGACCCAGGGGGTATTTATTAATCAGCTATGAGTAGGACTGACTCCAGGAGTGGGCCCACAGTCCCTGACATGGGTAATACCCTGAGGTTCAGCAGACAGGAAAGTTACCTCCTCGGCCCTCACTGGCAGCCGGCTTCACTTGGATCGGACGATTCATCTGAAAGACATTGGACCAACATACCCATTCAGCATAACTGCCTGGTCCTGGGACCCCCATCCTCCCCTGGACTCCTCAAGATCTGAGCCCTAGTGCCTTTGAACTCTACACTCCCCCACTCCTACTAGGATTGTAGATTTTCTCCAAGATCCCTTCCTTAAACCCAGGAATTTAGAAAGTGCTGAGACCTGAAGGGATGAGGGGGAGGAAGCTCAGTGGTATGCACCAGGTAGAATGGGGCAACTAAAAAGATTCTTCTGCTTTGCTTTCTGGGCTGGGCTGTGTAAGTCCTGTCTCCATGGCTCCTAGACTCATCTAAAGACTTTGAGTAAGAGGAATTGGGTGAGAGGGTTTAATTGAAACTGTACATTTGTGTTTTACATATAAAACTGAGAAAATAATGTTAAATATTATTTAGATTAAACAAGATGGGGGTCATATTTAGTGCTATCTATGCCCAGCCCTGCCATCTCATGATTGTCTGACTTTAAGTAAGCTTCTCTTTTTCTGAAATTCCATTCATCAAATAAGGAAAACTCTCCCAAGCTTCTGCATCACTATAGTCTCTGAATTCACCTCTCCATCCCCTGCCTGGGTTTCTCTTCTCCTGAAGATGCTGGCGTTCACTAAGTCACCCTCCTCGGCTCTTGCCTGTCTCACTCTTCCTAATTTTCCTGGATAGTCTCATCCACACAGCCTCAGCTACTATCCATACAAGGATGACTCAGAGCTCCGCATCAACAGCCCACATTTTCTCCTGATCCTCAGACCCATTTTCCCAGCTGCTTAATATCCTGCTGGACATCCTGACTAGAAAGGCCCACTGGCATTTTCCACTCAACATACCCAAACCAGAGCTCATCTTTTCACCCAAACCTGATCCTCCATCCAAATCACCCAAGCTCTAAACCTGGAAAGCAGCTTGACTTCTCCATCCATTGCTTTCCCCCCTCCAACCAGTTTTACCTTTTAATTCAAGGGTTCCCTGATTATATAGGTGGTTAAGAATCACCTGGGAACCATATTAGACTCAGATTAGTTAGGGGACTGTATACTCTGAAAAAACTCCTAGGTGATTTTAATATATACCCCCCACATTCCCATCCCCCAACCACCCTAAGTGAATTCATGATTGAATCCCCATCTCACCTTCCTCTCATGGGTGTTGTGGGGATCACATGAGGTAATGGGGATGCAAAAGGTCTTGGTAAACTGCCAAGAGTTGGGTGCGTGGGATGTAAGGAATTATTGTTGGGGGGAAGACAGCTGAGTGCCGGGAGGAAGAACAGCGGCCTTCCAGTTCATGGAGGAAGGGGTACTGATGCCCATCTGGCCTGAGAAGGTGATGATCTGACCCCCTCCCCTCAGGAAATGCACTGCTTCTGCACCAATCAGGGGCCACTCCATCTCCTATCAATGTGCTTGTTGCCGAGACAACAGGCAGCTTCCTGTTACCATAGCCACAAGTGCTACCCAGTAACCATGGTAACGCCCTGGCAGTCACAGTTGAGCAATTTCCTTTGGATCAAATTTGGAGGTAGGAGGGTGGGGAGGACTTATTTGAAAAAAAAAAAAAAAAAAAGGAAAGGAAAGGAAAACAGGCCAAGCCTGAACCAGTGCAATCCCCCTCCCACCCAGGGCTCTGACACACCCACCCTCTGGTGGTGTAGCACCTGCAGTGTACCAGGCTGTGGGTGGGGGCCGAAACACCGACAGGACTCAGGTTGCAGTCTAGAGGGGATGACAGATCAATCCAAGCAGATCAGGGCGAGCTGGACAGGTCTGGACTGTCCTGGAACAGGGACCAGGAGGACAGGACCCGTCCCTGAGCATGGCCACCTGTGATTGTGGAGGAGAGACCAAGAGACAGAGCCATGGAAAGCAGAGACACAGGGAGAAATGAAGAAATACAGAAAGACAGAAATTATGAAAGAAAGTAGGAGACAGACCTAGAAAGGGGCAAGGAAAGAGAATAACTGGTGGACATGGGAAGGAAATGAAGGAATGAGGGGGCAGGAAGAGGATGCAGGAGGGGCAGGGAGAAGCTTGGTAGGGAGGGTAGAAGCCTGGGGTGGAGGGCAGTGAGGGTGAGCAAGACCATCATTATTTTATTAGTTCTTAAATAGATCTTGAGAATTTCTCTCTGGAGCCTAGAGTGATGAGCACATGTGACAGCAGTGGTTTCCATGGCAGCTGCCTCCCAGGCTGAGTTTCCTGGGAGATGGTGCTCACTGGTGCTCTGGGGGATGCCCCTTTCCCTCCTCCCACCCACTTTACCACCCTTTGATGGAGAGTGGGCATTGAGTGGTTCATACACATTCCCTCATGGGCCAGGCAGGGTCCAGTCCTTGAGGCTGGAAGCCTCTCTTCCACACTTAGGCATGCTACCAGCATGTCCTAAACTCTGTGACAAGTCCCAGGTTGGACCCTTCAGGGGAAACAATGTTGACCTAGATGAGGACCCTCTCCTCATTGGCTAATAGAGAGGAAGATAATATCATCATTTCTGGAGAACCTATCATGTGTTAGGCCCTTTTTCAGGCACTTTACATACATTGTCTCCAAATCCTTTCAACTGTACAGTAAAATAATACCATTGTCCCCATGTTGCAGATGAGAAAACTGAGGCTGAGGGACATTAAATCACTTGTCTGAGATCACATGATTGAGTAAGTAGTAGAGCTGAGATTTTCTCCCAGTTTTGTATCTGACAGGGAAGTCCAGGATTTTTATATTGTGCTTCTCAACTCCATTCTTAAGTCAGGAACACAAATAATGAGGCATAGAGGGACTAGGGCCTTGACACACTACAAGGTGAAGAGCTGTGGGCTAGGCTGACTCCAGCTGGAGAGGCTGACACGACTCAGGAAGAGCTCCTTGAGGAAGAAGTTTTTGACATGAGTCTTACAGGCCTAGGGTCACTGGCCATGTGGAGATAATTGGAGAGGTAGGTTGACAGCTGAGCATTCTAGCTGCCTGGAATATGGGCTGCAAGTCTATAGGAGTAAGGTTTCTGACATTAGTACAGACAAAGCCAGGGTAGGGCAAATTGCTTTTGAGTCAGATGTGGATTTAAATCCTGGGTACATCGCTGGCAACTTCTTCAAGTTCTCTGAGCCTCAGTTTCCCCATTTGTAAAAAGGGTATCATGGTCCTGTCCTTCAGGATTGTGGTGAAAATGACAATGGCTAGATATTAGTAGGTACATCAGATATGATTAGTTTTGTTTGTTCATTTATGTGCCTATTAGGGGTGTGTGTGTGTGTGTGTGTGTGAGTGTGTGTGTGTATGTGTTAATGGAAATTGAAATCCACCCAGGGGCTGGGGCAGGGCAGGCTGTGAAAAGCATATCAAAGAACTTTGATTTTGTTGTATTTCAAAGGCAATAAATATCCAGGGAGGACTTTAAGTAGGGAAATGATTTTGTCAATTTTGTCTTATGGAGCATCCCATAAGTTGTCACTATACAGAGAAAGACTTGGAAAGGAAGCTCGAAATGGGAAGATCAACAATACAGGTAGAAGGTGAGGGGACTTGGACCAGAGTAGAAGTAAATGGCAAATTATATAGTTATATAGTTGTTTTGGATGTGGAACAAAGGGAAATAGAAAATACTGTCTGACTCAGGTTTATGGCTCAGGAATTGGGGAAGTTGGCTGTTTGGGAGTTTGGAGGTGCAGAGAAGTCCCAAGGAGGTAAGCCCAGGAGGATGAATACATAGTAGTACTCCCCAGGGCTTTAAACCCCAGTCCCCATAGAACAATGGTTGTGGAGGAAATCCAGGATTCTGTTTGTAGCTAGAAGAGAAAGAGAATTGCCCACATGAGCTTCCTGGGCAACCCTAACCTGCCTTTCTTTCTGCCATCATCAGGGGAGGGATCTGGGAGTTAGTGAGGTAATCGGGATTCCCCTTTGAGGAAAAGAGGGCATTAGTTCCTCAGCCAAGAACTTGCTGTGTGACTTCAGATGAGCTCTTTCCCTAGCTGGACACCTATTCCCTTGAGAGTTTCTCAGGTGAGGAGCCCATGGCTTCTTCAAGTCCCTGAAGGAGAAATCAAGGAAGAGAGGAGAGAACAACCTATTCTAGGCAATGGAAGGGGAAGGTCATGGGTAGCACAGATGTGCACAAGGTCCTGGTGCTTCTGATCCAGAAATCAGAAGGGAAAACAAGACCCTACCTCAACTCACTGCTTGGCTTCTCTAAAATTTCTGCCTTTGTGCTCCACATTGCCCACTTCAGCTCTTTTGATTTTTCTGTACCACTATCAACTATTCCTTCTCCACTCAGCATTTGTACCCTCAGTGCTCCTTCTTCCCATAAAATAGAGTTTATCACAAATTCCCCAGAGAAGGGACCATTGCTGAGTCTGGGAGAAGTGCCATGAGATGCAAGAAAGAGTGGATCAAAAACAAACACAAATTTCATCACCTTTTGCACTCCTTTCTTCCTCACCCACTCCTCTAATTCAATCTGCTATCTGGTCCTATTGGTCCTACTATCTCTAAGGATGTCTTATATAGCTTTAAAGTCCATCCTGTCCTCCACATTCCTGCCCTATTCCCAGTTCTATATCAGCATACATCATCATTAGCCTATGCTCAAGTGACATTGTCTGAAAAGGTCATCCTGCTTCCAGTGTTACTCCTTCTTCAACCCAACCTTTGCACTGTAGCTAGAGAAATCTTTTAAAAATCAGTCCCTAACTCTTCCCTTCTTAAATTCACCTATTGTTCCCTATTGTAAGCCTCCTGATAAAGCCCAAGATCTTTGATTGACTGTCAAAACTCATTCCCAATATTCTCCACAATACTCTTCACAAAAGTCTCAATCCCCTTTGCTGAACATCTTCCTGCCCATTCTCATATTATTCTCAACACTTCTTTGTCTTTTAGGTCTTTAGATCCTCAAACATAATGAAACATGATCATGATTCAGCTCAGATAGCCTCTCCTCTGCAAAGTTGCTCTTTCCTTTCCACTCCTGATGCCTCTTTTACATGTCTAACATAAACCCTAATAAGACATGTTGAGTTATTCCTGGGCTCCTTGAGAGCAAAGCCTTCACTGAGTGATTGCATGCACTTACAGTGCCTTTGTATAAATTACTAAAAGCACTCCCCAACCAGGGGAATAAGTAAGAAAAATTGTTCCCCTTTTTCTGGGTGGATACAGCCTTGAAATAATAATATGTATGGTTTGGCCAATAGACTATGGCTGAATTTTAGTTTACATTTTTCTTCTCCACCCAAGTTATTTAGTGCAGAGCACAACCTGTAAAAGCAAATGTACTCCCCTACTCAGTTATGTCTACCTCTTGCACAGTGTTTGAGGAATAGGTACCCCAAAGAAGGGATACCATAGGCAGAGAGACAGATGAATAAGGGGGCACTCTTGGAATCCCAGAAAGTAGGAATGAAGTTGGCCTCACTCTCTTTGGGTATATTTTGAAGCCTAAAGTGAGACTTTAGAAGTAGCTCCAGCTTTATGGGGCAGATGCTACCCGAGATGGGGCCAAGTGTGATACATCACTAAGGTTTGACAGAAGTCCTGAGTAGGGAACCAAGCTTTGATAGGTGTTGGAAGTTGCCAGTGGGAAAGTGGAGGGGAGCAAAAAGGAGGTCTCAGTTGAGCAGACCCCATGAAATCACCCTGAAGATCCAGGCTTTCTCTTTGGGGATTGACCCAGCTTTTCCTCTTTCCATGTGGATAATTATGCCTGACTCCAGCAAAAACTCAGATTGATGCCTTATCTTTGCTTCTCCAGCAGATGGCAGCTGTGCCCAGGACCCAGTGCCTCTAGGGAGCTGGGCCCTCATTTCTTTCTTAAGCTGGTGGGCCTGAATCCAGGTGACTGCTGTCCCTGACAGGCTAGGAGGAAAGACTGATAACAGTGGACCTTGCCAGGGTGGCCAACATAGCCATTGATTTTCATTTAGGAGAATAATTAAATATTAATTCACTTTGTTAAGTGGAGGGGGGGAATGAATAAAGCCAATACTGGCAGAACCAGAGGAAGCTGAGGCACACTAGAGGCCAGCAGATGGAAGGGTGTGAGAGGATGTCCCCAGTTGCCATCCTCTCAATAACCCTGTCTACCACTAGGTTGACTCTTGTAACAGTGCGGAAGTTACGTGAATGAGTTCTGGAATCAAACTAACTTCTCAAATCCCAGATCTTCCCATTAGTAGCTACAAGACCTTGGGCAAGTCACTTGATCTTTAAGATTCAGTTTTCTTTTTTTGTGTGTGAAATGGGGATGCCAATAATAATACCTTCTTCATAGAGGATTACATGACTTAGAACATGTAAACTACCATGAACACCCATATCAATAACTGTTAGTTATTAATATTTTGTTTTCTTCCCCAGCAGTTCTCCCAGTGTTTTCAGACTTCACAGCCCTTATCTCAGTTGCTCTCATCTTTATAGTGCTCTCCAGGCACCTCTGACCTAGTGGAGCACTGTGGCTTCTTGATAAATTTTGTTTATTTGTTTGTTTCTACCAGGGCTAGAAACCAGGGGCACTTAACCACTGAGCAACATCCCCAGTCCTTTTTTTATATTTTATTTTGAAACAGGGTCTTGCTGAGTTGCTGAGGCTGGCTTTGAACTCTTGATTCTCCTGCCTCAGCCTCCTGAGCTGCTGGGATTACAGGCATGTGCCACTACGCCTATCTGTTGAGAAGATTTTTATCCAAAAGTTCATCTTACTATTTGTGTGTGTGTGTGTGTGTGTGTGTGTGTGTGTGTATGCACACGCCTCACATTGACTTTTAGGGTAAAATCCAAATCCCTTAGTCTGGCACTCAGAGTTTCCTCTTCAATTGTTGCCTTCTGCAGATCTCTCCAGCTTAGTCCATATTCCTGTGGAACCTCCCCCATGGTCCCACTCCATTTCACACCCACCTGTTCCTTCTGTCTCTGAACATATCATATATACATGGTCCACTTTGCTTTTTTCCAGTGATATTAGTTTGTCTTGCTGACTCTCAGTTCTAGCAGCAGAAGTCATTTGCTCCCATGGTTAGATACAATGATGACTTCTCCGATTTTAACTAATGCTGCTGTTACTATTAGAGCTATACTAACACCAGCTAACCTATATTGAGTGCTTATTTTCTGCCAAGAATTATGCTAAGCACTTAGCTCACACAACCATTATAACCCTATGAGTTACAGGTAAAGAAACTTAGGCGTAGCAGTAGACATTTGCCCAAGGTCACAGGACAGGGCCTGGATCCACACTATATTTGTCTGACTCCACAGCCTACATACAGAGCATTGGTGATGGTGTTGGGTTGGTGTTACTTGGCACTAAGTCCCCAAGAGTCAGATTGCTTCAGTTACTAAGATTGGTTCTAGGAGAGTCAGCAAGACAAACTGATCAACAGCTTGATCAGTTCTTGGCAAAGCTTGTTCCATTGTTGGACAGCTTCAGTTCACAGAAGTGACTTCATTAAACTGAGTTGATGCTAGTATCTGTTTCTTATACTCCCTGATCTGATCCTGATGTCTGGGGCACCTGTAGAAAACCAAATCCCTCTTCAGAATTTCTCTTTGTAGATTGACCCAGCTTTTCCTCTTTCCATGTGGACAGTTATGCCTGACTGAAATCTTTTTTTTTTAATTTTTAGATCTTTATTTATTTATTTTTACATGGTACTGAGGATCAAACCCAGTGTCTCATATGTATGAGGCAAGTGCTTTACCACTGAGCCACAACCCCAGCCCATTATTGAAATCTTATTCTGCACTTGCTAAGCCTCAATTTTTTCTCACTATAGTCCAGTGTATGGGGTGTTAGTACTCACTCCTGACAATGAGGAAACTGAAGTTCAAGATTATAAGTAAATGGAAGAGTTGAGATCAAAATCTAGGTCTGTAAAGCTTGAAAACCAATATTCTTAATTATTGTGTTGTGATGCCCCCCTATTAAAGTCCCCATTAGATCCTACTTCTCCATTTCATATCCCCAATTCCTTCAAACTATCACCCCGTGGACCATGTATATCATGGGGTGATAGTTTATGCCTTCACTTTATCCAGGTCTCTTTCTGGTAAGATAATAACCCTCTTAACTTTGAGACCTAGAATGGACATAAGTCCCAGGTTTGGCCTGCCCATGGCATTTGAATAGTACTCTTGTTCTAGCCATACCACTCATGGGACAAGAGAAAACGAGGCTTAGCAGGATGACTTGATCTTGGTAACCCATGCTGGCTCTAAATGGTTACTTCTTATTTCTACCATATGGGCAGTAGATTCCACTTTGCTATTTTAAAACAAATTTTACTTGTTCTTTTTAATTATATATGACAGTAGGATGTATTTTCATATATCATATATACATGGTCCATTTTACTTTTGTCCAGTGATTATTCATTAGCCAAGAACAGACCAGATGTGATTGGTACCTATAAGCCTAGTTTTGCCTGTAGAATCAGATCTCCCCTAACTTTAGCCAAGAGTTTGAAGTGTGGAGCAAGGACAATCAGGGTGAGTCAAGGCATCCCTAAAAACCATTGAAGAAAGAGGACCAGAGGGAAGTACTATCAGGGATCCTAGAACTGGAGAAAATGAGGTAATAGCCTAGCAGATCTTCTCTCCCATGTAACTACATACATGTTCACTCCAATGACAAAGAACACTCAAAGCCATGATTTTGGCCAATGTGAACAATTTCTAGTTTAGCCCACAATATTGATTCCTCTCATAAGAGGTGGGGTGGAATATTTGACCCAAGGATCTTGAGCCCATTTTCTAGCCAGAAGAATGGGTATTTAACACAGAACTTGCAGTTGTTCATGACATAGGTAAGCCCTCTCTTAGAAAGAAGATTCTGCTTCTAGTCTTTTGTCCCAAATCAGTTCCACCTGCTGGTTTGGCATGCATATAGGGCACTGTCCCCAGCTGAGGTGATTTCCAACCCCCAAATCTTGGTGAACTTACCCCAGGCAGGGTCTTCTGCTCGTGCAGTGCACTCTGGGCCTTGAGAGCAGAGTCCCGGGCGCAGTAGGTGAGGAAGGCACAGCCTGAGGAGGAAGAGGCTGGCTCAGGTTGTTTCCTAAAACCCCCAAATACTCTTGTTGGAAACACCCCATTAATTCAACAAACTTAAGGCCATTCTCCTTTTAACAAGAACACTACTTCTGAGTAGACTTTTCTGCCTCCCACTTTCTTTGAAAGGAGGGTCCTTATATGCCTGGGGACTGATATCTCTGACTCCTTCTCATTTGCTCCTGCCCTCCTGCCTAGGGAACATATGTACCCACACGCTGTCACATGCTCATACAATCCCACAGCTCCCCTCCCCACTCCAGCTGTAAGTCTGTTGGGGTTAAACCTCCATAAGCAGCTTTGCCTTCATCTTTAACCCAGACTCCCCCTTCTTTTTTGATACAGGCTCACTGAGTCTCCTAGAATCAGCCTCAGTTTCTTCCCAACTCAGTTTCAGATGAGAGGAGGCAAAAAAGGAAGAGCAGGGTTGAGGCTAAGCCTAGGACCTCCCTCTACTAAACTTGAAGCTGGGGAATGGGTTAATTTGAGGCTTGGAAGATGTTTCTAGTTTAAGGGCTTTATGTAAGTGGGAGCTTTCAGGGACCCTCTAATCCTATCCAAGAGCTTGATCTCTCAACTCTCCCAGGGCTTCAAGATAGGGCCTCTCAAAGGGTTACTGTACACCAAATCTGACTCCTCTAAAAGGGTCAAGAGATATGGGGCAGGGAAAGTCTGGAATGAGGCAGAGGAACAGGCCTACCCTTCTTTCTTTTTTTTTGTTTCAATAGTCTATTAAGAAGCACTGATGCAGAAAGCTTTTCCTTTTAAACATTCATGAGCACTCATTCATTCAGAAAATACTGACAGTGGGGGTGGGGCTGGGGTTGTGGCTCAGCAGTAGAATGCTCACCTAGCATATGCGAGACTCTGGGTTCAATCCTCAGCACCACATAAAAATAAATAAATAAATAAATAAAATAAAGGTATTGTGTTCAACTACAACTAAAAAATAAATAATAAAAAAATTTTAAAAAGAAAATACTGAATACTTACTCATTATGGTAGAGTATTTTGATGGTTTAGGGGAGAGAGAGGCAACACGATAGATACATTCTCTTCTTTCACGTGGATTAGACAACAAATTATGAGGGACAACTGAGCCCAAAGGGTTAGAGAATGTCTCAAAGAAGACACTGAGTCCTCAAGAACAAGAACATTGAGTCCTTGAACCAAGTGCAAGTGATAAGAGGCTGGTGATTATTTCAGGCAGAGGGAAAGCATATATGAAGTATCAGCCAAGCATTTAGAGTGTTGGGGAAATGGACAGGAGGCTAGTATGGTTGGGGGCTGGTGAATGGGGATAGTGGCTAGTGAGATATGCAAGAATCAGGTCATATATAGCTTTACAGGCCTCAATCAGATTTTGAACTTTTTCTGAGAGCAATGGGGAACCACTAAAGGGTCTTAGTGATATGATAAGATCTCTGTGTGTGTGTGTGTATGTGTGTGTGTGTGTGTTTAAAAAAAGCCTTTTGAGTATAGGAAGGATAGGGGCTGAAGGAAGAGAAAGTGGATGTGGGAAGCCATTAGGAGCTTAATGTAGTTTCCCATTTAGTCCTCAGTAGACTGGAAAAGTCAATGGGAACATTTTCTTCTGTGGAGCTCTCTCCTTAAGATGGGTGAGTTATCTGCCATTCAAAGTATCTCCAGAAAACTCCTGGCCAGGCTCTTATCACATCAGTGGGGAAACTGAAACCCAGAGAATGTGTCAGTAGGAGGGCAGCATTTGGAGTTTCCTTTCTTCCTTTTTCCCCCCTCTTCTCTCTCTCTCTCTCTCTCTCTCTCTCTCTCTCTCTCTCGGTATTGGGAACTAAACTAGGACCTCACACATGCCAGGCAAGCACTCTACCACTGAGCTACATCACCAAACCAGCATTTGGAATTTTCTAACTCTCATATTGGGGTTGTTTTCAAGACACTGTGGCTGCCTCCATCGGTACCCAGCCATCAACAGGAAAATGAGTCACTTTAGCTTTCAGACGTCACTGTCACTGTGGAGAAGGTATGGAAAATGTTGACTTGGAGACCCTCCATGATCACCTTGCAAGGCAACACTTGCCTTGGAAAGATGCAGGTTTGTTGGAAATAAATTGACAAACACCCGATTCCTCTTACATCACTACTCCATCTTCTGCCACAAAACCATATCATCTGATGTCAGAATCAGGTGTGGGGAGGGGAAAGCTGTCTGAAAGGTTCGGGGGCTCAGCTGCCACTTAAAGGAGCCTATGGACTACCTGGAATAGAAGGAAGAATAATGGAAGGGTAGCAATCCAGAGAAGTATAGCTTGAGGGACAGATGAATGTGTGTGTGTGGGGGGGGGGGGGGAGACCAGAAAGAATTAAAGCTAAATGGGGCAAGAGAGAATGAGGAAACAGTTCAGAGCCTCTAATAATGTTTGAGAGAGAAGAATGAGAATTAAAGGTATTCTATACACTTCCTTTATTATAAAGATAGCCTACAAAGATTAGCTTTGTACTTACATGCTGAAATCAATGTCCAGAAAAATAAGAAAATAAGTTAATATAAGTAGAAAAACAGACAGACAATTAAGCTACATCATAAGGAGTCTGGATGGTGTGACATTGTCCTTTTATGGACTCTAACATAACCCCAACCCAAAGGGTGGAAGCTGTACCCCCACCCAGATGACAGTCCTGGCCTTCTGTAGGCATTTTCCTGAAGCCCCTATATTAGTGTGCCAAGGAACCCCCAAGGTCTTTCAAGTGAAAAGAGGTGGCAATCTGATTCCAGCTCTCAATCTCTAGGAATTTACTTTTAGTTGTTAACCAAGGCCCATCACTCCTCTCTTAGGAATTTCACTAAGGACAGTTGGTGATCCTTCACCATCAAAACCTTGAAACCACTAACTGTTTCTCCTCAAATTCTCTCTCCTTTCCCTGTCAATGAATGGCACATGACTCTGGCTCTGTTACTCGGGCCCAGCCTGGACAGACTTTTCTGCATGTAAACAAGCCTCCTCCCTCTCTCTACAGGAAAAAAGGGGTGTGGCCATACAGGACCATGGTGCTTCTGTCTTTTTAGCAAGGACAAGGAGAAGATTTCCCCTTCTTCCTCTTCAGCCTCACCCACCTTAAGAGTGCTCTGATCTGGGACTAGCCTGTGAGAGAAGGAAAGCAGTAGGCCATCAAGAGGATTGGGAAGGAGAAAAGAAGAGTAAAGAAAGGGAGATTAGAGGAAGGTAGAAGTGTGGATTCAGCTAAGGGGAAACGTAAGATAAAGGGGACACAGGGTGGTGGCATTCCCAGCTGAGGTCAGGGTTGTGGACTCAAATCAGAAAAGATAGAGTGTTGGGATTCTGACAAAGAGTAGGAGAGATTGGAATTATTGTCAAACATTGAGAGGGGATGGCATTTGGAACTGAGAGCCTCCTGGGAAATAAATTGGATTTTGTGAGTTAGACAAGCCTGGGTCCTGAAGAAGGGAAGAGTTTGGGTTCAAAGGGAAGAAAGGAAGAGTTTGACAATCTAAGAGTCAAATGAAGGCTCTGGGGGTTCGTAGGAGTTGGAGGCCAGAGGAGGGATGCAAGTCTAAGATATGTGAGTGGTTAGGCCTGAGTGATGTGGCACCCAGTGGAGGGGTAAGGAATGCTTGGGCTCAGGTTTCATAAGATCGTGTGTAATTCAAGAGCTAGAAGATGGAATAAGTTTCCAAATTCCAGGATTTGGGATGTCTGATGCAAGCATTGGTGAAGAGGCTCAACTGAAAGGCAGGGACTATTGGGATATGATAGGCAAAGGGTAGGAATTTGGAGGTAAATGTGAAGAACATGTTAGCGGACCAGAGTGATGATCAGTGGAGGATGCCCCAGGGAAAATTCTTGGTTGGGGTTTCTGTGATCTAGGGAGGGGACAGGGCTTAGGTGGGGCAGGTAATGGAGTGGTGTTGTACTGGCTCTAGGTAGGGTTAGGGTTGGGGCTGAGGTTGGGACTGGGGTTGGGCTGGACTGCACTCTAATTGGATTAGGTCTGGGCTGGTCAGGGCTGGACTGGGTTGGGCTGGGCTGGGCTGGGCTGGGCTGAGCTGAGCTGACCCCGCGCACCTTTGTGGAGGCCGGTGAGCCGGTCCTTCAGCACCGTCAGCTCGTAGATGCGGCCGAACTCCTCGAACAGCGGCTTGAGGTCCTGCTCGTCCAAGCCCCGCGGGATCTGCCCCACGAAGAGCTTGATGGCGTCGTGGTCCTTCATGGGCACCGCGGGACCTGGGTTTAGCCCGCTCATGCCGACGCCGCTGTCCGCGGTGCTGAAACCAAGGCGCGGGCCCGGGCCGGCGGCCGGCGCAGACCCTCCGGGCGCCGCGGCCATATCCCCGCCCAGTCCGCCCTCCGGCCGGTCCCACCGGTCCCGCCTGTCCCGCCGTCCCCTCCCTGGACCGGTGGCGAGGGCCAGGGGGGAGGGGGCGGGGCCCGGGTGGTGAGGGAGGGGGGCTGCCCAGGGGGCGGGGTCCGGGTGGAGGGGCGTAGAAGGGGTGGAGCGGGTTGAAAGGGGGCGGGGCCGGGGCGGGGCGGGCCGGAGCCGAGGCGGCGGGACGCTGGGGTCTGGCTTGAGGTCCCAGCGCCGCGCTTTCTGGGCTCCGGCCCGAGCTCCGGGAGCCAAGCCCCGAGCCCCAGCCCCCGTGCTTGGTGACGTCAGGCAGCTGGCCGCTGAGTCTACGCAAATGATTTGCATAATGAGGAAGCAGTGGCCAATCAGAGTGGGAGTTGACCGGGCTCTGCCAGGGGCGGGAGGGGCGGCCGGGCTCACGCGCTGCTGCTCGCTATGGCAACAAGACCCTCTGATGCCCTGTATGTGTCGAGTAAGTGCGGGCGTGGCCGTGGATGGCGCGTGTGCGCCTAGGACCGCATGAGGGGGAAGTAGCTTCGTCATGCGTGGTGGTATCTGCGAGAGTCGGAGCTAATCCCCTCCTCACACACAGGCAAATGCAGGCACACACACCTCCAAAAGCTGGAGCCTTTTCTGCGGAGGTAGATGGGGATTCCTCTTCTCTTTGCCCACTACCTAAGCCAGTCCCACTGAGCCGATCCCGTCCCTCCCCATTACACATCTCTCTGATGTCTTCAACTATTTCCTTACTGCTGAGCTTCAAACGCACCCGTTTCCCCTGAATCCTAAAAAGAAAAGGTAGACTTTTTAAAGAAGAAAGAAAGAAAAAGAAACCCCAAAACATTCTTTGAACAGTGATTTCCTTCTCGAAAGAGAGAGAAAACTTATATTACCCTTATTTTTTAAGCACCCGTTACTAACGCACCGGGTGCCTGGTTCATTCCAATTTTGTGAGCTCGGGAGTGTTATCCCCCTTTTCCGGAAAAGGATGCTGAGGTTTTAAGTGTCAAGGAGGTTAGTGCTAGACCCGCCCCTAACATTTGCTGGGCCTAAAGCAAAGAAGATATGAAAATAGACGTCTCGCGTGTTTAAATATTTAAAAGCTATAAATCAAATTGCAATTTGTTACTATTGTATTTATGGATTTTATGTTTACCTTTTATTTTAACAAATACACGTTCATAAAAACAAAAATGATATGTAAAGCTGTGTTTATTTTATTACAACAGAAAGTTGGGAAAATACCAGAACCAATGGATCTTTATTACTCTTGCACATGATTAGGTATTTTCTTGATGGGCCAGTGATTTGGACAAAGTAGCAGTAGTTTATAAATTATATATTTATTCCACAAAAGTCTTGTCTCTTTCAGTAGAAGTGCTAATTGTATTGTTTTTTTTAAGTATTTATTTTTTAGTTGGACACAATCTTTAGTTTATTTTTATGTGGTGCTGAGGATCGAACCCAGTGCTTTGCGCGTGCCAGGCGAGCGTGCTACCACTTGAGCCACATCCCCAGCCCTAATTTTATTGTTTTAATAGAGATTTAGCACAACATGTGATCATTGCTTCAAGAAATGCCCAAGAGCATCAGTAACAATCGGAATCATCAAAAAATTTCGTAAACCAACATTCAAATTCAGAAATCATAATTTTTAAAAAATATTTTTCTCCCTTAATAGAAAATTTCTCCTTATAATTAGTTGATTATAAAATGGGTAACCAGAACATTTTACTTTCATGTATTTTTAAAATTTCCCTGAGATTTTTCTCTTTGACCTATGGGGTTTTTTTGTTTTGTTTTGTTTTGTTTACAAATGTGTTGTATAGTTTCCAGATGTTTAGAGATTTTCCTGTTCTATTTCTGTTATTGATTTCTAGTTTGAGTCTACTGCTCTTTTCTTTTACACCATTCAGTTCTTTTACATTTGTTGAGGTCTCTTTTGTTGCCTACAGAATATGATCTATTTTGGAAAATGTTTTGTTGATTAGTTTATTGAAAAGAATGTGTGGGGCTGAGGATGTGGCTCAAGCGGTGGCGAGCTCGCCTGGCATGTGTGTGGCCCAGGTTCGATCCTCAGCACCACATACAATCAAAGATGTTGGGTCTGCCGAAAACTAAAACTAAATATTAAAAAATTCTCTCTCTCTCTCTCTCAAAAAAAAAAAAAGAATGTGGTGTGGACTCTGCTTTTGCTGGATTGAGTGTTTGGGGTATTTCTTGGTCTGGTTTGGGGGATTTTTTTTTATTTTTATTTTTTTGGTACTGGGGATTGAACCCAGGGTCCTTAACCAATGAGCCACATTCCCAGGCCTTTTTTATATCTTATTTAGAGATTTAGAGACATGGTCTCGCTTATTTGCTTTTGACCTCACTAAGTTGCTGAGGCTGGCTTTGAACTTGTGATCCTCCTGCCTCAACCTCCTGAGTCACTGGGATTACAGGTGTGCACCACTGTGCCCAGCTGTTTATTTTTTGAGATGGGGTTTAGGTTTCCCAGGCTGATCTCATGCAACCCTCCTACCTCAAACTTTCCAAGGGTTGTGACTACAGGCACATGGTAAAGTGTCTCTATGTACCATCTACAGTCTGTTAATTAATGGTGTACAGTTCTATGTGTTGCTGGTTTATGTCTATTTGTTTTATCAATTATTGAGAGAAAGTTGTTTACATCTCCAACTATAATTGTAGATTTGTCTATTTCCCCATTTGGTTTTATTAAGTTTTGCATCATATATTTTGTGACTCCATTTTGGGGGTGTATAAATGTAAAATTGTGTCTTATTAGTTGATGGACCCTTTTACCATTATGTGCCATCATTTTCTGTTGGTAAACTTATTGCTCCAAGAGCTACTTTATCAGATACTAAAACATAGGCGCTTATGCTTTCTTTTAATTAATGTTTGAAAAGTATATCTTTTTCTGATCTTTTGCTTTGTACCAAACTATGTAACTGTGTGTGTGTGTGTGTGTGTGTGTGTGTGTGTGTATAAATAATTTTTTTCAGTGCTGAGGATTAAACCTATGGTCTCATGCATGATACTCTGCCATTGAGCTATATGCTCAGTCTCACAGTTATAATTAAAGTAACTTATAAATATCATATAGCTGGGTCTTTTATTCAACCCACTATAACAATCTTTGTTTTAGTTGATATATTTAGGCCACTTACACTTAATTATCAATATTTTAGGGCTGTGTCTGACATTTAATTTTTTGTTTTCTTTTTGTTCTCTTTTCTGATTCCTCTCTCCTGCCTTCCTGGAGTAACTTGTTCATTATTCGAAGTATATTGTATATACACGGCTTATTGTAGTCTACTTCCATTAATATTTTATCAGTTTGAGTAAAGTGTAGAAACCTTACATACATGTAAGTCCCTTTCATCTCCCCCATTTATGTTTTAAATATTTCCTCTACACACTTTTAGAACCACATCAGGCAATGTTATTGAAACACCATTTGTAAAACCTCAGGGAAGAATTAGTCTGTTATATTTCCTCATGTTTTTCCTCTTTTCGTTGTTCTTTCCTCCTTTCCAGTAGTCCAAAATTCCTTCATTCTTTCATATTCTTTGCATTTTAAGAATTTCTTTTAGTTATCCTTTTAGAGTTGTTCTGTTGGTGATAGATTCTGTTGGTGATAGATAGTTTTCCTTTGTCTGAGAATGTCTTGATTTCCCTTCATTCCTGAAGGATACTTTTGCTGAACATTGAATTTTAACAGTTCTTTTTTTATAGCTTTATTTTATTCATTTATTTTTAATGTGATGCTGAGGATTGAACCCAGGGCCTCATGCATGCTAGGCAAGTGCTCTACTGCTGAGCCACAACACCAGCCCCTTAAAATGTGCCACTTCCTTCTGACTTTCCTAGTATGATAAGAAATCTGCTGTCATTCAAATTGCTTTCCTCTTATAGTCAGATGACATCTCTTTCTCAATTCTATCTTTGTCTTTAGCTTTAAGAAGTTTGATTACTATGTGTCCTACTATGTGTCCTGTTGTGCATATTTTTGGTTCTATCCTGTTTGGTTTCACTATGCTTCTTTAATCTGTAGAGTTATGTCTTTTGCTAAATATTGACAGTTTCAGCCATTATTTTTTCAAGTACTTGCTTTTTTTTTTTTTTTTCTGAGAGTTAATATTTATTTTTAGTTATCGGCGGACACGACATCTTTGTTGGTATGTGGTGCTGAGGATCGAACCGGGGCCGCACGCATGCCAGACGAGCGCGCTACCGCTTGAGCCACATCCCCAGCCCTTTTTCAAGTACTTGTATGGGCCTATGCTTTTTCCCCTTTCTCTCTAAGACTATGCAAACAGTAATGTTAGATCTTTTGTGTTAATATTGCAGGTCCCTGAGACTATTAATTTCTTGGGGGAGGGGGTACCAGGTATTGAATCCAGGGGCACTTAACCACTGAGGCACATTCCCAGCCCTTTCTTACATTTTTATTTAGAGTCGGGGTCTCCCAGATTTGCTTAGGAACCTCATTAAGTTGCTAAGGCTGGCTTTGAACTCCTGATCCTCCTGCCTCAGCCTCCTGAGCTGCTGGGATTATAGGCTTGTGCCACCACGCCCATCCTTTGTTCATTTTTTAAGTCTATTTTCTCTCTGTTATTTGGATTGAATAAATTCTATTGTTCTATCTTCAAAATCACAGATTGTTTGTTTTCTTTGGCATCTAATGCTGAGCTCATCCATTGAGTTTTCCATTTTGTTGTATTTTTTCAGTTCTAAAATTTCCATTTGGGGCTGAGGTTTGTAGACTCAATGGTAGAGCACTTGCCTAGCATACGGGACACCCTGGGTTTCATGCCTAGCACCACGATAATAATTCCATTTTGTCTTAATTTATATTTTTTAATTTATTTTCTGAAACCATATTTTTTCATTTGATTCAAGTATTTGTAATTGCTGATTGATGCAGTTTATGACGGCTGCTTTTAAAACCTTGACAGATAATTCCAACATCTGTGTCATCCTAGTGTTGGTGACTATTGATTGTCTTTTCTCATCAATTTGAGATTTTTCCTTGGTTTTTGTTTAACGAGTGATTTGATTCCTGAACATTTGGGGTATAGTAGTATGAGGCTCTGGATCTTACTTAAATCTTTTGTTCAGTAAGCCTCTTGTAACCCTACAATAGTGGGAAAATAGACACCTTATCCTTAATATTGCCAGGTAGGGGTTAAGTTAGTTTCCTACTAGGTTTCTGTTGAAACCATCACGAATGGGAGGGAAGGTGTTTTCATTATTACTGATTATGAGTAGTAGAGCCCTTACCTTGCATGTTCAGGGCCCTGGGCTGATCCCTAGTACTGCAATTTTTAAAAATTTCTTTCATACATAACAATAGTGGAATGCATTACATTCATAATTATCCATTCACAGCACAATTTTTCATAACTCAGTACATAAAGTATGTTCATGCCAAATTATACCATTATACATGAACTCTTTTATGGATTTTTTTTGCATTGCAATTCTTTTTTTAAATATGTATCTTTTAGCTTTAGGTGGACACAATATCTTTTGTTTTTATGGGATGCTGAGAATCGAACCCAGTGCCTCACGCATGCTAGGCAAGTGCGCTACCACTTGAGCCACATCCCCAGTCCTGCATTGCAATTCTTAACACACCTCTTTACCACAATTTATCATATCTCTGTTTGTATATAAGGTATGTTGACACCAAATTCACATCTTCATACATGTATTTTTATATAATGATGAGCTCTCTTTCAACCATCCTTGCTGTTCCCCTTCTCCCTCCCAATTTTTTTTCTCTACTTTTTTCTTTTCTGAAACCATAGAAAAATAAGACCTCAGTGGAATCCACATCTCTATTCAGAGTTCTTTTCCCTACATAGTGAAATAGTCATAATAGTCGTGTATATTCTATAAGGTCTACCTTAGGAATTTTTGTATATAGTACATACTATGCTATTAATGATTCCATGAATATCTACAGCGCATCAGTTCCAAACTTTAAGTTATAAAACTCAAGAACATATGATTTCACTCCAGTATAATCTTGAATACAAGAGGTAAAAGTGGAAACCTCACTTTGTTCTAGTATTAAGTAAAACATTCAGCCTTTTACTGTTAAATATGAAATGAACTGTAGAGGTTTTTGGTTTTTTGTTGTTTTGTTTTTGTAGATACCTTATACTGGTTCCTTTCTGCTTCTACAATGCTGAGTTTTATCATGAATAATTTTTTTAGTTTATCAAATCGTTTTTCTGTGTCTTGTGAAATGAGAGTGCAGTTTTTTATCCTTAATATATTTCTTTGATTTTAATTATGTTTATATTTTATCTGTGTATGTCCACTTGCAACAGCACCATATATTAAATAGAATCTACTCAATTTCTTTGTTAAAGCTCAGTATATTTCTGGACTCTCTGTTCTGTTCCATTCATCTATCCCTCTGTACTTTCACCTAACACTAAACTATCTTGATTACTGTAACTTTATAGTAAAACTCAAAGTTGAATGTTGTCAGTCCTCCAATTTTGTTCTTCTTTGATACCATGTTGGATAGTCTGGGTCTTTTGCCTTTCTATAAAAACTTTTAGAATCCCCTTGTCAATACCCATAAAATAGCTTTCTGGGATTGCACTGAATCTATGACCATATTAGAAAATAATTGATAGCTTATCAAGGTTAACTCTTCCTATCCACAAACATGGAATGTCTCTCCATTTATTTAGATCTTATTTAATTTCTTCATCCTAGGTTGGGCTCTTCTTTCCTTCCTAAATATTTCTCTCTTCTCTTTTCTTGCTCACATGTTTTCTGAAGAGAAGTACAATGTAATTCTTGTCCTTGATCCTCTATAGGTAATGTCATATTTCCTTTGACTTTGTTTCAAGATTTTGTCTTTGATTATCTGCAGTTTCATATACATCTGAAGATAAATGAGACCAGTAAGAAAAATGTATTGGCTGTTTGTCAACTCTATTTCACATTGCAAATGTTTCCCTACTTGAGAATTGACTTTGATATTCTTGGCCCTTTGTTATTCCACTTACTTTAAAGTCAGCTTCAAGTTCCAAAATTAAACAATAAAATTGGATTTTAATTGGAATCACATTGAATCTACAGATTAATTTAAAATCCTGATAATATTGAGTCATCAAGAACATACTACATCTGGGTCTTCTTATATCTTTCCAAAAGTTTAATAACTTTCTCCATAAAGTTCTTATACATCTTTTATTAGGTTTATTCCTGGGATCATATAATTGTTTACTTTTTTTTTAACCAGGGATTGAGCCCAGTGGTGCTTTTTAATATTTTATTTAGAACCAGGGTCTTGCTAAGTTGCTTAGGGCCTTGCTTTTTTTTTTTGAGGCTGGCTTTGAACTCACAATCCTCCTGCCTCAGCTCCCAAACTGCTGGGATTACAGGCATGTGCCACCACACCTGGCTTAGTTTTCTACTTCTGTTACAGGAGGCATGCTGTTGTTTATCTAGACTGCTATAACTCAAACATTTGAATATATATGTGGAAATATATAATATGAGGCAATGTTATTTTTTTTTTGCCTAAGCCTGCTTATTTCCTTGCAACTAATACATGTAGAGTATTAGGAAGTTATTATGGAGAGCTCTAGAGACATCTTTTTTTATTTCCCCTAGTAAGTGTTACTTATTCAGTGGTCTAACAGACATGGTTTGAGCAACAAAGGCAGGCTTTGGTGGCGTGTCAGTTTTAAGGACAATGACCTTTTTAGTCCCATTCTGGGAAGGATGCCATTACTGATGTAGCTGCTGTGAATGGAGAAAGAAGACTACAGATGAATTTATGGGTGTCCCCTGATATAGTGAACTTTCACCCCCATAGGGTGGGCATGTATCCTCCATAGATCATAGTAAGGAGACATATCATCTTGAAGGAGTGATTTGGACAATGCAGACATTTTGAAAAATTAAAAACGTAAAATAAGTCTGGAAGGTTTGAAGCAGATATGTCTGTCAGGATCCAGAGGAAGTTGATAAGCCTAAACAAAGACAGTGGCAATGTCTGGAAATGGAAAGAGTAAATGAATTTAAGAGTTATGGATATAGAGTGAGCACATCTTGGTGACAGTTGTGATAGAAAGAAATTAAAGACAATTCTTTGATTTCAGCTGTAATAGCTACTGGAATAGTGATGGAGGGTTGGGTAGGAAGCTATGAAAGAGAAATTCTGCCTAGGACATGAACTTAAAGTATGTGTTGGACATTAAGGTGAAATGAAGTCAATATTGGCTACCAGCAGTTCAGATGATTGATGGATGGATGGGGGATATACGTAGGTAGATAGGTAGACACAGATGACAGAGAGGGCTGAAGATTTGTCCAAGTATAAATGAGATTGCATAGAAGATAAAAGACAAATCCTTAAAGGCTTGAATAGTTGTGGGATGAGGGTTTGCTGAAGGAGACAGCAATAGAGTTTGGGAAAGAATGATGAAAGCTGAGAACACTTAGTGAAGAACGGTTTTACAGAAGTCTGGCAAGGAAGAATTTCAAAGGAGAGATCAAAATCTGAAAAGTCCAAGGAAAGGACATATAATGTGTTATTAAAGAGATCCCCCTTGCTTTAGTAAAATATAGGTTATTGCTGGCCTAGGTGAGAGAGGCCCTGATGAGAATTAAAGTCAACTGCAGGGTCCTGAGGCCTGAATGGGAAGTGGGGAAATGGAGACAAACCTTTTTTAAAATTTTTTTTCTAGTTGTAAATGGACACAATACCTTTGTTTATTTATTTTTATGTGGTGCTGACTGACGCTTGAACCCAAAGCCTCATACTTGCAAGGCAAGCACTCTACTACGGAGCCACAACCCCAGCCCCCAGTAGACAAACTTGAAAAAAAATATATTTTTAGTTGTAGAAGGACACAATATCTTTATTTTATTTATTTTTATGTGGTGCTGAGGATCAAACCCAGTGCCTCACACATGCAAGGCAAACATTCCTCAACTGAGATACAACCTCAGCCCCTGGAGATGAACTTTTGATTATTTCAGGCAACTTAAGTGAGAAAAACAGTTAAGGTTTTAATTTTATTCATTTAAAAGATGGGGGAGAAAATGGACTTGAGCCTTGATACAGCATAGTACCCTGGCTTTACGGGTACATCTGTATATGGTGTTGGCGTATGAAAACATCTGGTGTGAAGTGGGGCAGCAACCCATGGATGCCAGCTCTAGAAGGTAATTAGCTAGTTGAGCCTGGAGCTGTATTCTCAGAGTACAAATCCTGTCTCAGGGTAGTTGTGTAACCATAAACTAGTCACTCAACCTTCCTACATCTATTCCCTTATCTGTCAGATGAGGATAATATTGATACCCACCTCATCAGTTGGAATGAGATAAGTTAACATCCACTGTTGTATTTTTCAGTACTGGGGATGACTTGTGCTCTACCATTGAGCTGCACACCCAGCCCCCAAACCACTATTTGAAGTGCTTGTAACAGTGCCTGACATACATGCAAACTCCTAAAAGTGACAAAGCACTTTCGTTCCCCTAGCTGGATCTCCACATACATTGCCATTTAGAATTCTGACTTACATGAGACTACATAAACATCAAGGTTTCTCTGAATTTCTACATTCAAAGATCCTGTTTCATAATAGATTATTATCCAGACACCTGGCCACATGCTCTGTCTTATATACTCCAGAGGAGCAAGCAGTAGAACAGAGAACCCCTTCCCACCCACACCTGGCTGGCAGCAGCCCTGACTCCTCTCAAACACCCTTTTTTAAAAATATTTACTTTTAGTTGTCAGTGGACTTGCAAGCGCTCCCATCACTGAACTATAACCCCAGACCTCACACATCCTTTTTTGAGTGACTTTCATAACCTCCCTTTCTCATTTGCTATAAAGTGATTCATAAAGAATTTACTAACAGTGAAGAAAAATCACACCTAAGTATCAGATACTCCAGAGAAAATGAGATTTAATTCTGGAAAGGAGTTATTTTGGGGGAAGGAAATAGGACTGAGAAGGGGGACATATGTAGGCTTCAACTTTTTACAAATACAATTCAGAAACAAATAAGATTACTGAGATATGCTAGAGTTCAGTGGTTATACTGTATATTATTTGATCCTCTACACTTTTCTGTTTGAACCTTTTAAAATAATTTAAAAATAAGACTATTTATGGGCTTAAGGAAGATATAACATGGATGTGATTAGAGCTCAGTGATTACTGTAAAGAAAAGGCAAGTTCATTTACATTTTTTATTTTAAAAAAATCAGATTGAAAAATTAGAAACACACCCTGGACTGCTTCAAAAAAGGATTTCTAGAAACAACTAAGACAATTATGAAGAGGTATGTTTATGTATGTCTTATATGTATGTACATATAAGTATACACATATACAAATATATAGCATGTGTATATACAGAGTGAATAGTAATGAAGAAATTCAACAAGTACACATTTCATTAAAATTTGTTAATATGTATTTATTTACATGTTGTACTTATGTTATACTATATAATAGTATAGGAAAGGATACTAATTTTCAACCTTTCAGAGTTTATTTATTGATAAAGGAAAAATACAGATTTATTTTAATAAACAAAGCACCCAATTCTTGCTTATTTTCTTTTTTTCCAAATATCTTTACTTCATTTATTTATATTTATGTGGTGCTGGGGATGGAACCCAGTGCCTCGCATGTGCTAGGCAAGTGCTCTACCGCTGAGCCAAAACCCCAGCCCATCTTGCTTATTTTCTTAGTGCCCTGTATTGATTAAGCTTATCAAAGCTATTAACAAAACTCTGGACATTAAAAATGCTAGGAGCATTGCCATAAGCATATGCCTCTACATTAATAAAACATAAATTCAGTCTAAATCCTTCATTTCACCCTTTCCCAGCATCATTTCAGCTTTCCTCCTATCCCTGCAGTCCTAGAAGTCTGGGGGCAATGACAGATCATAACTAATGCTAGGTGATACCCGTGCTCCCTAAATCCTGAGAGCCTATCCCTAAAGGAATCCACTGACTTACTCCTGAAGACATCAGTAACACCACTCTGGATCAGAGTCCTGGAAGGGAGAATATGTGGCACAAAGCCTCAACTCCTACCAAGGAGGGAGGGGTACAAATGGTCTCCATCTGCTCCCTTACTTTGTTCCTCGGGGCCCACTTTGCCTCCTTAATAGAGTCAGGAGAGCAGGGGCTGGGTGAGGACTGTTCCCAGGATGACTGCAGCCAGGGAACCAGCTGGGCACTTTCCTGCCCCCAGGTGGTGCACAGAGAACACTAGCAAGCCCAAGTATTCTAGGCCTGTGCAGATGGGACATTAAGTGCACAACCCAAGTGAGGAGAGGTGAGATGGAGAAACAGTGATTTGTGTGTTGAAGAGACTGGATGCTCTCTGTGGATCACTGATTCTGACCTGCGGAGAGTTCAAGATATAATGATGATCTCTTCAGGTTAATGGACCAGAGAGACAATGGTGGAGGTGGGGGTACAGCATGCTCCTCCCCCCACTGATAGTCTTGACCAATATTTTTTTTAATGGTAAACATAACAATAAAGAAAATGTTTACAATCAGACTAAGAAAGCCCAGAACCTTTGTGCTGTAACTTGAGTATTTTTATGATTTTTTTCATTGACTTAAAACTGACAACACAGTATCTGCTCATTTTATTGAACATTATTCCAAAAAATAGGAGCACTATAGTTATTATAATCAGGAGAGAAGCAGGGGGATTTGAAGAGTAGCAGCGTTTCTACAGGGTCCTTCCCTGGGGCCACCCCACAGTTTTTTGAATATTAGTGGTAAAGAGGCTCCTTAGGTGTGGAGCCTTAGCCTATGGCTCTCTAGACTAGAATCCTAGACTTGGTTAGGCTGAACTGTGAAAATTCCAAGAGAATTATGTTAATAGAAATTGGTCACCCTGTCCCTACAGAAAAAGCACAAGAGTCAGAGCTGGCTTACCTCCAACCAGATCCCCCCAAAGAACATGATTGAGGAACTAAAGGTTGGTGCTCAGATCCCTTCTCACTCCTGCCTTCCCTGAGCTTCTGTATCTACCACACTGGAAGCTTTTGGAGAGAAATGCCTGGAACTTCTCTATTGTCTTCCCAGCCTGGGAGGCAAAAGAACTGAATAGGTCCAAAGAAATCTCAAGGATTTCTGCCCACCACTGCCCCAGCTTTCAGATTATATTGTCACTGTATATGAAACCACCAGTGGGCAGTCTGATCCACAGTGAGAAATCTAGAGAAAAAACAGGTCACATGTGCAAAATCCTTCTTCCAGAGCCATGTGCCCATATTCTTGCCCCTTAGGGACAACTGTACTATCCATTTCCTGGGAAGATGCTATGGGCGAAATAAAAACAGGGTGGAAAGAAGGAGTTGGAATCTACATCATTTTGGAGTTAACAAGGGCCTTTGAGGAACAAATCCTTCAAATTCAATAACTTTTCAAAGTGTTTGGACCACAGTATGGGTTCAATAATATTAAATAGTGGTTAAATGAAATTGAAGTAGCAAGAAACCCAAGGCAGAGTAGCAGCTTCAGGAGAGGGAAGTGTGAGTCTGCCTGGGGAGAAGGGTATGGCTGCAGCCCTTGCTTCTGCCCACCACTCCTTCAGGCCCCATATATAAAAAACCTTGGAGGTGTGACACAGAAGTGAAGTGACCAGGCTGAGAATGGGGGTGGGAAAGGAGTGATGTAACTCATAGGCCAAGCAGAGCAGTAGAAAGACGACAGATCTCATTCCCAGCCCTCAACTTTAAGACCCTTCAAGGGGCAGGTCCTGATCCCAACCTGGCTGGGCCCTGCTGAGCTCTATTGCTCTTAAGAGGCTAGTCCTGGATGCTCCCTTACCCGAGGGCCATTCACTTTTTTTTTTTTCCCCTTTTCTTTTTACACAGATAATCCACATTGCATATAGAAAAATGCCACACCACTCTTTATTGAACACCAGTGCCAGCACTGGCCCCCTTCTCTCCAGGCACAGGGGCACGTGGGCAAGGGGCTCCTTCCCCCAGCCAGGATGCAGTGGAAGCCTGGCCCCACTACTGCTCTCCTAGGGCCAGCACCCTCCTTGGTGCCTGGGGCTGCTGGCTCAGGTCTACTCAAACTCCTGTTCACAGTAGCCTATGTTGAGGGGCTGGGCCTGGACACCTCGCCTGCAAGAGGACATGAAGAAATGACAAGGTGAGCCCCGTAGTCTTAGACCCCAATAACACCTCCACCACAGTCAAAAGCCTCTTTCCCCATTTCAGAAATCTCAAATGGTCACCGTGTACCAAAATTACTTGCAGATCTCACTTCTAGAGATTCTCTCTTGGGGTGAGACAAAGTGTTGGCAAGATCTGTGATCTGGGAAACACCTTTTTCTAGCTTGCCTGTGTTTGTGCCTCATCCCCAGATATCTTAGTCCCTTTGGAAGACGTAGATGCTTGAGGGGTGTCCAGTGCTCTTGGTTAGTCATCCATTCTTGGTTCTATTCTAATACGCTTAAAGCAGTGATGGTGGAGACTGAGGTGCTGTCCAGCCCAGGTACTGGGCATGAACACCTGTTCTTAGGTCTTAGACTCACTAGTTTGAAGCCCTGACAATCTCTTTTAGGGGCAACATGCTTACAGTCGGCAAGGAACCTACTAACAATCATCTAGGACATCACAGACTGTTGAGCCTTAGACCCCAGGATGTTTGACTCGTAGCCCAAAAGTTGACTCTGAACTAAGCTATGTTCCCTATGTTCTAAAAACCTTGTCAATGACTAAACCAAGAAAATGACTCTCATAAGGCCCAAAGGCATGGATATCATGAGAGTTCATAAAAGCCAACCTCATTCAAATCTTGCTTTTGAGTGACTATGGGGCAAGGTACTTAACTTCTCTGTGCTATAGTTATCTTTATTTATTTGTTTTATTTTTGCAGTGCTGGGGATGGAACCCAGGGCTTTGTGCATGCTAGGTAAACACTTTGCCACTGAACCATACCCGCAGCCCCTTAGTCATCTATTTCTGAAATGGAGGTAAAATTTATCTACGTTGTGGGTTGTAGTAAAAATCCAGTGAGAAAAGGCGCAGTGTAAAGCACAGTGCTTGTCAAAAAGTAAGTGTTACTGTTACCATTCTGTTCTTCTCAGTAAGGGATCCCAAGCTCTGAGTTGGCCTCACCCACTTTGGGAAGGACCCACAGCCTGCTTACCTCAGCAATTCACAGCGAAAGTGTGACAAACGTTGAAAGGCAAACTTCACATCAGTCATTGAACTCTTGCTCCATAGCCTTTCAGAAACAGCCCCTGCTCTGGGCCTGAAGGAAAAACATGTATGTGGCAGATTGGCCCTGTGTTCCCTGGAAGGGTGCTGGACACCCACAGGCTACTGCCTTTTGTTTAGGCCCCAGAATAGCGCAAGACCAAAGAATGTGATAAACACCTTGTTCCAAGTGAGAGCCTGGCTGATTGGTTCCCAGGCAGTTCTGGGGCTCAGCTCCATTTTTGTTAAAATGTGGATAATGATCTAGCCTTCCTCCTCTCCCAAAGAAATGGGAACAAGAGTAAGCCTTAAAGGCATCATTAGTTGGTACTGATAGCAGCAGCAGATGTCTTTCAAATGTAAACTCAGTACACCTGCCATGCTTGGTGAGGCTACTATAGCAGAAAGAAATCTTATAGGTATCATGGACCCTTAGTATTGGAACCTGAGCAAATCACCTATGTTCTCCAGGCGTCCTTATCTCTATCTGGAAAGTGGTGATAATAATCACTACTCCACATACCTACTGGGTTGCTGGAGGGACATATGGAGCCACATGGGAAGTATTACATGCAAAACAGAATGTAATGCAATGCACCTACTCTTCTCAGGCCTAAAAGGAAGGTACTAGTGTGGAAGTGGCTGGATGGAATTGACTGTGAAAAGGAGGACCCCTGCCCTCAAGCCCAACCCTCCATATCTTCCAGAAAGCCCTTACCAGAGCCTGGGGACCAGGTTTGTACTGTCCACATACTCTCCCCACATACAGGCCTCTCCACCAATCACCAGAGCCTTCTGCTCAGGGGTACCTGAGGGGAAACCACAGTGGGCCAGTGAGAGGTGTAACTCTAGGCTTCCTTTTCCACCACTGTCCCAATGTGGCCCTCTCTGCAGACAGGTTATTTCATTTCTAGAAATGTCTAGCCCAGACCTTCCTGCCTCCCTCCTGAGTCCCAGCCCAGCCATCTTTGGTCAGCAAGGAGAGTGCCCTGCTTTCACCTTTAAAATCCAGGGGCTCCACTTTATAGAAGTCCTTCCAGTCAGGGCCATAAGTTATACGGTTTAGGTACCAGGGGGCAGAAAGTAGGGCCCGGAAGCCAGCCTTAGTGATCAGATCCAACTCCTTCATGTAGCCTACTGGTAACTCTTCTTGCCATACCTGTATAATGGTGTCTGGCCGAACCTGTTGCAAAAGGTCAAAAGGCATTAATGGTATAGAACTGAGAAGATTTCTGGGCCTCTTTCTTAGGCAAGCAACCTAGGCTAAAGGGTGTATGTGTGTACCCTCTGTTTCCCGGCAGCAAAGGATAGCTCTGTGACTCCTAACCACTGAGCTCATACCCCACTGCAGAGCTAAGGAGTCCAAGAACCCTAAGACAGCTCTCTGCTGTTCTCCTCCCCAACATGGAGATAGTAATATTGTCTGGGAGCCAAGGGAGGCAAGCAGTGGGGCTCAGGAGCCAGCATGTCCAAGAGTCTCCAGATATTTCTTGGGGTAAGACAAGGGTTGGGATTTTACTGAACAATAATGAAGGAGAAGGCACATTCATCCTTAGGGTCCAAGGATGAAGGCAGTCTGCCTCTCCCAGACCCTAGTCTCTGATTCAGGAAGGAAAATCCAACCCATCAAGTCAAGTCTCAGGAATCTCAAGTAACCAGTGATTCTAGTCTATAGTGATCCTGACATCTAAACCTGGGGCTCACACCTGTGCAGTCTTTCTAAAGGGAGAAGGAGAGACGGTCAAAGTGCTTGGACCGTTTAAAACCTAGTCCAAACTGGAGGATCAGTCCCTGCAGAGGCAAGGGAGGAGTAGGGAGACCAGAGGTAGATGTCACTGGAGGCTCCTTTCCTTCTCTGCCCCTGGCTCACCTTTACTTTATTATCAAACACCTCCTGCCACACCACATAGCCCTTGCCATAAGCAGAGACGATGTCCAGCAGCCTGGGAATGAGAGAAGTGTCAAGAAAGTGTCTGCTCAGCTCAGACAGGCTCTAGGCTGTGTGTCCGTACTCTAGGACTTGAGCCTGGCCAGGGGGCCCATCCCTGACTGGAAGGTATCTTTCTTTCCCAAGGCTGGTACCCAACCACTCCAAACCTGAAAAGACAGAGCATGGTGACCCTTCAGGTGCCCATAGAGTTGTCAAGCAGGGCCCAGCCCTGATATGGAAAGTGGGGGCCCCATAAGTAGTAAGCCCCAAACACACTCCACCCTCCTTCCTTCCTCACGTCTGGATGTAGAAAGACTCCAGCTGCTTGAAGTCATCACCAAAGCCCTTCTTCTTCATGAAGGCTTGGATATCTGGATTGGATCTCCTGAATCCCAAGAGAAAATAAAAAATTAATTCTTTTACCACCCCAAAAGCCTATAGCCTGGTGGTTAATGACCTGGCCTCTTACAACTATCTTTTTTCACTTAAAAGAGCCAAATCACTGAGGATCTCAAAAGTTGTAAATGAGCAAAGTGTGACCAAGCAAGCTATGTAAAGGATGAGTTTGAGTCTGAAAGAGTCTGAAATCCAAACCCCCAAAGAGAATTCACATTCATCCTTAGGGTCCAAGGCTCGGCTGGGAGCTCCAGCACACTGGATTCTGACTTCCCATCTGCTGCTGTTCCAGCAGAAGCCAAGAGTTGCTGTCTGTTACCTACTGCAAATCCTTGCCCCCTGACATCTGTTTGCTCACATTGTTCTCTTCCAAAAATATTTTCCACTCCTCATGTCCCAAAAGCCAAACTATTTCCCTGAATCCAACTTTAGTGCCTAATTCTGGATGAAGCCCTCACAGCCTCTTTTAAGCTCATTAGATCTGAGGTTTGGACTTTATGATTTAATATTAATTGTACACTGTCTATTAATCTTGAATTCTCTTTCTTGATTTTTCAATCAGACTATTTTAAGCCTATGTAAACGGGGATTATTTATCTCTATCTTGGATTCTTCCAAGATAATTCTGAGCTGGAATATTTTTTCACAAGTATCTCAAGAATCTGAAAATACAGAGGAAGAGAGGTTTACACTGACAGCCTTGCCAAAGTCAGGTAGGGCCTCTATGGGCTGAGACAGACTGCTGTGTCCTAGAGGTTAGGCCCTAAGCAGCAGCAGCTGACCCAGGCAGCTATGCAGGGCTGACCTCTACTCTGAGTAAACAATTCATCAGGGAGGGTGGGAAGATCAAAGGGCTCATACCAGCAGGTGAAATCAACCTCATCTCCTCCAAGGTGAAGATAAAAATCTGGGAAGACAGAGCTGATCTCCAGGAAGAATGTGCTCATGAACTCATAGGTATTGTTGAGACTGGGGTTCACTGGTCCAAAGGTGCCAGAGGGCCGAGACTCAGAGTAGCAAGGAGTCAATAACCCTGGGATACCTAAGCCAACAGAGAACCCCACATGAGTGTCAGAACCAGCCAGGCACAGTGGAACACACTTGTAATCTCGGATACTTGGGATACTGAGGGAGGAGGATCACAAGTTTGAGGACAGCTTGGGCAACTTAGTGAGACCCTGTCTCAAAAGAAAAGAAAAAGCCAGGTGTGGTGGGGCATGCCTGTAATCCCAGGCTGAGACAAGAGAATCGCGAGTTCAAAGCCTGCCTCAGCAACTGTGAGGTGCTGAGCAACTCAGTGAGACCCTATCTCTAAAATAAAATATAAAATAGGGCTGGGGATGTGGCTCAGTGTTCCAAATGCCCCTGAGTTCAATGCCCAGTACCAAAAAAAAAAAACAAAAAAAACAGAAACAGAAAAGAAAAAGACCCATGTACACTCTAGTTCTACATGTAAGGACATTAAATCTCACAGAGTGAGACACTTTTGTTCATAAATGTCACACACAGGCATTCACAGGAACTGTAACCACCTATTCAGTCACAATCAAAGGAATATGAACATGTTCACAATCAGAGACAGGCTGGGTTACAACCAGACAACTGTTAATGGATACACTCTTGCCTCGACACACTGCTTCCAATAGAATTCACCCTTGCTCCAAATGGACATTTCTTTTCAAATGGCCTTAAGCAATAAAGGGGACCGAGCCTAATGGAGCCAAATTGGTACAATCTTTCCTATCTCCTCCTCTTTGTGGGATCAATTATTATGCATAATTCTACATTTCCTAAGGGGCATTTCTCTTGGCCCAGAGGCTTCCCCTCTTGGGGTTGAGACCAGGTGGCAGCCTCTTTCAAAATCTTCCTTTAACTAGGTTTTAGTTTGGAGGACTCTCTCTAGGGTCTGGAGCTACACAGAAAAAGAGAGTGAGCAGGAGTAGTAGCTATTTGAATGACCTCTGGAGGCCACCCCAAGCTTCTTTCTATCAGATTCTAATGAGATTAGATTCCTCAGTATTTGCTCTGGGGCACAACAATTTTGCATGGGGATCTGAGATGAATCTGCCCATATTTTAATAATAAAAAGTGGACTCCTTTGTCCATCCAAAAGTAAGTTCTTCCCTATCTAAATTCCCAGGTAAGAAAAGTTTATAGAAAACATTCTTCCAAGGACCACAACTGGAACATGCCACATCCTAGAGCCAATGCCCTGAAGCCCCACTCTAAGAACCATCAGAAGATTTCCTCCAATCCCAAACATTATTCTTACCTGGTCCCCAGGACAAAGTGTGGCCAGGAGTGTCAAATTCTACCAGCACACGGATACCCCGAAGCCGAGCATATTCAATTACCTCCTTCACATCCTGTGTTGTATAGATGTGGGTGACAGGGTTGTAGGACCCCTGGAAGGCATAAGATACACTTCAGATCTTATTTCCTGAAGGCTATCAGAATAGAAGATACTCAAAATGCTTCCACCACTCCCCAGATACCAAAACTATCTTCAAGAATCTTTATCATAATCCCCCACCATTATCACATCTACTGTTTTATCTGAGCACCATAATGCCAGTGAGATAAACAAGGTAGAGATTATTTCCATTTAACAGAATAAATATAAATAAAAAGCAAATGAGGACAGCAAATTTTCTTCTGAAGGTCATAGAGCAAATTAATGGCAAAATTTGGACCGGAATCCAAGTGTCCTGATTCCAAAGCTACTGTCCTTTCCCTCTGTCAGTGTGTCTGGTTAGGATAAGAGCTATTGTCCTTGCCAGCAGGGGCTCCAGCCAGGCTCAGCCAGGGACCTATTATAAGCTTAGGCTGAGTGAAACAAGACATACCTTTCTGGTGAGCTCTGGAAAAGTGGTGCTCTCATATGGGAAGGAAGAGTCATCTACAATATGCCAGTGGAACACGTTGAATTTATTGTATGCCATGACATCCTGTAGGTCAGAGCACACACCATGAATCTATCACAGCCTCTCCGATTTCAGCCTCAAACTGGGCAGGTTGGCAGGCTACTCCATACACCCCAACAAGCCTCAACCTGCCCCAGCTTGCAGTGAAAGATTTATACAGCCTATCAAACCACCCCATCAGAAAGGGCCTGGCATGGAGGGGTGACTCAGAACATTTCTTCTTTCCCAAGACACAGCCAAAGACAGCTGAAAGATGAATTCTGGCCACATAGAGATGAACACTGTAACTACTATGGTAGCCCGTTATCTTCCAAAAGTCCCCATATAGTCTTAGGACCTACACTTACTTCTTCCTACCATATGCATTGGGTTATGTGACTTATGTTTATCAAATCATGATACCTGCCTGGGAACTTGGTTGCCCCCAAACTCATAAATCTAAGGCTTCTGAACCATGTGTCAACTCCTTTGGTTCCACCAGAGGAGGAAAGGAAAAGGCAGACCCATGAACTGGGTGAGCAATTGTTATCTAAGAATCCACATTAAACTCAACAGACTTAGGAACTTCCTCAGCTGAGGCTTCAAACACATCTTTCCTATGACTTCATCCTACATAAAGAATGCTGAGGAGCCAATTCCCTAAAACCCTCACCGTACTCTTGGAAACAGCCTGAACATTGGTTCACAGTAACCTGTGGCATAGATTTAAACCACTCATGATATTTTTTGAGTCTTCGAGCAGGTCATGTCTACATTTTCCCCAGGGGCTTCGAGAGTTACATATATTTCTCCCCTACTCTTTAGGAATATGGAACCTGATCAATCCCTTGCCCCATGGCTCCAGAATTCTATGCATGAATAAAGCCTTAAGGCTTGTGTACCAGTGTGTCCAGTATGCTAAACAGTGGCAGGTAATGTCGAGATGTATCCAACAGCAAACCCCGGTGAGGGAAGCGAGGAAAGTCCTCAATCTTCGTCTTGTTGACAAAGAACTGTGCAGACCAAACATTGAACATGTCAAAATTCAAAGGGATTATCCCAAGATCTCTGAAAAGCCAACCTATGAATAACTATAAGGATATTGTAAGAATAACTATGTCCCTAAACAATGCCCTCCACCAATCTCTATATCAAAGACCATAAGCAGCCACCTTCCCAGAGGTCAAACATCTCACTTAGCCAAATATAACTGTCCCATATACCAAATACAAGTGTCCCATACAGATTAGATTTTCCTGACTGTTAACTTGTTTATTTTTTTCAAAGCAATGTGGTATCAAGGTCACTACTAAATGATTCAGAATAATACATTATAGTCACTCTAAATAGACCAATCTATCAAAAAAGTTCTCCATTCACATCTCCAATATTTATCCAAATCTACTAGGACCCCATCTAAATAAAAAAAAAAAATCTTCCCAGGACTCTCATTATTTTCCAGGACTTTTGAGAAAATCCCAGAGTGCAAAAAGAAGCCCCCTACCCCCCGCTTTTTATTTCTTAAAAAATTTTTTTAGAAGTAGTTGGACACACTAGCTTTCTTTTATTTACTTATTTTTATGTGATCCTGAGGATCGAACCCAGGGCCTTGCATATACTAGACGAGTGCTCTACCACTGAGCCATAATCCCAGCCCAGGGAGCACTTTTAAAGGGCCCATACTTACCGCGCCATCAGACGATCTCCAAACCACCTGGCTAAAAGTCTCCAGGCCTGTGGAGAAGTGGAGAGAGGGTGAAAATTTGGGGAGTCTTGGAAAGTTGTATGTAACTAAGGCAGAATATGATGTGTAGGCATAGGGTGAAAATGGATGTAGTGCAGGCTTCATGATTCTCAACACTTATAAAAAGGAGATACCAAGAAGTCAGTTTACATTTTGCTTCTGTATTTTATTTTGGAAGGAAGTTTCAGTGCCTTTCCATGCAACACACTAACTTTCAAAACTCATATACCACCTCCATATTTTCTGAGCCTTAAAGTTACAATAAGATGTAAGATGGGGGCTGGGGTTGTGGCTCAGCTGTAGAGTACTCGCCTAGCACAGGCGAGACCCTGGGTTCAATCCCCAACACCACATAAAAATAAATTAAATAAAGATTAAAAAAATAATAATTAAAAGATGTAAGATGGCTAATTCATGGCCAAGCCAGACTGCAAGGGGTTAAAGCTTTCCATGGATAAAGCCCATTAGGAGCTAAGAGAATAAAAAAAGAGGGAATATGGTCTACTGGTCTTCACTTCTTTCAGACTGAATTATGAGAAAGTAATCATTAGATTGAGCTTCTAAGGAGCCTGAGGCTGGATCTGGAAGACAAGGACTCACTACTCTTCCTCTGTAGTGACTGAGACCAGCTGAAGTGTGCTGGGTGGCAACTGCCCCCCCAAAGGACTGCCTTGACATAGTCTCTTAGAGACCATCAAGGTGCAAGCATAGTGATTCATGTTCTCAACAGCTAAGGCCTCACTTATAGAAACCCACCAGAAACTCCATGAAGGATCTCCAGAGTCCCAAAATTTTGAAATGAAAGAATCCATAAGACCTTAGTGGTCAATCAGGACCTAATCTGAAGCTCATTGGAACCTATGATATGGGCCCCTCCCCACTCTGATACCCAGCACACTTTAGAGTCTGACATGCCCCTTCCCCAAACTAACTAAGGAACACCTTTAAAAATGTAGGAGAGGGCAGAGAAGGGAGTATGCTGCATCTCCAAAGAAGGGAGGAAAGGCAGTGTAATAAAGCCCAACTAAAACAAAGAATTCAGTGAGAATTACCTCATATTCACTAGCAGAGGCTTTACCAAAAGTAGTAGAGGCACCTGGCTAAGTATTTGTCTAGGGACCAAACACCTTCTCAGTAAATCTAGAGAAAGGGTAGGGGCCTATCACCTATAGGCTGGTAAGCCTTCATTTTCTCCAGAAATAATATTGCTCTACATATTTTAATACTACCTTTTACCTGTATATATTTCTTTTGTTATTAGTCCCCCCACCACACACACACACACCTTTTTTTTTTTTTTTTAAGAGATAGGGTCTGGCTATGTGCAGGCTGGCCCAGAATTCCTAGGCTCAAGTGATCCTCCCACCTCAGCCACTTGAGTGCTGGGATTACAAGCCCATGCCACTGCACCTGGCTTAGTTTTCCTTTTTAAAGACCCTTTCCAGTCATATGCCTGGAGTGAGAGCTGGACAGGTAGTTTTGGTGATAGTACTGCTTACTCTCATAGCTAGCTGCCTGTCCCCTGCACTCTCCCCCTGTACTGTGCCACACGGGATGAAGCCTATCAGCTTCTGGACGTAGCAGCAAGGAATGGGGAAACTCCAACTGTCTCTATAAAGAAAGCCATATTGGGAGTATTCACTGGGCCCCAGTCCTGTTCTCCCATCCCATCAACTTCAATATTCCCACATCATTCTCTCACCCCCATCTCTTTCTCTTTCCTTAATCAGCCCCACCTTGTTACCTCGGAGAGCTCCCCAGACACTATGAGAGACGAGTAAAATCCGCTTATCATTTATGGTCAGGGTGTCTGAAATGACAAAAATAATTCATTTGGTGGTTTACTCAGACTATAGACAAGATGGTCTATATAAATCCTTGGTTAAAACAGAAACAAAAACAATAAGATCACTTTTTTTTTTTTTTTTTTTAATCTTTCAGAGAGGTGCAAAGCCCCCGGCAGGCTGCTGAAGGGTGGTCACCATGGTGGCTCTGCAGGCCCTGGCAGATGATGCATGAAGACAGTCAGGCTGGAGCAGAGTTCTCTGCAAGCAACACCCAGCTTGTGGGTCATTTTCCCCTAACCAAAACATGAGGTCCTGTTAGCCTCCAGCTGAAGGTATGATATCTCCTACCAGCAAAGGGGATAGGGCTGTTTGAAGGGGCAAGTCCAGCATCCAGCATTCCCAAAGCCTTTGTTTCCCTTTTTCTCTAGACTTCAACTACTTCGTCTAAGAATGTGAGAAAGAAGCAAAGACTCAAATATTCACTTTGGAAAGGTTCCCAATCTGCTGCTCAGGAAAGATAGGAGGCAGTCATAGGACTAATGACGTAGCTTTGTTTCAGCATACACAACCCAAAACTCTGGCACAGTCCTCAAAAAGTAATGTACCCAGTCCAAAGGTAAGTGTCCTATGGGACTCAGTGAAGAGCTAGTGCAACACTCTGCAGCCGACCTTTAAGTACTGGTTAGAGGTTCATATGAGAAAAACTCATCTTCTATGGCTTTTGGCACTTCAGGTCATGAGAAGCTTAGGTCAGGACATCTGGAATCATATCTCCAGACAAGTGCCTGCTCTTTAGGACATGGGGCAGTGTGGTACTTACAGTTCTCCAGTGACTCCAAAGTAGGAAAATCAGTACATCCTGCTGTGCTCACAGAGACAACCAACTTGTTCTTCTTTATTTTCTCCTGTTTTTCTGCAAAAAAAAAACAAAACAAAGTAAACAGTATGGCTGACTTGCCACTAGCAACAACAGGTAAAAACCAAGACCCTGCAGAAGGGTTCCTAGCTCTAATCCCTCAACTCACATACTGAGGTGACAGGAAAGGGAAGATGTGATATTCACCCATGGAGTTGTCCCTTTCTGGTCATGTTCAACTTTTGCTCTGGTTGTGCTTTTTTCCTCCCCAGTAACCCACCCCGACTCACACAGGAATGATTTAGGTGGTAGTTCTAGCTTTGCCTAGACTGTGCCAAACACACAATTCCAAGGCCTCAAAAACTCCTTCTCATCAAGCTGCAGCTCAACATCTGGTCTTCCTTCACATTGGCACAGACAGACCTCCCACACACAGGGCACACAGAGAATGCAGCTGATGCCTCAAAGAAGGCCCATGATCACCAGCCCAACCTGTTTTCTTCCCCACCCTTCCCAAACAGATTCTCTATCCAAAGCAGACTTCTGCTCAACACGAAAGCCACCAAATATGAATTAACATATCATAGCTCTACAGACCCCAGTCTATGCAGAAAAAAATGCCATAGTCAAAATGTGCATCTCTTTCTACCCTCCTATCAGTTTTCTGTGATTCTGATTTTATTGTGCCAAAATTAATGGGTCCCCTCCCTATTCTTTCCTGAAATCATATGTACACCACTGGTAGCACAATATCCATGACTTTCTCTGGAACTACAAAGTAAGGAATAGATGGTCTGGAAGAAAGCAGAGAGAGAGACTTCAGAACCAAACCAGAATCCCAATTTTACCCATCTCCAAGCAGAAGAAAACTGGGAGCCTCCGAGCATCTCAAGGAAGCCAGCTCAAAGCTCCTGAGCATTCCCATATGGATGCAATTCAGCTCTCACATCTGCCAAGAATCAAGCCAATAAGGAATCCAACAATGCCTGCCTAAACCCTGCAGGGAGATGGGAATTTGAGGCAACTGTGGGTATGGCCAACTTTTATCTACATCCTAATCCTAAAAATACATCCCCTCTTCATGCAAGGACAACCAGGTTCTCAGGCCTCAGAGACTGCTCTCAAGGCAGAATCAGTAGGTTCATTGTAAGTACCCCAAATCAGACAGGGAACCTCTCCAAATCCATTGCAACAAATTCTGAAAACTGAGGACTTAATCTGGAGGCAGGGGCAAAGAAAACTATAAAAGAATCCTTCTCCTTAAACTATATATGCCCCTTGCCTCCTTGGCACCCCTTTAACTGAGCCCATCTGGGAGCCTCAATATCACTGTGTGGATATATCTCTGGCAGCCATCCAAAGAGGGCAAAAGTCCTGAGCTTTTCTGTTAATCCTCTGGGCCTTTGTCTGCCAAATAAGGAGAAATCCCAACTCATCCACATGCAACTACCATGGTCACTGTCCTGAGGACAAAACAGGAGAGGATGCACAAACAGCAGGATTATCCGAACTATTACTTGGAACATAGGAAAATACTTTTTTTTTTATATTATCTTTTAATTTTTCTAAAACACACCTGCACTCTATTCCTTATGTCTATAGTCCTAGATCACAGATTTTTTGGATGATCTGAAGGATATGAAAGCACTTTTTTTCCAGAATGATACCACTATGGTAAAGAATCCTGTCCTAAATGCTCTCAGTGACTCATGTGGCTGTTAAAGAAGTATATTCAGAGGCTCAGCTGCTGCTTAGATAAACTATGAGAGAGAAGATTTGAGGGAGGCAGCAAAACAGGAGGGACACTGGGTCATCTAAAAGGATGTAAATAGAGTATCATCACTGTGGTTTTCCGCCTCGTTGTTGCCACTGTACGAGCTCTGAAGAGAGCAGGAAATAGGCAGGGGCCAGCCAGCTGCCTCTCCACACACTCACACCCACACCCGTGCACTGAGAACTGAAGTGTGGGAAGTGAGGTATGGCAAACAGCCCGCTGAGCGGGCAATCACATGCACACGTGCACCGTGGACCCCACTGGGACAGCAGGGAATTCTAAAGCCTCGGATGCTGAGGAACAGAGTAGTGGGCTGGGAAATCAGGAAAGGCTGGTCTGGTTCTGGTTCTGCTACTACCAAGCCAAGTAAGATTCAAGTTTCAGGACTTCCATTTCCTGTCCTGTAAACAATGGCAGGGTGGAACAAGATTCCATCTACTAAAACCTCGTGACTCCAGGTTCCATTTCATGATTACAGCCTCCTACCTCTGCAGCTCACTCATCTCCCAGCTTTTATCTAAACTCTTTCTCTTTGAGAGGGAAGGGGAAGGTAGAGTTTCCATTGAAAAGTTTGCATTTTTTTTTTTTAAATTAAAAAGGTAGGGGCTATGGTTGTGGCTTGTGGTAGAGCGCTTGCCTAGCAAGTGAAAGGCACTGGGTTCAGTCCTCGGCACCACATAAAAATAAATAAATAAATAAAGGTATAAAAAATGTTGTATCTGATTTAAAAAAAAGGTAGTACTCACTAGTTGAAAAATTCAAACACTACACAAGCATTTACAATAAAAAATAAACAAAAGTATCTCTGTCATCCTTTGTTAGTCTTCTCAGTGTGGAGATAACATGCCGTTCATTCTATGCCTGTTCTCCATTTTTGGCATAATTCTGCCTTCCTCATCATAGACAGGTCATCTTTGGACATGGAATTCTGAGAACAAGGACTCTCTTATTATTAAAGTCCCTATAGAACTTTCTCCAGACTATAGTGTACAACTCTTCAAGTCCTTTCTGTCTTTAGTCCTCTCTCAGCCTCACATAACTTCCTGTTGGCCTAGATGTGGACATCCATCACCTCAGATGCAATCTAGCCAATACTCTTAACAACCTGTCTTAGTTTCACTTATATCTAGTGTGTAAAACCCTCAACCCTGGATCAATCTAACCTCTGCCTTCTGTGCCCCCAAATCCTGGCTACTACTAGCCCTATCAGAGGGAAGGAAAAAAACAGAATAGCAGGATTGGGTCACTGTAAAATCATGGTCTCCCATCTTGGCTGGGCCCTCAAGGCTGCCCTGAAAATCTTCTATCACTTTTTTTTTCTATTTTCCACAATAGCTATTTCAAGCTTGTACCACTTTCCTCAAGTTGATCCCCAATTTCCTTAGTCCTAGCAGATAATTAAAAAATAACTCCTATCCAGCTTACCTTCTCCCTTCCCCCAAATATCTGCAACACACACCTGTCTTAACCTTCTCCTCCCCATCTTGATGAAAGAGGTCTCCTTTTACCTGTGCTCTGGACCTCTCCTCAGGTTCCTCTTGTATAAATTATTTCTCTTTTTTCCAAAGTCTTTGAATTATTTCTTTCTACCAATTCTTTCCCATCAGCATTAAAATCTTTGCAGTGTTCCTGGTCTCAACTGTAGTTCATCTCAAACATTCACCCCTTCTCTCAACTTCCAGTCACAAAGAAACTCTAGAAGAAATGTAGGCCTGGGCTGTTGGAAGCTGAACTTCAAGGACAGACAAATCTGAAATCAAATCTTGGTCCTAACAATTCTGGTTGTGGGACCCTGGGCAGGTTATTTACTCTCTGAGCTGTAGTTTCCTCATCTGTAAAATGGGACTCATGATAGTACCTACCTTACTGCGCCGCTGGGGAGATTAAATGAGTTAATATATGTAAAGTGCTTAGTTCAGTGTCAGGCACAAGGTAAGTGCTCATGGACGTGGTCATTCTTTGTTTTCTCTTTATATCCACACTTCTTTACATCCTATGTACCCCTCAATCTGTTATAATCTGACTTCCCTTGCCACCACTCCCATGAAAATGGCTTCACTAAGATTCTGTGGAATCTTTCCAATTCATCCAGTCATTCATTCAACAGCTATTTATTGAATGTTTACTATGTGTCAAGCTTATTTCTAAGTGCTGGGGATATAGCAGTGATTAAAACAGACAAAATTCTCTGCTGTCAGAGAGCTAATATTTTAGACACCATTCACCACTTCTGGGATCTCTTGGCAGCATAAGATACTGACAAACTCACTTCACTAGAGGGACACTGTTCTCTCTTGATTTTCCTTCTTCCTCTTTGAATATGCTTCCTCATTCTCTTTTTCCTTCACCAACCCCTCTGTGCTGGTGTTCTCCAGGGTCTCTAGGCTTCCAGATTTCTTTTTCTCCTTACTTACACTTTCCTGGGAAATGCCATCCACTCCCACAGTACTCTGAAGTCCCAAATTTATCTTTTCAAGCTAATTCTTCTGGAGCCCTAGACTTGGTATGCTTCTGCTCAGCTTATCTCAAATGCACCCTGAATCTTAAAAACAAATACAAAAAAAAAAAACTCTTCTTTCTTTTCTCACTGGCTGATCCTCTCTCTTGCTTTGATAACAAAACAATCTATTTACCCAAACAAGAAACCTCCTCCTTCTACCACACTTTCCACCTGAGTAGATCACAAATTCATTCACTCAAAATAATATTTATAAACTGTCTTCCAATGGGTCAAACATTGCTGAGCAGTAAGATTTCAACAGTAAAAAAGACTCAAGTCATGTTTACAAAATACTTATTATCTGTTTTCTTTTTTCCTGGTGGTGCTAGGGATTGAACTCAGGGCCTCACACATGCTAGGCAAGCCAAGCACTCTACCACTGAGCTATAGCCCCAGACCAAATCCTTATTTTCTCAACACATCCCACTTCCCCTGCCCCTATTGGGCCAAAGATTTAACTTAGCATCTTGAAATTTCTCACCTGGATGACTATAAAACGTCTCCCAGGTGATCTATCTCTGCCTCCATCTATACCCCATTTCACTCTACTATCCACTAGAGTGTTTCAACATAAAGATCAGATTATAACAGCCTCTGCTTAAAACCCTTCAATGAGCAGGCACAGTAGCACATTCCTGGATCACAAGTTCCAGGACCCTGTCTCAATAAAATGAGGGCTGGGATTGTGTCTCAGTGGTAGAGCACTTGCCTAGCATGTGTGAGGCACTGGGTTCGATCCCCAATACCACATTTAAATAAACAAATAAATAAAACAAAATAAAGGCACTGTGTCCATCTACAACTAAAAATTAAAAAAAAAAAAAAATGAAAAGGACTGAGGATATATAGCTCAATGGTAGAACACTTGTCTAGCAAGCATGAAGCCTGGGGCGCAGTGACACATGCTTGTAATCCCAGTGACTCAGGAGGCTGAGGCAGGAGGAACATGAGTTCAAAGCCAGATTCAGCAACTTAGCAAGGCCCTAAGCAACTTGGTGAGACCTCCGTCTTTAAATAAAATATAAAAAACGGTTGAGGATATGGCCCAGCAGTAAAGTGCCTCTGGGTTCAATTCCCAATACCAAAAAAAATAAAAACCCAAAAAACAACAAATGGCCTCTCAGAGGTGAAGTCCAAAAGCCACTAATAGTCATCAGAAGAGACTTGTCTTTCCCTGCTCCTGTGCAGAAACTCTCACTTAGAACTCAATGAGTTTTTTCAGATCCTTGAGGATGCCATGTTCTCTCCATACTTTTCTTGCCATATATTGCTTCCTCCTATTGAAAAAACTTTGCATTCCCTCCATACCTCTCCTCATTAAGAAATAACTCTGGCTTTCCTTCTATACAACTTTTCTGTCATTCCCCACCCTTTCCTTAGAGACCTTTCTATGTGATCACGAAGCAATGTACACATACATTTTTCATAATGCGTATCTTAATATATGCTGTTTATTTGTCTATCTCCTCACCTAGACTGTGAGTTCCTCAACAGCAGGGACCAATCTCAGTGTCTCTGTACTCCCAGTGCCTGACACACGGTAGTCATTCAATAAATGTTTGCTGAAAAAATGAATGATACTAGAATTAAAAAAAAGTGCATTTTATGCGACATATGCATAATGATTATGCTACATAATAATCAGCATAAATGGGAAACATGGTTAACATAGAGATCACTTTTATATACCCAAACCTAGAACTTTTCTAAAGTCTTATTATTAGGGTAGAGGATGCTAAAAAGACACACAGACTTTTCAAAACAATATTCTAAAAACCTCCGAGTCCATAAGTCCAAAGATTTAGGTATCTCCACTTCTATGGAAGGGAGAACTCTTTGCTGCATTAGGGTATCTGTAAACTATATATCTTTATCTCAATGTACAATAGCCTCTCTCTCCACCAGCCCTGCTCCTTCTTGAATCAAAACATTTCCATTATATTAATGCACTTAATTCACAGAGGCCTAGCAGATTGGAGGAAACACATTGGATTTAGTTACAAATTGGCATTTGGCTTGGCTTCTGGATTGAAAACTAGGAAAGTCAACTCAGCCATTGACACCTTATCACTCTAATGTCTTCCCTTCCCTGGTACTCTCCTAGGCTATGCCAAAGTTTATTCCCACACCCACTTTGCTGTCTCCCCACCTCCACACATACACAGCTTCATACACACCACAAGCAGGCTTCACCTCCCCACACTCAGCCAAATGAGAGGCCTGGAAATCATTCATGCCTGCTCATTTCTTCATTCCAACCAAGATATGTTGAGCACTTACTGTGCATCAGGAACTGTGCTAGGTGCTGGGGCAGTTAAAAAGAAAAACAAGCCCTGGTCCCTGCCCTTGAGGAGCTCATAGTTTCTAATGGGAGAGACAAATACAAACAACGATTACTAAACAGTGTGATAAGGGCTGTGGTACATACTGTTGCTTCTTCCGGAAGGGAAGAAGGCTTAACCTCTGAGTAAGATCTGAACCCTAAGTTGTGTTTGCTAAGCACCAAGAGGAGAAAATATATTCCAAGCATGGGAAGCACATCAGTGTGGCTAAGGGAGGAGGCAAAGGCATCCCTATGAAACTTCTTATCCAGTAAAGTGGGAAATGAGAAGGTGACTGTGCTGAGTTTGGGGCTTCTCCTCAGTGCTGCTGAATTCAGTTTAGACTGTGGTGCAGTTGCCCATGAGTCCTAAGATTCTTCACATTCCAGAGACTACTCATAGTGAGAGACTACTCTCCAGTCCACAGGTGAATGCTGAATGTTTCCCTTCCTCTCATTCCCATCTTGCTGCTTTTCTTTTTTTTTTTTTAAGTAAAGTTGTAATTAAGACTTTTTTTTTTTTCCATTCAAAGCTAGTCTCAGCAACTTAGCAAGGCCTTAAGCATCTCAGTGAGACCCTATATCTAAATAAAATACAAAAGAGGGCTGGGGATGTGGTTAAGTGCCCCTGGTTCAATCCTCAGTACAAAAAAAAAAAAAAAAAAAAAAAGACATTTTGCCCCCAACTTTCTCTAAACCCCCCTTCCCCACATGGTACTGGGGATTGAACTCAGGGCCTCATTCGTACTAGGCAACTACTCTACCACTGAGCTACATCTTCAGCCCCCTTTCCCCACTACTTAAAAACTCTGATCTGTCCCTCCTTACCCTACTCTTATTAGAAAGAGAAAAATCTCCCTATAATTCTAGATTCCAAGAGGTAACTGCAGTCTATCATTTTGAACAGCCTTCCAATTTTTTGTAAATACACTGATATTAATTTTTAGAACAAAAATGGAATCTAACTTCATATTAGCTTATAACTTTTTTTCCATTTACCAAAATGATTTGTAGATCTTCCAATGTCAATATTTAGAGATTCACACCATTATTTATAAATACTAAATAAAATTCCATTGATGAAAACTCCTTAACTAACTTCTCTCCCATTTGTGGACATTTGGTAAGTTTTCTAAATTTTTAATATTAGAAGCAATGTTCTAATAAACAAATATTTGTGTGTATATATACAGTTGTGAAAGATTTCCATAGGACAAATTCTTAGGGATGCAAATACTAGGCCGAAGATGTGAAAAGTTCGGTCATGACACAGCCAAATTACTCTTCAAATTATTGCATTGATTTTTTACCCAAACCCACATATCTGAGCCCATTTCTCCACATCCTTCTAACATTAGATCATCTCAATTCTTTTTCATCTTTGCCAGCCTGGTTAAAAACAAAACAAGAACACAGATTTAATTAGCATTTCTTTAATAATGACTGAATTTATGCATTGTTTTGCAATTACTAACTATATTCTTTGTACTTTTCTTGGTTAATTTTCTTTTATTGATTTGTGGAGCTCTTCTAGATTTTAGCCTCATCTTTTAAGTTTGCAACTATTTGCCCCATTTTGACCTTTATCTTTTTAATCTTGTGGTTTCTTTGCTTTAATTCTTATGTAGTTAAATATGTTTGTCTTTTCCTTTATAGTTTTCTTTATTTGCTTGCTTAGAAAGGCCTCTTCTACTCCTGGGATTATAAGAATAAATTCTAGGATTCCTTCTAATGCTTTTATGGTATATTCTAAATCTTCAGATCTTTAATCTACTTGGAATTTACTTTGTGTTTGATATAAGAATTTAATTTTTTTCCAAACTGAAAAACACTCTTACACACTGGTCTGTGGAACTTAGATTTTTGGCAGTTGTAAGCTTACAGTCAGGGAAATCTGTGTCCTACCTCTAACATCTTTTGTCACTCTGCTCAATATATAAGCCCATTTCTGGTCCCACACTCCCATTCCCATAAATGTTTCCTTTTTACTGACCACATCACCCACCCTTGAATAACTCTTGAAGTTTTGTTGTATGATTATTTAACTACCAACCATTCTCAGCACTTTTGCTTCCTCTCTAACTGAAGCCTGGCTCTCCCTAGAGACACCACACACCACTATCTCTACAATTTATTCTGAGAGGCAAGGTCTTTTCATACCGAGATTGAGACTTGGTGCTATTTCTAGGTCATCCATCCCCCACCATCAAGTGAAAACACAGCTCCCTTCTGTGGCTCATGCCATCCAGTTATTGAATCTAGAGCCTTTCTTTATCGCAACATGGCAATTTCCTGGTCACTTTGTTATTTACTCGGACACTTTGGTTTCTGATGCCAAGCCTTCCTCTCCACCTAGATGACTTTAATACCCTGGAGGAAGAACTAACCCACATTCTGGCTTAGTAGTTTTCCAACAATATCCTTTTCTCCTCCTCAACCACCCTTCCATGGTCACCTTTATATCTTCTATCTTTTGGAAGTGTTCAAACTCATTTCCCAAGTTTTGGTTCCATGTAGCTAGCTGTTTGCAAAGATATGCCTCCCTTGACAAATCCAAAAAGAAACTTTTTATCATACTCAGTTCATCTCTCAACCTCTTAATCAATCTTTCTCTTTTTACTCCATCCCTTTCTCCATCTTTGTGAGGCAGCAACATGCAAATGAGAACACTCAAACTGATAAAGAATGCTCGGTGTTGGTGACATGCGCACCTGTAATCCCAGAAACTTGGGAAGCTAAGACAGGAGGATCGCAAGTTCAAAGACAGACTCAGCAATGGAGAGGCGCTAAGCAACTCAGTGAGACTCTGCCTCTAAATAAAATGCAAAATAGGACTAGGGATGTGGCTTAGTGGTTGAGTGCCCCTGAGTTCAATCTCCAGTACCAATTAAAACAAAACAAAACAAAACTGCTAAAGAAATATGAAAGTCATCCTTCAGCATCTTTCCCTCCAACGTACCTCACAACTTCCAAGCATAAAACCAGTAAAATCTCTCTTCAGTCTTTCTAGTATTCTCTGTCCCTATATCTATCATCCTGCTCCAGCCACTATTATTTCTTACCCAGATCACTGTAGTGGGCTTTCCTCTAGTCCTATTCCCACAAATCCCCAATGCAACCAGAGTTTAATCTCACTACTTTTCTTATTTAATGGCCTTTCATCTATTATATATCTAGCTTCAAAACTCACTGATTTACCCTAGAGCTATACTTTGACCTTCAGTTTCTTAAATATGTTGGAAAGATTCTCATCTGAAGGCCTTTCATAAGGTCTTCTGTCTACAGGAAGCACTATGTCTGTCTACATGAACTCTTACTTTGTGAAAGCCATTCAAAACACACCTTCTAGGTGGATGCACAAGTACCAGTCAATCCTTCAGATAACTGCAACCTCATAATAGAGCATGAATCAGAAATATCCACCTAAGTAACTCTCAAGTTCCTGACCCTAGAAATTGTGGTATAATAAAGGTGCATTTTTTAGGGGAAAAAAAAAAAAACCACACACCTTCCTCCCATGCTTCCACGCTTGGGTCAAGTGTCCTCTTCCACGCCCTCAAAGAACCCTACACTTCAGTTATCACAGAACAAAACACACACACACACACTTTATTGTATATCTGTATCTCCACTTTCAGGGACTATAAATTCTTCAAGGATGAGGGTAATTCTATTAATATTTTTTGGCTCCAACTTTTCAGACACTTAAATTTGAACAATGCCAAAAACCTAAAGAGTAGATTTTCATTTTCTTAAACTACAAATGATGATGTAAACCCCAAGAATCTCTTAAATTATCTAACATTCTTTAAAAAAATTTTTTTGTAGTCCCACACAAATTATATATATTTATACACACACACACACATATATATTCCCCTATATGGACCTACTGTTATTGACAAATTATGGTTGGTTAATAAATGCTATTTATATTAAGAAGGGATAAAATGAAGGAAGTCAGAAATGGTCCTGGAATCTGATAACAATGTGGCAGGAATAAACACACTCACCACCTGAGCATTAATAAGCAATTAGATGTCAGAGGTTATTATTTGGAGCAATTAGCACTAAGATGTGATCAGAGCTTAACCCTACCAGAGGCCAGTAGTTTTCCAAATTGCTAATTGGCTTGACAAAGATATTTATGACTTTACTTCAAGACTGCACAGTGACAAGAACAAAATCTTTGTGGACAAACAGTTCTGATTGGAATTTCTGCCCCAACACTACTAGCTGTATAACCTTGGGCATGTCACTTTGTGAGATGCCCTGTTCTGACAGATGGGGATATATAACACTGAATTCAAGGAGATGTTATGACAATTAAAGGGCATAATAAACATTGAGTGCCAGACATTCAATAAATGATAGTTCCCTTCCATTTTCTACTTCCTTTTTTTCCAATAAGTAAGTTTTTCCAGAGCAAACCTCCATTGTGTATCATTTGGCTGGAGTAGCCCATGGCAGGGTACCTTGGGGTCTAACAGCATCAAAGGAGCAGCTTCTCGGAAGAGTTTTTCATGAATGTCTTACAGGAGACTGAAGACTCCACTGTCATGTGTTTGGTCACCCTCTATGACCAACAAGTGACATTCCAACATATAAAAGAATATGGTGGGGCTGGGGTTGTGGTTCAGTGGTAAAGCGCTTGCCTCGCACACAAGAGGCACTGCGTTCAATCCTCAGTACCATATAAAAATAAATAAAGATATTGTGTCCATCTTCAACTAAAAAGTATTCAAAACAAAACAAAACAAAAAAGAAACGAATAACATGGGCTTGAACTCTTCAATCCACCCCAATCTAGGACTGAAGCTCCAGTCAAAAGAAGAAAGCCACTACTGTGGCACTCTATTACCAGTTACCACCAGACTTAACAGTACAGTAGTTATACTTTTCACCTATAAGTATCCTTCTCACCCACAACCCCAAAAACTTTACAAAAGAAGGAGGTTGCTCTCTGACAGTTGAGCTGACAAGCAGCCCCACTTCCTGCATCTGAGCACACACTTCCACAGGAACTCAATTGACTGTTGAAATTTAAGCACTGCCTCAGCTTACGACAGAAGCACTGCACCTGGGAAGAGAATAAAGCAAATCTAATTCTCTATTTCTATAAATCTATTTCTATGGACTAAAGACCCATAAACCCTGAGGTACAGAAAACTCTTCACACATACACCTCTCACACCTCTACTTTTCTCTTTAGCTGCTTTTGTTGTCAGTGGCCCAACAAAAAAGGGAGAAAAGTCTTTATATATTTATTTATTTATTTTTTAGTTGTAGTTGGACACAATACCTTTATTTTGTTTATTTATTTTTATGTGGTGCTGAGGATCGAACCCAGGGTCTCAAACGTGCCAGGAGAGCGCTCTACTGCTGAGCCACAAACCCAGCCCTCCCCTCCCAGACAGTTCTTAATTCATTTGTTAGACCTCTCTTTTTTTTTTTTTTTTTCCAGAGTAGACCTTTTCTTGAGGATGAAGGGGATTGATGTTTACGCCTTTAACAGGCTAAGAAATTGACAACATGTCCTAGCATGAGGCTGTACAGCTCAAGTGTCCACACCTGCTATTAAAAACTAACCCAACAAGACATCAACTGACAAAATTCCCCCCATGCCCTACTTCACTCTTCTATTTGGAAGTGAGGAAGAGGGGTGGAAGGAAATGGACAAAAGGGTATCACAGGGGTTCAGGCTGTTTTAATTTTTACTTATTTTTATTTTTTGTGATATAGAGAACAATACTAGAGTCTCACAAATGCTAGGCAAGTGCTCAGCCACCGAGCTATACCCTCAGCCCTGTTTTACTTTTAAAATCACCAGTTCTTCCCTCTATTATAAAGTCTTTCAAAGACTGCAAAAACATTCATAACTATTTTCTTATGCCTGGAATATAGGCAGATTTTAGGAGGAACTGGGGAATGATATTAGCCAAATTACATTGTTACAAGTGTGCCTCCATGAATATGTAACAATGAATCCTATCACTGTGTACAACTATAATGCACCAATAAAAAAAATATGGAAAAAAAGTAGTAGCAGCCCAAAAGCCTGGAAATTAGGCAATGTGCCTGAGGGCACATAAACAAATGATAAATAATCTTCTCTGGGTGCCTCCTAAATAAGCCATATTTCAGACCCTGGATCCTCCAGAATATCCAAGCCAGAAACAGAGCTTAAGGAAATGACTCAGATTTTTTTATATATACAAGGCTCAAACTACCTCCCCTGTTCACACACATACATGCCTTGAAAGTTGAGCTGCTTGGGCTCAACTTCCAATTATCCAGGATTATTGGAAAAGTGTTATGATTTAGGTAATAAAGGCAAAAACAGGGCTGCTTGTAAAGAGGTTAATTGAGGACTCCTATTAACTAAATCCAGGCCCTGGGATACAAAATTAAATACAATTATTTTGCTCCTCAGCTAAAAACTGTGCTCCTGCTACTTACCACCTTTCCAAAGACAGACTATTCATGACTCCTCCCTATGTCTCTTTCCATTTTCCACATGACCTTTCATAAGAAAAATAATTCTACTACATACTTTTCTTCCTCTTTGCTTTTAAAATAATAAACTTACTGGCAACTCGGCATTATACAGGAAGAGGCCCTATCTTTGCCAGGGGATACTTACAATGTACTTAATTACTAGCCCAATTAGAGTGAAGCAAACTAACCACATTCTTTTTTCTCCCCAGCCTAGGTACCTGAACTTATCTGTTTCTCTCCTGCATCACGCAGAGGTGATCTCAATGCATCCATAATTCTGTAATGAGCTAAGAGCAACATGAGTTTAGGTTATGAGTTGGAGTCACATGATTCTCCTTTTCCTGGAATCACATGCTAATGCTCTAATTTGAAACTTGAAAGGCAATACTAAATAAAACCAGCAAGTCATTTTTTTTTTTTTCCAGTGCTGGGGATTGAATCTGGGGCCTTGCGTATGCTATGTAAGCACTCTACCACTGAGCAACATCCCCAGCCCAAATCATCTTCTTTTTGATGATCTTAGAAATAAACAAAAATATCAATGCCTTCTTAACAACTTTTACACAAAGTAGCCCTTTAATGTTAATATAGCCAATTAAAAAATTACAAAATATCTGCTAGTTGCAGCCATAGTTATGGAATGACCAAAAGAGGTATTTTAGGAGATTGATTAAATGCCACTTGATGATTAAGTGCCACTTAGTCACTTATTTAATATCTAAGGATGAGCAATGCAAATACTGAAAATTCCTTCAGAAGGATACAGATACTCATGATAATCTTCCATTTTAGAATAAAAGGACTGAGAGAAGGGATGGGATTATTCTGTTCAGGAACAATGATGTCCTAAGTATCTGGTAGATCTATCTATGTGAATACTTTCCCAATCCCATCCTTACCCATTTTCCAGGCCCCAGCCCCATCACATTCACCAGGTTAGAACTTTGTGCTCAGTCATAACCCTTTGCTCAAGAGTTCTTCTGGCCTGAAAAACCCTCCTCTCAATCCCAGCTAATTATACCTACCACCTCATTTTAAATGGCTCCTGGAAACTCACTTCCTTGAGAAAGTGTTCTATGATTTCTCTCACAATTTAAACATTTACTGGACATACTATGTGCCAGACATTTTAATGTACTTTGGCATAAGTTTTTGAATCTTGTCTCACCAATTTTGAGGGTCTTCTCTGGTGTCTTCTACCTAGCACTGGTCAGATTCATGGAGCCCCAGCCTCACTTGAATATGATCAGAATGATCATCTTAGATGTCTACTGGCACAATTTTCCACAATTTGATATCTTCATTGAACTGCAGTTCTACAGTAGACATTTTTGGGATGAATACCTAATATAGCCAAAGGAAGGATTACAGACGAGCCAGGCCCTAGAAGTCAGCTGAGTGAAGGAGTGAATGGACTAAACCTGGGAGTGCCTGAGAGAGCAAGCAGTAGGAGAAGGGCAAGAGGAAATGGAGTGTGTGATCAAAGCGTTGGGCAAAAACAAAAGGGGGGTGTCTGCAGAGATTTGAGGGGGCTGTCCCAAGGCAGCTCTTTCAGGGCGGGGTAACAAGATCGGGCAGGTGTGACTCACCTGATAAGTTAGGACGGGGCCAAGGACCCGAACCGAAGAGCACTTTACGGTAGCGTAGGAAGGCCTCATCGAGGACAGAGCAGCCCGGCTGAGCGGCGGACCTGGTGTGGTACCGAAATTGGAATTTGTAGGGGGAAAGGCTGTAGTACTGGTGGGAGGTTTGGATGTACTGGGGCCAGGGCCATAGGGCCGTTGCCCAGGTCGCGAACGCTGCCGCCAGCAGCAGCGGAAACCAAAGCCTGGGGCCTGCCATGGCTCGCCGGTGACCTCTCCCTACAGCGGGCTGAGCCACGTGAGAGCCTGGTCAGGTGAGCGGCGCCCGCGTGACAATCGTCGTGTCACGTGACCCAGACGTCTCATTCTCGGCGACCCGGGCTGGACAGTCTCGCGGCCTGGATGTGGAGCTCCAACTGCTTGCGACCCATGGTGCGCGACATCGGCCACGGCTCCCCGGGGCTGACGACTCACGGCCTGGGGAAGCAGAGAATGGCCGATCACCACCGAGGCCGCGACTCTATACTAGAATTACCAAGCGCGCTCCATTGCGGAAGCGCAGGACCTACGTAGGGGGCTGAAGGGAAAAGGCCCCCCGCTAGGGCGCGACCTGAACCGGGAGTGAGCGCTCCCCCGGCTTCAGGGGCGTTCCAGGCCAAGGTAACCGAAGATTAAAGCCACAAGTCCGTTCTGTAAAATGCTGTGTGGCTAGAAGAAGCTGGAATTCGGTGGTCTGGAGTGTTCTGCTAGAGAAGGGATCACAAGTCACAACAATGTGATCTACTTATGACCTGAAAAAAATGTGTACTTTTAAAGCAAACTTGAGGCATCCATTGCCTGCCTCCACGTGGTGCTCTTCCCTTCATCGTTAATTATGAATCTCCTAGTTGACTGCCCTCAAATCCCCTCCCTCCAGACAAAATTCTACATACCCTGGTGGGTATTTACTGCAAGCAGCGGAGGTATTGCTGGGACCTAAAGCAGGAAGGAGAGTGCCCAGAAGTAATGACAGAGGCTTCTTCCTGTGGGGGCTGACAGAGAAAGTCCAAGAACCAGAACTTAATTCTGTGGACCGTTGAAAGTCATCCCAAAGATCTGTGTTTTAGAAATTATAGGCTGAAGAGTTGGATAGATAAAAAACCAATTAGGAGGCCCTTTTTATAGGAGGTAGAGACTAATGAGAGCCTGAACTACAGCAGTGGGGAAGGAAGAAAGCTGTAGGTCCAGGAAATAGGTATCCAGAAAAGAGGCTTGAGGAGTGGTCAGTCAGAATTCTACAGATAGTTATTAAGTCAGACGTCCAATCTTCCTTGTTCATCACTATATTATTACAGCATAGTTGAGTGCTGCCAAGTCACACACAAGATTGTCTCTACAGTCTTTGGGTTCCAAAACTTGAAACCAATTCCATCCAGGCCCTGAAAATGAACAGTACCTTAGGAATTTGTGGGGCAATATTAAAAGTTCTAACATAGAGCAAGTTGAATCCTCACTGCAAAAGGAAATAAAAACCATGCTATGGTTTGCCATCACTTGGCTAGTAAGTACTTTTAAATTTTTTAAATAACTGACTTTGAGATATTGGGGATCAAACCCAGGGATATATCATCATTGAGCTGCATTTCCAGCCCTTTTTATTTTTATTTTTAGACAAGTCTTGCTAAGCTGCTCAGGTTGATGTTGAACTTGTGATCTTTCTGCCACAGCCTCCCAAGTCTCTAGGATTACAGACATGCACTGTGCTAACACTTGCATTCTTAATGCTGATTTCTTCACTGCATAAATCTAAATTTTCATCAGTACCAATAAATGGGTACTCCATCAGTCAATATCCAAAGTAACAACCTAGAGAATCCCAGAGTCATTGTCAGAAGAGCCAAGTTTATAATCAGATTTATAGGATCCAAAATTGAGGAGGGTTCACAGCAGGTTCAAAGGTAAAAGCAAGAGGTTTCAGGACTGAATGTGTGCCAGAGCACCCTCTTCTGTGATATTCATCCCATACCATGGGAGAGGAATCAGTCACAAGATTAAAGAGCTGGACTTGATGAAGAAATTATAAAATTACTAGTGAAAGTACTTACATATTTTTGAGACAATATTTCAAAATTTCAGTCATTCTGTCTCACCAATATATCATACAATTAGAAAGTTAATGAATAACTATGTTTCTAAACAGTTATAACCTAAATAAATGTTCAGAGCCTAGCATAAAATAGTGAAAATTTAGCCATGTGCAGTGGCACACACTTGTAATCCCAGCAGTTTGGGAGGCTGAAGCAGGAGAATCTCTAGTTCAAAGCAACTCAGTGAGACCCTGTCTCTAAGTAAAATACAAAAATGATGTGGATGGATGTGGCTCAGTGGTTAAGTACCCCTGGGTTCAATCCCCAATACAAAAAAAAAAAAAGGAAAGGAAATTTAAATGAGTAAGCAGTTCTTAGCAATATAAATTATTTAAATTACTATATATTCAGTATTTCCATCTATTTGTTTTTTGTGCATGTGGATTTAACCCAGGGACACTCAACACGAACTATACCCCAACCCTTTTTAATTTTTATTTTGAGACATGGTCTCCCTAAATGCAGAGACTGACCTCCAACTTGTAATACTCTTGCCTCAGACTTTTGAGTCGCTACAACTACAGGTATGTGCCACTGTACACAGCCATCAATTTTTACAGTAGATTAATAATAAAAATAATGATACTAATAATATATAATGTTTGGTTGATTCTGTATTTTTCCTTTTATTAAAGGCAGCTTGTTAAATTAATAAAAACATGATTTCATTTTTATAACTATAGCTTCTAATAAAGTCACTATAGATATCAGAAAAAGAATTTAGTGTCAGACAATGTTATTTGGCTCACAAATTAAGAGTCATCACTGCAGAAGCAGAGAGCAAAATGACTAATTTTGTCTGGCGAGGTCTTTTACAAAGAAGGTGACCTTTGGACTGGCTCTTAGAGTATGAGTTAGCCAGGCAGGGAAGGGGAGCATGAGCAAGGCACAGAGGTCTAAAAGAAGACAGTATATTAAATATAGGGTTTTTGGAATAGGAAAGGAATATGTCCCATAATTTCCTTACTTCCAAGCCCTCTACTGCCTTCTTGAAATACTTCTCCCACCTCCCACTCTACCACCTAATCAAACATCTAAACTTAAATTTTACCACCCTGAAAATCACTGACTTCTCAAACCTGGGTAAGATCCCCCTCTGGGATCCCATGACTCCCTGAGCTTATCTCTTTCAGAGCACTGATCCCATACTATTGAAAGTGTGTGTCCATTTGTCTGTTACACTTGAGGAAATGCTCTTTATGAACAGGTTCTGGGTTCCCTGTTATACTCCTAGCCCCTGGCACAGTATCTGGCACACAGTATAAGTTCAATAAGTAACTTGTTAAATGAATGACTGAGAGGCCTAACTATCTCTTCTTTTTTATCATCTACTTATTCTTTAGGTCTCAATCTAGACCAGCCCAACAAGGATGCTGTGAGTGGAGTATAAATGGCTGGACAGTGATCCCCTCAACTGGGGATGGGGCAGCTAGTGAAGAACTCTTTCCATATGTGCTGTGATGCAAGAAGTTTTTCAAAGCATTCCCTACTCTGGGGCTTTTACATAGCACCCTTATTTTAGCCTTTTTTATTTGTTTGTATCCCCTGTAGATCTCATATGAATGAGTATTCTTACTTCCTAAGCCAGGGCTCTGCACATAGTCTATAGCAAGTCATTGTTGAACGAATGAGGAAGGATTTGTGTTAATTTTTGAAGTCAGAATTTTGATACATAGAGGGAAAGAGCAGTCCATGGAGAAGGATGATAGTCTAGAAGGAAAACTTGTTTACTCTAGGATCTGCCTGGCAAGCAGCAGACCTTTGATGAATATGTTTTGGATGAATAAGATGAATAAACTTAAGAGAAGATCGCTGAAGAATCTGGAAGGATTCTGGGAAACTACCCTATTTGGTTGGAACGAATAATGCATGAAGAGAAATACTGACAAAAATAATCTTAGAAAGTAGGTTGAAGCTGAGTCAATAAGGGAAGTGGAAAACTATAAAATGAAGTACCATGTACCAGACATATGTTATATTATTTTTTTTCACAATGGGGTGAAACTGAGTATAATCTACATTTTACAGATGAGAAAACTAGCTCTCAGAATTAAAATAATTTGACCATAGACCTCAAATTACCATAGATAGTTGACAGAACCAGTATTTGGACCCAGGTCTTTTGCTCCAAAATCTGTTTTCTTATATGTTTATAGTACTTCTTTAAAAGCTAGACTGCATATTGCATTGAAATTTTACTCTTGAGTCCATGGGAAAACAAAATTTTTTAAATTTACTTATTTATTAGTTATAGGTGGACACAACATCTTTATTTTATTTTTATATGGTGCTGAGGATCGAACCCAGTGTCTCACATGTGCTAGATAATTGCTCTACCTCTGAGCCACAACCCCAGCCCTAAAACAAATTTCTTTAGTGAAGGAGCAACAAGGCCAGAACTAAGATAAATCTGCTAGCATATATACAATATATATTGAGTGGGGAAAGCCTAATTTGGTAATGATTATCTCTGAGCCAAGTGGCAAAGAAATTTCTAAACAACCTGAACATCCCCGTGTGCTATGGGATTCAGAATTCACTTGGGATTGATAGCTTCATTTCTGTCACAATGGCCAACTATATCAACAAGACTTTAAACTTTATTAAATTAATTTTAAGTAGAGAGTGCCAAAATTGTCTTTGCTTCTTGGGGACTCTCTTTAAAACCATTTCATCTCACAGGGGAGCATCTTTGCCTCTACTGCACACTGTTCTCTCTAAGCTCCTCCCTTCCTAGTGCTAGATTTATAAAACTTTATGCAATTTCCCACTAGTGAACATGTACAATTTCTTTTGTGTAGTTAGTATTCTGTGTTGCATTTTCCTTTTTTAGCCCAATTCTCTATTTTCTCCTAGTCATATAATCATCTCAGTTATCTTATTCAGGTTTAGTCTATAATTCTCAGCAGGCTTTCCCAAATCTAGACACATACTCCTTGTAATAATTGACCTCTCCAGTCCTGCCACACATTTCCTGGGCCATATTTTTCTTTATGGTATACTTTTTTTACACATGTGTCTTTTTGCATGCCCATTTATTCTGAACTTTTGAACTTCAGGCATGGAACTACATAATAATTAAATAACCATCCAGATATGGAACTACATAATAATTAAATAACCATCCATACAACTTCATTTACACTTGTCATTCACATTCTCCAAGCTTCATTGGACCAAGGAGATATAAAGGAAATGTGTTAGAAATACATTTCCAATATCTTGGAAAACACTTGAATGTACACCAAACTGAGATGCACTTCAAAAAAGAACTCATTGATCACAGAAAAGGCCCCAAATTACTTTCATTTCACTTTGGTATGTCTGTTTTAAACACTTCTTTGATCTTCCATTTAGTCAATGTAACTTTCCCAAGTTTCCCTGCTTAATTTTAAGTTCAGGGGCTGGGATTGCGGCTCAGCAGTAGAGCGCTTCCCTAGCATTGGTGTGACCTGGGTTCGATCCTCAGCACCACATAAAAATAAAGGCATTGTGTTGTGTCCATCTACACCTAAAAAATAAATATTTAAAAAAATTTTAAGTTCAAAGATGTCCAGATATGCACAGGGCTTTTTTATACCTTTAGGAAACAGAGCACCAATGGGGACCTTCAATAGATTTGTGTTAAAGAAATGGTGGTGGAAAGGAGTATTTGGGGGGTGGCAGAATGCAGTACAGTTCAGACACAGAAAGATAGAAGTGAGCGGGGCTGGGGATGTGGCTCAAGCGGTAGCGCACTCGCCTGGCATGCGGGCGGCCCGGGTTTGATCCTCAGCACCACATACAAACAAAGATGTTGTGTCTGCCGAAAACTAAAAAATAAATATTAAAAAAAAAATTCTCTCTCTCTCTCTCTCTCTCTCTCTTTAAAAAAAAAAGTGAGCAACTAATGGGTAGAGTGAGCAACTAATGGGTAGAGTGGGGACAGAAACAAGGAAAAGGAGAAAGAAAAAGACATGAGGGCTTATCAGCTTGGTTTCTTGACTAATGATAGAGTACTGAATGAACACAAAAGAGTAGATTTTGGAAAAGATGAGCGCTGTTTTTTTTTTTTTTTTTTTTTTTTTGTGTGTGTGTGTGTGTACCAGGAATTGAAACCAGGGGCTCTCTCAATCACTGAACCATCCCCAGCCCTTTTTATTTTTTATTTCTCACTAAATTGCTGAGGGCCTTTAAAAAATTGCCGAGGCTGGTTTTGAACTTGGGATCCTTTCTCAGCCTCTGGAGTCTCTGGGATTATAGGCATGTGCCGCTGCCATTATGCCCAGCAAGACATGCTGCTTTTGATGAATTTGAAAGGCAGAATGTGATGTCTAGCAGATCCAAGTCTGGGAGCTCACAAGAGAGGTTTGGGAGTCATCTGCCCAGGGATGATAGCTGAAATCATGAAAATATGTGAAATAGCCAAGGCAAAATAGAAGAAAGACTAAAATTTTGAGGCTAGTCTGGACAATCCAAAATGTTTTAAAAGGGCTGGGGATGTAGCTTAGTAGTAGAGTATTCCTGGGTTCACTTGTCCCCCGCCCCCCCCCCCCCGCCAAACAAAAACAAAAAACAACTTAAGGAATGTTTATATCTACAGCTCCATATCAGACCAGTAGAATACAAATAATAATAATGGTTTATATGAAACTCCTGCCATTGGAGGATCTTAAACTTTTTACAAACAATAGACAACAGGAGTGGACCTATTTTTAGAAACACAAATTCTATTCTGTATGTAAAAAGTGGTCCTTTTAGCTTGACAAGCTGTAATACTGTCTCCTCCCCCATGTTGCCTATTAGGGGACTAGGACCATTAGATAATATAAAATATCCATTGTAGGTCAAAGTAAAGAAAACCTCCACTTTTTCTTCTTTTTTTATTAGTTCTTTTTAGATCTATATGACAATAGAGGGTATTTTGACCATTTTATACATACATGGAGTATAACTTATTCTAACTAGGATCCCATTCTTGTGATTGCATGTGATGTAGAGTTTTGCTGGTTATGTATTCATATATAAACACAGGAAAGTTCTGTCTGGTTCATACTACTTCCTTTCCTATTCCCATTCCCCCTCCCTTCTTCCCTTCATTCCCATTTGTCTAATCCAATGAATTTCTATTACCCCACCTCTTAGTATGTTAGCATCCACATATCAGGACATTAGAACTTTGAAAAACCTCCACTTTTAAGAAAAATAAAAATAACAAGTAACTCAAAGCTTGGAAACCTTACTAGTGCCATCAGACCACACTTGGGTGATGTCCTCAGCATCTTGATGAGGATGCATTGAGTAGGCATCTAATTGGGCATGGTGCTGAGCAAGACTATTTAACACTAAGAAATTACAAAATTCCTATCAGGCTTTCCAAGAAAGAAAATGCTAAAGAGGAGGGAATATGTGGTGTGTTTATTTATCTGTATATCCATAGAATGTGTCTTGAAGCATATATACTGGTTGTTTTCAAGAGACATTGAGTGGCTAAGACATAGGATGGGAAGGGAGACTATGTCCTCTATATTCTTTTGTATCTTTTGTATGTCCCATGTAAATATGTACCAAATATATATTTAGTTTTGGGGCTTTATTTTTCCTGTTATTGAACTATGTCGTTTCCTTTCATCCTCACAATAATACCAAGAGGAATATCCTATACCATAGAAACTGCTTGAATAAGGCTCTTGCTCCCTGTAACCTTATATCTAGTTCAAACAAACTAATGCAAAAATGCCAGAAATCCCATATAGGGTTAGACCAACATACCAGGATGTCTGATGTTGGGGTTTTTAGACAAAAAAAAAAAGCCAAATTTATATAGTTTGGGCAGATTTGTGTATGGCTTAAGCAGAGCATTCTCTGCTTCCTAACTACTATGTCCTGAGCTGCTTTCCTCCTCCGCACCTTTCCATCATAATGTTATATCTCACTTCATGTCCAGAGCAACAGAGTCAACCATGTATGGATTGAGACCTCTGAAAACATGAGCCCCAAATGAACTCTCTTCCTCCTCTATACTTGTTCTTGTCTGTTCTTTTGGTCACAGAGGCAAGAAAGCTGACTAAAACAGTGTCCAGGGGAAGGGGCCCTAGAGCAGGCCAAAGGAGACCCTGGTAGTGATAGATGGCTCACTGGTATAGAGGATTCATTAGAGATTTGGGTCAAGACCCAGCTATAGTTTTCCTTGTCCTGGATTATCCTTGGCGAGTCTCTTTCTCAGGAACCTGGCAGAGTTAGTGTCATATGGGGCAGCTGATCAGAATTCATGGTTTGAAGGTTCTGCTCCTGACCTCATGCTATCCTGAATAAAGATCATGCTTCCATAAAATTCCATAGAGAACAAATTGAGCCCTAACAAAGATTTAGGAAAAAGCATTATACTACCAAACTCAGTATATACTGTTTACAATGTATGTTGAAAATAGGGGATTTGAGGCTGGGGTTGTGTCTCGGGGGTAGATAGCTCACCTAGAATGTGCAAGGTGCTGGGTTTGGTCCTCAGCACCACATAATAAATAAATAATAAAGATATTGTGTAAGAAAAGAGAATAGAGGATTTATTTAATTCCCGATTGTATGTCTGCTTGTACTAAATAAAAGAACTCCTCCCCCTTCAAAAGAAGTACAGAGGTATAGGGGATAATTTTGAGAAACACAAATGTTTAGAGCTAGATGTGATCTTTCAAAATATCTAATTTATATCTCTCATTTAAGAGAGGCCAAATGAAGAGGTTGAAGTGCTATTTCTCAAGAGCAAGACTAGCATCTTATTCATAGGAATAATTCCATCCCTTAGGATAGTTCCAGGTAGATATTTGTGCTCAATAAATGTTTGTCAAATTAGTAAATTCATCCATGCTGCGCATAGCACAGTGCTTAGCATGCAGTAGACATGCCAATAAATTTTTTAATTGAAATTATTCTACTAAACTCACATATATCCTGAAGGTGGTAGAGCTGGAATTTATCCATAACTGTGTGGCCTCCCTAATAGGAACTCTTTCTACCCGCCCTGGAATTATGCCTCTGGAAATGCCAAAAAACATCTAGTCTTCTTGGTATTGAGGGCAGTTTGACTGTGGAGCCCACTGTTGTTAATCCACTGCCTTATTCTAGAGAGGAATGATAACTAGATTTGAATATGCATGGCCAACTTTCAGTAAACCCTAGAACTAGAAAGAAGCAATGATGCAAATAATCTAGGAACCACTGTGTTTTTTTGTCAGTGCTGTTTCCCCTTTGCATAACAGCTGATGTATCTTTTTAAAGAAAGTTTACCACCAGGCATGTGAGGGGCGGGCACTGTAATCCCAGCTACTTGGGAGACTGAGGAAGGCCAAGGCCAGCCTACGCAACGTATTAAGACCCTGTCTCAAAAAATAAAGATGGCTGGAGGTGTAACTCAGTGGTATAGGGCCTCTGGGTTCAATAACTAGTAGACAGAGGGAAAGAAAGTTAGTTTACTTTATTAAATTTCCTTGAAACTATATCAGCCATACAGTGGCAGGAGGCCAGAATAATGATAAAGGATTATTTAGCCAACAAGTAAACATCCAGGCAGTGTTGAAGTAATTATAACTCTAAAAATGCAAACAATGTCAAAGAAACTTAGTCTTCCCATTACTATGAGTGATGATATGTAATATGAGGATGTCCCATAAATGAAAAAGATTTTTTGTATTCTAGACGGTTAAAGGTTAAATATTTGATATTCTTGTCAGACATCTTTTAGTTGCAAGAAAATGAACCCCAACTAGCTCAACAGTGGGGAATTATTATCTTCTTAATCATCTACAGATTTAAAAAAACTAACAATAGCCATGGTCAAGCATTTCAGAAAGTCTACCAGGAACCAAGGCTACTTCTTGGTGTCTCAGGACCCATCCTGTCTCATCCCTGACTTCACATCTACTTCACCCTTTTGTTCTTCCTAATCATTCCCTCAGTGTTCCAGTGTTCAGAGTGTTCCAAGACAGAGAACATGATTCCCGATTGGCCCCACTAGAAAGAGAGGTGATTTTTTTTGGGGGGGTGGGCAGGAGAGTACTGATAATTGAACCTGGGAGCCTTCTATCACTGAACTACATCATTTTTATTTTGAGACAAAGACTCACTAAGTTGCTGAGTCTGAACTTGAACTTGCAATCCTTCAACCTCAGCTTCCCAAGTCACTGGGATTACAGATGTGTGCCATGGGACCTGGCTGGAACCTGTGTTTCAAGAATGGACACAAGCAAAAGCAGTAGGATGTCTGGTCAATGAGGTCACAAACTCAAAATCCCCTGCACAGAGGACAAGTCCCCTCAAAAAGAAATATGCAACCTGTGAAGAAGCATGCCATCCAATCAATAAGCAACTTCTCCCCTCTCCCTTCCTATAAATTCCCCCACTATCAACCAACCAGAGAGAGAGATCTGACCTTATAGCTCCTGGTCCTTGTTGGTCAGCTTTACAATAATGCTTTATATTTTTGCACAAACAAGTGCCATAGCATTGACTTCTTGCTCCATAACATCACCATAGTCCATCCTCATGTTCATACCCTCCCCTAAATTTATTTCACACCACTAAGCTTTTTACAGTGTCAAAAGGCCGCATAAAAGTGAAAATAAAAGAAAACAATGTCATTTTAGCACTATTTCTGCATGTTTATGTACGTTTGTATGTATATATGGACACATTGTGTGTGATTATATCCATTGCCATTTTTATATTCATACATTCATAATTTTTCAAAATAAAAAATCAGAGCATGCTATAACCCTTATTTTGAAATTTTTAGTTGACAATATATTATAGGCACATTTTCATGTGAATATTATAGAGCTAAAAATCTGTTTTTAAAAGCTGAATATTATTCATAATGTGAATAATAACAAAATGTTAGCTAGAATTTATTGTGTACTTATTATCAGGCACTATCTAAGGTCAATTTATATATCAACTTGTTTAAGCCTCACAACTTTATGATTGTTGTAGGTGTTCTTCACATTCACATTTTAGAAACAAGAAAATTAGAACTAAGTGATTAAACAACTTGGCCAAGATTACATAGAGCCAGGCATATCGTGCATGCTTGAAATCCCAGCAGCTTGGGAGGCTGAGGCAGGAGGATCACAAGTTCAAAAACAGCCTCAGCAACTTGGCGAAACCATAAGCAACTTAGCAAGACTCTGTCTCTACATAAAAATAAATAAATTAATTAAAAGGGCTGGGGATGTGACTCAGTGGTTAAGTTCCCCTAGGTTCAATTCCTGATACCAAAAAAAAATTACATAGAAAGTGAGAATAATGTAGATGTTCCATAATTTATTTACCAATTCCCTATTAATGAACATTTAGGTTGCATCCATGTTTTCTCAGTTACACATAATACAAAAATGACCATTAAAGAGGATATTGGTTGCCAGAATCTATATTTATCCTTTCTCACTATTAATACTTTTCTTTTCTTTTGGAAATTCCTCTTTGAGTTTTGTGATTTGGATGGAACTGACCATAGTTATAGACATATCCTGAATTAAGCCTTGTAATCAGGGCTACTTTCCCCACCTCCTGGCTATAAACACTTGGAAATGTGGGGTAGAATTTTACATTCCCAATGATAATGAATAAAAATGCCCATTTGTTGCCATCTTTCAACATTAGATATTATCTTTTCATTGCTACTGTTGAAGTCTTAGAAGTCATTTTTTTGCGGGGGTGGGTACTGGGGATTGAACTCAGAGACACTTGACCACTGAGCCATAACCCCAGCCCTGTTTTTTATATTTCATTTAGAGACAGAGTCTCACTGAGTTTAGCACCTTGCTTAGCACCTCACTTTTGCTGAGACTGGCTTTGAACTCCTGATCTTCCTGCCTCAGTCTCCAGAGCCAAGCCGCTGGCATTAAAGGTGTGTACCACCACACCAGGCTTAGAATTCATTTTTTAAAAGATGCATCCAAAAACAAAGTTAGATAAACTCTATCAAGACAGGATGTATGATTTCGACATCATTACAAAAAAAGAAAAGGACCAACCAAGTGCAGTGGTGCACATCTGTTATTCCAGGGATTCGGGAGGCTGAGGCAAGAAGATGCCAAATTCAAGGCCAGCCTCGGAAACTTAGCAAGGCCCTGTCTCAAGATAAAAAAATAAAAAGAGCTGTAGATACAGCTCAGTGGTAAAGCATTCCTGGGTTCAATCCCAAGTACCAAATAAAGAAAAAGACTTGAAATAAAGAAAATGACTGAAAATACAAAGAACAAGATGACAGAAACAAGACTAATATATCCAAACTATCACACAATATGTTAATAGGTTAAAAGTCCCCATTTAAAAAACAACTTTTGGATTGAGCAAAGAACAAAGTCTAAATGTTCTTTCAAGAGAGATTTAAAATGAGAGCAAAATGTTGACAGTAAAGGAATGATTGATGATATAACAGGAGAGCAAACAAAGGAGAGCAAGGAAGGCATTATTAACATGTGACAGAACCCAAGAGAGGTAGGATAGGTAAAGAGGAGGATATATAAATGATCTGTAATATCACTAGTTATGATTTTATAGATTCCTAGGGATGAAAATACTGAAACAAAAGACAAACATTTTTAAGTGTTTTTTTCCCCAGTACTGGGGATTGAAACAGGGACACTGTACCATTGAGCTACATCCCCAGCCCTTTTTATTTTATTTTGAGATAGGAAGGGGTCTTGCTAAGATGTCCAGGTTGGCTTTGACTTGCTATTCTCCTGCCTCAGCCTCCCAAGTAGCTTGGATTAGCCATGTACTACTGCACCTGGCTAAAATTCTTGATTCATATATTCAAATTATTCTTTTAACTTTTCACTTAAGTATAATACATTTGTGTGTGTGTGTGTGTGTGTGTGTGTGTTGTGTGGCTAGTAATCAGTCCCCAAATAGAGAAAGAGAACAATTCCAACACCTCAAGAGCCCCTTGCTGGGGAGGTAACTCAATGGCAAAGAATTTTCCTAATATACATGAGGCCCTGAGTTCAATCCCCCATACTGGGGTGGGGGAGCCCTTACACATCCTTTTCTAGTCCCTAAGCACTTTCCTCCCAACAGTATTTCCGCCCTCTAATGACACAGATGGGTTTTGCTTGTTTTGAACTTCATATGAATAAAATCATTTATATGGACTCTTTTGTATCTGGCTTCTTTTATATAGCATTAGGTTTATAATATTCACCATCTTGCTCATGAGATTATTGATTTTACACACTGTTGTATAGTATTTCATTATATGAATATACTACAATTTTCCATTCTTCTATTAATGAGTATTTGAGTAGTTTCCATCTTGGAGCTACTAGGAAAAGTACTGTCATGAAGATACTAACACATGTCTTTTGGTGGACACATAGAATGCTTCTCTGTTGTATATTTATCTACAGTGAAAAGGGAATGTGCTTCTTCAGCTTCTGTAGATACTTTCAGGCAATTTTTAAAATTAGTTACACCAACTTACTGAAAAACCAGCCTCTACCTCAGAGCAAAGCCTGTCCAAGGAAAGGACATGACCTTTGTCCTTGGAAAGACCCACAGAGCACTCCTAGGCACATTCCCACCCTGCTAAGTGGTTTATCTACAAATAACAGGAGAGATCTGCTGCACCAGGTGTCCTTGACTGGGTCAGGCTAGGTGGGGATCCATAGCAACCCCCTAGCAGCCACCAATCAGCATGAGACAGGGAAATACCTGGGATGCCAGATGACCCTCCCAGTAGTTTATGTGGTTGATAACATGTTGGGAAACCATGTAGTTCAGCACGTACACCCCTCTTGGCTTAAACCAATCAGTTCAAATGAATCCCCCTCTTGTACTAACCAATCACCCCTACCCAACTTGTTCCCGCCAGTGAATGTGCTAATCATGTTTTAGAGTTCTTATTTGATTTTCCTGCGGTGTGTGATGATTTGCTAAGAGATGCTATGATATATGTGGGGGTCCCTGCCTTCTCCAAAGAATGTATAAAACTGCTGCAAACCCTGGGCTCGGGGCTTCTCAGCGACACTAGTTGCTATGTGTGCACGAGGAGGACCGAGCTAGCTCGCAATAAACACCTCTTTGCTGTTTACATCGATCTTGGTCTCTGGTGGTCTTTTGGGGGTCCCGAATTTGAGCATAACATTTACATGTTCAACAGAAGTATATCAGATTTCCAATTGTTTCACATACTTGTCAATGTCTTTGAGCCATTCTGGTGGATGTTTAGTGACAGTTCATTATACTTTTAATTTCCATTACCCTAATCAGGTTGAACACCTTTTATTATATTTGTTGGCCATTTTGGTCTCTTTTTTAATGAAATGTCAATTAAGTACTTTGTTCTTTTTTTTTTTTTTCTTTCGTACCGGGGATTAAACTCAGGGGCACTCAACCACTGAACCACATCCCCAGACCTTTTAAAATATTTTTTTACTTGTCAAAGGACCTTTATTTTATTTTTTATATGTGTTACTGAGGATCAAACCCGGTGTCTCACACATCCTAAGCAAGCACTAAAAATCTACCACTGAGGCACAACCCCAGCCACATCCCCAGCACTTTTTTATATTTTATTTAGAGACTGGATCTCACTGAGTTGCCTAAATCACTGAGGCTGGCTTTGAACTCAACAATATCCTGCCTTATCTTCCCAAGCCTCTGGGATTACAGGTGTGCACCACCTCACTTGGCTTCTTTATTCATTTTTAAATCAGATTGTCTGTTCTAAAGATTTGTAAAAATTCCTTACATATTTTGGCTTTAAGTACTTTGCTAGATACACATATTTAAGTATCTTCTCCAGCTCTGTGGATTTCCTTCCTGCTCCTTCAGGAGTCTCATCTTGGCTTTGTTTGTTTGTTTAATCTTCATAATAATTCTATAAAAAGCTGATGCAGTGGCTGTTGCCTGTGGCTCCAGCTATGTGGGAAGATGAGGTGGGAGGATTGCTTGAATCCATGAATTGGAGACTAGCCTGATCTATATAGCAAGACTTCATTTCAAAATAATAATAATAATGAGGGGGTATGGCTCAGTTGGTAGAGTGCTTGCCTTGCATGCACAAAGCCCTGGGTTCAATCCCCAGCACCACACAAAAATAATAATGATGATGATGATGATAATAATAATAATGGGGTTTGGCGTTTAGCTCAGTGGTAAAGCCCTTGCCCATCATGCACAAGGCCCCAGATTTGATCCCCAGCACCAGAGAAATACATGCACAAATAGTACTAATACTTATAATAATAATTATCTGAGGCAGGAATCACTGTTACCTCAGTTTTAGATATGAGTAAACTGAGGTTCAGTGAGGGTAAGGAAATTTCTTGAAGGAATCAAAAAATATGGGAACTAAGTAGGTATAGGAACCAAGATTGAAATGCAAACCTGTTCAAATCCTGTATCTAGCTAACCATACATGTGTATCAAACAGTTACGCTGTCCAAACCAGTTTGCTGCACATGGAAGAGACTTGTAGTCATGCCAGTAGGCTAGAGTACTCCAACCACTGTGACTCCATACCATAGCATCATAGCATGGCATAAAAGACTCCCTGTGAACTATTCCCTGCCTATATCAGCAACCCTCAACTCTTACCTTTTATTCCATACCTAGAAAAATCACCCTGTTTCTAGTGTCTTGAGAATCTCATGTCATTCATAATTTTCTGCATTAGGACATGCTATTCTCTTTGCCTCAAATGCCCTCCACCTGGATACCTATAAATTCCTTTAAAATTCAGCTAAGATCTCTCTACCGAGAACCTTCCTTAATTTTCTTCTGATATTGTTAACCATTCTGTCTTATGCATCAATCTCTGTACTTTGTATAAAAATATCCAGGCACAGTGGCTCACGCCTGTAATCCTGGCAAATGGAAAAGCTGAGGCAAGAGGATCACAAGTTCAAGACCAGACTGGACAATGTAGTGAGGCCTTAAGCAACTTATCAAGAACCTGTCTCCAAATGAAAAATGAAAAGGGCTGGGGATGTAGCTCAGTGGTAAAGCATCCCTGGTTCCCCCAGTATCAAATAAATAAATAAATATTAAATACATAACTAAATAAAACATATTCTTTACTCACTCATTCAACCTTAAATACTATGCTTCTAGGCATTGAGCTAAATCCTGGGAGACAGAGAGTTAAGCATGAACATGTACTAAGTACTGCCAGTACTTCCCACCAGCTGAAATAAAGAACAGGTTTCAACAGGTCAGGGTGGTTGGGAAAGGCCACCATCCTCACTTCCACGTAGAACCAGCACAGCTGCAGTAGCTTGAGGAGTGGTAGCTTTTAGCGAATTGGCCAGCATCCAGGGCTATGGAAACCAGCATTGTCAGAGAGGGCCCTGGCAGCAATGGTAGTGGCGGTGGTGGAGAACCCTTACAGAAAATAGAGGGCATTGAAAAGAGGGAACCAGAGCAAGAAAGGGAGAAACGGGTAGATGTCACATAACAGATTGACAAACTAGGTGCAGTGGCACATGCCTATAAACCCAGCAACTCGGGAGGCTGAGGCAGGAGAATCATAAGTTCAAGGCCAATCTTAGAAACTTAGCGAGACCATGTCTCCAAATAAAAATTAAAAAGGGCTAGTGATGTAGCTTAGTACTAGAGTGCCCCTGGGTTCAATCTCCAGGACCCAACCTGCACCCACCCCCCAAAAAAATATCACACACACATAAAAAATGAACTGATAGACTGGTTCATGTTACTATTGACACATACCTGGGCCTTCCCCTTAGAAGTGGGGCAAGACCCTGAACTCCAGGCTACTGACTACTGTTATATTTATAGTCTTGAATTATAACACCAAGAAACTGAGTCCTGGAGAAATTTGAATTACACTTTATATGCTCCAAGGGGAGTGTCTTCTTTATTTTTTGTGTCCTAGAACCTAACATGAAGCCTGATACATGGCAACTGACAATGTATTTGCAGATTTCTTTAATAAATGAGTTGGAGAAGGGAAGGGGGGGACCATCATAAAGTGTTACGATTTCTTCCTGGTCCAACCAGATGGAAAATATGGAACAGGAATGGGATATGAACCATGGGTCCCATCCCCTGTTAGTTCTGCCAGCACGTGTGAGGGTGTGTTGAGACAAATTCCGTGGCAGTTAGAAAATGAACTAGCTGCCAAGATGGACAGGGGGGAACAGTTAACCTTGACCTTCTACATTCCTAATGTCCCCACAGTGAAGGGGGACCGGAAATACCAAAAGGTGAGGAGACACCTAATCACAGATCAGAGGGAAGAAGACTTACTCAGGGGCTAGAGAGAGCATTCTCAAGGCAGAAGCAATTCTGGTTTTTTTATAGAAAGGGTAGTGAAAATATCCACAAATCAAACCCACATGGGAATACTCAAGGTAGAAAAGAGAAGGAGATCTTGGGGACCAGGGGTTATCTTTTCAGGTAGGCAATATTTCCCTCATCCTTGTAGCCCACCCTCCCAATAGACAAACAACTGAGTTCCTCCCAGAAGCGGCAGCTATATATCAATCAGACTCGGATCTACATTCGAATGTTCTGTGGCAGTCTCTGTGGCTTTAGCCTCCTGATGCTGATCTCCACATCCCCACTGAACTGGGTGCAGTTTCTGGTGACCAGGAGTGGAATGGAATTCTACGCAGGACTCTGGACCTTATGCAACCATGAGCTGTGCTGGGACAACACACCCAAGCCACCCTGTGAGTGCCATGAAATTAAATGCCACAGTGTCCACAGTTCAGAGCTGTGTGCCACATTGTAGCCTTTCATCTTTCTTCCTCCAAGATCTTTTGGCCTCCACCTCTCCAGTTCAGCATGGAGCTCAGCCAAGTTGTGACTAGAGTCATGCTTTCTGTTGGTATCCTCAGCGTACCAGCTCTCCTTAACCCAGGTTATTTCTTGTCCCAGATAATGAGTTAATACTCCCTGGAAAGAACTCTTTAGCCAATTATAAGGTGTTCCTGTGTAAACTTCAGAAATGTTTGGATACTGGTGACCCATATGGGTGACACGTGGGTGCTCCTTTAATCTAGGGCTCTCCTCTTTCTGGACTAAGGCTTTTTATTGAAACATATGAGCAGGATATTTTGTAATTTGTGTCCTAAGAGTTTTGAAACTTTGATGGATACGTTGCTATAAAAACTACTATATAAATGCTGAAATCAGTTTAGGTCTTACAGGAGATAGAGACTTGACTTCAGCTTTGGGATATTTCGTGTCGTGTGTGTGTGTGTGTGTGTGTGTGTGTGTGTGTGTGTGTGTTTTATGTGAATTTTAAAAACGATAAATTAACCAAATGCAGATATTTTAGACTAGGAAGCTAAATGTTTTGATTGGTTGTGTAATGTTATATATGACAGTTACTGGTAGACTTCATTATTTTGAGAAGGTTAGACTCTTCTATGCTGTCAGTCTGTAGTCATTCCTGTGAAGCCATGAGGATATTGTTTATGTACTTTTTTAGGAGGTGAGGAGTGAAAACAGAGAAGATTTTAATATAGATATGAAGTTATAGTCTTTCCTCCATGGTGGGAGAGGAACTGGACTTTTTATCTTAGGCAAGAGTTGGAGAAAAGATACTCTTACACGATGCTCCTTCATGTTTTGAATATTAGAATCCAGTGGGGATGTGGCTCAGTGGCACAGTGCTTGATTGGCATGTGTGAGGCCCCAGGTTTGATTCCTAGCACCACACCAAAAAAGTAAATATCAGAATCATTTGAACTAGCATAAGCTAAAGAGTGAATTTATTTAAAAATTCAGAAGAATCTCATAGATTCTCAATGGCAGGAAATTTGCTGGGCCTGAAGGGATTCCAGGCTGGGATCTCAAAGAAAATCAAGTCAGCCAATTACTCAGTCTCTTTAAAGTTACTTTTTTTACTCATCATCTTTATTTATGCTCAGTTTTTCCTGTCTATTAGTAAGTGCCCCCAAAGTGATATCCTAGTCTATCTTTACATTTTCTTAAAGCAAGCAAAAGAGGAAGTCTAAATTTCCATACATAATAATCACATGCATCAGGTTCCCTTTCTTGGTCCAGGTTAGCTACAGTCAGGGGGCTATAAGCAAGAGTCCAGGGCTATAGAAGAGGCTTGCTGGGACCCCTGGGGAATTGTAGGCTAAATATTACAAAAGAAGCCTATTGCACTGAGCTTTATGTGCTCAATCTAGGCTGATGTTTGCGACTGGCTACATATAGTGCTGATTCTAAATGAAAATGTGCTGCTCTTGAATTATTTTAATTTGGTTAACTTGTTGGGGTTTTCAGAACAACTTACCTCTGTGGATAGAGATATGGTTTCTCTCAATAAAATAACTATTATTAGTTATAAGTAGCATAATCTAGAGAATAAAAGAAAATTTATGAGTGATCTTAGACTGGAATTGACTTGATACATAATTTCTTCTTTTTGGGTTACAAGGAAGCTGAACTTGGATTCTTAGGCAAAAAAGCGCTTAGAGAACTTTCAGTGGTGGGGATGAGCTACAGTGAGATAAGAAAGGAAGCTAAATAGGGAGGTACCCTTTAAAGGATATTGAAGATACTATAGGATCTGTGGTATCTCAGAAAAGCTACATCTACTTACAGTTGTAAATTATCTATTTCTTAAATCTTCCGAAAAACTAATTTTTATATACATATATAAATTTAGTTTTTTGTTTATTTATTTTTATGCAGTGCTGAGGATTGAACTCAGTGCCTCACACGTGCGAAGCAAGCGTTCTATCACTGAGCCACAACCCCAGCCCTTCAGTAAACTATTGATGGGGAATTCAAAGGGAAAGAACCATGTTAGAAATGTAGTAGTAAAAAGTAAGGTTTAGCATCCCCTCCCCCTACTTACCAACATCTAATCTGTAATGCTAGTGCAGAGACCTGGAGCCAAGAAAAGGGGGTAAAAGAAATGCTGTGACACTTGGATAAGGGCATCAGAGCAAAAGAACTCTAGCAGACCTCTTCCTGAACAAATGTCAGATAAGAATGTGGGGGGACCCTCAGAAAAAAACATAAGAGACTTTTTTTTGGGTGTTTAAGACCTACAATCTGATAATTTGGGGCTTAAAACCATTACAATATAGGAGTTAAAGTAAATATGATCTCATTTTGTAGTCACAGGCTGACAAGGCCTGTGCATGCCAGATACATCAGGAAAGAAAAAGCAAATAGACTCAAACTCCAAATCCAACAATGGATAAATAATTAAGCACTGCAGTGAATATGACAAGCTATTTTGCAGCCATTACAAAATGATGCCTACAACCAGTATCTGGAAGGAATCCTATCTTACAATCTTCCACAAAAACCCCACACAATGGGGCTGGGGTTGTGGGTCAGTGGTAGAGCGCTGGCCTCACACGTGCAAGACCCTGGGTTCGATTCTCAGCACCACATAAAAATAAGTAATTGAAATAAAGTTATTGTGTCCAACTACAACTAAAAAATAAATATTAGAAAAACCCAAAAAAACTCCACAAGAAAAATAACAAAAAGAAATAAAATGCTAACAAGGACTGCTTTAAATTAATATAATTGTGGCTTATTTTTTCCTTCTTCTTTGAACTTTTATTGTCATTCCAATATTCACACTGAACACATATTACTTCTATTTTATTTATTGATTTATTTTTGCAGCACTTGGAATTGAACTCAGGGATGTTCTACCTCTGAGTTACATCCCTAGCCCTTTTTAGCTTTTATTTATTTATTTCTTCCTTTATAGTTTTTATTTTGAGAAAGCATCTCACCAAGAGATTCAGACTGGCCTTGAACTTGGGATCCTCTTGCCTCAGTCACTGGGATTATAGGCATATGCCACCATGCTTGGATGAACATGCATTGCTTTTAGAATTAGAATTAGAAGTTTTCATTAGTTTTGTGATGTTACACTTCATATGAACTAGTTTACATCTAAGTAAATGTGCTAAGAAATATTGGTTTATTATACTTAGTTTAATAATGAAGGCTTTGTTAACCTTCACAGTAAAGAAATTTCAAGGAACAATGAAGAACTATGAAAGAAGATCCTTATTAGTGCCCCAGATGATACATTGCAAGCTCCTCTTCAGTCTCCTTTGTCTTTACTCCCTTCTCTCAGACTCTGTCTGGTTTTCTTCTTTTAAAAAAATTTTTTTTTAGTTGTACATGGACACAATATCTTTATTTATTTTTTTGTGGTGCTGAGGATTGAATGCAGTGCCTCACACATACAAGGCAAGTGCTCTACCACTGAGCTACAGCCCCAGCCCCTGGCTTTCTTCTTCTTTATTTTTTAAAATTTTTTTTTAGTTGTTGATGGACCTTTAATTAATTTATTTATTTACTTATATGCGGTGCTGAGAATCGTACCCAGTGCCTCACCACATGCTAGGCAAGTGCCCTACCACTGAGCCACAACCCCAGCCCTCTATTTGGCTTTCTTAAGGCTTTTCTCTCACTGGGCTAGGGGAGCCTTTCCTTTCCTTTTCTTCTTGCAGATTATCTCCAGTATTCCAGAATCTTCTACATCATCTCTATTCTCACCATACTTGTTACCCTCACCATACTTCTCAACTCTTGCCTTCCTGAAAAAGAAAACGTGACCAGAAACTTCGATCTGAAGGTATCCATGCTCAGCTTCATCGCAGGTACAGACCTAGACTGGCAGGTAATGCCACGGTAAAATAGTCAAGGTAACAAAGTTTCTCTGTGGGACTTTAATACTCATTTTCTTGTCCCTTTGCTCCTGATAACATATGAAGTCGCCAGTTACTGCCCTATCTTATTGTATAGAATACACCTTAGCTGACTTATGACCAAGTAGAGGCCCCTTTCTCTCTCTCATCTTGGTCAAGTCCCAAGATTTTATTTTTTGATCCTTGCCTCTGGAGGGAGGCAGAAGAATAGATAGGGATGGCAGTCAAGGTAGATTACAAGATACTGATGGGCTGTGACCTCTTTTTTGTTTTTCTGGTTGCAGCCATCTTCTTGTTCCTCTGCCTCTACATGTTCCTGGCACAGATTCACTGGCATACTAGGAATGTCATGGAGTCATCTTTCCTATGGTCCTATCATATGAACTGGTGGTGTGACTTCTTATACATGTGTTCTGGTGAGTTAGTCACTGCTCTGTGCTAGAAGGAAATCAATTCTAGAAAGGGAGGTGGAATCTAAGAGAAATAGAAGCACCAGCTATTCCTATTTAGAATATTTATACAGGGAGAGGGATTGTGGGATGGTGCAGAGAGAATAGATTTTTAAGTGTGAAAACCTGAAATTAATAACCTCTTCTCTCACAAAACAAGACAGAAAGGTTGAATAAGATCACACAGAAAACATTTGAAGTATTATTTGCCCAAGATCACACAGAAAATAGTAGAACAATTATTTGAATCCAGGGGGTTCAAGGTTTGCTCTTACAAGTCTGAAAAATACTATAATGCAACGGGAGCACAGGAAGATAAAGTAACCCTGCTGGGAGGAGAGAAGGGTTCATTGAAAAGAGGACTATTGTGGGCTGGGGCTGGGGCTCAGCAGTAGAGCACTCACCTAGCATGTGTGAGGCCCTGGGTTTGATCCTTAGCACCACATAAAAAATAAAATAAAATAAATATATAAAAGGAGAGAGGCCTGGGTATTAAAAAATGAGTAAGAATTTTAAAAGGCAAAAGATCATCTGTCTATTGAATTTCACCTCAAATTTTTTTCTTCCCTTAGGGATCCTTTCTTTTCTCAATTATATAACTTTCAAATCTGTTCCCGTTGGTCTAAATGTCACTGTTACTCCAGTGGAGAGGTCAAGATTGGGGTTTGGTCCAACAACAACAATATGGCCTGCTGAAGATGAAATGTAAAGGTCTAACATGAAATCTCTAAGTGAGAGAAAGAAAACACTACGAAATGCAGGACTGTAATGATGTCTGAAAAATAGGGGAGAAGTTAAGTTGGGAATGATTGTGAAAATTCTAGGAAACCTCCCTAATATCATGTCCATATTATTGAAGGAGATAGCATTAAAGCTAATGAAATGTGTTTTGTGTGCACTGAATCCAAAATATGAATGACATTCATAAATAAAGTAATGAAAATTCACTTAAGAAAAATTTGAAAAGGAGAAATCAATGTTTAAGGTCACAAATGAAAGAAACTAGAGATAGACGCACTCCATGGACCAGAGATCTTTTTGGGCATCAGTGATATCATGAACCAGAATGGCTCATTTATTTATTTATTTTAATTTTTATTTGTTAATTTGTTTTACAATAGAATGCATTTGACATATTATGCACAAATGGAGCACAACTTCTCATTCCTCTGGCTGTCCATGGTTCAGAGTTATTCCAGTAGTGTAATCATATATATATATATATATATATATATATATATATATATATATATGGTAATAATTTCTCTCATTCTGACATCCTTCCCATCCCCACAGCTCCATCCCTCCCCTCACTCCCCTCTACACAAACCAAAATTCCTTCATTCTTTCCTGTCCCCCCACCCAACTATGGATCAGCATCTGCTTATCAGAGAAAACATTCAGCTTTTGTTTTTTGGGAACTGGCTTATTTTACTTAGCACGATATTCTCTAGTTCCATACATTTACCTGCAACTGCCATAATTTTATTATTTTTTAAGGCTGAGTAATATTTCATTATAAACCTTTACAGTCTATTATGTAAAACTACTGATTCTCCCTTGGCAGAATTATTGATGCCTCTTTACTTCAGAGATTCTTTAGTCTGTTCCTGAGCCTTTGGTGGTAAGAAGAGACATGTAGACATGCAGACCTTTTCTCATCACCAATCACATGCAAACTCTACCCTGTAGATTGACTAGTAAAATATCCACGAAGTTCACAATCCTTATTTATAATTTAATTTGAATAATTTAATTACATGGCTAAATTTACAGGATGCTGAACATTGATGACTTCCGAGGGAACAGAAGTTTTAAATGGGTAAGGACAAGGATGCAGGGACTGAGTGAGAGTAAAAGCTAGACATTAAGAAAGGAACAACAGGGCCCTCTCACTAACTTTTCTGCTTTGTTAGCATAGAGTTATAAACTGAGATGACTTTTCATCGCTCCTTTAGAAACTAAATGCATTTTCTATTTTCCTTCTCTCTTTTCTTTGCTTGTAGAGAATTCCTAAAAAAGCCCAAGTGGATTTCCACTTAGGTTGCTCAATAAATTGCCCTTTAATACACTCCCTTTGCTCCAAATACATTTCATAATGGACGAAGGGGGAGAGAGACAGAATCCAGTCAAAACAGGTGAACATTTCCATACACCAGGAAAAAAAAAAAGCACTAAACTATGGGTTTTGCCAAGCCCTTGACCTAATTGGCTCTAAGTCCAAAAATAAGCAGAGATGAACAGGGGGTGAAAGGGACCAAAAGTGCTCTTAAGACAAATTAGAGCCAGGTTCACAGTTCTAATTAAAAAAAGGAGGAACTCTAGTAAAGAGGTTGAGCAGGCTGCTGCTAAGCACTGATTTGGATTATAATTTATTTGGAACAGTGGACCTAAAGAGCCAGAAGGACACAAGTACAACTTTGCTAAACCAAGCGGCTCAATGGTTTATTAATTGGTTCTGTGATATTCCTTGACAGCATAACAGAAGAGGAAATCTAAAACACCACAGTATAAAATCTGACTCTAGATTGTAGCCTTTGATCAATGTAAGTAGAATGTGCATAAAAGAAGAAAGAAAAACAAAAAATGTTTGTGTGTACAAACAGGAATTCCAAACGTAAAAAAAAAAAGTTTAGAAAAAATCTTAACAGCCAACAATTCAGAATATTAATTTATGATTAAAGTAATTTGGGAAGACTGTAAGCTAAATAAAGACTTTAAGTATTCTTAGAATGCACCAACAGGTATATGATAATCAAAGATTATTTTTAAAAAAAAGACTACATGACGCCAGATGCAGTGGTGCACACCTATAATACTAGCAGCTAGGGAGGCTGAAGCAGGAGGATCGTGAGTTCAAAGCCAGCCTCAGCAAAGGCAAGGCGCTAAGCAACTCAGTGAGACCCCGTCTCTAAATAAAATACAAAATAGGGCTAGGGATGTGGCTCAGTGGTTGAGTATCCCTGAGTTTAATCTCTGGTACCCCCGCCCCCCCCAAAAAAAAAGAGTACATGAAAAATAGGTAGAAATAGGACAAGAATAAGTTTAAGTGGAAGGGACCAATTAGAAATCATGGAAATAAAGAAATAGGCATGTAATAAAAGGTTTAGAAGATAAGATACAATCTAGATAACATACTCAAAAAGAGAGAGAAAATAGTTTATTTTCAGATATTACTAGAACACTAACAAAAATTAACCAAATAGTGTATATGGAATAAAGTTTCAAGAAATATTAAAGGATGTCAATCAGGGCTGGGGTTGTGACTCGGTAGAACACTCGCCTAGCACGTGAGAGGCCCTGGGTTCAATCCTCAGCACCACATAAAAACAAATAAACAAAATAAAGGTATTGTGTCCAACTACAACTAAAAAATAAATATTTTTAAAAAGGCTGACAATCATTATTGTATCCTGACCATAACAATATTAAATTATAATTAAGAATAATTTTTTTAAAAAAGAACCCTATATTTTTGAAATTGGACAAATGGTCGTAAAAAAGGATTTAGAACTAAACAACAATGAAAGAATTACTACCATCAAAACACATAGATGAAAAAAAGAAAACCCATAGGTGGGCTGAGGGTGTACCTCTGTGGGAGAAAACACTTGCAAAAGAAAAAAAGAGACCCTGGGTTTAAGCCCTAGCATGGGAAAAAAAAAAAGGAAACTCAAGTGGCCAATAATATGAGAAAGATGTTCAACTTTACTAATAATCAGGGAAATACAAAATAGAACAGTATTAATAAAATGTTATAATACACACTGTGGTAAAATATTAATATAATTTATCATAATTGCTATTGTATAAAAAAGTCTGACATCATTGACTATAAAAAAATTTTTATATATTGCTGGTAGGTGTGTAAACTGGTTTAAAAGCACTTTGACAAATAACTTGCTAATAATTAGTAAACTGGAATACACACACACACACACACACACACACACACACACATATATCCTATGCCTTAATAATTACAACTGTAGATATTATATTAATTACAACTGTAGGTATTATATTAATTAACTATAGATATTATATTAATAATTATATCTCTAGATATTTCTATCATACACCAAAAGAGGCATAGATAAGTATAGCATATGTATAGCATATGTTACAGTGAAAAAATAGAAACAAACATCTATCAACAAAAGAGTAGGTTTCAGTTCCTACTGTTTTCCTTCTTGCTCATTCTGTTTCCACCACTAGGCATCCTTGCAATTCCTTGATCCCTTCAAATAATATTATCTTGGAGCCTCTTCATTCACTTCTGTCTCTTCCTATAATCTTCTTACCCCAGAAATCTACTAATCTTGCTTCCTCACTTTTCTCAGACTTTGCTCAAATGTCATATTTTCATAAAAGTCTTCCCTGACCACCCTATCTAAAAGTTTGCTCCATTTCTTCATTCTCTATGCTCTTGACTTGCTTTATATATTTGATATATATTAACTTACTTTTCTATCTTCTACACTTCTTTATGGTATATTGGATCTTTGTAGTCTATTGATTACTACCTCCATCTCAATATTAAAATTATACATCCAGGTCCTTCACCATGTGACTCTGCAAAGCCTCGTGCTAGAGTTGGTGTATATACTTGTCTGCTGGGTATAGTATGGCAAGCTTTGGCAAATGGAATGTAAGAAGAAGTGACCATAAGGATCCTGAGTTGAGGCCTTAACAAGAGAGGGCTTACTCACCTCTCTTGTGCTTCTGACATCCACCATGGGAAGAATATGTCTCAGGCAGGCAGTTTGTCCCAGAATAGTGAAGACATGGGAAGTAGACTTGACCCAAAGCCTGGAGTCCAGCCTCTCTCGAGTAAACATAGGCAAGGCCTGCCAAGATCAAACTTCGTCCAATCTGCAGAAATGTGAGAAAAAATAAGTGCCTACTATTGTAAATCACCAAGAACATCAGGGGTGTTTATTGTATAGCACTGTTGCAGCAATAGCTGACTGATACAATTCTCTAAAATGCAAACTTCTGGGCAATAGCTATTTGTCAGTTTTGTTCCCTGCTGTGTTCTCAAAGACTAGAACAATGCTTAGTATGCACATATGCTTAATAAATATTTGTTTAATTAATTAAGTAATGCATTTGTAGCCAAGAGAGAAAACTACTAGTGATTCCAAAGAGCAAGGCTAGGGTTCAAATGCACAAATAAATAGTTAGAATTGGCTCTGTGATAGCCAGGTGCAATCTTGCACACCTTTATTTTCACCTACTGGGGAAGCTGAGGCAAAAGGATAGCAAGTTTGAGGCCAGCCTAGGCAATTTAGTGAGATCCTATCTCAAAATAAAAAAGAAAAAAGAACTGGGAAAGGGGCTTGGGATTTAGCTCAGTTGGTACAGTGCCAGCATCGCATGCACAAAGGCATGGGTTCAATCCCTAGCACCACACACACACACACACACACACACACACACACACACCAAAAAAAAAAAAAGAACTGGGAAGTAGATCCGTGGTAGAGTGCCTAGAGTATTGCCTCTCCCTGTACCACAATAAAAAGAAAAGATCATCTCTGTTCTAAATGTAGATAGTTTGAAGCTGACACCAAGTTATAACAACTTCCCCTTCCAATCAAATGAACAAACAGTTCTTTTTTTTTTTTTTTTTTTTTTAATAAGCAGCTTCTTAAGCTGGGAATAAATCCATTTGAAACCAAAGACTAGTTAACGAAAGTTTCTGAAGTTACTAGTAGAATTTTCATAAAATAAGATTTGCTCATATATTAGCATCATCTCTGTAATGGACACTGTTACCAGAAATGGAAGTGGCACCAGCCCAGTGTCCCATAGAATAAATAGAATGAGCTATTGTCATTCATTGAGCTGGCTGGGGGCAAAAATAGAAGTCAAAGAGAACTTAAGAGTCCTGAATACTCAGATCAAGAGAGCAAATGTTGTGCTGGGGTTGTGGCTTAGCGGTAGAACACTCACCTAGCATATGCGAGGCCTGGGTTTGATCCTCAGCACCATAAATAAACAAAGTTTTTTTTATTATTTTAATTTTATAAAGAGAGAATAAATGTTAAAGTAAATGGGCCAAGTGTTCACAATAAATGAATTTGAGTAAGAGTATACAAATGTTTTTCAAGCTCTTTTTTTCTCTTTCCACATTTTTTTTGGGGGGGTGGATACCAGGGATTGAACTCAGGGGCACTCAACCACTGAGCCACATCCCCAGCCCTATTTTGTATTTTATTTAGAGACAGGGTCTCACTGAATTGCTTAGTGCCTTGCCTTTGCTGTCTCAACCACTCTAGCTGCTGGGATTACAAGTGTGCGTCTCTGCACCTGGATCTTTCCATATTTTTTTGTTGGTACATTATAGTTTACAAAATGGTGGGTTTTATGGTTACATATTTGTACATGCACTCAATATAACAATGTAATTTGGCCAATGTCATTCCTCAGCACTTTTGCTTTCTGTACTCTTCTTGCAACTTTCTCAAACTCTGAAATTATTTTCTAATTTTTAAAAGAAAGAGTAGTTTCATTGCCCTAAAAATCCTCTGTGCTGGGCCTATTGATCGTTCCTTCTCCCTCACCCCTGGTAACCACTGATTTTTTGCTTTCTCCATCATTTTCTCCCTTCTAGAATGTCTAATTGATGGAATCATGAACTACATAGATACTTCAGATTGGCTGCTTCATATAATAATAGGAACTTCAGTCTCTTTCATGCCTTTTTATTGGTTGAAAGTTTATTTCTTTTAGTACTGAACAACATTATATTTTTAAATATATGAGTTTATTCAACCACTCACATACTGAAGGACATTTTTATTGCTTCCAGTTTGGGCAATTATGAATAAAGCTGCTACACACATCCACATGAAGATAAGTTTTTACTCATTTGGGCAAGTAGCAAAGAGCATAATTGCTGGATTGTATGATATGAATATGTTTGGTTTTATATTCTTAAAAAACAGCCAAACTTTCTACCAAAGGGGATTTATCACTTGTTTTCTATTTTTAATTTTTTTTAGTAACTACTATACTATTTAATACAGTGGCTACGCTATTTGACATTTCCACTAGTAGTGTACAAGTATTCCAATTTCTCTATATCATTGGCAACATTTGTTATTTTCTGTTTGTTTAAGAGTCAATATTAATTTTAGGATGGTTTTCTATTTCTGCAAAAATGCTACTGGGATTTTGATAGGGATTGAATTGAATCTATGGATCATTTTAGGTAGTACTTACATCAATAGTAAGTCTTCAATCTACGATAATAGATTCTGTTTCTATGTCTTTAACTTCTTTAAGTACTCTTTTATAATTTTTATTATATAAATCACTTATGTCCTTTATTTGTTTATTTTTATAGGTGGTGCCTGGGATCGAACCCAGCCCCTCATGCATGGTAGGGAAGTGCTCTACCACTGAGCCACAACCTCAGCCCCTCATTTACCTCCTTGGTTAATTCTTAAGTGTAAGGTCCTTGCTTAGCATCTGGACAGCCATCTTAAGTGACAGCCACTATTTTAAGAAAAATTTTGCTTTCCCACCAAGGGTGTTTCTGAGAAAGGCTCACCATTCCCTCATGCCAACCCAACCCTTCACTGCCCACATTCTCTCCCACCCAAGGGCGCATCACCACTCCCTCATCCCAACCCTACCCTTAACTGCTTGGCATTAGGACCTGCCTGGCTCTAATCCTTGAGCCTGCCCCATAAAAGTCCTGAACCCCAAGCCTGCTTTGCCTCTCTCCATCTATGGAGAGATGGCCTTTATTTGTCAGCTCTGATAAATAAACTCTCGTGTGTCTTGGCCTGGTCTCCATCTTTCCTTTCTTGCTCGCCTGTCTCCCAGTTCCTCACTTTCCATTAATTAAGTACTTTTTCCTTTTTTAAAAAAATTTTGAGACAGGGTTTCCATTTATGTTTTTATTGAGGCTAACCTCAAACTTACCTCAGCCTCCAGAGCAGCCTGAATTGCTGGTATATGCCATCATACCTGTCGCTATCTTTTTTTTTTTTTTTTTTTTTGAGAAAAAGGAAAAAGAAGGTTTAGTGCTTTGCTAGCAAAGAGAAACACAGGGGACTCCTGTCCCAAAGGCTCACATTAGGACCCGCCGGGCTCTGATTCCTGAGCCTCCCCCATAAAGTCCCAGAACTCAAGCCTGCTTTGCCTCTCTCTCCTATAGAGGGATGGCCTTTATTTGTCAGCTCTGACCAATAAACTCTCTGCCTAGTCTCCATCTTTAATTTCTCGCTTGCCCATCTCGTTCCTCACTTTCCCTTCATTCCCCAAAGCAAAAGGAGCTTCAGCAGCTGCTGGGATGGTCCCTCAGTCCCTCCCTTTACTCACAGGAACAGCTCCTCTGGTTTGACCTGAGGAAACTCTTAACTCTCCTGCAGTTAGTCGGCTCTCAACAAGTTTGCCAGCATCATGAATCCTCAGCATCGAAGTCAGGTTCCTTGGAGAGCCAGGCCTGCCCAAGAAAGCTGGAGTAAGGGCTGCTCTCAGGTTCCATCTGGGTCTCCAAATTTGTTTCCAAAATTTGGGTCCTTGTCCCTGATGCCAATCCAAGGTGACTCAAAGGCTGCATTCCATGTGTTCTCTTTACCATTGAGCTATATCCTCAGCCCTTTTTTTATTTATTTTGAGACAGGGTCTCACTAAGTTGCTGAGGCTGATCTCAAAATTGTGATCCTCGGGGGCTGGGGATGTGGCTCAAGCGGTAGCGCGCTCGCCTGACATGCGTGCAGCCCGGGTTGGATCCTCAGCACCACATACAAACAAAGATGTTGTGTCTGCCAAGAACTAAAAAATAAATGTTAAAATTCTCTCTCTCTCAAAAAAAAACCAAAAAAACGGGTAAAAAAAAATTGTGATCCTCTTCCTCTGAAGCAGCTGAGATTATTTATGGGCATGGGTCACTATGCCTAGCTCTGCTTCTTGTTATTTAATATAAGTATACATAGGTGTAGATACTTTTGGATATATTGTATTTTCATTTGTCTCTAAGTATTCTCTTACTTCACTTCTTTTTAAAATTTTTTTTTTGTAGTTGTAGATGGACAGCATTCCTTTAGTTTATTTTTTTATTTTTATGTGGTGCTGAGGATCGAGCCCAGTGCCTCACATGTACTCTGCAAGTGCTCCATCACTGAGCCACAGCCACAGCACTCTAACTTCTCTTCTGATTTCCCCTTTGGTCCATTGGTGCTGAGCATGGAACCCAGCCTCTCCCACGTGCTAGGGGAGTGCTCTACTGCTGAGCCACAACCCCAGCCCTGCATGATTGATTCTATTTCAAAAATTAATTACAACTTAATTTGTGCACAAAAATATGATGTAGCTTAAAAAAAAAGTGCTGTGTGCATTTGAGAAGGTGAATATGCTGTTAATGTTGAATAGTGTCCTGTATGTATCTTTTAAATTTAGTTGACTTATTGGGTTAATTCTTCTATTTCCTTAATTATCTTCTATCTGGTTGTTCTATTCATTATTGAGAATGGGGTACTGAAACTCCCAGCTATTATTGTAAAAGGATCTATCTCTCCCCCAATTCCATCCATTTTTGTTTCATGTATTTTCATAGTCTGTTATTAAGTATGTAAATGTTTATAACTGTTAAATCTCCTTGCTTTATTTAACATTTTATTAATATATAATGTCATTCTTTGTCTCAAAAACTTTTAAAATTAAAGTTATTTTACCTTATAGTGGCCATCCATATTCTTTTTTTTTTAGTTATAGATGGACAGCATGTCTTTATTTTATTTGTTTATTTTTGTATAGTGCTGAGGATTGAACCCAGTATCTCACATGTGTAAGGCAAGCACTCTGCCACTGAACTATAGCCCCAGCCCACACCCATATTCTTTTGATTATTATTTGCATGGAATGTTTTTCATCCTTTCACTCTTAATCTTTTATATCTTTGGATCTAAAGTGTGTCTCTGTGGACAGCATATAGGTGGGTCATATGTTTTTATCCACTCTGCCAATATTTGTCGCTTTTTTTGGGGGGTGGGGGATTGAGCTCAGTGGTGCTTAGCCACTGAGCCACATCCCCAGGTCTTTTTTATATTTTATTTAGTGACAGGGTCTCATTGAGTTGCTCAGGGCCTCATTAAGTTGTTAAGGCTGGCTTTGAACTTGTGATATCCCTGCCTCAGCCTCTGAACCACTGAGATTACAGGTGTGTGCCCACTGTAATTAATATTTGTCTTGATTTGGGGAATTTGATACATTTATATTGAAAATAATTATTGATAAGGAAGGACTTACTTCTGTCATTTTGCTATTTGTTTTCTTTTCATGTACAAGAATTTCACTTTTTTGTCCCTTATTTTCTGTTATCTTTTTTTAAATCTTTTTTCTGTTTAAATTATTTTTTGTAGTGAAATATTTAAATTCCTTTCTCATTTCATTTTGAAATTCTACAGATATTTTATTTGTTGTTACTATGAGTATTACATTTGACATCTTAAAATTTTAAAAATCTAACTTGACTTTATACCAGCTTAACTTCAATAATATAAAAATATTTCTTTACAACTCTGTCCCTGCCCCTTTGAGTGGTGTCACAAAAGTACATTTTATATATATTTTATGCTTCAAAACATAAATTAATTATTTTAAATGTATTTCTTTCTTAAATTATGTAGAATCAAAATATAAAGTTACAAATCAAAATTACAGTAGTACTTACTGTTAGACTAATATTTTTAAATATGCTTTGAGAGACTTCTTTAAAAAAAGCACAGATACAAAACATTCTTCCAATGATATTAGATTGTATAATTGCCTATAAATTTACCTTTATGGAGATGTTTATTTCTTCATATTTGTACAATCATTCAGTTTACCCTGCCCAACTCTCCTGAGCAGGTCAGATAAAAGATAACAATATCCTTCAGCTTTTGTTTATCTGGTAATGTCTTAATTTCTCCTCACTTTTAAAGGGAAATTCTGCAGGATATAACACTTTTTAAAAAAATATATTTATTTTTTAGGTGTAGATGGACACAACACAACACCTTTATTTTTATGTGGTGCTGAGGATGGAACCCAGGTCCCGCCCATGCTAGGGGAGGCTCTACTGCTGAGCCACAATCCCAGCCCAGGATATAGGACTTTCGGTTGACAGGTTTTTTGGTTTTCTTTTTGTGCTTTAAATATATGGGTTCACTGCCTTCTGTCTCCAAAATTTCTAAGTAGAGTTCTGCTACTCATCTTATTGACAATCCCTTGTAAATGATGAGTCACTTTTCTCTCTTGCTGCTTTCAAGATTCTCTCATTATTTTTGGCTTTCAAAAGTTTGTTTATAATATGTCTAAGGGACTGGGGATATAGCTCAGTGGTAGAGTGCATGCTTAGCATGTGTGAGGCATGGGACCAATCCCTACCCCCCAAAAAGGTGTCTCATTGGGGGTCTCTTTGCATTCATCTTTCTTGTAATTCATTGAACTTCTCAGAAAAGAATGCCTGGCAGGAACTCTACCCTAGGTAAAGGCATGTAGACAAGCCTGAACCTTCAGTAATCTGGTAAGGAGACAAGCAGTGAATAAACACAATGATATTCCTCTTATCTGGACCTCTGGTCCTGTGCTGGTATCTGCCATTAGTAAATACAATGAGAAGCTGGATGGCAAAGGAACCCAGTTCATATCAGTTGGCCTTCTTGAACAAAATGGAAAGTGGATCTAGAGGAACACATCATTGTACCTTCAGTACCTCACAGACACTTGACACAAAGTATTAAATGATTGAATGAGATTGAATAAGCTGAAACCAGATCTCATGAGGCTTTTATCAATTGTTTTATCTCATAACAATCTTAAGCATAGGAGAGACATACTTAGGCTTACTTTTTAGAGACATGGATTTTGGTAATTTTGTGGAAAATGAACAGAAGAAGAGCATGCCTGATAGCAAAGAGACAAGGTAAAAAGCTGTTGTAGAAATCCAGACAGAGATGATAAAGCGATGCTCTCAATAAATAAACAGAAATGCAAGAGGGGTTTGAAAACTTCAAAAAGGATAGGCTTGGTGGTAGTGCACATTTGTAATCCCAGCAACTCAGGAGGCTAATGCTGGAGGATGACATGTTTGAGGCCAGTCTCTGCCACTCAGTGAGACCCTGCCTCCAAATAAAAAAGGACTGGAAATATAGTTCAGTGGTAAAGCACCCCGGGTTCAATTCCTAGTACAAAAAAAAAAAAACCTTAAAGAGGTGAAACTGACAGGATATGATTGAGTGCTGGTACAAAGGAAAAAGAACACTGGCCAGGCATGTTAGCACATGCTTATATTCCCCAGAGACTTGGGAAATTTAAGCAGGCAAGTTCAAGGCCAGCTTCAGTAACTTAATGAGATTCTAAAAAAAAAAAAAAAAAATGCTGGGAATGTAGCTCAGGGTAAAAGGTAAAAGTCCCCAGGGTTGAATTCCCCCATTACCACAAAGAGAGGAGAGATGTTGCTGAAAGCTCAGTCCTTGTCCCGGATGCCAATTCATTAACAAGGACACAGTTTTGAGAAAAAGGAAAAAGAAGGTTTATTGCTTTGCTAGCAAAAGAGAAACACAGGGACTCCTGTCCCAAAGACTGTGATTCTGCCCCTCTGCAGGAACAGAGGGCTTTTAGAGAAGTGATTCAAAGAAAATGAGATTAGGGAGGAGAGATAAGGAAGGAGAAGGGCAGGGAGGGGAAGTTTAGGGAAAAGAAGATTAGGAAAAAGGGGGAAAAAACATGTAAGTTTCAAAGCCACAAGGGATATAGTCAAAGGGTTGTTATGCTCGAATTTGGGACCCCCAAAAGACCACCAGAGACCAAGATCGATGTAAACAGCAAAGAGGTGTTTATTGCGAGCTAGCTCAGTCCTCTGCGTGCACACACAGCAACTGGTGACGCTGAGAGGACCCGAGCCCAGGGTTTGCAGCAGTTTTATACATTCTTTGGCGAAGGCAGGGACCCCCACATATATCATAGCATCTCTTAGCAAATCATCACACACTGTGGGAAAATCAAATAAGACCTCTAAAACATGATTAGCACATTCACTGGCAGGAACAAGTTGGGTAGGGGTGATTGGTTAGTACAAGAGGGGGATTCGTTTGAACTGATTGGTTTAAGCCAAGAGGGGTGTATGTGCTGAACTACATGGTTTCCCAACATGTTATCAACCACATAAACTACTGGGAGGGTCATCTGGCATCCCAGGTATTTCCCTGTCTCATGCTGATTGGTGGCTGCTAGGGGGTTGCTATGGATCCCCACCTAGCCTGACCCAGTCAAGGACACCTGGTGCAGCAGATCTCTCCTGTTATTTGTAGATAAACCACTTAGCAGGGTGGGAATGTGCCTAGGAGTGCTCTGTGGGTCTTTCCAAGGACAAAGGTCATGTCCTTTCCTTGGACAGGCTTTGCTCTGAGATAGAGGCTGGTTTTTCAGGGTCAAGTGAACCCCTGTTAGAGAGAGAGAGAGAGAGAGAGAGATGGTAAGGACACAGGAAATGAATGCAGGATAGAGAGAAGGTGACAATATTTCTAGGGCATGATGTGTCAGTAAAACATTTGATTGAGCATTCAGTTTGCTATGTACCTCTGAAGCTCAGCAGAGACCTGGATGGGAGAAAGAAATTTGGCCAGATCTAACAAATGACACTGTACCCATTTTATACATTCTGATCCCTGTTGGTTCTGGGTGGGGTGGGGGAGGGGCAGGAAAGGCTGTTGAGGCCGAGCAGATTAGGTTCTAAGGCAGTTAAGATGAGCCGTGAACCAGCAGCTAGGATGGAAAGGAAGGAAGAAAATGGCATGATGTTCCACAGTCCTTACAAAGTCAGCATACTGAACAACATAACATACCGGGTGAGGAAGCCTTTTGGGGACTAGGTAGTGGTGGAGTCCTTTTGGAGTAAGCAGCTCTTGTGTGACACTGAGTAAATGTCAAAGTGAGAGAAGCAAAAGTTACTCCTCTTTTTTTTAACCAGAGGATGGGTTAAAAAAAAGAATTAAAAAACAGAATGTTAAGCTGGGCATGGTGGTATATGCCTGTAATCCCAGCTACTGCGGACACTGCGAAATGAGAATTGCAAGTTGAGTATGGGTCTTGGCAATTAGTCAAACCCGGTGTCAAAACAAAAATTAGAATGAGCTGGAGATACAGTGCAGCAGTAGAGTACCCCTGGGTTCAATCCCTAGTCTCAGAAAGAAAGAGAGAGGGAAAGGGATAAGGAGAAGGAGAGAGGAAGGAAATAGATCTTGAAGTGTGGTGCAAGTCCTGCAACCCAGGACTTGTCTTTCTGAATGTGAAGGGGGAGACGTCTAAGATGAGATCCATTCATAATGTCATCCTCCCCTTCCCCACAGCCAATCCTCCCCTGCCGCATACACTGCTTCTATGGTCTGCCACCCTACCAGCAGCAGTTCCTGGAGAAGACCCGAAGCTACATTCACATGCTCTGTGCCAGTCTCTTGAGCTTCATTTTTGTCCTGCTGCTCTTCTTGTCCACTCTGCACTGGGTGCAGTTCATAGTGTTAGCAGATAGGGAGAAGCTCTTTGCGGGGCTCTGGACAGCATGTCACCATAATCTTTGCTGGAGCCACATGCCAAAGGCACCTTGTGAGTGCTTTTAAAATTCTTAAAGCCCCCATAGCTCACTGCTCTCTCTCTCTCTCTCTCTCTCTCTCTCTCTCTCTCTCTCTCTTTATCCCACAACCCTGCCTATTACCCATTCTTTTTTTTTTTTTTTAGTTGTAGCAGGACACAATACCTTTATATTTATTTATTTACTTAATGTGGTGCCGAGGATCCAACCCAGTGCCTCACACGTGCTAGGCAAGCACTCTACCACTGAGTTACAACCCCAGCCCCAACCCTGCCCATTCTTGATTGGCAAGCCCCCATCCCAAACAGGGATGGGGGTCAACTTGCCCAGGTATGTTTTGAAGAGACTCCTTTGATACTTAAAAAATTCAGTCCCTGAATTATAGGAATCCAGTGCTTAATTACCTTGAGTTTTTTTTCTTATCTTTTCATTTACAAACTTCCCTTGGGGCAGGGAAAGATCTTAGTCATTTATATATTAGTATGGAAGGGTGGGAGGGGGTGTGGTGCCAAGTACTGGAGAGACTGAGGCAAAAGGATCACAAGTTTAAGGCCAGCCTGGGTGACTTAGGGAGAACCTGTCTCAAAATAAAATAAAACAAATGGTCTGGGGATGTAGCTCATTGGTAGTGTCCCTGGTTCAATCCATAGTACCGCAAGAAGAAAGGGCGGAGGGAGGACATTACCTCACATTATGCCCTATTACTTTCCAAGGTTATAGTTATAATTTCAACTTTTTCTTTCAATATGGAATAAAATATTTCTTTCCATGTTCAAGGAACTTCATCTGTCAGTAAAGAGGTGAGAACAGGGTCCTTATTGGTGTCTCTGGAGCTGCCCAGTTGGTGGCTACTTGCTCTAAGTCCATCACATGTAAGACAAGTATTGATTCCCTCCTCCTCAGTCCCTCACTCCAATCCCTAGATTTTTTTCTAGGCTTCTTTAAGGGAAGATCAGCTCTGCTTCAGCCAAGTCTCTTTTTTTCCTCTTACCTTGGCAGACTACCTCCAATTCTCCAGAGCCTTCTTCCTCATCTCTGTCTTCATCACCCTCATTATTATTATCTGCCTCATGATCTCTTCAACCAAAAGACCGGAACAAAAAACCTACATAGATCTGGGCGTTTCCATCTTTTGTTTTATCTCAGGTACAAAGTGACAAATTTGAGAAAGTTTGCCATGAAGTCCAGGTATACACTCCCCTTTCTGTGTCATTTCTCCTTCATTCACCAATAGTCCTCAGCCTCGTATGAATACTGCCAACACAGGACCCCTGTCCTATGATATTCTTCCAAAAGGGAGGAAAGCTTTTTGATAAATTTTCACTTTTTTCACTGCTACTGTCTTTTAAGGACAGGTCCCTGAAAAGAGTATATCTAATCCAATGGAAACATCTCTAAGAGTTGCTTTCTGATGGACTAGTGGGGAGATATTGTAGACTGGAGCTCTCCTGGTAACCAGAATCTCACCCTGTAGATAGACAGCTACCCACTGTTTTACATATAGGCTCCTTCTTAACATCCTGATTCCAGCCAAAGTGGAAGCCCTTCATTCTCCCATCTTGGCTAATTGCCAAGAGGGTCTTTCCTCCACAGCAGAGTGGAGATGGCTGAGGTTTACAATAGTGCAAAGAGAGGGAGGAGTATAGGGTGGGAGGGATGGTAGGAAGTTATGATGGGCAATGATGCTTTCATTCTAATCCCAGGCACCTGCTTACTCGTCTGCCTCATTTTGTTCCTGATGCAAGTGGAATTGTACAGTAGGAATGTCTTGGAGCCCCATTTCCTATTTGTCTACCGCTTCAATTGGTGGGGCATTGTCTTCTACATAGTAGCTGGTGAGTTAATATTCCCGTTAAATAGTGAAGGCAATTCTACATGCTTGGTTTTCTCTTATTCTTTTTTTTGGGGGGAGGGTATTTGTTTAGTGTATTAGAGGCTCACTTTCTGTATATGTGTCTATACAATACTGGGGTTTGAACCGAGTCTTGCACATGCTATGCAAGAGCTCGTCCATTGAGATATACCCCCAGACCAGAACCTCACAATTTGGAAGGGCTCAGTCAAGAATCATTTCCATGTCAGTGAGCAATCTTTAGTTACAAGTGTTTCTATTTTTTTATAATGTTATCTGACTCTGCACAGACAAGAGCAAGATTCAGTAAGTAGAGGAGGAAGCAAAGACATAACTGATCTATTCACAGTTCTGTCCTTTCAGAAGTTGTTTCTTCAACTCTCCTCTCCTTTTTCCATACCAAATACCCTCTCCATCTTTGTGAGAAAAGCTTATGTAAACTCCTCGATCAATCTCCAAAAGAAAGTCTCAGTATTATCTTCCTTTGTAATCTTACCAATATAAGACAGAGCAAAAACCTCAGAGTTCCGCCTGTACTACACTTCTTTATTTCTTCTAAGATCATGTTTACTTTTTTTCATTAATTAACTACAACAGTGTTCTCTAAACCATTTTGTCATGTACCTATTAGTAAAACACTTTTAAGCAAGCATGCTAAAATGATTTATTTATAAAATGTTCACATTAATTATATCACTATGTATATTCATCACATCATAAAACACACAAATTCAAAAATAGAATGTAACATATGACTTGTGGGGATGTTGTTCAGTAGAAGAGTGTTTGCCTAGCATGCACAAAGGCCTGGGGGTTGATCAGCATCACAAAACAAAAGCAAAACAAAACCTACTGTATTATTCTTGTATCCTGATGGATTGACTTTCATATCCTCCTGGATATCATTGTTCTATAGAAAAGCAGGGATCAGTGTATCAGACTCCTAAGATGATGAGAAGGATAGTCAGAAAAATATTGATAATCAAGTTCCATTATAATTAACCCAATTGTACTGCTCAGAGGTATTTGTTGTCTTTGGGATTTTATCTATTACTACTCTACAATGCTAATATTGACCTTTTTGTTTTCTCTAGGGTTCTTCTCTGGACTCAATCACATAATTTTTCGGATTGCTCTTTCAAAACAAAATCTTCTTGTGACCCCTATTACAAAGACAAGAATAAGACATATGGCCACATTGAGATTGAATTTAACTAAGACAAATGTAAATGCTTTCCCACAGATGCATCAAATATCAGAAATGCCTTCATAGACAGTTGTACAGCCAAGGACCCAATCAGACATAGGGATCCAAATAGATCTAGAGACAGGAAATGAATCAATAATAAGGAATGGGTTAATGACTCGGGCTAGATTAGCTACAGAGACAGAACCAGCTGGTATAATAGAGCCTGGACCTGAGGCAGAGACAATGATAGGCATGTGATTAGTGGTGAGTCAAGCAATAGGCCTGAGAGTAATGAAAAGAAAATGACCAAAGGCAGGGATAGTGAGATCAGAGATTCAGCTGAGAAAAAAATGATGGTGACAAGACAGAAGGATTGATCTTAGATATAAGGTAATAGAAGACAAGCCGATTTAAAATATAAAAGGCCTCACAAAGACATTTCTCTTCAGGGGTGATGATATTTTGGATCTGTATGGGAGTAGAGGAGTACTAGAGATAATTCTGACATGACAAGATAATATCTCTGGTGTATCCTCCTCAGATTCTGCTTCACTCACTAAATAAGTCAATATTTTGGATGAAAGAAAGTCATTTGTATGGTTTAGGTCAAAGGTACTATGACTTGAGAATAACAAAGTGCTACAAAGCTTATTAAAGGAAGCTTCCATGTTAGTGTGGTGTACCATGATTTGGGAAATGCTGGTCATCAATGGGATGCTCAGGCCACCAGATTTCCATGACTACACCAGGGGACATGTCAGCAAAATGGAAAGAATATTCCATTTTTGGTCCCCACTCCCCTAATCTGTTAGGCTGATTTTTGGCAAATATTTTTCCTTGACCAACTAGACTATGCTATTCATTCTGCAACTAACTTTTCATGGCCATAAGTGATGAATAATAAAGAAGTTTTTCCTGTTGGCCCATACAACTCCAAATAATTTTAGTAGTAATTTAGTTTCAGTCAGTTCTCTCTTCAAGGCTCCTATTGGCAAGTTGCTTTTCTTGTGGTGGTGTATACCTGTAATCCCAGTGACCTGGAAAGCTGAGGTAGGAGGATCACAAGTTTGAGACCAGCCTTAGCAAATTAGGAGGCCCTAAGCAACTTAATGAGACCCTGTCTCAAAATAAAAAAATAAAAAGAGCCAGGAATGTAGCTCAGTAATAAAAGCATCCATCCCTGGTTTCTCTCTCCAGTTAAAAAAACAAAAACAAAACTGTAGGTGATATCCACTTATTTTTAGTTATTTGCAAGAATTGGAAAGGAAAGGAAAAGACAAAGGCAAAAAGACCCAGATTCTCTGAGCCAGTGTATCATCTAAACTCAGGGAGTCGCCATGAGACCTTCAATGGTTTCACAGAAGGAATTGTGACCTTTGAAACTGAAGCTAATGGGTTTTTTTGAGGAGGGGCATGGAAATATTAGTAGTTCATCCCATTATTTCACTCTGGAACATTAGGTAAGAAACAAGGGAAGAAAAGAGGATAGACGGGGCAGGAAATATTGAAAGACATTTCTGTGAATTAAAAGACACCATAGGGGCTGGGGCTGTAGCTCAGCGGCAGAGCACTTGCCTAGCATGTGTGAGGCACTGGGTTCGATCCTCAGCACCACATAAAAATAAACAAAGGCATTCTATCCATCTACAACTACAAAAAAAAAAAAAAAAAAAAAAAAGAAACCATGGGCTGGGATTGTAGCTAAGTGGTAGAGCTCTTGCCTAGCATACATGAGGCACTGGGTTCAATCCTCAGCAACACATAAAAATAAATGAAGGTGGGGCTGGGAATATAGTCCAGTTGGTAGAGTGCTTGCCTTGCATGCACAAGTCCCTGGGTTCAATCCACAACAATGCCAAAAAAAAAACAAAAAAGGAAAAGGAAAATAAGTAAAGGTGTTGTGTCCATTTACAACTAAACATTTTTTTTAGGGGCTGGGATAGCACCACATAAAAATAAAGGCATTGTGTTGTGTCCATCTACACCTAGAAAAATATTTAAATTTTTTTTAAAAAAAGACACCAATTTTAGGGCTGGGGATGTGGCTCAAGCGGTAGCGCGCTCACCTGGCATGCGTGCGGCCCGGGTTCGATCCTGAGCACCACATACAAAGATGTTGTGTCCGCCGAAAACTGAAAAATAAATATTAAAAATTCTCTCTCTCTCTCTCTCTATCTATCTATCTCTATCTCTCTCCCTCTCTAAAAAAAAGACACCAATTTTAAAGTATACATTTTCTAAAAGTATAGTTAAAATTATAGCTATACCTAAATTAGATTAGTTTAAATCAATCAGGTAATGATGTAGCCAAATACTACTTAAGTAGATGCTTTGATAGTTGAAAGAGGAAAAGGAAGAAGAAACTGCAAAGGGAAAGGTCCAAGTGGGGTGAGAATTCTGCAAGCTTTCAAGCAGGCTGATTCCCCAGGAAGGTGGAGATACTGAAAATGTAAAAAGAGATGAGGGAGATTGATAAAGATGGACCCCCACCTCCCTTATAATTTCCCTAAAACCATGGAGACATCAAATATTTGACTGTTTTGGAAACCTGTAATCTTCATTTTATCTTGTTCAAACCCATTTCCTCTGCATCATCCATACATCAAAATGTTTTTTTAAAAGATTTATTGAGCAGTAAAAAGTAGTTCACAAGGTTAGGGACTGGAAATGTGGTTCAGTGATAGAGTGCTTTCTTAGCATATATGAGGCTCTGGCTTCAGTCCCTTGTACCACAAAAAATACACTCACACACACACAAAACACACACACATAAAAATCACAATAGTTCATGTTGGGTGTGATGCACCCCTGTGATCCCAGCTACTTAGGAGACTGAGAAAGAAAGATCACAAATTTGAGGCCAGCCTCAGAAGTTTAGTGAGGCTCTATCTCAAAAATTAAAAGGGCTCAGGATGTAGCTCAGTGGCAAAGTACCTCTGAGTCCAATCCTCAGTGCCAGTAGTGTGGGGGAAAGACAATATGAGTTACAAGCAAAATAACTTTAAAATTTTTTTTTAGTTGTTGATATATCTTTATTTTATTTATATGCAGTGCTGGGAATTGAACCCAGTGCCTCACACTTGCCAAGCAAGTGCACTACCACTGAGCCACAGCCACAGCCCCGCAAAATAACTTTTTCGAGGTTTGAGGATTTTTAAATAAGGCATGCGATATACAGAACACCGAGCTTTCTCTCAGAGGCAGAAATAAAGATGCTTATAGTCAGTAAATATGAAAGACATCATTCTTTTCTATGCTTTTATTAGTGCATTATAGTTATACATGATAGTTGGGTTCATTTTAACATAATCATATATGCATGAAATTTAATAGGCTCCATTTCAGTCCTCCATGCCTCTATTTATTTTTAATTAGTGCTTTATAGATATACATTGCTGCAGTCTGGCTGGGCACAATCAGGAGCCACTTGTCAAAAGAAACTAACTTTATTTTTAGAACCACACACGCCAAACAAAACAGCCTCTCAGGAAAAACCCTCAGAGCCTCAACTGCCACCACCGGCTTTCCACAAGCCTCTCTCTCCCCCACAAACTTCTCTCCCACCTCCCACAATCCTCCTGCTCTAAAGGCCGATTGGCTGGGTCACATGGGCGGAGCCAAAAAAGTCCCCCAATGAGCAGCTCCGTGGTCTGAAAGGGCAGGGAAACAGCCCAATGAGCATCACCGCAGAGGAGCCAATCAGCTAGATGTTGCTGGGGCCGCTGTGAGCCAATCATCAGCCGGCAGCTGGAAGTTTGCTGGCAGCTGGAAGTTTGTTGGGGCCCCTTCGGCTGTGGCTCTCAACAATACATAAAGGTGGAATTCACTGTGGTATATTTATACATGCACATAGTATAATTTTGCCAAGTTTATTTCTTCCCTCCCCATCAGTCTCCTTCTTTCCTCCATTCTTATTTCAAATTCCTCACCCCACCCCCCCACTTTCTTTACTCTACCTTCTGCATATGACAGAAAACATTTGACCATTTGACCCTTGATTTTCTGGATCAGGTCTATTTTACTTAGCATGATGTTCTCCATTTCCATCCATTTACTGGCAAATGCCATAATTTCATTTTTTTTTTTTTGGTACTGGAGATTGAACCCAGGGGCACTCAACCACTGAGCCACATCCACAGCCCCTTTTTATATTTTGTTTAGAGATAGAATCTTGATGAGTTGCTTAGGGCCATGCTGCTAAGGCTGGCTTTGCCCTGGAGATCCTCCTGCCTCAGCCTGTGGAGCCGCTGGGATTACAGGCTTGTGCCGTGGAGTCTGGCTCATTTTTCTTTATGGTTGAGTGAAAGTCCATTGTGTGTATATACTATGTTTTCTTAATCTGTATGAATGGATTGAAGGGCACCCAGACTAGTTCTGTATCTTGGCTCTTGAGAGTTACAGCACTATAAATATTGATGTGGCTGGGTCACTATTGTACGCTGATTTAAAAAATTAAGAACCATGATACATGCTATACATGGTGGTGCCCTGCTGTAATCTGTGGCTACAGAGGCTGAGCAGTAGGGCCACAAGACTGCATGCTTGAGGCTAGCCTTAGCAACTTAGCAGGACCCTCAGCAACTTAGTGAGGCCCTCTCTCAAAAATAAAAAGGATTGAGAATGAAGCTCAGTGGTAAAGGGCTCCTGGGTTCAATCCTCAGTCCAAAAAAAAAAAAAAAAAAAACCCATGATACATGCAACAACATAAATGAATCTCACAGACATTATATTGGGCAAAGGAAGATAGGTACAGATACTATTGCATCACATGAAGTTAGAGAAAAAAGCAAAATGAATCAATGGTGATAGAAGGAAGAACAGTAAAAACCTTTGGGAGGTATGGTAATGATGTTATATGGGCTTATACATATGTAAAATTCATCAAACTATAAATGAGCTCACCAAGATCATAGGATATAAAATCGCTACCCAAAAAATCAGTTGTATTATTAGTATTATTTTTTTTTTTGCAGTGCTGGGAAGTTAACTAAGGGCCCTCAACTGTATTTCTAAAATGAACATTCCAAAAATGAAATTAAGACAATTTTATTTACAATAGCAATAAAATGCTCTGATGTAAATTTAACAAAACAAGTATGTACTTGAATAGTTCAGTGGTAGAGCACTCCTGAGTTCAATCCCCAATAAGGGGTCAGAGGAACACACCTGTAAACATAGCTACTCAGGAGGGTGAGGCAGGGGTATTGCAAATTTGGGGCCAGTCTGAGAAACTTTGTGATACATATCTCAAAATAAAAAATAAAAAGAAGGTGCTGCAGTCTGGCTGGGCACAAATGCCGCAGTCTGGCTGGGCACACAATCACGAGCCACCACACAGCTTGTAGATTCAAACAGCAACTCTTTATTCCCGAACTCACACCGGCACTCTACAAACACGTTCTGGGGAAATCCACGTTCTCTGCCCAAATCCACGTTCTCTGCCCAAATCCACCTCCACTGGGCTTCTGTCTCCCAAAATATACTGTCTGAATCCCGTGAGAACTCAAGGGGAACTCAGGCAGCAGGATACGCCCTATTCCCAGCAGGAATAATCTTAAACCTTAAACCTGGAACCTAAACCGGGAACGCCCTAATCCGCCTTGGTCCTTGAACAAGGTCACCTACATTCAATGTCACTGCAACATGGGGTACGCTGGCAAGGAAATTGTCATACCTACTTGGCTAATGGCTCCCAGCAAGAAGGGACTAGGGATATAGCTCAGTGCTTCCCTAGCATGTTTTAGGCCCTGAATTTGATCAGCAGTGCCACAAATATATAAATATTTTAAAAATTTGAAGGATTTACAGTTCCTAATTTCAACACTTATCACAAAGCTACAGTAATTAAAACAGGTTTGTGGGGTGAGGATACAAGCATGTATGAGGCCCTGAGTTTGATGCCCAATACCCCCCCAATACAAAAAAGCTGAAGTTTAGGGCTGGGGTTGTGGCTCAGTGGTAGAGTGCTCGCCTAGCATGCACAAGGCTCAATCCTCAGCACCACATAAAAATAAATAAATAAAGATATTGTGTCCAACTACAACTAAAAATATATTTTTAAAAAAATATATAAATTGAAATGTTTAAAATGTATTCAACCTTCTTGATACAGTAATTTAATTTCTAGGATTTTAATTCTACAAATATGCTCATACATATTTAATATGCAGTCATTTGCAGACTGTTATTCTGTAAATAGCTTAAATGTCTATCATAGGAGACTGAAAAATAATTGTTTATTCAGTCAATGGAATACCATTAAGCTGTTCAAAACAATAAAGATTTTAAATCTTGATAAAGGATAGTGTTCAAAATAAAAAATTTGAAGGTGTGGGCTGGGGTTGTAGCTTAGTGGTAGAGCACTTGTCTGTCCTGTGTGAGGTATTGGATTTGATCCTCAGCATCACATAAAAATAAATAAAGGTATTGTGTCCATTTTCAACTAATATATATATATATAAAATTGAAGGTGAGCTGTCCTTGATGGTGTACTCATATAATCCCAGCAATTTAGGAGGTTGTGGAAGGAGGATTGAAGTTCAAGGTCACCTTCAGCAATTTAGCAAGACCTTGTCTCAAAATAATAAATAAAAAGGGCTGTATATGTAGCTCAGCAGTAGAGAACCCTTGGGTTCATTCCCAGTACCTAGTGCATATATTAGGTTAAATACAACTAGGTGAGACTAGGCCACATCGATATTCACAGCAGCTCAATTCACAATAGCTAAGCTATGGAATCAACCTAGGTGTCCTTCAGTAGATGAATGGATAAAGAAAATATGGTATATATACACAAAGGAATATTACTTACCCATAAAGAAAAATGAAATTATGGCATTTGCTGGTAAATGGATGGAACGAGACTATCATGCTAAGTGAAATAAGCCAACCCCCACCAAAACGAACAACCAAATGTTCTCTCTGTTATGTGGATGCTCTCCCACAATGGGGCGGGTGTAGGTTCACCAGATTGGAGAATGGGGGGAAGGGAGAGAGGATGGGAATGGGAAAGACCGTAGAATGAATTGAAAACAATTTTCCTATGTTCATATATGAATACATGACTAGTATAACTCCACATCATGTACAACCACAAGAATGAGAAGTTGTAATCTATGTATGTATGATATGTCAAAATACATTCTACTATCATGTATAACTAAAAAGAACGAATAAAAAAATACCACTAGGTGAAAAAAGAATGATATACATTGTAGACTTACATAAAACATTTATAAATATACATATACATACACACACAAAGTAATTATACATATATATGCATGTACATATATAAATTTTAAAGGTAAAAATCGAATATATAATTTTAAAGACGAAAATGAATTATATGCATATAAACAATTATATGTGTATGCATGTAAACATACATGTATATTATAAAAATCTTAATTAAAAGCCAGGCCTATGATTCCAATGACTCAGGAAGCTGAAACAGGAGGATCACAATTTGAGGCCAGCCTCAGTAACTTAGTGAGGCTCTAAGCTACTTAGTGAGACCCTGTCTCAAAATAAAAAATAATAGAAAGGACTGGGATGTGGCTTAACTGTTTCATGACCCTGGGTTTAATCCCCAATAACTGCCCCCCCACAATTTTTCAATTAAAAGAAAGAGGAAAATGGTAAAAAGAAATCAAGCTTATTCTCTTACCTCCAGACTCTTCCCTCCATTTTATATTGTATGCCACTAGGTTAAATTCCTAAAATGCCAGCCTTCATAAGTTAAAATGCAAAATTCTGACTCAGTAGATTATGGGTGGGTTCTGAGTTTCTGTGCTTATAATAGTTTCGAGGTGATCTTTTGCAAGTCCATGGATTTCAGTTTGTGTAGGAAGAAACCGGAACGTGCAACCTTTGACCTCACATGACATTTATGTTGTTTTATACAGTGTGACTGTTTTGCCTACTTATCTGCATCTTAAATTCCGAGAGATCTTCTGGCACCTCTTGAATGACTGGGTATTCTTTCCTTCTTGTGACTTTTTCCTACTGCTTCCTTCAGTTTAAAGTTTCCTAGTTTCACTTTGTACTGTGGTAGGCTCATCTTTTAGTCTTTACTTGTACTTAATAAGTCTTCAGTGAAGATCCGTTACTATTGTTGCATGTATATCTTAATCAACAATGGGGTTAGAAAGCCTTTCTCAATATGTGTCCCTCGATAAGAGTTTAGAGATATTGGATGAAGGTGTAGCTCAGTCATAGAGCATGTTTAAACCCCCAGGTTCAATGCCCTTCACTGCAAAGATAAATAAATAAAACCATGTGAATGAAGTCTTGGTGATAAAGTCAGGGACCCAGAGATTCTGGGTCATATGTTTATTGATCATTAAATAAAATTTTGCCATGATTTTAGGATTTATGGCTAGTCATGTTATGTTCTTTTAACAACGAAGTTTTGGTTGGGCTGAACCTCATAATACATATGTTATATTTAAGGCTTCATTTTTTTAGAGCAGTTTAGGTTCACAGAAAAATTAAGAAAAAGGTATGGAGAGTTTCTATATTCCTGCCCAACCCTTCCCATCCACTCCCATATTTTTTATGCATGGATAGGATATTTTGGCTGTATATAATGATGCCTACCTATATTATATTACTAAAATAATATGGAATTGTATTATCTCATAAAACAAAGTGGAGTGGTTAGGTGTAGGGTGTCTGTAGCCTGGCTTTGTCTCTGTTATATGCTGTTCTTTCAGCTCTGTTCTCTTCAGTTTGTTGAATTCATTCTCAAGTGTCTTCCCCTTTGGTCACATTATGGCTGCCCGTAGCACTGACAGTAGTAACATGTATCCTCATTCACTCACAGGTGAGGAGAGAGAGGAAGCCTCTCACCTACTGTGAAATTTCAGTCTTTCCTTCAGTTTGATTGGAAAATTTAGGTTCTCCTTGAATCAAGGACAGTCATCATGAGAATGCTAAGTGCTGCTCATCCCAAATTGGGAATAGGATTACCATATTTGCAAACTTAGTCAAAGCAACTATGTTTAGGGATTAGGTGAGCTTCAAAGAATCATAAATTCATGAGAGAGAGGGGGACAGTCAAACCAAAAAAGTTTCTTCAGGAAGGAAAATAGAGAAATGAATTTTGAAATTATATCACTGTTTTTTTTTTCATATTTTTTAATTGTAGATGGACACAATACCTTAATTTTATTTATTTATTTTTATGTGGTGCTGAGGGTTGAACCCATCACCTCACATGTACTACGCTGAGCCACAACTCCAGCCCCTGAAATTATATCACTATGTGAATTATAATAGTACGATAACTTTTTATCATACCTTTGTTTCTTGTTCTCTACATAGCTAGCCTCAGAATGATATAAACACTAATATATTTGATTGTGAAACCTTAATAAATGCCAAGAGTATGAGCCCAGCTGATTCTGGACACAGAGTCTTAATTTATGGAAAAAATTCTAAATATACTTTTAATGATACTTAATATAAATGTTTGAACTTTTTAAAAAAATATTTATTTTTTAGGTGTAGATGGACACAACACAATGCCTTTATCTTTATGTGGTGCTGAGGATCGAACTTGGGTCCAGCCCGGGCTAGGCGAGAGCTCTACCGCTGAGCCACAATCCCAGCCCCAAGTATGAACTTTTAAAAATATTTATTTTTTAGGTGTAGTTGGACATTATTCAATTTATTTATTTTTATCTGGTGCTGAGGATCAAACCCAAGACCTCGCACGTGCTAGGCGAGCGCTCTACCACTGAGCTACAGCCCCAGCCCCAACAAGTATGATTTAATAACTAAATTAATGACCTAATTACCATTACTAATTATCTAATCTTAATGATCTAGTGATACTTAACAGTCAAGCTTAGTGGTCTCAACCATTGAACTCAACAGATCTGTTTCTTTCTGTATTTCCATTAATACAGCCCTACATATCTGAAAACTGACATACTGACGGCTATGTCCAATTGATTCTTTTTTTCTATTTTTTAGTTATAGGTGGAAATATCTTTATTTTATTTTTATGTGGTGCTGAGGATTGAACCTGGTGCATCACGCATGATAGGCAAGCACTCTACCTCTGAGCCACAACTCCAGCCCGCTAATTGATTCTTAAGACATGAAGAAATCCTCCTGTTTCTCTGCCTAAACCACAGTAGAGTTTTCTAAATTTTAAAACAATCTAATAAACCCCATCCTCACCCTCCTCTGGCTAGATATTATGCTATCAATGACTTGTTTATTTTTTTAATTGGTTCTTTTTAATTACACATGAAAGAAATCCATTTTGACATAATTATAGAAGGATGAAATATATCTTGTTCTAATTCAATCCCTAGTACCTTTCCTTCCCCACCCCCACCTCCTACTCATTCCCTTCCCTCTAATGATCTTTCTGCCATTTACCCATAATTATTTTTAAAATTAATTTCTTATGGATGTACATATGGTGGGATTCACTGTGTTATATTCATATATGTACAAAGGAAAGTTGTGTCAGACTCATTCCACTGTCTTCCTTTTCCCTTTTCCTTCCATTCCCTCTCCCTTCTCTTCCATTCCCCTTTATCTACTCCACTGAACTTATTGTGAGTTAGGTTCCACATATCAGAGAAAACATTTATCAAGGTCTTATTTATATAATAGACTTTATATTAGAGGTATGCAAGTAGAAAGATATTATTAATAATACTGGTACATCTGGGGCTGGGGATGTGGCTCAAGTGGTAGCGCACTCGCATGGTATGCGTGCGACCCGGGTTCGATCCTCAGCACCACATACAAACAAAGATGTTGTGTCCGCCGATAACTAAAAATAAAATATTAAAATTTTTTAAAAAATACTGGTACATCTGCTTAAAGACTGATCCAGAGAAGACTTCCTAGGTACTATAGCTTGGATTTTTTAAAAATATTTTTTTAGTTGTCAGTGGACCTTTATTTTATTTATATGTGGTGCAGTGCCTCACACATGCTAGGCAAGTGCTCTACCACTGAGCTCCACTCCCAGCCCCCAGCCTGGATTTTTTTTTCTGATGGGGGCGGGTACTGGGGATTGAACCCAGGGACACTTTACCACTGAATTATCTCTACTCCTTTTTATTTTTTATTTTGAGGTAGGGTCTTGCTAAATTGCTGAGGCTGGCCTCAAACTTGCTATCCTCCTGCCTCAGCCTTCCATGTCCCACTGTGCTGGGCTACAGCTTAGATATTGAAAGTCCCCCAAAGACCTGGGTTGAAGGCTTGGTTCCAGTGGAAGGTACTGGAACCTTTAGGAGGTAAAGCCTAGCAGAAGGAAGTTATGTCATTAAGGGAGTGCTCTGAAGAGGATATTGGGACTCTGGTCCTTCCTGTCCATCTCTTTGCTGTCCAGCAGTGGGTGGCAGCTTGGCTTTACCTTGTGATCCCTTCCAGGATGTTCTGCCTTGCCACAGGCCCAAAAGCAACAAAGCCAACTAACCATGGATTGCAACCTCTAAAACCATGAGCCAAAATATGTCCTTTAAAGTTGATTATCTCAGGCATTTATTACAATAACAGAAATCTGACTAATACACTAGGCATGGCTAATCAAGATAATTAACTGGGTAGTTGTAATTTTATTGATTGATTGATTGATGGTATTGGAGATACCAGGGGTGCTCTACCACTGAGCTATATGTCAGTCCTTTTTTATTTTTATTTTGAGACAGGATCTTATTAAGTTGCTGAGGCTGGCTTTGAACTTAAGATCCTTCTACCTCAACCTCCCAAGTCACTAGGATTACAGGCATAACTGAATAATTTTTAACAACACAGAATCCATGTTTTGACCATACTTAATCAAAATCCTTGGAGATGGAGCCCAAGATATATACCTCTAAGAGACACTACTAATTTTTACATCCAACCCAGCACCAGTTCCTGAGCAATTATTTAGGAACCCCTGGATTGAATTTTCTAAAAGAGAAGTTCAAATATAAAATTTTAATAATTTATTAAATTGGATAGGCCATACACTAGAAATTACATGAATGAAAATCTAGTGCCAGCTCTGTTACTGGTCACTGAAAACAGACGAGTCAGTTTACTTTGTTGAGCTTCAATTTTTCCTTCTTTAAAATTAGTGGCTTCTAAAGTCCCTCCCTTCCAGATCTAAATTCAATCAATAAAATTTCCAATACTCCAGGCTGCTTAAGAGAGATTATGCATATGGAGCACTGTCATCTCAGAAGAAATGTTCAAGCTTCTATAGAGCATGTATGAGTGTTATCATTGTTTTGGTAACTTTGAACAAATCTCTCTGGAAAAACTGGTGACAAAAAATACTATTAACAAAGTCAAACAAGCCATAAACATGTGGACAAAAATATCATGCCTATAATCCCAGAGGCTCAGGACTCTGAAGCAGAAGGATTGTGAGTTCAAAGCCAGTCTCAGCAATGGTGAAACACTAAGCAACTCAGTGAGATCCTGTCTCTAAATACAACACAAGATAGGGCTGGGGATGTGGCTCAGTGGTTGAGTGCCCCTGGGTTCAATCCCTGGCATACCCCCTCCCCCCCAAAAAAATCTTTGTGTTACCAATGGTTAATGGATATGCCAGCAACTACTACCTAGTATTGTTTGGGCTCTGACTTCAGGACCAAACTTTCTGGCCCTTTACTGTTTAGTGGGGTGCCATAAATCACACCTACAGCATACTTAGGCCAGGTTTTCAAGATTATGAAGACTCAATTTCATAGCTGTATAGGGTGATGAAAGGAACAATTTCTGAGAGATCTGGGAAAACTGACAGTGTTGCCTAATCTTGGAGACACATGTAGCAGTGGGGTGTAAAAGGAATGAAGGGAAGGGGAGGAGAAGGGAGAGGGTCTTACACTGTTGTCATGGACCTTTTTGTGTGTGGTTCTGGGATTATACCCAGGTTCTTGGGGATGCTAGGCCCCAGCTCTCCCTTTGAGCTACACCCCCAGCCTATCTCACAGACCTTTGTCATGGAGTATTTAGAAGTAAACCTGAGACCCTCATATTTGTGGAGATATACCTTGCTTTCTGGCCTTTCTCACTCTGTAAGGTGAGGCATTTAGGGTTCTGCAAGATAAAAATAACCTTCGAAGACACAACACGCACACACACACACACACTCAATTTCGGTGGCTAGGGATATTGCTCAGTGGTCGAGAATTTGCTTAGAACATGTGAAGCCTGGGTTACCCCTGTAACAAAAGAAAAAAAATAGTGTTTTTTATTTTATAATAACTGATTATAGGAATATTTGCCTATATGAGAATATTAGAGTGTTTCATGATCCTCTATGTTTACTGCCCAATACCTTGGTTTCTCTCTTTTTTTTTTTCCTGCACCTGTCAATCTCTCTTTTGCTTCTTCCCCAAAGAAGCCTGATATATCTTCTTAATCCCTTGCTATTTCTATCCATACTTTGGATTTCAGCTCTTTTCTTCAATTGCCCTAGGAAAACAGTATATAAGGCTCTCCCTCTCAGGCTCAGGGAAGATGGTATTGAAGCCTATTCCAACTAAAACTCTAAGACCCACAATTCCCCATATTCCACAATTCCACCTTACTCCAAAATCTACAGATTTTGGTCCATTATTTATTTAAAATTCTCCTGTCATCCAGTTTCCTGATAGTTATCTTGCTCTAACTCAGTCCTAGTTTGTTTCCTGACTCATACTACTTTCCCTATCGACCCCTGCCGTTTTCTCTTTTCCCTGCCTCCTTATTCAAATTCAAATTCTTTGACCTTTTGGTTCTACATATTTTTAATCATATTCCTGCTCCTCATGTTATCATTTTAAAACTTTATTTACACTGAATTAAGTAGTTAATGTTTATTGGATGTTTATGTATCGAACACTGCATTAAGCATTTTATACATAACATCTAGTCTATTTTTACACAGTCCTATGAAGTAGGTACTATTAGTTTCTGCACTTTACAGATGAAACCTAGAAAGATTAAGTAGCAAGATTATGTAGCTTGTTAGGTGGTGACTCAGCATTTGAAATCAAGTACTTAGACTCCAGAATGTCTACTTTATTGCCTCCCATGAAGGCAAGGATTAAAGGAATAAGCACTAGATTAAGAAGAAAGAAGTGAGAGGTGCCAACCTCCTAACCGCCTCAGGGCCCTGTGCATACTAGGCAAGCACTACCACCGAACTATGTCCTAGCCTGAGCACGAGAATTACAAGTTTTTGACAATAACTACCTAGCATTATTTTGGTAAAATCATAATCTTTATGATGTTCTCATTCATAAAAGAAAGTCTAACTGAGTGTGGTGGTACACTACTGTAATCTTAGCTACTCTGGAGGATTGCAAGTTCAAGGGCAACCTCAGGAACCTAGCAAGACCTTTACTCAAAATAAATGAATAAAAATGGCTGCAGATGTCATTCAGTAGTAAAGTGCTCCTGGGTTCAATCCATGGTACTAAAGAAAAGAAAAGAAATGAAAATAAAGAAGTTGAAGTTGAGGTAACACGTATCTCATTTCATAGCATTCTGTGAAATACACAATAGTGTAAAAAATATATTTGAATTTTTTAAAAAAATGCTGTCATATGGAAGGACTTTGGTATGTTAGCCCCCTTTCTCATATTTTATATTTATTCTAGCACTAGCCCACATAGTGAATCACAAGAACATGTGTATTTTATGTGATTATGTTTCTCTTTCTATAAAGTAAAATGTGTTTGGGTAGTATAAAACTTTTGGAAAATTTCAAACCTCATCCCTATTTTTCTAGCATTTTCAGATAAAATCTATCAGTGATGGTGGAAAATAATTAAAGTCAGAGAATTATTGTAGTTTTGCCAAGGTAGCAAATCAATGTTTTTTATTTTGTACATATCATGTATTTCCAAAGCTGTAACAATTGGTTAATATGTGTTGACCTTTGAAAAAGCAATGTATTAGTATTTTTTCTTTTCAGATTTTGTATTCTTGCTCATTTCTCTAATTCATGTTTCCTTATGTTTATCAATCGTAGTTTTTTCTACTTTTAAGAATGAATGCTGAGGGCTGGGTTGTGGTTCAGTGGTAGAGCACTTGCCTAGCATGTGTGAAGTACTGGGTTCAATCTTCAGCACCACTAAAAATAGATAAATAAAATAAAGGTATTGTGAAAAAAATTATTTTAAAAAAATGAAAGCTGAATTAGAAATTTTAAAACTCCCATTCTTTAAACTGCAGTATGTTGTGAGGACCAGAAAGGTCGGAGAAAGAGAAGACAGGCGAGAATAAAAAGAACAAAGCCCTTTTACAAATAGGCACACTTACATAAATTGAAAGCAGATCTTTTAGTCTCTCTGCAAGTCTTTTATCTCTTTTCAAGAATTAAAGTGTATTTGCTTGCTGTCTCTGTTCTTTGGAAAACCTTTTAATTATTAATATGATTATTTTGACATTTTGTATTTTGTTTCTTTTTCTGTTTCTGTGGAGGAGTCAGTAGTGAAGGAGTAATTTAACTTTTAAAATTAGCAGTTACACAAACCTTGTGTAGAAGCAGAAGAAAATGCAGGGAAGCAAGAAGAGAAAAATTCCTGTAACTAAAACATGATATTTGCACAACTCTGAAAACTTATTAAAAATCGTTGAATCATGAGCTGGGTTTGTGGCTCAGTGGTAGAGCGCTCGCCTCACATGTGTGAGACCCTGGGTTCGATCCTCAGTACCACGTAAAAATAAATAAACAAAATAAAAAGATATTATGCCCATGTATAACTAAAAAAAAATTTAAAACCATTGAATCATGAGGCTGGGATTGTAGCTCGGTTATAGAGAGCGCTCGCCTAGCACAGGTGGGACCCGAGTTCGATCCTCAGCATCACATTAAAAAAATAAAGGCATTGTGTTGTGTCCATCAACACATAAAAATAAATAAATGTTTTAAAAAATCATTGAATCATATACATTTAATGAGTGAGTTTTATAATATGTAAAGTAAGACTGAATACATTTTAAAAGTATTTTTAATTGTAGATGGACATAATAATACCTTTATTTAATTAATTAATTAATTTTTTGTGGTGTTGAGGATCGAACCTAGTACTTCATAGGTGCTAGGCAAGTGCTCCACCTCTAAGCCAGAACTCCAGCCCCAAAGTGTACATTTAAAAAAAATTCCCATAACTTGTCTTCTTTCTTTTTTTGGGGGTGGCGGGGTACAGGTGATTGAACTCAGGGGTACACAGCCACTGAGTCACATTCCCAGGCCTATTTTGTATTTCATTTAGAGACAGGGTCTCACTGAGTTTCTTAGCACCTCACCTTTGCTGGGGCTGGCTTTGAACTCATAATCCTTCTGCCTCCATCTCCCACTACAACTTGCTTTATTTCTGCTTACACAAATATGTGTGTGTGTGTTTGTGTTATCAATCATAGGACATCCTCTGACACAGGTTGTAAACTGTTTTTTCCCTCCTCCGTTTAACCATGTATTATGACCATCTTTCCAGGTCAATTCATATTCTATAATACCATTTTAATGGTGACTTTGAAGTTTTTATATTATAGTTTGTTGAGCTGGTCCATTCCCTGAAAAAAAAAATTTTTTTTTTTGGTACTAGGGATTGAACCCAGGGGCACTTAACAACTGAGCCACATCCCCAGCCCTTTTTTATATTTTATTTTGAGACAGCGTCTCTATGAGTTGCTTAGGGCCTTGCTAAATTAACGGGGCTTTGTACTCAAGAACCTCCTGTCTCAGCCTCTGAAGCTGCTGGGATTACAGGCCTATGCCACTATGCCTGGCCATTCCCTGAACATCTTTGCAGCTAACTTTTAAAACAAATTTCTTTAGGTTAAAAAGAATTAAAAATTAAAAAGAATTATTACTAGATTGAAGAACATGCTCCTTTTAAGGCTTTTCTTACTTATAAAATGCCCTCTGGAAAAGCCATACCAATTATTACTCCTTCAAGTAGTGATTCTGTCCCTGCTTTTCCTTCATCAAAACTTGGTACTAGCATTTTAAAAAGTGTTTACCATTTTAACATATGGAAAAAGTAGCTTACTATTAATTTCCATTTCAATTACCAGTAAAGTTGACCTTTCTTGCCATTTATTTGACATTTGAATTTCAATGTATGTCCATCTCCTAAACACACTAATATGTATAAATATGTGTATTTCTTATTAATTTGTATGAGATTTTAATACATTAAAGATAAATAATCTGAAACTAGTAATTTTAGCTTCTCAGGAGGTTGAGGCAGGAGGACTGCAAGTTTGAGTTCAGCCTCAGCAACTTAGTGAGATCTTATATCAGAATTAAAAAAGAAATGAAAATAAAAATTAAAAAAGGCTGGGTTCATCCAAGCACAGTGGCATACACCTGTAAACTCACTGGCTGGGGCAGGAGGATTGCTAGTTCAAAGCCAGCCTCAACAAATAGCAAGGCCCTAAGTGAGACCCTGTCTCTAAATAAAATACAAAATAGGGCTGGGGATGTGGGTAGGTGGTTACGTGCTCCTGAGTTCAATCCCTGATACTTCCCCCTCCAAAAAAAGGGGTTGGGTTCAAAGCACAGTAGTACAGCATCCATGAGTTAGTTTCTAATACCAAAAAGAAATAAAGAAAAGAAAAAGAAAAAAAGATAAATAACCTTTTGCCATGTAAGTTGCAAGTATTTTCCTCAGTTTGTATCTTATTTATGGTGGTATTTTTGCAGAAGGAAACTTCAAAGTATAGTTGTACTAATTAATCGTTTGCTTATAGATATTGCCTTTGGTACTATCCCACTCCACAATATTTAAGTATTCACCAATATTTCTTTTTTTTTTTTTTTTTTACTTTTTAAATATATTTTTTAGTTGTAGATGAACACAAAACCTTTATTTAATTTATTTATTTTTATGCAATTCTGAGGATCTAACCCAGTACCTCACATGTGCTAGGCAATTGGGCTACCACTGAGCCCAATCCCAGCTTCACCAATATTTTTTTTTACTAATTTTATATTCTTTCTTCAAACTTTTATCTCAATTTTATTTTGACATATGACATAGGATATGTCAGACTTGATAGAAACAATGAACAGGAAACAAATTAAATCTACCTAAATTATTGAATGCCTTCTAAGTATTAAAAAATGTAATATATGTATTTTACAGTTATAAACACAATGGGTATCTGCTCTGACCTTACATAATTTAGCAATTCAGAGAAGACAGATAGTACACAAATGTTGATTTGACGAATGCTTTTCTATGATATTGTATCATAGATAGAATCTTTACAATTTTTCTAATGCCTTTAAACAACCATTTAAAAAGAGAATATTTTGAATAGAGTAAAGGAAAATTCAGTTAAATAATAACAACAGAAATTTATAATATCAGAATTATGTGGGTCAGAATCTGGGTATGGCCCATGTTTATAGCAGCACAGTTCACAATAACCTAACTACGGGGACTGGGGTTGTGGCTCAGCAATAGAGCGCTCACCTCGCACTTGTGAGACCCTGGGTTTGATCCTCAGCACCACATAAAAATAAAAAAATAAAAAAATAAGAGAGCTCATGTATAATGGCATAACTTGGCGTGAACATATTTTATATACAGAGTTACGAAAAATTGTGCTGTGATGGATAAGTATGAATGCATTCCACTATTGTCATGTAAGAAATAAATAAAAAAATTGAACCCCCTCAAAATAAATAAATAAACGAAATTAAAAAAAAATAACCTAGCTATGGAATGAGCTTAGGTTTCTGTCGATGGATGAATGGATAAATAAAACATGGTATATGTACACAATGGAGTTTTTTTTTTTTTTTTTTTTTTGGTATTGTGGGTTGAACCCAGAGGTACTTTACCACTGAGCTACACCCCGAGTCCTTTACATCTTTTGAGACATGTCTAAGTTGCTGAGGGTCTTGCTCAATTGCTAAGGCTGACCTTGAACTTGAGATTCTTCTGCCTCAGCCTCTCACGTGGCTAGGAATACATGTGTGTATCTGTCTTCTCTGAGTTGCTAAGTTATGTAAGGTCAGAGCACATTCCCATTGTGTTTATAACTATAAAATATATATATGACAGTTTTTAATACTTAAACGGCATTCAATAATTTAGGTAGATTCAATTTATTTCCCGTTCATTGTTTCTATCAAGTTTGACAAATCCTATGTCATATGTCAAAATAAAATTATCACTGTGCCCAGCTACAATGAAGTTTTTTTTTTTTTGAGAGAGAGTGAGAGAGAGAGAGAATTTTTTAATATTTATTTATTTTTTTAGTTTTCGGCAGACACAACGTCTTTGTTTGTATGTGGTGCTGAGGATCGAATCCAGGCTGCACGCATGCCAGGCAAGCATGTTACCGCTTGAGCCACATCCCCAGCCCTACAATGAAGTTTTATTCAGACATAAAGAAGAATGAAATGTCATTTGTAGGAAAATAGATGGAAATTGAGAACATTACGTTAAGTGAAATAAGCAAAATTCAGAAAGTCAAGGGTCATCTGTTTTCTCTCATATGTGGAAGCTAAAGAGGAAAAATTAAAAGAAATGTGGAGGGGTGTCACATGAAAATCAAGGAGACCTGTAGCATAGAGGAAAGAGACCAGTTGGAGGGAAAGGGAAAATACTGGGGAATAATATTGATCAAATTTATTGTTATATCGTGGACATGTATGAGTGTGTAGCAACAAATCCTACCATTATGTATTATAATGCACTAATAAAAATATGAAAGAAAATAGCTTCTGCATATCACTTATTTGAGTCTCCCCTCTAAGAATCTTACAAGGGTGAAAACAAGGTGTTGGCTAAGTCTGCAATCTCACCTGAATGCTTGACTGCAGGACAATTTACTACCAAGACTGTTTGCATGGTTGTTGGCAGGATTTAGTTCCATATAGGCTGTTGAACCAGCTCCTTTGTAAGAATTCAGTTCCTTACAGATTTATTGGCTGGAAACCTCCTCCAGAACCCTTGGCATATAGACCAGTAGAATTCAATCTTGTACTAGGATGGGTACTTAAGCTTTGATAAACTGATTTATAAGGAATGTCTTTATGGAGTAGAAAATTAGCACAGTATTCATATTCTTGGTTCTATATTCAAGAATAAAATGAATGTATGTACACTGAGAATATTCTGGTTGTTATACATTCCTGCCTATATATAAATTAATATATGAATGAATTAAGCATTCACAGAGAATTTACATACTACTTAGGTCAAACACATAATTTTGTACAAGGTAGAAATGTCAGGAAAATTTATTAGAGTGGGCCGATGTTGAAATAATGTATGGACTTGAGTTTCTTTTTCAACCACATTATGATTATAGCTTCAAATTATCTTTCATTCCCTCCTTGTCTTCCCATCATGAAAACTATATTATAAATATACTACCCTGGTTTTGTATAATATGACAGCTCTGAGTTCAGCCACATGAATGTTTGCATACATTATTATTATTATTATTAGTCATGCTGGGGATTGAACCCAGGGCCTCCCACATGCTAGACAAGCACCTACCTCTGAGGCACATTCTCAGTCTTTTTTTTCACATTTTATTTTGAGACTGGGTCTTGCTAAGTTGCCTAGGCTGGCCTTAAACTTGTGATCCTCCTGTTTCAGCCTCCTGAGTAGCTGGGGTTATAAGCATGCCATTATTTTATTTTTAAATTAGATACTGACAGTGCTATCAGTTTTATTTTAAGTCAGGATATTTGATTTCTAAATTATATTTAGTTTGATTATATTTACTATAATTCTGAAGCTAAACTTTGACTGCCAATCATTGACTTTGAAAGTGATATCTCTAACCTAGTGTATATATGTTCAACATAGACAACCTCCAAAAAAATCAGTTCTTGATGGTTCTGAGAAACATTTTACTATTTTTATGTATAAAGCACAGATAGATAAATAATACATATATAGACATACAGTATATCTGTGGTATTAAATTTTCAGTGGGAGGGACTGAATAGAGGAAAAAGAAGTTTTGCCGCAGTCTGGCCGGGCACAAATCATGAGCCACTTGAAGATTCAAGCACGAACGAACTTTATTTTTAGAACCCACACCACAGGCTGCCCACCCGAACTCTCCAGGAACTCCCCGAGAGCTCCACCAGAACTTCGGGAACTTTTCGAGCACTCAACTGGAACTCAACCTGTGAACTCCACCCACGCGAACTATCTAGGAACTCCGCAAGACCTCAAAAATAGCGGCACCGGAGGCAGCAGGAACCGCTCCTTCTGGCAAAATACCAGGCACCATCTTGACCTGTCCGTGGCTCTCAACATCTCCCCCATTTTGTTTAATTAGGTTGTCCAATACTACATATGGTCCTTACCAGTCATCAGATGAGCTGACCTCAAAGTGTCAGCCTCCTGTCTTAGGTTGGTACCATTGCAATTGGATCTTACCTGTCATTGACTAGGGGCCCAGCATTTAGCCACACTTGTGGATAGTGGTTTTTATACAAACACCATGAACAACCTGCTACAAGCAGAAAGGGAAGGATACAAAACGCCATGACACCAAGCCAATTGACAGCCCCTTTTGGAAAAATTGTACCACCGATGACATCATCAGAAAAGATACCCCGGCACTACTACAATTCGCTGCACCAACAGATAGTTCACAATGCATACAAGTGATACATAGTCCAGGCAAGTTCTGCAAGAAGTTCAAAGCAGAGGAATTCATTAATATGTCCTTTTCCTCCCAAAGTAAATCGACTCCTTGATTGAACATCACTTGTTGAATTACATTATTCATTAATGCATCAGTTTATACAGTTTGTTGTGATAGCTATCACAGAAGCTGTAGTTTGGTTTTATCTTTGTCTTCACCGGCACTGGGATGAAGATAGGAATTCTGGCAGTGATGGCTAAAAAAAATTATGTAACATTCCAGCAGGCACTAAAAAAAAAGCAATTTTCTAAACAATTTAGTATCCTGAATAGCATTAGATATAATGAAAAGGAAAGGTGAAAGTAAACAAACAGATCTCTTAACCTCCTTTTTTGTTCATATTTTAAAACAATCCTCAACAGCTGTTTACCCAATTTAAATTAAACCATTTAAATCACGTGAATAATAAAAAAAAATATTTGGATCCATTTTTTCATGAGCGCCCCTCATATATGATATATGGACATATGCACATACAGACATGCAACGCAAAACACAAGTGTGCACACATAACACAATACATACAACACATAACATAATAGTAAAGGCCTTGTAGCTTTTTACAGGTGAAATCCCCATTGCAATGCTCAAAAACTCCACAGACAAAAAATAAAACTGATCAGAAAAACAATAACCTAGGTCTGTATGAGCTCAAAAAATAAAACAAAACTTCATGATGTGGGAAAGGGCAATAATAAAATAGATATTGAAAAAAGCATCCTGGTTACCACCTGGGTTTGACTCTTCTTTTGATATCCCATCCTTCTTCCTGTAACCTGCATATGGGTCTGAAGGTATTTCCACAAGCAAGCCCCAAGGTTTCTTACATTTGAAATAGGCCTTAATGGTGTTCATTATTCATTAGCCTCCTGGTGTGGGAGAACCACTGTCACAGATGTAAGGATAGCCAAATTGGAGTTCTGGATATCAGCTGTTATGGATTTGAGCCAAATCATCTTCTTTTTGGTCTGTAGAAAACGCTTTAGTTAGTCTCTCTGGAATCCAAATCAGCTGCTGTTCTCCCTGTGGAAACACACAAACAGACCCCCGTCTCCAGACAATCACTGGGTCAGGACCTTTCCATTGTCCTGTTAGAATATCATTCCAAAGTACTTTGGGCTTATGTACATTATTTGGACACATGTGCCTTTCCGCAGAACTAAGCCCTGATGAATCCAAATTTAAAAAGTTTAGAGTAAAAAGGTTTATTTTAAGTTTATCTTTGGGGGATATATACCCCTTCCCAATTCCCTCTTTTTGATTTAATAAGTACATTTTAATAGTTTGATGAGCTCTTTCAACTATGCCTTGTCCCTGTGGATTGTATGGGATTCCTGTTATATGAGTAATGCCAAATGATGAGCAAAATTGTTTAAAAGAGGTAGAAGTATAGCCAGGGCCATTATCTGTTTTTAACTGTTTTGGAACGCCCACAGTGGCAAAATTTTGTAAGCAATGAGCTATAATATCTTTAGTTTTTTCTCCGGCATGAAGGGAGGCCATCAAAAATCCGGAAGAAGTATCAATTGTAACATGTAAATATTTTAATTTTCCAAATTCTGGCAAGTGTGTGATGTACATCTGCCAAATATGGTTAGGTATCAGTCCTCTAGGATTGACTCCAAGATTAACTTGTGGTAAAAAGGACACACAATTTTGACATTGTTTTATTATTTGTCTAGCTTGTTCCTTAGTTATTTTAAAACGCTTTTAAAAGTATTTGCATTGACATGGAAGGATTTATGAAAATTTGTAGCTTCTTCTAGCGTAGAAAAAATATGTATGTCATGTGTAGTTTTATCTGCTAAATCATTGCCCAAACTAAGGGCTCCAGGCAATCCTGTATGTGCCCTGATTTGTCTATAAAGAATGGATCTTTTCTGTCCCAGATTAGACTTTATATAGTGGAAAACAAAGAGAAAACAGTAGAGGAAGGGGAAATCCTACCCGCATCTTCAAGGGATACTATAGCATTAACTATATACTGACTATCACAAAATAAATTAAATACAGAATCTTTAAACATCACAAAAGTTTGTAATACTGCATTAAGCTCTACCTTTTGAGCTGATTGTTTGGGTACTAAAAATGTAAAAGTTTGATCAGGGGTAACAACTGCTGCTGTACCATTATTTGACCCATCAGTGAATATATTTGGAGCATTCATGAGAGGTGTTTTTCTTGTCATTTTTGGAAAAACTACAGGATGAGAAGACCAAAAAGACAATAAAGGATTAGATGGTAAGTGGTTATCAAATGAAACATTAGATTTGCACATGATTATTGCCCAAGTATTTAACTCATTAGCTAACTCATCAATTTGATCCATTGTATATGGAGTAATAATTTTATTGGGAGAAATTCCAAACACTCCCTTTGCTGCTTTTATTCCTTTGAGTATTAATTGTCCTACAGCCTCAGGATACCTAGTAAGAATAGTGTTAGGAGAATAAGATAAATGTATCCATAATAATGGACCTTCTTGCCAAAATACTTCTGTAGGAATATTTTTTATTGGTAGTACAATAAATAATAAAGGCAAACCTATATCAATTCTATCCAAATGCATATTTTCCATATATATTTCAATGATTTTTAATGTCTTTCTTGCTTCAGGCGTTAATATGCGGGGTGAATTTGGATCTGATGGACCTTTTAGGACATCAAATAAAAGTTTCAACTCTCCTGTTGGTATACCTAGATAAGGCCTTATCCAATTTATGTCTCCTAATAACTTTTAAAGTCGTTAAGTGATTTGAGTTGATCTACTCGTATTTGAATTTTTGGTGGACGGACCGTGGTTGAGAATAATGGAACTCCTAAATAATTAATTGGAAAATTTAATTGTACTTTATCTATTGCTATCTCTAGATGATAATTTTTTAAATAAAATTTGTAAGTGTGGCATAACATTCTAGCAATGTGTTTTTATCTTTGTGTGCCAATAATACATCGTCCATATAGTGAAATATTTGTAGTTCAGGATTTTGATTTCTAAGTGGCTGGATTGCTTTGTTAACATAAATTTGACACATAGTTGGGCTGTTAGCCATCCCTTGAGGGAGTACTTTCCATTCATATCTCTGATCGGGACCTTCATGATTCAGCACAGGGATAGTAAATGCAAAACGTGGACTATCCTCAGGATGAATTGGAATTGAAAAAAAAACACAATCTTTAATATCTATAACTAAAACATATCAGGTTTTTGGCAAAGCAGACAATTGGGGAATCCCCGATTGAGCAGGTCCCATAATAACCATCTCATTATTAATGGTTCTTAAATCTTGCAATAATCTCCATTTACCAGATTTCTTTTTTTTTTTTAACTTTTACTGTATTTAGTGGATTTTATTTATTTATTTATTTTTTAATATTTATTTTTTAGTTTTCGGCGGACACAACATCTTTGTTTGTATGTGGTGCTGAGGATTGAACCCGGGCCGCACATATGCCCGGCAAGTGTGCTACCGCTTGAGCCACATCCCCAGCCCCATACCAGATTTCTTTTTGATGACAAAAATGGGAGTATTATGGGGAGATACAGAAGGTTGTATATGTCCCTCCACTAATTGTTGTTTGACCTGGTCATGGGCTGCTTGTACCTTTTCTTTAGTCAGGGGCCACTGAGGAACCCATACTGGTCTTTCTGATTTCCAAGTAATTTTTATTGTCTCAGTGACCCCTCCTGAAAACCCAATCCATGTCTATCTATTTCCTGATCTATTTGTATTGGTGCCACTATACTTTGTCCTTTTTCTTCCAATGCTTTTCCTTTCCTAAAAACCTGTCTAGTCATAATAGTGGGCGCATTTGAATTGATGTTATTTGTTAATGTTAGACCTAATTGATCTAGAACATCTCGTCCCCATAAATTTATAGGAAGATGATCCAATACATATGGCTGTATAGTTCCTTCACATCCTTCAGGATCCTTCCAATCTAATACCATCGCACTTCTATGGGGATTGATTGCCACTCCTAGGCCTCGAAGCGTTTGAATGGCTTGTTGTAACGGCCAATGTTTTGGCCATTCTTGACGAGAGATAATGCAAGGTCTGCACCTGTATCCAGTAGTCCATTAAATTCATGTCCTTGAATATTTAGTTTTAGCATTGGGCGAGAATCTAAATTTAAAGAAAGCATAGCCCAATCTACACCTGTGGAGCCTAATCCCCTTGAAACCTCTTTCTTTAGTATGACTGGAAAATTTATCATGTAGGCTGGGTTTTATTAATAACTGTGCTATTCTATCTCCTGGTGAAATTACTGATATACCCCTTGGAGAACTGGCTGTAATTTTTATTTCACCTTTAAAATCGGGATCAATTACCCCAGGTCTTATCATAAGTCCTTTTAGAGTAGAAGAACTGCGTCCTAATAATAAGCCTACTGTTCCTTGGGGAAGAGGTCCTTTTACCCCTGTGGGAATGATTTGAACTGCCATCTCTGGAGTTAGTACTGCTCTGGCGGAGGCGCAGATGTCCAACCCTGCACTCCCTCTGGTTTGTCTGATAAGGGATCTAATGGATAATGTGTCCTGGGCACTACACTGATGGTGCTGCTGGGTTCCTCCAATGCCCTGTATATTTGAGGTCGTGGGCCCCGGAGCATTGGGCCCCCCTGTCCATTTTTTGGCAATGGAGTCCAATGTTTTCCTCCACGATATCGTGGGTAAACACCTGGTCCTTGTCCATTTTTTGACAACAGAGTACCCTCTACAGTAGTCTGAGAATGGCATTTATAAGCCCAGTGTCTCCCTCGATGAGATCATGGGCAAATACCCGGTATTCTACCTCTCTGATCATATCCAGTTTTGTTAAACCCTCCTCCTATGGGGCAACTCCTTCTAAAATGTCTTGTTTGTCCACAATTGTAGCATGTTTTTGGCCTGGCACCTAAAGCCTGTTGTACTGCAGCTGCCAAGACTTGCCCCTGTTCATTAATGTCTCTACATAATTTAATATATGTATTTAAATCTCTATGTTTCCATGGTCTAATGGCCTCCCTACACCATCTATTGGCTTGTTCGTAGGCTAGCTGTTTCAGTAATGGCATTGCTTGTTCTACATCCCCAAAGACTCTGGTAGCTGTTTGTATAAGCCTATCTACAAATTCAGCGTAAGGTTCATTAGCTCCTTGTATTACCTTAGATAATTGACCTTGTAAATCTCCATGTCCTTGTAAAGTCTTCCATGCCCTAACCGCATCTGCAGCAATTTGTGAGTATATGGCAGGATCATATGCAATTTGTTGCTGCTGACCCTCATAAGGTCCTTTTCCAACAACATATCTAGATTTCTCTGAGGATCACCGGGTGCTGCATTTCGCCTAGCTGTCTCCGTGCAAAATTCCTGATTGGCAACCTTCCTTAACAGATATTGTCCTCCATTTAGCACAGCTTTGCACATACTAGCCCAATCTACTGGCATCATATTCAAGTTAGTAATGGATTCGACCATACTTACAGTGAAGGGTGCTTGAGGACCATCGGTTGTTACAGCCTCTTTCAGCTGCTACACTGTTTTGAAATCTAAAGCATGGTGAATTCGCTGCCCTCCTGCCGCCTCAAATCTTTGAGGTCCTGTCTCAGGATCCCATCTATCAACTACAGGGGTTGAGGGCCACTCAGCGTATGTTGTCTCCACAGGTGGAGCTTTGGTTGGACACCCATGCCCCCTGGTGATAGAAAGGGATTAGTAGCAACCTCCCGTTGTAATTTCTCCCCGATAGCCCTTCCTCCTCTAAACTTTTTTCCTTTTTCTGACTAACTGAAGAGACTTCCTCTTTTACTTGATGTAAGATGTCTTCTCCTAGACTAAGCAATGTCCATAATGGTAATGTGCCAACTGGCAGAGTTCCTGGGCTTTCCTTTTGTATCTTTTTTAAATCTTCACCATGATGGTTCCATTTTGATATATTTAACAACCCCTCTTTAATGAACCATGGGCTATACTTTTGTATCATCTTAACGTATGCCCTAACTGTTCTTGATTTTACTGAGATGCCTCCTTCCTCTAGCACTTTACTTAATGCCCTTTTGGTTTGGTTCTTATTAATTTTTAATTCCATATTTCCGTGACGAAGATACCCCTCACTAAGATAATGCAAAACAAAACCGAGACAAAATGAAACAAAAATGGAACAAAAATTCATTATATCAGCCTTTCTTTCCTCCTGAAATATCCATCCATCCTTTCTCCCTATCTGTTTCTCAGATGCAAATAGTTTTTCCTCAGATGTGAGCGGTTTTTCTTCGGTCCCACCCATCTCCAGGGACAGGCAACTTAAAACAAAAGCAAAACAAAATGAAAGAAGAATCTTTAAATGGTTACCCATCCTCTCGCACTGCCCTCAGGGGGGAGCAGTTTACCTTATCACTTACCCTCAGGCGTTGCCCATGCGGGCCACCCATATGCTGCAGTCTGGCTGGGCACAAATCACGAGCCACTTGAAGATTCAAGCAGGAATATATATCAATGATAGAGTACCCCTGGGATCAATCCCAAGATATAAAAAAAAAAAAATTGAAGACCATCTTTGAAGACCATCAGGCCTAAAAATTGAAGACCATCAGGCCTAAAACGAAGCACTGTGCATTTTCTGCATCCAAGAATGATTATAACCCATTCTTTATATAACTCAGTTAATTGTTACAAGCCACTGAAGAAAATAATTGAATTGTATTATTATTCCTGCTTTTTATTCAGATGAGAAAGCAGAGTCATAAGATGGTAGACAACTTGCTTAGTGTCACATTTAGTATGGGTTTCCAGCTCTGGAGCCTATGGTGTTACTATCCACTATGGTGCCTCTAAAAGTTAGCTGAATGAGGAATTGTGGGTAGGGCTCAGTGGTTGATTACCTGATTGGTGTCTACCAAGCTCTGGATTTGATCTCAGCAGTTAAAGGGGGAGGGGGGAGGGAGAGAGAAGAGGAGGAAAAGAGGGAGAGAAAAAGAAAAAGATGTTTCCAAGGAGGAGGAAGAGGAGGAGGAGGAGAAGAAGAGTTAGTTGAGTCAGAATGTCATAATATTTACTTTTGCACAATATTGCTGTCTGACGTTCTTTACCTGCAACCTCCCACATATATACTCATTTATAAGACAACGAAGACTCATATCTCAAAAAAAATTCATATTTCATACATGTAGTGTTACCGTTTATAAAAATGTGTACATACACCTAGGACTTTGATTTTTGTAAATGAATGTTATCATTCACTATGATATAACCCTTTGAGAGTATTCCATTTCAACGACATTTAGATACAACGTATTGATTTTATTATTTTACTGCCCTTTCAAATTTTTAAAAATGGGAACTCTGTTCAGTGCTTTAATATTTGAGCATGTCTAACCAGCATCCAACATGCTTAATTAACATTTTTCATGAAAGCAAAATGTGAAGCAGCTCATAAGGGATTCTGGACAAGAAGTTATGTATCTCAAAGTTTTCATTTTTTTTTTTTACAAGCCTTCCATTATTTCTTTACTGATGACGACTGTGAGGTAGTATAGCTAGAAAGAAAATTGAAAAACCAGTTCTTGCACATTGCAAAATAACTGCAAGGAGTGGCAGTTGGTTCCTGGAGTTGGAAGAGATAATTGTGCCTTTTATTATTACTTTTGTTTTTTCAGTGCAGGGGATTGGAATTCAGGGCCTCATACATACTAGGCAAGTGCTCTACCAATGAGCTACATCCCCACCCTCCTACTAGGCCTCTTAAACCATGGTATTGTCTTACACAAATTAAAAAAAATGGGGGGAGGAGGTAGAAGGGGGGGAGGAAAGAGAAGGGGAGGGAAACAAAGAAAGGAAGGAGGAAAGGTTTAAAAAAGAGAAAGAAAAGAAAAGCACAAAAAAGAAAAACTTTTATTTCTGAAAGCTTTGGGGTTATGTGGTCAGGTGCTGCTGTTTCTGGGTTCTCCTAGTTGATACCAATCTTAAGGTACTGCTGCAGCCCTTTACTTGTCATAACCAAAGTACATTTTATCATTTGTGTCCAATCTACTTAGATTCCAACATCAAACCTACTTTTCCATAGAGTATTAAAAGCTGAGTACCACTGCAGATGTGGGAGATGAGATGGACATTTATTGCCTTAGAAAAACACTAGATAAGGAGTGTACTGGAGGATATACATATCAGATGACCTTCTCCTCCATAGAATTTTCATGGAGAACCAGAAGAATGAATTGGTGAGAAGACTATTATTGATTTGATATTGGCAAGATTTAACATATTTCACTGTAAGAAGATAATAGAGATTAGTCTACAGCTTTAGGTTTACATTAATTCATTGCAGCCTTATCAAAAGCTTAGAAGTTTGTTGGGAGGGAGAGATGCATGGATGATTCACATTCTAGGCATAAAGCAGCAGGTGTGGAATGACCTGAAAAAAACAGAAGTTTTGCCAGGTATGGTGGCCCACACCTGTAATCCCAGTGACTTGGGAGGCTGAGGCAGGAGGATTACAAATTTGAGCAATCCTCTGGCCTCTGCAACTTAGTGAGGCCCTGAGAAAAGGTAAGACCGTGTCCTCAAATGAAAAATAAAAAGGTCTGGGAATGTAGCTCAGTGGTATAGTGCCCTGGGTTCAATCCTCAGTTCCATAAAATAAGGTAATTATAAAAATTGTAAGTAGTGGAAGAGACATCACAAGCCAAGAAAAATGACACAGATGGTAAGTAAAGGAATTAAAAGGAAATAAAAGTCACTAGACTCGAATATTCAAAGCATACTATGCTAGACTCTCCCCCCCAGTGCTGGGGATTAAACATGGGGTAGCTCTACCACTGAGCTATATCCCTGGATCTTTTTTTAAATTTTGAAGCAGGGTCTCACTCAATTGCCATTGCTGGTCTCAAACCTGCTATCCTCATGACTCAGCTTCCCAAGTTGCTGGGATTACAGGAGTACACCACTGCTCCCCATTAGACTTTTTTTTTTTTCCTGCATGCTTTTATACCTGCTATTCCCTCTGCCTAACAGCTTCTTTTTTTTTTTAAAGAGAGAGTGAGAGACAGTGAGAGAGAGGGAGAGAGAGAGAGAATTTTTTTTAATATTTATTTTTTTTAGTATTTGGCGGACACAACATCTTTGTTTGTATGTGGTGCTGAGGATCCAACCCGGGCCGCACGCATGCCAGAAACTCGCGCTACCGCTTGAGCCACATCCCCAGCCCCTAACAGCTTCTTTCCATTAGTTCTTTTAACCCCCTCTCCTCCCCTCAACTAATCCATGTTTTTAAATTTTTTTTTTCGTTTTAGTTATACATGGCAATAGAATATATTTTGACATATTATAGATACATGGAGTATAATTTCCCATTCTTGTGGCTGTACATGATGTGGAGTTACACTGGTCATAGTATTCATAGATGAACATAGGAAAGTTAAGTCCAATTCATTCTACTGTCTTTCCCATTCCCATCTCCCTTCCCCTCCCCCACCAGTGAACCTCCCCCCCCCACCATTGAGAGTCAGCATTCGCATATTAGAGAGAACATTTGGCCATTTTTTTTGGGGGGGATTGGCTTATTCACTTAGCATGATAATCTCCAGTTTCATCTATTAACCAGCTTTGCTGTAATTTCGTTCTTCTTTATGGCTGAGTAATATTCCATTGTACCACATTTTCTTTATCCATTTATCTATTGAAGGGCACCTAGGTTGGTTTAATAGCTTAGCTATTGTGAACTGAGCTGCTATGAACATTGATGTGGCCGCATCACTATAGAATGCTGATTTTAAGTCCTTTGGGTATATGCCGAGGAGTGGGATAACTGGGTCAAATGGTGGTTCCATTCCAAGTTTTCTGAGGATCTCCACACTGTTCATCCATATTTTTAAAAACTATTGTTTTTTGGTACTGGTGATTGAACCCAGGGGTGCTTTACCACTGAACTACATTCCAAGCCCTTTTTATTCTTTATTTTGAGACGAAGTCTTATTAAGTTGTTTAGGGCCTCATTAAATTGCTGAGGTTGACATAGAATTTGCAATCCTCCTGCCTCAGGCTCCCTGGTCACATGCATCACTGCCCCCAGCATAATTAACCTTTTCTTTTACTTTATGTCTCTTTTCCTAATATAAATTATGATTTCTTAGATGGCAGAATCCTTTTTATCTCTCCAGAATGCCTAAAAAGTTATGTTGCCCAAAGTTGACACTAATAAATAACTACTGATTGGTTGACAAAAAAATGTCATATATATTTTAGATTTTCATTTTTAAATGCTAAATTTATATTTATAAAAATAAGGCTGGACTTCATGAATCTATTTACTTAGATTTATTCTATTACTCATTATATGCTAATCTGGAGAGCAGAAAGATTGATAGCAATCACTCCCTTATAACAGATACAAAGACACATTTTGGAACAGAAATAAGATCTTATGACAATTACTTAGAATTACACAGAAAAAACCTGTGGACTTGAACTCTGAAAACTTGGACTGCGTATTCTGGAAATTACTTTTCTTTTCTTTTTCTTTTTTTGGTACCAAGCACTGAGCCCAGAGGCACTTAACCACTGAGCGACATCCCCAGCTCTTTTTGGTATTTTATTGAGAGACAGGGTCTCACTTTTTTATAAGTTGCTTAGGACCTCACAAAATTGCAGAAGCTGGCTTGGAACTCATAATTCTCCTGCCTCAGCCTCCTGAGCAGTTGAGGTTACAGGTACTTGTCATCTTTGAGCCTTTTTACTGATCTATAAAATGAAGTTAAGAATTCCAACTTTGTGTCTGTATTTTCTACCAGAAAAAAAAACACACCCAAAACAACAATAATAATAATAACCACCTCCAATTTAGTAAGATCATAAGGAATAAATTTAAAATGTATATGCATATGTACCTAGTCTGGCATATAGAACAGACTCAATAAAAATTTTATCATTTTTTGTGTACTCATCCATTCACTGAAGTACATCATAAAGCAACACAATAAACTAGAGATACTGTAAACCACAGAAAAATGTTTGTGAACTTAGAAAAAGACTTTTATAGCCAGGTATAGTAGGGCATGCCTATATTCCCAGCTACTACTAAGGAGGTTGAGGCAGGAAGACTGTGAGTTCAAGCCCAGCCTGGGTAACTAAGAGAGCCTCATCTCAAAACAAAAAATAACCCCTCCCCCCAAACCTCTCTTTTTCCTCCAATGGTAAGATCATTAGGACAACTATATGTTAATTTTTTAGGGGTGATCATTTGCTAGTTTTTAAATTTTTTAAAAAAATTTTTTAGTTGTTGATGGACCTTTGTTTTATTCACTTATTTATATGTGGTGCTGAGGATCTAACCCAGTGTCTCACACATGCTAGGCAAGTGCTCTATCACTGAACTATAACCCCTGCTAGTTTTTATTATAGCGTAAGAACACATTTAAGGCCAATTATGGGAAACACAGACACCATAGTTTTGGGTATGTAATTGCATGAGAGAATGTATTCTACTTCTAGTTTCAGCATTATCTTACCATATACTATGGACAATTATTTGTATAAAATCTCAAGATTCAATACACACCCTGTATTCTAGAAGAAAGATTAGGTAGAAGACATCTTAAAGAAAAGGTCACAGGAATATTTGGTTGTACATTTGGTTTTTACTACCAGACTTCCAATGAAGTAGATAAGTGGAAAACCTTTATTTTTATTATTATTTTTTTTTGTGTGCCAGGGATTGAACTCAGGGGCACTTAACCAATAAGCAATATCCCAGCCTTTTTTATATTTTATTTAGAGACAGACTCTTGCTAAGGGCCTTGCTAAACTGCTGAGGCTGGCTTTGAACTCATGATTCTTGCTTCAGCCTCCTGAGCTGCTGGGATTATAGGTTTGTGCAACTAGTCCCCCGCGCCCCCCCCCCCAACTCCCCGCTGCAGATAACCTGTTTTTTTAATGCCATATTATTATTTACTACTTAGAATAGGCAAGATAAAATCTGCCTTTCAACAATTGTGTAACACTTAATTGGTGTTTGTTACAAAGTCTTAAGTATATAGACAGATGTTTTCAAAGAAATGCAAAGTACTCAATTAGCTTATCATTATCTCTGTGCTCCTACTAAAATATACTTTTAAATCTAATTTAAATGGAAACTTGCTGGGACCCATTAGCCAGAAACTCAATTTTCTTACCTCTTTTCTGGCAAAGCAAAGGAACATCTATATATTAAATACAAAAACAAGGAAAGAAAAAATAAAGCTGGAACAAAAGGCTGCATTGAAATGAATTTTGTAAACAGAATGACAAAAGGCAATTTCCCTCCGCTTGGTTTTGGAGATAATAACATACAAGAATTTTTTGGTGGGGTGCCCTACAGGGTGACTAAACCATCCCAGTTTGCCTGGTACTTCCTGATTTTAGTACTGAAAATTCCATGTCCCAGGAGATTCTGGTCTTTAGCCAAGTGGTATGGTTAATCACTTTAGTGCCCTGTCATTACAAGGGGCTTTTTCATAGCTTACAGTTCTATTTTCTGCTCCTACAAAAATTCCAGTGCTACTTCAGTTTCTTTTCTTTCTTTTTGGTTCGTTTCTTTCCCTTTGGTAATTAGTGTTGAACCCCTGGGCAGTTTACTACTGAGCTACACCTGCAGTCCTTTTTATTTTGAGACAGGGTCTTGCCAAGTTGCTGAGGCTGGCCTTGAACTTGTGATTCTCCTGTCAGCCTCTGAAGTAGCTGCAATTACAGGTACGTGCCACTGCACCCAGCTCAATTTCTTTTCACCACAGAAGCACCTTCATATTCTGTTAACATCTATTTATTTTAATTAATTTTATTGGCACATTATAATTCTACATAATAGTGGGATTCACTGTGACATAACATAAATTGATCAGTTTCACTCCACAGTACCTCCCTTCTTTCCTCCTGTTTCCCTTCTAATTTTATGAGACACCACTCTTCCTCCCCACTCTTTTTTTCCCTTTTTTCTCTTTGGCTTCTAGTAGCCATTTGGTGAGCATGAACATATTTATGGACTTTTGCTCCATGAAAACAAATACCATATTTTTTGCTTTCTTTTTTTTCTTTTTGAGACAGGGTCTTGCAGTATTACTCAGGCTGGTCTCTAACCCTTATGTTCAATAATCCTCGCTCCCTACAGGGACACATCTCCAAGCCAGGCTAACTAACAATTTTTGACCTTATTAGAATATTGGGACAATGGGAGTACAGAATTACTAACAATGTTGCTTTTGGCACCAGGGAAGTATTAATGTGCCTATTTTCAAGGACCTTGTCCTGTTGTTGTTCACAGACTACTGTACTTCTACCCAGTAATCACCATACCTGAGAAACCAATAACAAGGTAATACCTTTAAGAGCAAGTTAAAAAAAAGTGTATATGGGTCATCCCTTGGCCAATTTGGGGTCAGAGAGTAGTTGTTCTACTGGTTTTCCTTAAATGGCGTCACAACCTAATCTGAATCTAAAGTTTCCAAAATATAATGAAATAAGAATCTGATTATGAAGATTAATCTATGAATAGGAGATAACAAAATTCAGAAGCACTCTGATATTACACATGATATTGATCAAAAAAGATGTCATGAGATCATGGAAAAGATTGCTGAAGAAAAGCAGGCCAATTCTTTACCCTAGAAAATGGGGATGATACAGGTTGTGTACATAGCAGCATAATTAAAATAAAGCCAAGTAAAAGGTTATAAATCCAATTGACTATAGTTTTTCCCACAATCTATCACTTATGATATTTAAAAATTTTTTTGCAGTACTGGGGATTAAAGAGGGACACTTTACCCCTGAGCTATAACTCTAGTCCTCTTAATTTTATTTTATTTTATTTTTTTATATATATATTTTAGTTGTAGTTGGACACAATACCTTTATTTTATTTATTTTTACGTGGTGCTGAGGATTGAACCCAGTGCCTTGCACATGCTAGGCAAGCGCTCTAACACTGAGCCACAACCCCAGCCCCTTAATTTTATTTTAAATGTTTTAGTTGTAGATAAACACAATACCTTCATTTTACTTATTTATTTTTTTTATATGGTGCTGAGGATCAAACCCAGTGCTTCACACATGCTAGGTAAGTGCTCTACTGCCGCAGTCCGGCTGCAGCAAAATAACGGGGGTGGGGGGGTGACGAATAACTTGTGTACGTTGATACAGCAGGAGTGGAAGCCGTTTATTGCAGGACAGGAGCAGTATTTATACATTCCACACAGCTTATCTAATTAGCATAAACTCGATACAGCACTGAACCAATAAGAAATCTCCACACTTAATGGCTCGCTTTTGTTACTTTTCAAACCACTCTCTCTGGCATTTTGCCAGGCACCATCCAGACTTGTTTACGAACTTTAACATTCCCCTGGCAAAATGCCAGGTGTTATTTTGACTTGTTTACAGACTCCAACACTCTACCACTGACACACAACCCTGTACCCTTATTTTTATTTTAAAGATAGGGTCCTGACAGATTGCCAAGGCTGGCCTTGAATTTAAAGTTCTTCTGCCTCAGCCTCCCAAGTCACTGAAATCAAAGGCAAGTGCCAATATAACAAGCTTAATGACAGTTTTTTAAATTTCTAATTTTGTGAGCACTTAACTATATGATAGGTAATATGTCAAGTGCTTAAATACATTATTTCATTTGACAAGCAATTCTGAGAATAGGAATTATAATTTCCAAAGAAAAGGTGAAAGAGATTCAGTAATACGCTCAAGATTACAGATAGAGATGGGAGGGGCAAAGGCAAATTCAGATCTTCTTCAAGGCCTAAGCTATTAACCTTCATCCTATGCTGCTTTTCAACACTACTAACATAAACTCTTATAAAACTGTATCTCCAGCTCTAAATTTTTATTTCAGTATTGTACATTAGTATATGGAATTGCCTACTCAATAACTCTATTTTGATGTCTAATAAGCATCTCAAAGTTAACATGTTTCAATATATAGTACCACCATTCACCCACTTGCTCAAACTCTAAATTTAGTAGGCATCCTTGATTCCTCTATAAAACCCAAAGTCAAGCCATCAGTGAATTTGTTGGCTTTGCTTTCAAATTATAATTGAATCTGACTACTTTTTAACATCTCCACTGTTACAACCCTAGTTTAAACCATTATTATTATTCACGGAGATTACTGGATTACTGATTTAGCCTCATAATTGGTTTCTGCTTTCATGGTTCATCCTCTCCAAAGCAACCAGAATTATTATTTATTTATTTATTTTTGCAATACGTAGAGGATCAAACCCAGGGGTGCTCTACCACTGAGTTATATCTCCAGCTCTTTTTAGTTTTTGAGATGAGATTCTCCTTTAGTTGCCTAAATAGATCTTAAACTTGTGATCCTCCTGCCTCAGCCTGCTGAGTAGCTGAGATCATAGGCCACCCTACCCTTCTCAGGGTTTAAAAACACAGATCAGGGTGGGATGTAGCTAGGTGGTAGAATGATTGCCTGGTGTGCTCTGGGTTCCATCCTCAGCACCAAATAAAAAGCACAAAAACACAGATCATATCGTTTCATTCTTCTGCTTAAAAGCCTTTAATATTTCTCATATTAAATAATGTGATACATATAAATATAGCTTGTAAGAATCTACTGGGGCTGGGGATGTGGCTCAAGCGGTAGTGCGCTCGCCTGGCATGTGAGCGGCCCGGATTCGATCCTCAGCACCACATACAAACAAAGGTGTTGTGTCCGCCAATAACTAAAAAATAAATATTAAAAAATTCTCTCTCTTAAAAAAAAAAAAAAGAATCTACTGGCCTCTGTCTTGATCTGCCTTTTCTGACTTTATCTGTTATACTGTCTTCTTTGCCCAGAATGTTTCAATTACATTGGTTCTGGTGTTTTCAAATTTCTCTGTGACTTGAAGTCATCTGCTTTGAGAAGACTCAAACTGAAGAAGGTATAAAAAAGTAGCTTAGAGTGGGAGAACAATTTGGAATCCTTGGGTAGCATTCAGCTTTGCTTTGTGATTGAAATTCAGGAATAGAATGCATATGGCTATTCATATTTCTCTAATAGTGGTCAATTGTTCAACTGCTCCAGTATCAAAGGTAGGCAATCCTTCAAGGTATGGGTAATATAAAAAAGAAAAATGGGGTAAATTTGAGGCTCTGCCAATTTTTACTTTTTTTTTTTCCACCTAGGAATAGCACACCAGAGATGGGGAGAAGGGTGCTTGTGTCCAAGGCTTGCCTGGATTGCAGCAACAACCTAGAACTGCTAAAAGAAACACTAAATAAAAAAGGACCAAGACAGCCTAGAACTGAGGTTCAAAGCTTTAATTGATATATCCTGGTATTAAGACATCTTATTATTTAATGGACAAATTAGTACAGACATATTTATATTAATCTTTTACTTTTCAAAATCAATCTCTAAAGTGAATCTATATGTTAAACAGTACAATTTACCAGTAAGTTAGAGATTTATATTTTAAGATTTTCAGTGTGGCCAATCTTTCAAATTATCTGGAGAGCCTTCTGCCTCTTTTTCATTCAGAACACTGCTCTGATTCTTTTGATTTGTTTACAAAGATTTATGTTCACTTGTAATTTGCCCAACATTTTGCCATTTACCGCCTTGCAGTTTAAGTTTCACACTATCAACTACCTCACACCTTCTTTTGCTTTTGTTTAGTTGTTCTCTTAGGCTAGATCATCTTAACTTACCTTCTCTGTTGAACTCCTGGCCTGCATACGTCAACATGGACCTTACACAACACACTTCCAGGTAAGAGTCAAGCACTATCTCTGCAACTACATTTTATCTTGTAGATAGATATTTCTCTTATTGCCTCCATTGTGGTATAGTACAATGCATTTTATACATTGTGCTGTATATAACACAAATTATGCATCATAAAGCCTTTTTGATTGCTGTTTCAGGGCACCCAGAAGCTAAAACAGGGCAAGTGTGTGGTCTTAGTTAAGTACTATCTTTTCGTGGTGGTGGTGCTGGGGACCGAACCCGGGGCTTTGTGCCTGCTAGGCAAGAGTTCTACCAACGTCACGCCTCCAGCCTTTCTTTCTCTTTCTGAGCTTCATATCCCTCAGGTATAAAATGGGTACAAACGCTCAGTGAAAACGAGAGTCAATCTACGTAAGTCCCTCCGACAGTGCACAATTAAGGAAAGTCATGGCTGTTTACATTGTTTAGGGTCCTCCAGAGATGCTGGTCCAGCTGAGTTCAGTAAATGCCTCTTTAAAATGACGTCACCGTGGAGACTTGAAAACCAATGCATGTCTGTACAAGTGGACAGCACCACTACCTACCAAAAGTGAGGTTCACCTGCCACACAGTTTAGAGGTTCCGCATACAAAAGACTTCCACTTAGCTTGGGCAACAGCACTTTTAATTCAACAGCTCAGGGCTTCCTTGGGCGGGTGGTAAGTGCCTTTACTCCGAGGTAGGAAGGCTGGATCCCTATTGCCGGAGGCAAAAGCCACCACCTGGGCGGTCCGAGGGCCCCTGCTTCTCGCAATCATCCGGAGGCCGGAGCCTTTTCGTTTCAAAAGGTCTACCCGTCTCGCCAGGAGCGCAGAACTGGCGCAGACGGAACCTCGAAGACGATTCCCGCGCCGCAGCTATCCCAGGCCCTCGGAGGCCGGGCCGTGGGGTCTCCCCGCACACCACGCAGGGGCAGCGGGGCGGGGCGCAGTGACGCACAGAGCAGTGACGCGACGACGCAGCGCGACGCGGTGACGCGCGCCCCTTTGTTGGCTCAGTAGCGGTAGCAGCGGCCGTGGAGGTGGCGCTGGGGACTGTTTTCTCTCGGAGGCCGGAGCGGAGCCGTGTCTGACTGAGGCGGGCAGCAAGCGGCCCCCTCGCTCCCTCCCTCCCTCCTCCGCGCCCTCCCCGCCGCCACCAGCCGCCAACCGCCAACCGCCGCGCCCGGGGAGGAGCCGCGGCCCGCGGGGCCAGAGCCAGGCCTGCGTCCGGACATCAGCCGGAGCCGGAGCGAGAGCCGGGGCCTCGGCGTCCCCGCCCTCTCCCCGCCTCGGCCAGCGTCCGCCGGGCCTCCGCGCGCCGCGCCATGGACTCAGACGAGGGCTACAACTACGAGTTCGACGAGGACGAGGAGTGCAGCGAGGAGGACAGCGGTGCCGAGGAGGAGGAAGACGAGGACGATGACGAGCCGGACGATGATAACCTGGATCTGGGCGAGGTGGAGCTGGTGGAGCCCGGGCTGGGCGTCGGCGGGGAGCGGGACGGACTGCTGTGCGGGGAAACGGGCGGCGGCGGCGGCAGTGCTCTGGGGCCCGGTGGTGGCGGTGGCGGTGGCGGTGGCGGCGGCGGACCAGGACACGAGCAGGAGGAGGATTACCGCTACGAGGTGCTCACGGCCGAGCAGATTCTACAACACATGGTGGAATGTATCCGGGAGGTCAACGAGGTCATCCAGGTGAGGGGGGCCGCCGCGCTGCCTTGATCGGGCTGAACCGGGGAGCGGATTCTGGCGGCCTGCGCGGCCCCGAGGGGCAGGCCTGGGCCTGGTGCGCAGCGCAGCCCAGCCCGATGCCTCCTGGCCCTGTCTTCTTCACTGCCTCTACTGGGGACGGAGGGTGTCGAAAACAGATATTCGCCAGATAGCCGGGTGTAGGGAGTTGCACTGGGGGCGGTGCTTCCCTGGACCTGCTGAGGCCGAGAGGCCTGTGGCCGCGAAAGCCTTCTCTTGCGGATAATTCCTGCTAGTTCCTGGGCCCAGTGTCCTTCCTGTGGCCGGAGGATTGCCTACGGGGGCCGGGTGGGTAGGTAGGGAAGAGTCTGGAAGAATTGGGTCCCTACCAAGGTTATCCCAGCCTTCTGTCTCTTGAGCACTTCTGGGAGGGATTAGGGTAGGCCTGTGAGGATCTTGGCGTACGGTTGCCCCAAGTGGGCACCAGTTAATAAAGAAATGGATCTCCTTGGCAGTCTTAAGTGCCTACTTAAAGATGGGGGAAGGGAACTATTTCTCGGAAGAGGTGCTGATGGGACTTCTTTTTGATGGTGAGACTTCTGCTTACATCTTTTATTAAAATTTTTAAAAAATGTTTTTGCTGTTCGTTTGGGATTTAACTGCTACTTTTCCCAGGCCTAGTTTAGTATGTAACTTGCTGAAGCTGTTGGAATAGTTATTGCAGATTGCCTACCCATCCTTGCAGCTACAACACAAACAAAACGCAGTGTTGTCTAATTGGACAAGACTCTATTGTGATTAAGAAAGCAGACGCTTTCTGCTTTTGAACTTATTTCTCTGACAATTTCTATTATGCTCACTAAGGTATGTTTGGTTTAAGTAATAATCACATCTCATTTAACCTAGTGCTTCAGATTTTGCATTTTTGAGCTTTAGGATATACTTTTCCACTTGGGAAAAAAGTTGAGGGGTAAGGGATGACTGAAAAATAAAAAATGAAGACTTGATTCAGTGCAGCTTTTAGAAAATATTAGTTACATGGAGGGAAACTATACATAAAAAAGCAAGTTATTGCTTTCTTGCAGGTTACTATTACTTTTTTCTTTAACTTAAAGTGGTTGGTTAAGTAAAGGTTCACTGACAGATCATCAGTATGTTGTCTACTTGTTGACTTTCCTTCCATTAACAGATTTTTTTTATAGTGTGTAATCATAAGTTTTGAAAATGAAACTGTCTATTTAGACAATATTTGAAGATTTGAAGATCATGTTTTAAATAACACAAAAATCTCACACCTAGTGCTGTTACTAAAATGTGGAAATCTCAAACTTTAGTATAGATAATGAGGTCTAAGAAGGATATGGAAGGATTGTGGAGGTAAGATAAGTTTACCTGCTATTTTTCTGATCCTAAAAATACGACAGTTAGGACTGGGGTTATGGCTCAGTGGTAGAGCGCTCACCTCGCACGTGTGAGACCCTGGGTTCCATCCTCAGCACCACATACAAAAATAAACAAGTGAAATAAAGGTGTTATGTCCAACTACAACTAAAAAAATAAATATTAAAAAAAATGCGACAGTTAAGTTCTTCAGCCACTAAATGAAGACATTTTCTTTTTTGGTACTGGTGATTGAACTCAGGTTGCTTTATCACTGAGCTAAATTCCCAGCCCTTTTTATTTTTGAGACAGGGTCTTGCTAAGTTGCCCAGTTGGCCTTGAACTTCTGCCTCAACCTCCTGAGTCACTGGGGTAACAGGAGTGTGCCACTTCCATTTTTCTTTGCTTTTTTAAAGGGAACTTTTATTAAAGAATTTGAGGTAAAATTCTCTTTATAAATCTGCAACTATGTGAAATCTGATGTTTTTAAGCTTATTACCTAGCTTCCTGGCATTTTAATTAGCATTTTCAAGAACCCGGTGACATATAATATTTAATATTTTGACTTATTTCTTAATGTCTTTTTTTCCTGTAGTTAAATCTCATTCAGCTTTCTCAAGTCTTAGGTGTGTCTTGGTACTGAGGCCAAAAGCAAGTTCTTTATGTCATTTCTGGAACAGAAATGTAGCTGAATCTGACATTATTCTTTCTTGGTTTAGATGAGAGAATAAATGTTGATGAAATTAATCAGACCTACAAAAAACTAGGGATTTTTTTAGGTGTCCTACTTATATTCTGTTTTCATTGCTTGAAAAACTTTCTAGTCTACTTCATTGTAAGGATGTTTTTAAGTAGAAATCCTGAATGTGTAGCATCCCTTGTTGAAAGTTCATATTTAGAAATACCAGTGCAATCAAAGGGGTAATACAGTGTATTCTAGACTATCTTCATATGGTATATTTACTTGTTCTAAACTGAGTTTGGTTATGTTGCAGGTTGTGTTGATGTTAATAGAGTTAAATTTTAAAAAAAAAACATACAAATAGTGCACATTTTAAGAAAAAACTGATTAGTCAAGAAAAAATTAAAAGACTGAAGTTATCTTTCCAGAACTCTGAATAACTATACACATTTTTTAAAACAATGGAATCACAAAGTACATATGTTTATTTTCAGTGGGAAAAAAACAGGTTGCAAAATCAGAAGGAATCTCAGAGCAACTTTCTCCTGTCAATAAGTAACTATTTTTGAAGAGCTTAGTGATTACAGATTACTAATTTATATAATCAGTCTGCTATTGGTCTTTTTATTTTCAGTTTATGGCTTTCATAAGCCCCATTGAGAATATCCTCAATAGGTCTCTCTTTGAATGTTTTATTACTTTTTTGGGGATATGTGAAATTGCAGAGTCAAATAATTTATTCATTTTAAAGATTTTGATACATATTACCACACATTGCTTTCAAAATGGTCATTTAAAAAAAACTATCAAGTTTGAACTTTTAGCATGTTTATTGGGCTTAGTATTTCTTTTGTAAATTGTCCTTTTTTTTGCCCATTTTATCCCTTTTGGAATATTTATTTTTTTATTGGCTTATAAGACTTATTTGTATTCAAAGAGCTTTTAAATATCAGTTGGATAGGATTTCAGTTTTTTTTTTTTTTTTTTTTTAATCAGTTTGGGTTTAATATGTCAACATGTAGGCCTCAGCATTCTAAGCACAGGCTCTACCACTGAACTATACCAATTACAGGTTTTATAAAGTTAAAAAAATTAAATTCTACTTGGTGCACACTAGGGAGCTTACTGTTAACTCTAAAAATAAATTCCCTGCTCCCATATGCTACTTTTCAGTATGAAATCATATGTTATTAGTGAATTTTAAAATACATTTGTAGGAGAAAAAGTTTGAAATGTGAAAAGATCACCAAGTTAATTTACTATTTCCATGGGAATTTGTTTACTTTTTCTGAGTTTTTTTTTTTTTAACTATTTCTGGGCCAACAACAGATAAATACTATTCTTTGCCCATATCTGCAGATTAGTTCTGTCTCTTTGTTTTTGTTTTTGCCCTGTTACAGATTAAACTCAGGCCTCAAGCATAGTAACATGCATTCTATCAGCACTCAGTTTTGGTCTTTTTTATTTTGCAGTAGGAGGGATTAAACCCAAGAGCCACTACTACTTGAGCCACGTCCCCATCCCTCCCTCCTTCCTTCCCTGGCTCTTGATCCTTCCCTTCCCCTTCCCCTTCCCCTTCCCCTCCTTCCTTCCTTCCTTCTCCCCCAGGCAGGCTTTCATTAATTTGCCCTGGCTGGCCTCCTTTTTCTTCCTCCTTTTTCAGTTTCCCTGGTACCAGAGATCATAGACATGTACTGCTGTGCTTTGCTAGTTCAGGTCTTTTAAAGTCAGCACTGTTTTTCTTTTTTAATTTATTTATTCTTTTTGTAGTTGTTTTACTTTTATGTGGTGCTAAGGATCGAACGCAGTGCCTCACATATGCTAGGCAAGTCCTCTGCCACTGAGCTACAGCCCCAGCCCAGCACTGTTTTTCTTTTAGAAGACTCTTTGTTTTCTGGCTTTATGTAACTCCCTGATTGTTTTGTTTAATATGATCTTGTTTTACTTAAATCTTTTGTGGCAACCTATCTTTTAAAAAAATTTTTTTTTTAGTTGTAGTTCGACACAATACCTTTATTTTATCTATTTTTATGTGGTGCTGAGTACTGAACCAAGTTCATTGCACTGCTAAGTGAGCGCTCTACCACTTAGCCACAACCCCAGCCCGGCAACCTACCTATCTTACCTTTTGGGCTTTTTAAAAGAAATTCAGAGATTTTCTTTAATGTTACCTATACCAATGACAGAGAAGTACTTAAAGTTTTCAGGATTATTTAATTACTATTAGTAATATTGAAAAGTGGTTTTCTGGGGCTGGAGGTATACTACCATGCAGGAAGCCCTGGGTTCTATCCTTAGAACACCCCCCCCCCCCAGGAAAAAAAAAAAAAAGAGCTAGCCATTACACATGTCTGCATTTGGGGAATGTTTAAACTTGCCATTTTATATTTCTACAACAATGTTCAGAAAAATTAGTTGTGCCTCAACCAGGCTGTATGTTAAGTAGATGTGGTTTTTGCCTAAGGAGAGCATATAGGATGGGAAACATAGAGGTCCTTGGGCTCTATTTCCAGAGATTCTCATAATTAAATAAGAATAGTTAGGTCTGAGGTGGAGCCTCAGCATCTATGTATTTTAGCTACTTCAGTAGTGATAATTTCTTTATCATCATGATTTTGACCCAGGGAGAGTGAGTAAAGTGAGAAGAGTACCAGCCCTTAGGAGTACCATATTAGGTGGTATGCTGATAAAGAGGGACCTGAAACTATGGGATATGAGTGGTCAAAGTGGAACTATAAAGAAAAGTGAGTATGAGTTTTTCTTTTGTAAGGTTATGCTAAATAGCCTATTTTAGATTTTTATTTTCTGGTACGGAGATTGAACCTAGGTCCTTGCACATGCCATATCCCCAGCCTATTTTAAAACCTATCAGCTGGGTGCAGTGGTGCATGCCTGTAATCCCAGCAGTTTGGGAAGCTGAGGCAGGAAGATCAAAAGTTTAAAATCAGCCTCAGCAATTTAGGGAGACAACCCAAGCAATTTAGCAAGATGGTGTCTCAAAATACAACAAAAAAAGAGTTGGGGATGCGCCTCAGTGGTTAAGCCCCTCTGGGTTCAATCCCTAATACCAAAAACAAAAACAAACAAAAAACCCCCAAGAAATATCTAGCCTATATATATATATGTATATATGTATATATATATGTATGTATTTAGTGTAGACGCACACAATACCTTTATTTATTTTTATGTGGTGCTGAGGATTGAACCCAGTGCCTCACATGTGCAAGGCAAGTGCTGTACTGCTGAACCATAGCCCCAGCCCCTATCTAGCTTATTTTAAAGAACAGAAATATCTAACCCTGTCTGAGGAAGTTTTGTTGGCTGTTTAATTATATTTCACCAATTTAAAGTGAGGTTACAAGCATAAACAGAGGGAGGCAGTGTATTCTGGAGTATTGGCTGGAAGCCTTGGGTTTTCCTCTAACTGGTAAGTTAACATCTCAGAACCTTTAGTGTTTGTTTTAATCTAAGAGGTGAAAACAAGAAAGTTGAACTTCTAAATTAGTCTTTTACTTTACTTTAACATTGTTTTAAAAACCTGTTAATTATAGAGATGTTCATTGCACATAAGACATTGAATTCCAGTATGCATATTAAATTAAAATTAACTTAACTTGGAAAGGATATAAGGTCTCAAATACTTTAAATGTACCTACTCAGTAAAGGAATTGGGAGGGTGTGTTTTGAAGCTATTGAACTTTTTTTTTTTAATATTTATTTTTTATGTGGTGCTGAGGATCCAACCCAGGGCCTCACACATGCTTTACCTCTGAGCCACAACCCCAGCCTGAAGCTATTGAACTTTTATCTTTTCCCAGCTGATCTCCTTGAGCTGTGAGTCTAATTTTAAGACTCATTTAATTGGTTATGGCAGCATTCCTGTGAATCAAACTCTCTGAGGTTTAGTTATCTGGTTTAATAAACCTTCCAGGTGTTGGTGATGCAAGCTAAAGTTTGAAAACCACTGGTATAGTTGAATTTTAATGCCAGTTTTTCTCCACATATATCTACTGCTAAAATAAGTTAACGACAGAAGTTTTTTTTTAAGAAATTAATAAAAGAAAAATTTCCAGATATTGAACATAGGGTTGGAAGGAGTTTGTCATTATTGCTGTTATTCTTCAGATAAAGTGGCTTTCTTCTTTTTCTTTTTTTCTAAAGTTTTTTGGGGGCTGGGATTGTAGCTCAGTGGTGTAGAGTGCTTGCCTCTCATGTGTGAGGCCCTGGGTTCGATCCTCAGCACCACATAAAAATAAATAAAGATATTGTGTCCATCTACAGCTTAAAAAAATAAATTAGTTCTTAAATTTTTTTTTTTTTTGTAATTGTAGATGGACAGCATTTGCTTATTTTTTGTATGTGGTGCTGAGGATTGAACCCAGTGCTTCTCACTTACTAGGCTCTGCCATTGAGCCACAACCCGGCCCCCTTTTTCTTTCTTCCTTCCTTTTTTTTCCTTTTTTTTTTTTTTAAGGCAAGCTGTCACTGTGTAACTCAGGTTGGCCTTAAACTTCTAGGCTCAAACACTTCTCCTGCCTCAGCTTCCTGAGTAGTTGTGATTATGGGTGTGTGCCAGGGTCCTGGGCATAAGGTGGCCTTTACTCAATTTCAAGCATGCAAAGAAAGCAGACTATTGATATCTAACATTCTAGATCGGAGCACTTGACTTTCCTTCCACTCCTTTTTCCCTATTTTTTTTTTTTTAATATAAGAGTTGAATTTCCTTATTAATATGCTGGAAGTGTGGTATAAGGTCTCAAATACTTTGAATGAACCTACTCAGTAAAGGTACTCAATATCGAAGCCGACTTATTCTCAAGGAGACTTAAAACACTCAAAGCTATTTGGTCAGCAAGTAGTTTAATGAAGTGCTAAGTAGATAGCAGTAGGTGTTCATGGAAGAGAGATGCATGCTTTCTGGAAGATGGCCAAGATTTGGATGAATAGAAAAGAGGGATAGGATACTTAAGATATTGCATGAGATGAGAATGAGAAAGCTGTCCGGAAAATGATGAGATCGGCTAAAGTAGAACTGAGTATATAAATGGTGGAGAATTATATAGAACGTGGGAGATTTGGTACTACAAAGAAAGGCAAAAGTTATTACACTGTAGTGGGTATATGTATTGGTTATCTTTCGCACTATTTATCTATCCCCAAACTTAGTGTCTTAAAAACAGCATTCGTTTATTGTCTCTCAATTTTCTGTAAGTCTTGATTCTAGGCACAGCTAACCCAGGTGCCTGTGGCTTCAGGGACTCTTTCAAGGCTGTTACCAAGGTGTCAGATGGGTTGGAATTCTCAAGACTTGACTGGGGAGGATCCCCTTCCAAACTCATGACTGTTGGCAGGCCTCAAATTTTCACTTGCTGGTTGTTGGCACCCCCATAACATGGTTCAAAACATAGTAGCTTGTTTCTTCTAGAGTGGGAATTTGAGAGAAGGCCCCTCCAAGGTAGAAACCACAGCTTTTTTTTTTTTTATAATTTAAAATTTTTAAATTTTTAAAAACTTTTTGTTTTGTAACTGGACACAATATCTATTTATTTTTATGTGGTGCTGAGGATCGGACCCAGGGCCTCGCATGTGCTAGGCGAGTGTTCTACTGCTGAGCCACAATCCCAGCCCCGACACAGCTTTAAAAAAAAAAAAAAATTCTTTATTTGTAGGTGGACACAATGCCTTTTATTTTTACTTATTTCTTTATGTGGTGCTGAGGATTGAACCCAGTGCCTCACCCGTGCTAGGCAAGCACTGAGCCACAACCCCAGCCCCACAGCTTTTTTTCTAACTCAATATCAGAAGTAACATTCTATTATTTTGCTCTCTTCTGTTTGTTTTAAGTGAATAGCTAACTCTAGTCCACATTCAAGAAGAGGGATTATACAAAGTTGTGACGATCAAGAGGTGCACCTCTTTGGGGGCCATCTTAGACTACCCACTACTTAATACATTCATCCATCCACCTGTTAGTCAAGAGATGAAGGACAGGGCTGGGGTTGTGGTTCAGTGGCAGAGTGCTCGCCTAGCACGTGTGAGGCACTGGGTTCTATTTCTCAGCACCACATATAAATAAATACAATAAAAAGGTCCATTGACAACTAAAAAAACTTAAAAAAAAAAAGAGATGAAGGATTGTGTAATGCTGATATCTATCCTGTCAATTTGTGTATCACTGTGAAAGCATAGTAGTTTGGATATTTTTTGTGGTAGTGGAGATTTAACCCACTGTACTTTACCACTGAGCTACATCCCTGCACTTTTTATTTTGAGATATTGTCGTAAGTTGCCAAGGCTGGTCTCAAACTTGTGATCTTCTGGCTCAGGCTCCCAAGTTGCTGGAATTACAGGCATGTCTGACCCTCCCTGATCAGAATTTTTAAATTTTTGACTGATCATAAACATTATGCCTATAAAATGATGTGTATTTCTAATTACTTTTCAGTGGTTAAGATCAAAATAATAGTGTGTGCTTAGAATTGGCAGGAATGTGAGATTCTACAATCCACCGATTTTTTTTCTTTTTCTTTTTAACCCTAGTTACACCTAGCAAACAAACAAACCTAGTTACACACCACAAACCTAGTTACACCACAAACAAACAAAACACCCTAGTTAACCTAGTTACACCACAGACAAACAAACAAACACCCTAATTACATAGTGAAATCTCCATAGAGTATGTTCATTATGCTTCTTAGATAATTGTAAATTTATTTATTTTTAATATTTATTTTTTTGTTTTAGGTGGACACAATATCTTTATTTTATTTTTATGTGGTGCTGAGGAGCCAACTCAGGGCTTCACATGTGCCAGGCAAGCACTGTACCGCTTGAGCCACAAACCTAGCTCGATAATTATAAATTTATATTCAGTTGCAAGAAATAATGCAGATATTCTCAATATTCTTTGATTTTTCTGTAGTATCTTAGAAATAATGTCTTAATAAAACATCTGCACTTTATCACAACCAGGATGTTGACATTGATGCAATCTTCTCATCTTAGTCAGAGTTTGTTACTTCTGGGTCAGGAACCCAGACTCCACTCAAGACCAGTAGATAGGCCATTGTGGATTTGGGCCAGGCAAAGCCATTAAACAAAAATCTTCCCTGGATTATTTTAGTGCACAACAAGTGTTGAGATCCCCTGTTCTTGTCTAATGTTTCTAAGACTTCCTTCTGTTATTCTCTTTGCTTAACTACAAATAAATGATGGTGATCTGTTTTGTGATGTAACTTATTCTGCTAAGTGACTCCTGATTTTTTTTTTTTAAAGTGGAAATAAAATATGTTTCCATGTTAGCTTTCACTCTGTTGTTCCTAGAGTGAACCCCCCCCCCCAAATTTTGTTTATTTATTTACTCTTTTTTATATAACTGTCATTTTGGAAGCCTGGCGGGGGGTACTCCCTTAAGTTAATCAACTTACCTTCCTTCCCTTGTCCTTCATTCTTCATTTCCTTTTTTGACAGTGAATCTCCCCCCCCCCTTTTTTTTTTTTATTTGGTAGTTCTGGGGATCAAACCTAGCATGCTATATGCTAGGCAAGTGCTTTACCACTGAGCTACATCCCCCAATCCTTAATTCGTTTTGTTTTTCCTTCGGTTTGTATTTTTTTTAATTTGTTCTAATTAGTTATACATGACAGCAGAATGCATTTCAATTCATTGTACACAAATGGAGCACAACTTTTCATTTCTCTGGGTATACAGAAGTGGTCAGCACCATATGTGCAGGTCATACATGTACCTAGGGTAATGATGTCCATCTCATTCCACCATGTTTCCTGTCCCCATACCTCCTCTCCACCCCTCCCTCCCCTTTGCTCAATCCCTTAATTCATTTTCTTTTAGTTAGTTTTGTTTTAAAATGGAGTCTCACTATTGCCCATGCTTGTCTGCTTCTGGGCTCAAGCAGACCTTTTGCTTCAGCCTCTCCATTGTTGGGACTACAGATACATTACTATGCCAGGCTGAACCTGTATATTTGATGATGCATTTTGCATAGTTCTCTATTTTGCAGTTAGACACTCCCTTTTTAAAAAGACACAGCATCATAGACTAAAATCCTTGACAATATATGTGCAGCCCAGCCTTTGACACTATAACTTTATAAATAGTTTAATAACTACTATTAAATATTTAGATTGGCATTTTATGATTACTTGCTGGATGAAAGAATGGGTAGTCTTAACTTGGTGAATGAGATCTTTTTGGGTCTGTGGAGATAGTGGCATTCCTTCCATTTTCAGTTAAAAAGCCTGAGTTTGTTTTTGTTTTTAACTGTCAACTCACTTTATTATAGGGTCAGTACATTTCTATAATCATGTATGATTTAAATTTCTTAATGATTTTTGCTCTTTTCCTAATTTTCTACTCACCCAATGATAGGTGCTCACCTGGCTTTATTTTTAGATATTTTATTAGTACATATTTATTATATAGAACAGTGGACTTCATTGTGTCCATGTTATATTCATTATGTTCATATAATATATGCATATATGACTATGCTTCTTCACTTTGCTTCTTCCATCCCTTCTCTTTAGTCATATATTCATATTGCATATTATATGAACACAATGAATATAACATACATATATTATGTGTATATATGTTATATGCATATTACATGCATAGTCATATATGCATACAACATATTTTGATCATAAAACAAATTTTGATCATTTTCACCTTATCACCCTCCCTTCACTAATTTTTCCTTTCTACATTGATGTTGTCTTCTTTTTTTGCATCCTCAGAGTCTACATAGGAGAGAAAAAAAAGTTTTATTTGTTTTTCTGCATCTGGCTTATTTCACTTAATGTGATGATCTCTAGTTGCATCCATTTTTCTGTATATCACATGATTTCATTCTTTATTGGTGAACAATACTCCATTGTGTGTATATATATTACATTTTCTGTATCATCTATTTGTTGATGGGTACCTAGACTGTTTTCATAATTTGGCTGTTGAGAAGTATGCCTCTATAAACACAAGTATGCAGATAACTATTTCAATAGTATATTCACTTTAATTCTTTGAGATCCATGCAGAGGAGTGATATATATCTGACTTTATTTTGAATAATGTCTCATTTGGTGTGTCTAGGTGTATAGTAGAAGTCCAATTAGTATTGGAGTTAAATTGATGGATAGTCTCCATTAATGGTATCTCAGAAGGCATCTTAAAAAGTTCTTATTTTTGCCAGAGCTAGCATCTGCTCTGGCAAATCAACTTTTTAGAGCCCCACTTTTCTTTTTCTTCCCATTTTAAAATAAAATATTGTTTTAAGGTCAAAAGATTGTGAGGATCTTTTTTAAAATATTTTTTTTTAGTTGTCAGTGGACTTTTTTTTTTCCGATGGGCACAACATCTTTATTTTTATTTTATGTGGTGCTAAGGATCGAACCCAGCGCCCCGCGCATGCCAGGTGAGAGCATTATCGCTTGAGCCACATCCCCATCCCCTGGACTTTTATTTTATTTATTTATATACAGTGCTGAGACTGGAACCCAGTGCCTCACACATTCTAGGCAAGCACTCTGCCACTGATCCACAGCCCCAACAGGTTGTGAGGATTTTAAATGAGAAAAACCAAGTATTGTTCTGGAAGTTTTTCCATCTAATTTTTTTCCTCCATGTAAACATTGTTTTCCCTTTTTTTTTTTTTTCCTGTGTTCCATTAAAAGAAGTGTCACAAGTGACCTGACACTTATTAATACATTTTGGCAAAAAGTATAGCAGATGATGAAGTATTATGTAACATTTCCATATTACTGAGACAATTATTTAGACAATGTTATGAATAGCTGTATCTCAGACACTTCTCAGGCTCATTTTCTTATTCCTTTGAAACTGTCATACTTTTAATTCAGATATTGCTGACTCCAATTGCTTGATAATATGTCCTCTTTTTTTTTCTTTTTAAGAGAGAGAGAGAGAATTTTTGTTTTTTAATATTTATTTTTTAGTTCTTGGCAGACACAACATCTTTGTTGTATGTGGTGCTGAGGATCGAACCTGGGCTGCACGCATGCCAGGCGAGCGCACTACCGCTTGAGCCACATCCCCAGCCCAATATGTCCTCTTAATCACAGTGTTACAGTTTTCTAGAGATTAAGTGTAAACTACAGATAGTAGAAGTATTTTCTACATTCCGTTTTTAAAAAATAGTCTCCTCCTTTATTATTAATATTTTTAAAACCTTTTTATTGCATATAAGGAAAAAAATGAATTTCCAGAGTGACATGAATTCTTCAACAGCTCAGGTAAAAGAAATTCACTTTGCTTCCTCCACCTCTTCTCTGTAAATCCTCCTTTTCCACTTCCTTGAAGTTTCTGAGAAAAGTTTGAGGAGAGAGAGGATGGGGTTGTTTTCCTCTAAAAGGAAGCATCTAGCTGGGTGTGGTATCACATGTCTATAATCCCAGCAACTCTTGAGGCCAGCCTCAGCAATTTAGTGAGGCCCTCAGCAGTTTAGACTCTTTAGACTCTTGTTCAAAATAAAAAGGGCTGGGGATATGGTTAAGTGTTGAGAGCCACAGCCGAAGGGGCCCCAGCAAACTTCCAGCTGCCGGCTGATGATTGGCTCACAGCGGCCCCAGCAACATCTAGCTGATTGGCTCCTCTGCGGTGATGCTCATTGGGCTGTTTCCCTGCCCTTTCAGACCATGGAGCTGCTCATTGGGGGACTTTTTTGGCTCCGCCCACGTGACCCAGCCAATCGGCCTCAAGAGCAGGAGGATTGTGGGAGGTGGAGAGAAGCTTGTGTGGGAGAGAGAGGCTTGTGGAAATCCGGTCGTGGCAGTTGAGGCTCTGAGGGTTTTTCCTGAGAGGCTGTTTTGTTTGGCGTGTGTGGTTCTAAAAATAAAGTTAGTTTCTTTTGACAAGTGGCTCCTGATTGTGCCCAGCCAGACTGCGGCAGTTAAGCACCCCTGGGTTCAATCCAAAGCAAAAACCACAAAAACAGTATTGTACAACATGAAAGAAGAGACCTATATTGGCTCTTAAAATATCACAAGAATATTAAAATTTACTTAATATAGACTAAACAGGGATGGCAAGTACTTCCTTCTCCCAACAACTCTGCTCAATAAGAATTGAGAATATGCAAATTATTATAAAGTTTCTGGTGTTCAAATTGTTAATTTATTTATTTGTCTAAGTTTTTGAAATTTTTATTGTTTCCACTTGACACGGTGAAAGAAAAAAATATGTATGTAAATCCACATTGAGGGAAATACCTTTTAACACCTCTCCCACCTGGTGGGCTCAGCTATCTTTTTCTTCGGCCACAGCTTCCAGACCAGCTTAGCTGGAAGTTGCCTTGGGTGTAAATTGTTTAACTTTCACCCCAATCACTTGGTGCAGCAGAGGTTTCTGAGCCAGATCCCAGATAGTATTTTCTACATTTTAAACAAGTATTTATAATAAAAACCTCTAATGTGGTCACTAAGAATTTTTATCATTTTGGACAGAGGTTTCTCTTCTTCCAGAGGTAGATGGTTCTTCCTTTAATTGACTTTCCTATTATGGATTTGTGGAATTTGAGAGTCATTCTTGATTCTTTTCTGGCATTTTCTACATCCAGTTAGCTCTGATCATACTGGGTCTTAAATTTGTTTCATATTGTTGCCATCCTTTTTATTTTTACTAATCCTAGTCTAGTGCCTCATAATTTTACCTCCTATTTCTAGGCTTCCTGTCCATTTGTTATCCTGCTTCTGATCACAAATATAATAGTTACACTCCTGCTAAAGAGACTTATTGAAAGTCTGTTCCAGTCTCCTTAATTTGGCATTCATGGTGGTGGCGCTGGTGGTGGCAGTGGCTACTGCCTCTACTGCTGCTTCTTTTATTTCAAATATGTGCATTCATGGCTCTTACATCTTATTGTCAGATTTCTTTTTCTCCCATTCTCATCTGCTGCTGTTGCTCATTCCCCCCACTTGCATTGGTTATAATTCCTTATTATAATATATATTTATTATAACATATATTTGTGTTTTCCTACTTTTGTACATGCTAGTCATTCTTGTGGTACTCGTTCTGTCTTTAACTAATGTATTCCTTTTCAAAATCCCCTCATACATTACCTCATCTCTTTCCAGGTACTCCTCCTCTACTTTTCTAGTTCATCATCAACTGTGTTTGCATAGCACTTCATTTGGATATTTGGTGTAGCCCACAAGAACTTGTAACATAGCCTAGCCATCTTTATATCTATTAGCTAGATATGAGGGTTTTGAGTATGAGAGCTTAACTCCTTGGTCTTTATGTTGATAGCATACAGCACATTAATAGTCTTTGATGTTATATACTAGGTAAATATGGGAAGTATGTTCTTGCTTATTAAATGCTACTGCTTCAGTTTTCTTAATCTTTAAGCCAAAAAGGGTGCTAGGTGAAATTTTCTTCTGGTACTTGTAAATTATGATTTCTAGATAATCTCAAAGTCCTGGTATAAGAAGATGATAAGAAAATGTTTAAATTCCAAGAGGACAAGCTTTATCAGGCCCCTCAATATACCACAGCCCTTTTATTTACTTGTTTTTGGTGGTTCTAGAAATTGAACCCAGGGCCTCACACAATGCTAGTGGGCCTCACACCACTGAGCTACTATATTCCCAATCCTACAGCAACCCTTTTAGATTGACATTTTATTGTTTGCATATGGTTTCTTTACACTTCATAGGAACTGACACAGTGATGTTAATAATTGAATCATATTAAAACATTAGTTTTCAAAGGATGATCCATGAAGAGCAAAACTGTTTGATTTATATGAACTAACACAGTGATATTAACAGTTGAGTTGCTTTGAAACATTACTTTTCAAAGGATGATCCACAAAGAGCAGAACTATTTGATAATAGCTGGGCACTGTGGCACATGCCTCTAATCCCAGCTACTTGGGGAGGGTAAGGCAGAGGGATCTCAAATTATGGCCAGCCTGGGCAACTTAGGGAGTCCCTGTCTCAAAATAAAAAATAGAAAGGTTAGAGTACTTCTGGGATCAACCGTTGGTACCATCCCAAAGCAAGTAAATAAACAAAAATCCAACTATTTGATTAAGACATTATTTGCTGTTTTAAATATCCCAACATTTTTAGTGATGGTGCAAAAGCAATGGATGGGTGGGTAAAGCCACTGGCACCTTAGCCCAAATTAAATCATTGATAATCCTACCTTATAGTGAAAACAAAAACAAAAAAACAGTTCTGGCCTGGGTTGTAGCTCAGTGGTAGAAAGCTTCCCTGGCACAAGTGAGGCACTGGGTTCCATCCTCAGCACCACATAAAAATGAAAAAATAAAGGTATTGTGTCTATCTACAACAAAAAAACTTTTAAAAAAATTTTTAAAAAAGTTTTACTTTCTGTTCTAAATGAGGCAGTAAAAGTTTTTAGTTTTGTTTTATCCTTAATGTGTACCTTTTCTTGATAGCCTGTGTGACAGAATGAGACACATGCATAAAGCACTTCTGCATACTTGAAGTATGTTGGTTTTCTCAAAGAAAAAAATGTACATTTTTGACTTGGAAATTTAACATTGATGAGACACTATTTTTACTTCAGAGAATGACAAAACCGGGGCTGGGGTTGTGGCTCAGTGGTAGAATGCTCACCTAGAATGTGCAAGACACTGGGTTGATCCTCAGCACCACATAAAAATAAATAAATAAAATAAAGGTATTGTCTCCAACTACATCTAAAAATTAAAATAAAAAAATGACAAAATCATGGTTATATAGATGTGTGGCAAATATATGGTATTTCTTCACACGGAGTATACCTTTTATTTCAAGGAAAATAGCTACAACTTTTGTTGCTAATGGGAAAATTAGAGGTTTGGAAAACTATCTGCTGTTGTGAAAACTAATTGCTTTCTAGTACTGAAGCTTTTCTGATGAGAATAGTATATAATAAAATATAGCAACATTTGAAAGATGTGTTTAATGTAATCAACCAGTGGGAATGGTATGAAATGCTTACTTTTTTCAAGGACCTAACAGAGACACTACTTAACATATCTCATCTAATTTATTTGTATTTTGACTTTGTACACTAAGATGAAAACTTGCTGAGGACAGGAACTTCATTTTGTTTATTTTTTTTGTACCAGAGCAAAGAACAGTACCTGGTGTATGCAGTGGGCACTTAGTAAACTTTTTGTTGTAAATATTTTTATTTTATCCCCCCCCCCCCCCAAGTGCTGGAGATTGAATGCAGAACCTCACATATGCTAGGCATGCTGTTTACTACTGAGCTACGTTCCTAGCCCTACTTAAAAAATACTTTTAATATTTTTTAAAAGGTTCTTTCCATACATTAAAAATTCCATTGTTTTCTGATTTCCGAGGTTTCTGTTAGGAGGAAGGTAAAGGGTCTTTCTTATTGTTGTTGTTGTTTGTTTTCTGTTGCTGTGTTATTTTGAACCTCGGTGGGTTTAAGTTTAAAAAAAAAAAGTCTTTGGAATATGGATTTAAAACCAGTTAATGTGCCAGGTGAGGTAGTGTATCTGTAATAAAAAATAAAAAGATCAGGGGATGTAACTCAGTGATAAAGTGCCCTGGGTTTAATACCCAGTACCAAAACAATATCAAATGAGCATCCCCCACCCCTAAAAAAGAAAAATACTAGTTAATATGTCCAGTGGAGGTTTTCTTTGCTTTGTGTGTATGTGTGTGTGTGTGTATGTGTGTGTGTGTTTTCAGATTCTTTTGACTGTGAGAGTAATGTCTTTTTATCAGTTTTTGGAAATTCTTAGTTCTGTCTCATTGTTTATCTTTTTTCCTTCTGAGATTCAGTTATACATATATTACAAGAGTTTTAAAAATTAATATGTATGTATATGTGTCCAGTGGCCTTTTGAATTATTTTCCATCCTTTTTTCTGTTTCAGTTTGAATAATTTCTATTGATTTACCTTCTAGGTTTCTAAATCTCTCTTATGTCTAATCTGTTATTTTTATTTTATTTTACTTTTCTTTTTTGGTACTGGGAATTAAATTCAGGGGTGTTCTACCATTGAGCTATGTTCCTCAAGCGCACAACCCCCCTGGTTTTTTTGAGACAGGGTCTTGCTGAATTTATCAGGCTGGTCTTGAATTTGTGATACTTCTGTCTCAACTTTTGGAGTTGCTGGAATTACAGGCATGCACCTCAGTGCCTGGCCTGCTCTGCTGTTAAACATATCCTGATTAGTGTTTAATCTCATAAACTATTAATTTCTGGAATTTGTTTGACAAGTAAACTGTCAAACTTAGATTATCATTTTCTGGCAATCTGTTTTCATATATCTTTAAATTTTTACTCCATTTCCTCTAGGATATGAATCATTAGTTTTTTCAGCAAACTATAGAATCTGAATAATTTTAGGGTTTCTTTTGCTATCCCTAGGATTTTGGTCATATGTTGCTGTCATTTGACCGACTTGATTGTGTGCCCTGTATTTTCTTAAAACACTTTAGAGATTCTAGGTGATGGATTCATTCTTCTGATTGGTCGAGTAGTGAACAAAAATTTAATCCAGTAAGGTTGAGTTTTTACCCTGCTCAGTCTCTGTCTGATCTGCTTATAGTCCTTTAGAATTTTTAATTTGGAACTTGCTGGGTTCTTAGCAGTCTCTTTTCTTTTTCATCTTTGGCTGAAAGTATTAGTCTGTGTTACTTAAGATTTTTAGCAAATACTGAGGGAAAAATGATCCATTCTTTGAGATACCAGTTAAGAAAGAATCTTTTGGTTACTCTGTGTATTAGTTTCCTGTTGTTTTTGCTCTAAAAAGTTACCACAGCGTATTATTTTAAGAGTTCTGAAAGTCATTTGGGTATGGTGTGGTGATGTACACCTATTATCCCTTGGCTCTGAAGGCCGAAGCAAAGAGGATCACAGGTTCAAAGCCAGCCTCAGCAACTTATTGAAGTCCTGTCTCTAAGATAAAAAAAACGGGCTAGGGATGTGGCTCAGTAGTTAAGAGCCTTGGGTTCAATCCTTGGTGTGCCACTCCAGCCCCCAGGGGGAAAAAAACCACCAAAAGAGACAGTTCTGAATGTCACATATCTGAAATGGATCTCACTAGGCTAAAATCAAGGTGCCAGCATACTGTATTCCTTCTGGAAGTCCTTGGGGAGAATCCATTTCCTTGACTTTTCCACTCCTAAATGTCACCTAATTTCCTTGGGATGTGACTTCTTCCTCCATCTTTGGTGCCAGCACATAGCATTTTTAAATTTCTTACCTCCATTTTTGCCTCCATCTTCCACTTCAGTGTGAATAATTAAAGTAACTTGGATCACATAGAACAATCTCCTTATTTCACAGTCAGCTGATAACCAACCTTAATTCTGTCTGCAATATTAATTTTCTCTTGCCACATGTAACATAACATCATCATAGTTTCTACGTACTAGGATGTGAACATTTTGGGGGGATGAACAATATTCTGCCTACTACAATGTCTACTAGCAGTGTGCTTTGGTGAATCTGCTTTCTCCCAATAGTAACTGTCAAGTGCCCGCAGAGTAAAGGCTACTGCAAATGTAAGATCACAAATTTCTTCAGTTCTTGTTATTCTCAGCAGTTCTGTGTTCCTTCTAAGACGTAACTTTTGAACATTGTCTGGCTTTTCTCATCCCACTGTTTGTCTTGAACTTGGCACTCTTGGATTTTACTGTCCCTGAAACCACCATTTAATCTTTTTAGCATTATGTTCTGCCAAATCTATACTCAACCTTGCCTCTATGCCTCTTCCAGTACACGTGCTTGACAGTAAGTATACAAAGACCAATGCAAAAGATTCCTTTTTCCCTAGAAAGGGAGACTGACCTGTAAATAAATACTTGGTTAAAAAAGGCAATAATTCAGAACTTACCTTGACTGTCTTTATCCGTGTATAACCTGTTCTGTTTCTGAATGAAACCTGGCCTAGTCCTTTATTGAAATATATGGTATGTTGCCATTACCCAGAAATTCCACACCTTATCAGTTTGTCGTTTGAAATGTTATTTATTTAATTTGATGCTGGGGATTGAACCCAGTGCCTTGCATATGCTAAGTATGCACTTTGCCATGAGCTATATCCCTAGTCCTTTAGATGTTACTTTTACAAGATGTCAGCCCTGGTGTGGTTCATTTTGTTGACTATTGACCCTTCCTTTCAGCTGGATTTAAGAAACGCCTTGCCTTCCAAAGCGGTCAGTTAGTTTTTAGGAAAAAAGGAAAGCACAGACCTTTGTGAATAAGGAGTCTTGTTAGAAAATATGAGCAGTTATTAGAAAAATTTAAAAAATGATGATTGAAAATGGAGCTTTGCAGCTTTGTGAGTATTTTATAGTCACCACAGATTCCCCCCCCCCCCCCCAGGGAATGCTGGAATATTTCCTTTTCTTGCACAGGTTAGTTTATGACAGGGTAAAAATGTTTATTTTGTGAATATATAGCCTGAAGGAATACTTGAAATCATTGTCATTCTTGATAAACGGGTGTGTGTGCAGTGGTGGTGGGGTAGTACAGAATAGGAAACAATAAAGAAGAACCTCCTTAGCAGAACCTGTTCTTGAGCCTTGAAGTCCCAGTAAATAAAGACGCATATTAGAATAAAAGATTGTTTAGTGCAATAGATCAGGCTTTTCATGATTTCACCTTATCTGCCATTTTTTGAATATCATCCTTGCAAAGCAAAATAATGATACTTCTTGTAAAAATTTTTCTTTTGTCTCTATGAGGGTTTTTCTTTTGCTTTAAATATTTTTTCTTTCAAATACATTCATATTTCAATACCTACCTTTAAAGTTTCTTCCTTGAATCCTTTCCTGTGAGTAGGTCTCAGAATTTTGTACAGACTTTTTAAAAAAGCTCTTATTATTACTTATATTTCCACTATGGATAGACTCTAAATTCCTTGAGGGTAAGACCAATATACTGGTTTTGGTATTCTCATTGATAAGCACATTTCCCGGAACAGCTAATAAATGTTATTAAATAGACAAGAATGAATGAACTGACTTTCTTCCTTTCTGGTCTTATGCATGGTATCACTGAACTGTATCTTGAATCCTGAATTGATAAAAATAATATGAGTATTACCTCTATTTTTTCTTTTATGAATAATTCACATTTCTCTTGCTGACTTCCCTGAATTAGCTCTTCTTTCATTCTCTAACATACTTTGTTTTTTTCTCTTCATCAGTTATCTCAAGGAATTTTAGTCATCATGACTGTTCAAATGACATTTTTACTGTTTTAAGGGTAAGGAAATTGAGACTTAGAGGAATTAAATTGCCCAAGTTTTCATAAATGGGATCAGAACTCAGCATTTTATGTCACTACATTAAAACAAATATATGGGATGGGCATGATGGTGCATGCCTGTAATTCCAATTATCCCAGCAGTTTGGGAGGCTGAGGCAGGAAGATCTGAGTTCAAAGCCAGCTTCAGCAATGGTGAGGCGCTAAGCAACTCAGTGAGACCCTAAATAAAATACAAAATAGGGCTAGGGATGTGGCTCAGTGGTCTAGTGTCCCTGAGTTCAATCCCTGGTAAACACTCCTCCCCCCAAACAAAACAAAACAAAACAAAAACAAATGGATAAAAAGTCCATTTAGGTATTTCATTGTATGTATGTTTTACATCCCTAGAAAATGAATCCTAAAAGTTTTCCTCCTGTGTATTGTACTTGTGCTTCTTTGTGGTCCATGATGCCAGCTGAGGTTATCAATATAATGAAACCAAACTGACAGATGGGAGCAGATTATTCTGCCATTTTTCTAGATCTTTAGCACATCAAATCTGGGGCTGATCACTCTACACTTGTTTAAACTGTCTGTAAGTTTAGAACAGTTTTCCCAGCTCTTTGGTCTTCATGATTTCAAATTTGCCTATGTAACCATGCTTCATCATCAAATAAATCAGACGATGACTTTGGAGCGCTGCCTAGTAAGCATCTGGCATTTTGCCTCTCTTTTTGGTATTGTTGATGCTCTTGAGAGTATCAACCAGGACATTCATTCGTAGTGTCATGGAAGCCTAAAAGATGGTGGAAAGGTGAAAACAAACGAATGTTACCATCTTGCATGCTGGGTATTTTCTGTTTACCTCTTCAGATGTACACTACCTTTTTCCGTTCTGCTCTGAGCTGTAGTACACTGACCTGAATAATGTTTATTATTGGGCTCTGACTTGTGACTTCACTACTATGACATATGAATCCAAATAAATAATAAACAAAGAGTGGAATAGAGTCAGAGGTCTATTGCACACCTCATTTTAGATTTTACATCTTAAATGTTACCTTTCTAAAGAAAATTTTAAGCCAAAATTTCTATAATAACATTTATTATTTTCTAGCCCAATGTAAACATGTGAAAGCACAAAGTTTTATATATAATTCCAATGTTTGAAGCTATGGAATGTATATTTTGTAAGATTTATTCATGATTTATGCATGAAATCACAAACTTAAACCAGTGGTTCACAGAGCCCAGCATTCTCTTTCTGATGGAAGCACCCCAAAATTTTGAAAGAATAGCATTGTGAAATTGTTATGCGTGCATTAGATAACAAATTATTATTATTTTTTTATGGTTCTGGGGGATCAAACCTAGTGCCTCACACATGCTAAACAAGGATCTTATCACTGAGCTATACTTCAGCCCACAAGTGCTTCTTTTAAAAGGGAGAAGAGCTGATTATGCTTATTTTGCTCAATAATAAGAATATAGTTCTTAAGTGAAGTTCTCAGATGAGTTTATTTACCGATACCATTTAACATCAAATTTAAGAAAATATGTTTACCTTTAAACTTACTGTTTATCACCTCAGTTCTTATGCAGGTGAAAATTTAAGGAGAGCTTCAGATAATTTGACATTTAATCACGAAATAGTCCTTAGAAAAGAAAGGTTGTGCTTGGTGGAGCCTGCCTATAATTTCAGCAAATTGACAGGCTAGTCAGGAGAAACATGAGTTTGAGGCCTGCCTTGGCAACTGAGTGAGACCCTGTCTAAAAATTAGAAGAGCTGGTGATGTAGCTAGTGTTAGAGTGCCCCTGAGTTCAATTGCCAATAGTGCATGAAGAAGAGAGAGCATACATAATTTCACTCACTGCTTTGTTATTATTTTTGCACAGTACTGGGGATGGAATCCAGGGCATTGTCACACATGCTAGGCAAGTGCTCTACCACTAAGCTACATCCCTAGCCCTTTTTAAAATTCTGTTTTGAAACAGGGTCTTTCTAAGTTACTAACGCTGGCCTCCAATTTGCTGTACATGTGCCTCAGACTCCTGAGTAGCTGAGATTACAGGCTTGTGCCACCATGGATGGCCTGTTGGTTACTGCATTTTTAAATGTAGTGGTTCCACCTCACTGGCTCCTAAAAGTTTTTGTCTGCTTTTTAAATTATTTTATCACATATTTCATTAGTGTAGTTATAGCTGGGTCTTTGGGATATATGACAGTGTCTGAAGCTTTTTTTTTAATGTTATATACTATCCAATTAAAGCCAAAGTTGTGAGAATGGAACTTAAAATCATAAAAATAGTCTAGTCACTCTTAGAAATAAAAATATAACATTTAAGTAATAGTCGAAGAATTACAAATGACAGTAAACTTGCTTAATGTTACTGGGTTCATATCAGAATGAACACAATTTTTGATTTACATATTCAGAATAACAAGGTTGGAAGGGTTATCCAGGCCATTTGTTAAGTACCACTTCTTCCCTTTTGGTGATCCCTGAGCTTGCTTTTTAAAAAAATTTTTTTTAGATGTTGATGAACTTTGTTTTTTTCATTTACTTATATACTGTGCTGAGAATGGAACCCAGTACCTCACACATGCTAGGCAAGCGCTCTGTCACTGGGCTACAACCCCAGCCCCCTGAGCTTATTCTTAAACCTGCATGATGCCTAAACCCTCCACATGCTCTTCTAGACATCAGCACATTTTATATTTGAGCAGCTGCATGTACTAATATCAATCTACCTGTACTTTTTAACTTGAGCCTACTTGGTTCTAACCCTTATTATAGCCTTTCTATAATTTTAAAGACTTATTTAACATATTGGAGACTAACCAATACATTAACCTATATCCTGATAACACTTTTTTTTTGGTAGGCAGAATCCAGAATAAAGCTTTTACTTTTATACTAAGAGATTGTTTGTTAGGAAGATTTTCTGCATTGGTATTTTGGAATCAGACCTCTACATGTCTACTCAAGCATAGTTACACAGGGTAAAATGCCACAGCAGCACATAGGCACTTTGTTCAGTTAAATGCCAGCCAAAAGAAAGGGAGATTTGTTTTTTTATACCCTTATTGCAGATATTGGTGGGTTTTGCAATTAAGAAAAGAACAAATTGCCCTGCCCTACTGGGGATTGAATTAAGGTTTCTCTATCACTGAGTTATATCCCTAGCCCCTTTAAAAAATATTTAATTTTGAGACCAGGCCTCTCCTAAGTTGTCCAGGCTGGCCTTGAACAATCCTTTTACCTCAGCCTCCTGAGTTGCTGGACTTGTGTGTATCACCTTCCAGACAAGTCATTCATCTTGATATTACTGTATTAATAGTTTTGAAGTTTTAAACTGTGTACTTCTCTTTCCATTTATAAGAATAAAAGCAGTTGTGAAACAATGTTAACTAGGGAGCTCTGAATAAAACGTCTTCTACTATCTTAAGGTTCTATTATTTTAAAGTTCTGGGTAGTTTAAATGAAGAATATTGAAACTGCAGTGCAAACTTACCTTTGTGAATCAGCCTTGTGTGTGTGTGTGTGTGTGTGTGTGTGTGTGTAATAAAAATAGAGAGGTAAGTTGAATGCTGAGGCCAATGTGACTGAACTCTCCTCCATAACCTCTGATTTAAAAAAACAACAAAACCTGAAAGTTCTCTTAGTGTGGTAAGATAAACCCTTGATCAACTTCTTTCGAGATTTAATTTTTTTATTACTGTACCAAGTGTATTAAATTGGGTGAAAATTTAGGAAATGTAAAAGAAAAAAAAAATCTACCTTTAAATATCTCTCCCTTAGAGGCAACCAGTATGATTTGTTGTTATATTTTGGTGCTGGGTATTGAACCTAGGGCCTCATGCATGTTAAGCATGTGCTTTCTTGCTGAGCTACTCTTCTAACCAAATAGTATTATTAATGTCATAGTTCTTTTTTTTTTTTTAATGTGGTTCTAGGGCTTGAATCCAGTACCTTCTACCACTGAGCTATATATAGCCCTGGTCTTTTAAATTTTGATAAAAGATCCCCAGAGTTGCCTAGGTGGCCTTGAATATGTGGTTCTCCTGCATCAGCCTTCTGGGGACCTGGCTTTTACAGATGTGTACCCAGCCAAACTCTTTAAAAATATTTATTTATTTATTTTTATGTGGTGCTGAGGATCGAACTCAGTGCCTCATGCATGCTAGGCTAGCACTCTACCACTGAGCACAAACCTCAGCCTCCTGATTTTTTATTCTTGTAAGATCCCCAATATTGTGTTACTATTATTTTCTGAATTTCTGAGGTGAATGAGACCCTAAAACAACCCTTCGGTTTAATTTAGGAATAGTATGTAACTAATTTTTTTACCACGTAAAATTGAAAATACAGATATTGGATGACTAAGGCATGTATAAGTAAATTACAATAAAGTAATGCTTAATGATAGAAGTTTAAGGTCGGAAGGACTGACAAATCCTGGTAGAGTTGAAAGCTGGGTTTTGAAAAATGAATAGTTAGCTTACTAAGCAGACAAGGGAGGAGGAGGCATAGAATGTACAAAAGGCAGAAGCTGTTAGTGGTCTGGTGTGTTGAGTGAATAGTAAGGAATTGAATATTGTTTAGCGTACGGGAAATAGAACGGTCAGAGCAGGCACTATATGATCAGTTTTTGAAAGGCTTTTAGGGTTGTGCTGTTGAAATAAACCCTAGATAAACTCAACGGCTATGTGAAACAACTTTATAATTTTAAATTAGTATTTAGAACACACTGCTGGCATTATAGGAAATAAATGAGAAAACAGGTAAGACTAGAAAACCAGTAGAGTGGGGCTTAGTGGTAGAGTGCTTGCCTAGCACATGCGATGCCCTGGGTTCAATCCTCAGCACCACATAACAATAAATGAATAAAATAAAGGTATTGTGTTCATTTACAACTAAAAAAAAAAATTAACAAAAACAAAAGAAAACCAGGAGAGTGGTGAGAAGTCTGTTAGAATAATCAAGACAAGAAAAAGTGGTGAGATTAGCAAGGCTGAAATGGAGAGTTGAAGGAAATCATTCATAATATTAGGAGGTAAATCAGTGAGAAATGATGAATTAGTTTATCAGGAGACCATAATTTAGTTGGTTAAGCCATTGACATCATATAGACCTAAGTTTCTAGTTTTGTCAACTTGTGTGACTTTGTTTCAACCTCTTTTTGAAACAGTTAACAAATTGTTGCCTTATCCGTAAAATGAGTATTATTGGTTTAGTTACAGCTTTAAGCAGCTTCCATGTAATTAATTTGCTGAATTAATAGTTGCTCTCTTCATTGTCTCATTAAAACAGACTTATTTGATATGTATGACAGACTCTCAGTTTGATGGCTTTCCCGATAAGTAAATGGGAAAATTAATTACAGTGTTATATTAGTCATATGAAATTTCCAGAATAGCTAAATCCATGGAGACAGAAAGGAGATTGATTGGCAGAGGCTGGGTGTGGGAGGGAGAGCTAATAAATACTTTAAAAAATTTTTTTTTTCTAGACAGGGTCTTGCTAAGTTGCTCAGGCTGGCCTTATATGCAGTTTCTTTTCAGGATGATGAAATATTCTAAAATTAATAGTTGATACAATTATGTCACAACTGTGAATATCAAAACCTCTGAATCACTTTATTAAGTATATCTCAATGTGGTTGTCATTATACCCACACAAGCACACATACAACACAGTGACTTTAAATTTCTTCAGTTGTCCTGTGTACTTTGTTTGTGGGAGTGTGCTGGGGATCAAACCTGGGGCTTTAGGCACACATTCTACCACTGAGCCACATCTCTAGCTCCAATGTCTTTTAATAGCTTTTCTTCTTTTACTCAAGTATCGTGCATTTCATTTTTGGTTATCATGTTTCTTCTCCTGCTCATGTTTTTGATGGGTTTTAATAATAAGAATGTATAAATGGTTAGATTTCTTGGAAATAGAAGGGGGAACATTTTTCCTTTTTAAAATGTAATATAGATCTAGTTTATTTTAGGTTTTTGCAAAATAAAATATTTGATTAAATTAAAATTGATTTTTGCCTGGGAACAAACTTGAAGATGGGTGAAATAGGCATTTGGGAGTAATGTCTGAGTGAAAATTTATCAAAGTATAATACTTAAGCTGTTGGCATTTTGAGATAATAAGGTTAAAAAAAACCTTAAGCTTCTTGAAGTATGTTTAATCTTTTGAATCAATTTGAAGTTACAGAATCTACATAGCTTTTAAAAGTTACTGTTGATAATTTTCTCTATAAATATGGTACTATAGCATGGTAATTGGCATCAGTGGCACTATTATGTACGGTTTTAAGCCTCTATAGTTACCTCTTTGTGGTGCTAGCAATTATCTGTATATAAGGCAAGAAAATGTAAAATGCTGAAAATTTTAGTTATTGATTCCAAGTATATCTTATTACAGTGACAGTAATATTACAGTAGAAATTTTCTACATGTAATAATTGTTATTTTAATTTTGGTATAGAAACTCTTCTGAAGATAGCCTGTTGTATATGGAAGAGCAGTCAATTTTGAAGAAACACTGTGGCATGGTTACAGAAGTGCCTACTATATCTGTTTAAGTGTCAGTGTTGTTAAAAGTACTGGTCAATTATTTTGCCTGTTACAGTGCTACTATTTTATTATACATTTAAGAAGGAAATATGTGATTAATAATAGATTATTTGGGTAGTCTGTGGGAGGGTTGCAGACATCAATTTCAGGAATTTTATTATAGAATATATATAGATATATTCTCTTGTAGTTTCCCCCACCCTTTTATATATCTTGATTTTTAATTTTTATCAAGTCTGTCTCTCTGGCCTTTGCCGCTGTGGCCCATTGATCTGTCCATCTGTCTGTTACAGTGCATATTGAGTACTTCCAGAAGTATGAATTCAGTGATGCAAAGGACAGGCGGGCTGCAGCAGCAAAGGTAGGACAGAATCATTCCAAAGACAAGTCATTAAAAGGACCATTATAAGCACACAAACTTGTATCATACACGTGTTGGCAGCAAGTACCTTGTTACTTAAAGGCACAATGTTTATTCTGTAAATCTTAATGGGAAAGACTGTTCTGTCATGATAAATTTAACAAATTTGTAAAGTGCACAGTTTTATTTATTTTGGGATGCTGGAGATCCAGACCAGGGCCTTATGTGTGCATACTGAGAACTCTACCCCTGAGCTATATCGCTAGCCCTATTATTTTTTTGAAACAGAAACCTACTTGGCATTTAAGCAACAAAGTAAAATTGGCCTTTGCCACTATCATTGTTTAAAACACTGAATAATAAAAAGATACTCAAATGATGGATATTAATGATATTAACTTGATTCATGCACCTGGTTGATTTTCAGAAACTATGGTGACAAAGGATCCCATTTTGTAAACAGTGGGAAGAGGAACCAGGAAAGGTTCATATTTATATGTTCATATTTATGTTAATATATATTTGTATGTTAATATTTGGCAGTACTGGGGCTTGAACCCAGAGCTTCACCTGTGCTAAGCAAGCACTCTCCAACCCTTTATATTCTTTTTTTTTAAAATGACAATACCTTTATTTTATTTATTTATTTTTATGTGGTGCTGAGGATTGAACCCAGCGCCTTGCACATGCCAGGCAAGTGCTCTATTGCTGAGCCCCAGCCCCAGCCCCAGCCCCATTTTATATTCTTGATTTTGGAATATTTTGATGAAAATTATCTAAATTTTCAAGGTGGTTCTTTAGATAACTTTTTTATAAGGAATTTTTAAGGATTTCTATTTAAATATTTGTACCATTTACTTAAATATTTGTGTCCATTTACTTGCTACATGATAGCAACTAACAATATCAATTCCCTGCTGCTGCTGCTTTTTTTCTTTAAAAAAAAAAAAAAAACCTAGTTAAAATGGAAGAGCAATAGCATTTTTATATTCAATTCTAAAACCTCAATTACAAAGATTTAATTAAGAACTTCAGCTAGGACTAAGGGTGTAGCACAGTGGTAGAGTGCTTGCCTGGCATGTGCAAAGTCTTAGGTTGGGTCCCCAGCATTGCAAACAAAAAACTTAAGCTGTACGGTACAAAAAATTCAAAGAAAATGGAAGGCTTATAAGGTTAATATTAAGTTGCTCATATAATGCTTGTATTAATTGTAAAGTGAGGTACTAGAGAGATAGCTGAGTGATGCAGATTTTGGTGTAATTTTCTTTTGCTCTGTTATGCTTCTGAAAAGAGGCTGTGGTTTTTCTAGATAAGTTAATAATGTGCTACTCAAATGAGAAGGTGTAGAGTCAAGTCAAATTGTAAACCCTAAGATCTTAAATATCCACAGCCCAAATTCTGGCTCAGAAGACTGACGCTGGTGGTAGTTAATACTGCAATAAAGTCCAAATACTATGTTGAGGAAATCTAGTCTACTATTTCTTGAGTGTGGAAATGTATTTTGAAGTGAAGTTTCATGATATATTGCAGGAAGGGTATTTTGAATTAAGTATTAGAATAAGGTGTTTTAAAATGGCTTTTTTTTTCTGGTCTTGGAAACCATTTTGGTTGTTAACTTTTTGCTTTATATTTGGTTCTTAGCATCTTCTTCTGAATGTATTTTTGGTATTTCTGGTGCACTAAACAGATCATAAGCCTCTTTTTAAAAATATTTTTATGGCATGGTAATATTAAAATAAATATTCATCATCTATAATTTCTTGAAAATTGTCAGGCCTAGCAGCCCAAATCCAGATAAATTCAAATGGTTCTACATTTTAAACAACTAAGCTCTAATCCTGGCACAGCCAGTGTTAACAAAAGTAACTTCTATATTGGTTGGTGATGCATACCTGTAATCTCAGCAGTTTGGGAGACTGAGACAGGAGGATCTCGAGTTCAATGCCAGCCTTGAAAACTAAGTGAGACTTTGTCTCAAAATAAATTTTTTTTAAAAGGGGGTTTGCGGCCAGGTGCAGTGATGCATGCCTGTAATTCCAGTGGCTTGAGACACAGAGGCACGAGGATTACAAGTTCAAAGCCAGCCTCAGCAAAAGCAAGGTGCTAAGCATCTCAATGAGACCCTGTCTCTAAATGAAATACAAAATAGGGCAAGGAATGTGGCTCAGTGGTCAAGTGCCCCTGAGATCAATCTCCAGTTACTTACTCCCCCCCAAAAAAAGGTGGGGGGTTGGGGGTAATGTGGCTCAGTGGTAAAGCACCATTCCCCAAGTACTGGGGAAATAAAGTAACTTCTGTTTTTCACTTTTCTTCAAAAATAAACGTTGAGCTGGGCTTGGTGGTGCATGCCTATAATTCCAGCCACTTGGGAGGCTGAGGCAGGAGGATCACAAGTTTGAGACCATTCTTAGCAATTTAGCTGAGGTGCTTTACCAGTGAGCGACATCCTAAGCAACTTAGACTCTCAAAAATAAAAAGGACTGGGGATGTGACTCAGTATCTAAGTACCCTTGGGTTCAACCCCCAATACCAAAATGAAGGAAAGGAAGGAAAAAGAAAAGGGTGCATGTTGGTGGTGACTTAAAACAAATTGGTTAACCTGTATTTATGGAAAGAAGAGGGTAAAGGTGACTAGATCTAAATTATCACTCAAGAGTGATTTGATTTTTTTAAAAACCAGTTTTTAGTTGTGGACAGACACAATACCTTTCTTTTATTTTATGGGGTGCTGAGGATCAACTCCAGTGCCTTATACACTCTGCCACTGAGCCACAACCCCAGCCCTGATTTTTTAAAATAGTGTTTTCTTATGTCAATAAACTTTTAAATATAAAACTGAACTGTTTAATTTTAGAACAGTATATTTTTTGCACATTCTCTCTTCTTACTCCACTTCCACTTTTATTAAGTGGGTATTTTTTTTTCTTTCATAGTATACTGTGGATTTGACAATATTATAGTATTTTCTAATGTGACCACATCAGATTATAATTTTCCCTGTTGTTGGACATTTAGTTCATTCTATATTATATCTCCTATTTCCTTTTCTTACAGTTTGTTTTCCAAAAACGTTGAGGGTTTATCTTTATACCAACAGTGTGTGAACTAGCATTTTTCTCTACACTCTTGGTGACAACTATTAAGAATATTCAGTAGGCTGGGGTTGTGTACCTCAGTGGTAGAGCACTTGCCTAGCACATGTGAGGCACTGGGTTTGATCCTCAGGCACCAGATAAAAATAAATAAAGGTATATGTTCATCTACAACTAAAAAAAATTAAAACAAAAAACAAAAAAATTCAAATTTTTATTCTGATAAAATATTATTTGGTAATTTTAATTTATGCAGTATCTTTTTATAACCTTTGTGTCTATTTTAATTTTTTTTCTTTTTTTGTATCCAGTATTGAACCCAGAGGTGCTTTACCAGTGAGTGACATACCCTAGCCCTTTTTACTTTTGTTTTTGAGAGAGGATCTCACTGAGTTGCTGAGGGCCTTGCTAAGTTGCTAGACTGGCCTCAAACTTGGCAGTCTTCCTGCCTCAGCCTCTGTAGTTGGCAGCAATAACAGGTATGGGTGGAGCTTTTTGTATCTTTCTTAATGTATCATTGTTATTGTAGCTATTTAATTTGTTCTTGAGGGGGGAAAAAGGAATACATGCATTTGACAACAAATGGAAAAGGTTATAGTTTCTAATAATCACATTATAGCCTTTCTATAGCTCCCTTTTCTTTAAAAAATATGTATATATTTTAGTGGTAGTTGGGCACAATACCTTTAATTTATTTTTATGTAGTGCTGAGGATCTAACCCAGGGACTAGCACGTCTAGGCTAGTGCTCTACCGCTGAGCCACAACCCTAGCCCAATATAGCTCCTTTTTCCATTGGCTTTTGACATTCTCTTTCCTCCTTTTGACATTTTCCTCTTTGAAAATCCCTCTCAGCCTGAGCAATTTAATGAGGCTATAAGCAACTTAATGAGACCCTGTCTCTAAATAAAGAAAATAAATGTGCTGGGGATGTTATGGGGCTCAGTGGTTGAATGAATGCCTCTGGGTTCAACCCCCAGTACCCCCCTGTCCCCCCAAAAAAAGGAAGAAGAAAAAGAAAGAAAAATCCCTCTTTATACTAACTCCACTCTTATCAAAATCCTTGCCTTACTATCATAATCCAGTCATAAATTTGCTCATTGCTTGATTCTTTTAAATGGCACCATTGAAGGTTTATAAATATTATTCAGGAATATTCCAAATAATATATTATAATCAGATTATTATTTTTCTTGTCTCTCTCTCTCTGTGGGCCTTGCACCTGGTTGGAAAGTGCCCAACCACTGAACTACACCTTTGACATTTGTTTTTGTTTGTTTTGAGGGGCAGGGGTACCAGGGATTGAACTCAGGGGCATTCAACCACTGAGCCACATCCCCATCTCAATTTTGAGTTTTATTAGAGACAGGATCTCACCAAATTACTTAGTACTTTTCTGTTGCTGAGGTTGGCTTTGAACTCGTGATCCTTCTGTCTCAGCTTCTCCAGCTGCCAGGATTACAGGTGTAACACCCGGCACCTTTGGCCTTCTTTGTTTTTAATAGATCTAGTATCAAATGCTTGGCATCAAGTATTTGATTTATTTACAGTCCTTGGAGCCCTCCATTCTGCTCTTTAAATCATTGTAGCCTTCGCTCAAAACCTCTTATATATAGCTTTTAATCAAGGACTTTGTGTCATTATTCTATGATTTGTAGATCATTTTCTTGATTTAATCTTACTTGACTTCACTACATTCTTAATTTAATCCCCCAAAACTTTTCTTAGGATGTTAATTCATTGTGGCCTTGATAATGTGCTTACTTTTCCTTCAGATTTGATTGTGAGATTGGTTAGATGGGAAACTCTTGTTGGAATCTTTATGAAAAACATTTCCTTCTGTATTCACTGTTGCTAATAAGACTGATAACAGTCTGGTTCTTCTTTGACTATTTAAAGTTTTAGTCTTTTTATCTTGGGTGTTTTGAAGATGTGTAAGGGTGGATCTTCTTTTACATTGTTCTGGGCCTTCAGTAGGCTCATTCCATGGAAAGACTTTTGTTCTTTTGAAGCTTTTTGAAGTTACTTTTGTTACTGCTTTAGTAGTTTCCTTCCCTCTTTTTTTTCCTTCTGTAGTTTCTTTTAGTTGAAAATTAAAAACAAAGATAGTGGTTTAGCTAAAAATGATGTAAAATTATGCAAGAAAATTAGGGAGAGGCGGGCACATGTAGAAGTGTTCAATCCTTTAGGTGGTGGTTTCTACAATGAAATTAAGAACTATGAGACTGGCATATTATTTTAGGAATAAAACAAATACTAGAAGAAACAAGGTAGAAGAGTTTAAAATGGTTACCTTAGAAAATTAGAAATCAGTAGTGACTCAGGTATGATAAAGAATAATTAAACCTTGTACTACTGTAAATATGTTTAATAAAATAATTTATAGCAGTGGTTTAGTTCAATCCCCAGTTGTATACAAATAATGATATCTTATTCTTTAAAATCCTCTCAGCAAATATACATAGGTGTGCTTTTATTGTTTGCTGGGGTTTTTTTTTTGGTACCAAGAGATTGGAGGGGGCAGGTCTTAACCACTGAGCTATATCCCCAGCCCTTCTTATACTTTTATTTAGAGACGGTCTTATGTGTGCCACCATGCCTGGCTGTAGATGTGTTTTTAGTGAGCATGTGTAGGTCATTTGTTCCTTTGCCATGATTCTTTTTTTTTTTTTTTTTTAAATTTGTAGATGGACACAATACCTTTATTTCTTTATTTTTATATGTGGTGCTGGGGATTGAACTCAGTGCCTCACACATGCTAGGCAAGCACTGTACCACTGAGCCACAACCCAAGCCCCTTTTGCCATGATTCTTAATTATTGAGCTACGTATTTAAGAGTAACAGGCAAGCAAATGTACTGGTGATTTATGTGGTTTGTTATGACTTGGTTGTAAAACTTCAGGCATTCAGGAGTGTGATCAAAGTTGTGATCCTTCTGCCTCAGCCTCCCAAGTTACTGGGTTTACATGTGAGCACTACCATGCCTGGCTTATGATGGCGCCCCCCCCCCCCCACTTTTTTTTTTAATTAAGGATTTTTCTTAGAAAACAGTTTGTGAGAGTTTTATGAAATAAATACTATTATTTTTTACTTTTTATTTTTTGGTACTGGTGATTGAATCCAGGGCCTCCCACATACTGAGCAAGGACTCTCCCACTGAGTTGAGCTGTATCTCCAGTCCTTTTTATTTTGATCAGGTCTTACTGAATTGCCTAGGCTGTCTTGGACTTTGAGTCTTTCTGCCTCAGCCTCCCACATAGCTGGGATTATGCACATGCCACCATGGAACCATGATTTTTAAATAATATCACTTATGTTTGTTCTTGTACAAAATTTAATGTACTATATTCATATCCATATAATATGAATAAGTAGAAATAATGAATTGCTAATCAGAATTTTACCATTACCCATAGCATTTTGAATTGCTATATGGGAAGGGAAGGATAATAGTAAAAAGATAAGATTTGAGAGTGCTGTTTCAGATACTTGTTAAAATTTGTTATTTAGAAGTCATTGGGGGCTGGGGGTGAAGGTACTTAGTAGAGTACATGCTTAGCAAGCTTGGGGCCCTGGGTTGTCCCCAGCATCACCAAAACAAGTAGTTGGGAATTTTGTATAGGGATTTCTTTTTTCCTTTTTTCTGTCCTTTGCAGTACGGCATATTGAACCCAGGCCCTTTCCCATGCTAGGCAAGCATTTTACCACTACATCTTTTTATTTTATTTTTGAGATAGGGTCTTGTTGTGTTGCCTAGGCTGGCCTTGAAGTTTTAGTCCCCCTGCCTCCATAATCCCGAGTAGCTGAAATTACTGGGTGGGCCACCTTACCTGGTTTCTTTAAAAAATTTTTTTTAAGATCATTTACCTTCAGAGAAAGGTTAGCCACATACCATAGTTAAGAGTACTCAGTTCACATTACAGAACTAAATTTTGGACACCCAGTTCTAGATAGTTTGGAATGGAGGTATGTTGAAGTTACCCAAATGTTTTGCTTAGGTGTTTTCGTGGAACAATTTAAGTGTGCCACAGTAGGTAGGCATTAGAATGCTAATACTTTGGGTTTTACCCTTGGAACACAGAGGTGAGGTTGTGAATGATATCTCTCACAATTTTAAACCACAACAAAAAATAATAAAGTAGCATGGATTGGTCTGTATTTGTGGTTTAGATTAGCTTTATTTGGCCAAGGCAGTTTTGAATTGCAGTTAGTTGGTTTTTGGTCTTACCTTTAGTTCTTTAATCTTTTTGTCTACAGAACATCCTACTCCCACCTATCCCAAGGAATACCAGTTTTCTAACTGCAACCAGAAAATGTTTCCTGAATTGGGGCCTCATGTAATGGTATAAGTTTGAAATCAGGGTTATATATGTTGGTGGTGACTTGATTTTTGATGCTAAAGCATTTTGCTATTTAAAATGTTGTTTGTTTTTCTAATGAAAAAAATGGAAGTTTTACCTTAGAAATTGCTTCTGTTGTTTATATAAATCACCCGTTACCCCTCCCCTTGGTGTGCAGTTAAATTTTTATTGAAAAAAATCATTATGCATTGTTACCATCTATCCTGCCACTTAGACATTTTATTAGACCTAGAGGTGACATTTTTATGACCTTTCAAATTTGGAGTGACATGGAAGGAAATAATTTCCATTGTAAAATGTATGTATAAAGACAGGTGATCTGTATAACCATGAAGGCTTATTGGCTAGGTGCATTCATTTACAAGTTTTGGTGCACCTGGATTACTTTTGTAGTTCAAATGCATACTTTATCAAAATTTCAAATTTTCATGAATGTGCTACAGGATTACAGTTAATCAAACTTTGTCAGTGTTAATTTTTTTTTTTTAAGTATTCTCTAAGAGTAGTGCTAAAATAATCTGACAGGCATCTTCAAGGAGGAGATTTCCCAAGAGTATACTTTGAACCTTTCCCCCTTTTACCTTCCTTCTTCTGTGGGTTACTTAGAGGGACATATTCATAAGTGGTATTTGGGTGATTATCATTGTTTAGTTGTAAATGTTTTTTAAACATATGCTACCTTCAAGCCATCTGGAGATTGTGAGAATTGTACTACTTGGTAGGCTAGAACATAGTAGGTAGTAGGGCTTACTACTGAACAGTCTTCTTCAGTTTTCTGGGATATCAAGAGACTGTTGTGGTAAAGGTAGCAGCCAAATTTTTGTTTCAGTGTGTATATTTGTGTGTTTCTGAGGCATTTGTGTCTGTGGCAACTTCCTGATTTCCAGCATTTTAATCCTTGAAATATAATTATCTGCTGTATTGCTGCAGTCTGGCTGGGCACAATCAGGAGCCACTTGTCAAAAGAAACTAACTTTATTTTTAGAACCACACACACCAAACAAAACAGCCTCTCAGGAAAAACCCTCAGAGCCTCAACTGCCACCACCGGCTTTCCACAAGCCTCTCTCTCCCACACAAGTTTCTCTCTACCTCCCACAATCCTCCTGCTCTTGAGGCCGATTGGCTGGGTCACGTGGGCGGAGCCAAAAAAGTCCCCCAATGAGCAGCTCCATGGTCTGAAAGGGCAGGGAAACAGCCCAATGAGCATCACCGCAGAGGAGCCAATCAGCTAGATGTTGCTGGGGCCACTGTGAGCCAATCATCAGCCGGCAGCTGGAAGTTTGCTGGGGCCCCTTCCGCTGTGGCTCTCAACACTGTATGCTCTTCAATTTAGTGGCTCCATATGTGGCTTACTGGAGGAGAGCTTCTTGTGATTTCAGTTTTGTAGTGTTCTGGTAGTCACTCCTGGAAGACTACATGTTTATAGACCTTTAGCCCTTCCAATAATTATGCTTCTAATTTGTTTTATTAACTTCCCTTTGCTCACAATATCTAGTTTCTGTTTCCATCACCAAATTTTGATTGATCCAAGTCACGAGCATCCTTTGGTGATGAAATACTGCTCTTCCCTTTTGTAGGTGTACTGTTTGAACTTCAGATATATATTCAGCATTTATTCTATGGTATGTCATTGACTAAGCATTGATACTCTCAATAATATTTTGCAGCCTTTTAATGACTTAATAATTTTAAAAAAATATTTATTTTTTACTTGTAGTTGGACACAATACCATTATTTGATTTACTTATTTTTATGTGATGCTGAGGATCGAACCCAGGGCCTTGCACATGCTAGGCGAGCACTCTATCGCTGAGCCACAACCTCAGTCCCAAGACTTAATAATTTCTTAGAAGGAAATTGAGTGTTTAATCATGATATTTCACTCCATAACCATTACAGATTTTATGCCAAATTGTTTTGCAAATAAGTGGGTTTATGACTATAGAAGTGCTCTCCCTCCCCATCTTTTATTTATTTTTTGTACATTTGTGCTGCATTAGTTAAAAACCTTTTGTTACTAAACTGTTTTTGGTCCAAGATTGGGATGCATGAAACACCCGAGACTTATGTTAATATTTTGGGTGAAGTGTGCAGTATCTGAGAAGAATTTGGAAACAATTTGTTACAGTTACAGTATAACCAACTCCCAGAATGTTACTTCCTGTAGCCTACCATTTAGTGCTTCTCAAATTTTAAAGTGAATACAGATCACCTCAACATATTGGTCTGGTTGAAATGAAGTCAAGAAGTGTGGGTTGGGACCTAGGATTCTGCATTTCTAACATACTTTCAGGTAATTGCAATTGTATGAGCCACATTCTTCAGAAGCAAGGCCTGTACCATATAGTTATTTATTATATAGGTGATATTTTAAATTCCTATTTATAAGTTAAAAGCCTTCATCCCTCATCCAATCCTCAGGAATGACGATTGCCAATATATATATATATATATATATATATCCTTCTAAACTCTTTCACTGACATTTATTTAATTTTCAGAAAAATAGATTTTATACACTGGTGTGTGATTTGCTTTTTCCATTCAATGATATCATGAGGATGTCTTCCTACATCTGTGCATATGGATCTGGTTTTTTTAATGACTATAATTTCAAAAAACAGTCTCTTGGAAAAATTTGGAGATGGAAAAATGCTTTTCCGAATTAGTTGATGTGAAAATTCTTATGTATTTCTGTTAGGTATGTTTCCAGAATTTCTAGTTCCTAGTTCATATGCATTTAAAATTTTGATCATTTTTGCCAAACTACCCTCACAAAAGATTACTAAAGTTGTCCTTTCACTAATATATTACAACACATTATGACCCTTTCCCATACCTTTGTCACTGTATATATATCATTTGTGTCAGGGGTTTAAAACGTTCATTGTATTAAAGAGGTAGAATACTTTATATTTTTTCAGTTGAACTCTCAAAGTTAATCTGAAATAGAATTAAATATGCTAAAGACTTCACTCAGTTGAATTCTGTGAATTTGAATTACTTGTCTTTTATGGTTCACGTATTTTGCTTTTTTTTTTTTACTGTGTAGACTGTGGGATTCTAATATTAAGAAATCCTACAAAACAATAGCCTTTAATTTTTCAACCTTCAGCAGCTCTCAAGATTGTAGATTAAATGAGGTGGGGCTGGGCACAGTGGCTAATGCCTGTAATTCCAGCTGTGTAGGAGGCTGAGGAAGAAGTTTGAGGCCAGCCTCAGCAGTTTAGGGAGACCCCGTCTCAAAAGAAAAAAAAACCAACAAAAAACGAAATATTCAACTGGGGGTGTTGTTCTGGGGTAAACCGCCCCTGGGTTCATTCCTCACTACCAATAAATAACAAATTAGGTAGAAACAATACAGACTCATGAACCTATTCTTATATAGGCAAATCTTCAAACTGAGTGAAGTCTTTAGCATATTTAATTCTATTTCAGACCAACTTTGAGATAAAGAAGAACTAGGTTTTGGAGGCTGTTTGTTAATTGGGGTAAACTTTTTTTTTCTTTTTTGGTTGCATGACAGACTACTATTTTTGTTATAAGACCTATTAATCTAATATTTATTAAGCTTTCTCCTAAAAAAGAAGGTGGTCTATTGAAGAGAAAATAAAAATAAAAGTGGTTGCGTCCCACCTTACTAAATTTAGGAATGTCATTCAACAACTTGGTGTTGATTTTGCGTGGAGACTGTCACATTTTTTTTTTCTTGTCTCTCTCTTTTCTTCTTTTGAGGGGGCTGTTCTGGGGATCAAACCTAGGACCTTGTGCAGACTAGGCAAGCACTCTTATCATATGTCACATTCTTGATTGAGGGCCTCTCTGTACACATATGTGCATCTAGAATTGGAGTTCTCTAGTTTGACTGCTTATTGGAATTGCCTGGAAGCATTTTAAAAACTGGTAAATCCAGGTATGCTCCCCTCCCCATTCTGATGTATTTGGCTTGAAGTGTGGCTTTTGTACATCAAGGGGTGTGTGTGTGTGTGTATGTGTGTGTATGTGTGTGTGTGTTAAGCTCCCCAGATAATTTGGATATGTTTCTAAAATTGGGAACCACTTGATCAAAGAATAGAGAATGATGGTACATTTAATGTTAAAACTTTAGCCAGGATAGTTGGCATATTTAGACTCATGAATAAATGCTTTAAAAATGCAAAAATACAACTACTGAGGTGCTTTCAAAACAAACACAGCTGTTATAAACCATAGATGGTAATTTTCTTTTATTACTAAATACGACACTCCTGTGTTCATTTGGGAGTTCTACAAATTACTTTTTTCAGAGCTTCTTATACTGGGAAATTCTTTTTTTTTTTAATATTATTTTTTAGTTATAGTTGGACCAGAATATCTTCATTTTATTTTTTATGTGGTACTTAGGATCGAACCCAGGGCCTCACACGTGCTAAGCGAATGCTCTACCGCTGAGCTACAATCCCAGCCCTATTGGGAAATTCTTTAAAGCAGTAATTTCCAATTATGACTATATAAGTATTACCTGTGGAAATTTTAAAAACTTGGGGTGAAAAATATGCATATTCATATCCTACCCCAACAGTTAGATAAGAATTGCTAGGGGCAAGGCCCAGATATTGGTATTTTTAAAGTTCTCCAGGAAATTCTAATATGTAGTCAGAATGGGGAGGAATACACTGTTTTAGGTACTAGATGTGAGATTTTTTTTAGGTTACATTACAGTCCTTAAAGTTAAGTGTACTGCTGTTATTATTTGTATTAATTTTCTAATTATAATAATTTTTGCTCAATTTTTTTTTTTTTTTTTTGTTTAGTACTGGGGATTTAATCCAGGGCCTTGTGCATGCTAGGTGGATGCTCTTCCATTTAGCTACATCCCAGCCCTTTTTAAAATTTTTATTTTGAGGCAGGGGTCTCCCTTAATTACCCAGGTTGAGCTCAGATTTGCAGTTCTCTTGGCTCAGTTTCCAAGTAGCTGGAATTACAGGTGTGTGCCACCCTGCCCAGCTTTAGAGTTCATTTTCTTTTTCTGAGGGTAAGCCTGTTGTTGTTGGTGGTGTACTGGGGATTGAACCCAAGGGCTATGTTCTACCACTGAACTACATTCCAGCACTTTTTATTTTTTATTTTGAGACAGTCCTTGCATTGAATTTGGGATCCTCCTTCCTTAGTCTTACAAATTGCTAGAATTATAGGAGACTCTGAGATTACAAGAAGGTTAGAAATGGTTTGGTTTGGTTTGTTTCTATCTTTTAAAAAATAAAAAGCACCAGTAAGACCTTTTATTTCAGCCAAGCGGTGAAATTGATCTTTGACTAAAATAGTTAACTTTCAGTTTTGGTATCATACGTGTGGATTTTTCTCCTTTGAGCACTCTGTAGGAATGGTGCTATAAGCATAAACATTTTAAAAATTTCCTCTAATAAATATTCAACAACTCCTAACCTATGTGATTTGGGGCCAAGTCACTTACCTCTCTAACTTCATCTGTAAAATGAATAATGCCTACCATATATAAAGTAATGATCTGCCGTTTAAACATAACTGTAATGTAATATAGTGAGTTTTTTTATTTTTTATTTTTTGTTTTGGTTTGTTTGGTTTTGGTGCTGAAGATTTAACCCATGTACGCTCTACTACTGAGTTACATCTCCAGCCCTTTTCGTTTTTCATTTTGAGATAGGATATCACTAAGTTACTGAGGCAACTTCCTGCCTCAGCCTCTTGAATTGTTGAGATTGTAGGCATGAGGTACTGCACCCAGTAAAGTGTTTAGCAATTGTGTCTAAATAATTTTGAATTTGTCCATCTGTTCATTTCTTTTTTTTTTTTGGCCGGGGGTAAGGGGGAGTGCTGGGGATTGAACCCAGGGTCTTGTGTATGCTAGGCAAGCACTTTCCCAACTGATCTATATCCCCAGCCCCTGTTCATTTCCTTTGACACATTTTTCCTTTTAAAAGAACTATGCTATGGGTTCTGTGCAGGTTGGATTACTTTTATAATTTAGTATTTAAAATTTTTTTTAAAAATATTTACTTTTCAGTGTAGTTGGACAAAATACCTTTTTTTTTTTTGGTTGTAACTGGACATAATATCTTTATTTATTTATTTTTATGTGGTGCTGAGGATCGAACCCAGGGCCTCCCACGTGCTAGGTGAGCACTCTACCTCTGAGCCACAACCCCAGCCCCTAATTTTTGAAATTTTACATTATATACAATGAAATGTACTCTTTAGGATATGCAATTCTGAGTTGACAAATTCCTGGAACTGTGTAAGCTACCCAGAACAGTGTTTATAAACAATCCCCCCATCCCAGTCTCTCTCTCTCTCTCATTTATTCAGTCAAACCCTTCCTCACTCTTCATTCTTGGCAACGATAGATCTGTATTTCATCCCTATAATTTTGCCTTTTCCATTGTATCAAATAATCATACAAACCCATTTCTTATTGTACTGCTGAGGATCCAACCTAGGACCCTCAAGCATGGACTCTACCACTGAGTTACATCCCCAGCCCCATTGTAACTTGCATTTTTGTTTTCTTGAGTTTAAGAGATTAAAAATATAGTTTCTAGATACAAGTTTTTTGGTGTTGATGGACCTTTATTTTATTCATTTATTTATATGCGACGCTGAGAATTGAACCCAGTGCCTCACACATGTGAGGCAAGCACTCTACCATTGAGCCACAATCCCAGCCCCTAGATATAAGCACTTTGTCACATGTGTGACTTGCAAATGTTTTCTTCCACTTTGTGTTGTATTTTTTTTTTAAATGTTTTTAAAGAGAGAGAGAGAGAAAATTTTTAATATTTATTTTTTAGTTTTCGGTGGACACAACATTTTTATTTTTATGTGGTGCTGAGGATTGAACCAGCGCCCTACGCATGTCAGATGAGCACATTACTGCTTGAGCCACATACCCAGCCCAGGTTGTTATTTTATTTATTTATTTTTATGTGGTGCTGAGGATTGAACTATTTGCATTCTGCTAATATTTTACTTACTTATTTATTTATTTATTTATTGACACTGGGGATTTAACCCAGGGGTACTCAACCACTGAGCCATATCCCCAGCCCTATTTTATATTTTATTTACAGCCGAGGTCTTACTGAATTGCTTAACATCTTGCCCTGCTGAGGCTGGCTTTGAATTGTGATCCTCCTGACTCAGCCTCCCGGCTATTGGGATTATAGGTGTGCACCACCTGGCTTCATCCTTTTACTTTTGATGAATTCCAGTTTATCAGTGTTCTTTTAAGGATTGTGCTTTGGATATTGTGTCTAGTAACTATTTGTCAACTCAAGGTCACAAAGATTTTCTCCTAGAAGTATTGTAGTCAGATTACATTTATGGATTTTATATAAAATGTGAGATACAGTTAAAAGTAGATTTTTTAAAAATGTCGGTGTCTTAATTATTGCAGTATTGCTTTTTGGAAAGACCTATTTTCACCATTGAATTGTTTATTATTTCATATAAAGTCATTTGCCATCTATTTCTGGTCTCTAGTCACTTAATGTGTGTAACCAATGTTTTTCCAAAACTGTAGCTTTAAAAGAGAAGTCAGGTAATATTCTTTTTTAAAATTTGGCTATTCTGGTTTTCTTGCTATTCCATATAAATTTTAGAATCAGTTTGATAACTACCAAAAAACAAAACAAAATAATTTACTGGGATTTTGATCGTTGCTGGGTGATATACAGGTCAATTTGGGAAGAATTAACTTTTTTATTTGTTTGTTTTTTGGTATTGGAGATTGAACTCAGGGGCACACTGAGCCACATCCCCCGCCCTATTTTGTATTTTATTTAGAGACTGGGTCTCACTGAGTTGCTTAGAGCCTTGCTTTTGCTGAGGTTGGATTTGAACTCCTGCCTCTCCGCCTCCTGAGCCACTGGGATTACAGGCTTGTGCCACTGGGCTTGGAGGAAAATTTAACTTTTAATTGTTTTCTTTCACTGTGTGAAGATGGTACATCTCTCTTATTTCCGTGTTTCATCAGTATTTTGGAGTTTTTAGCACATCAGTCCTTTACATGTACCCTAGATCTTGCTAAACTTATTTATTCTAGCAATTTTTGGGGGGAGAGCCATATGGTTTTCTGCATAGTCAGACACATCCCATGTTGAGAGCCACAGCCGAAGGGGCCCCAGCAAACTTCCAGCTGCCGGCTGATGATTGGCTCACAGCGGCCCCAGCAACATCTAGCTGATTGGCTCCTCTGCGGTGATGCTCATTGGGCTGTTTCCCTGCCCTTTCAGACCACGGAGCTGCTCATTGGGGGACTTTTTTGGCTCGGCCCATGTGACCCAGCCAATCGGCCTCAAGAGCAGGAGGATTGTGGGAGGTGGAGAGAGGCTTGTGTTGGAGAGAGAGGCTTGTGGAAAGCCGGTGGTGGCAGTTGGGGCTCTGAGGGTTTTTCCTGAGAGGCTGTTTTGTTTGGCGTGTGTGGTTCTAAAAATAAAGTTAGTTTCTTTTGACAAGTGGCTCCTGATTGTGCCCAGCCAGACTGCGGCATCCCTGCCTAGAGACAGCTTTCTTCTTTTTTCCTCTCCTCTCCCTCCCTCTGTTCCTTCCTTCCTTGGTGTGCTGAGGTTAGATCCCGGGGCCCCATGCATGCTAAGTGAGTTTGGTCCGTTAATGGGCAGAGTTTTCTATAGCATTTGTCAAAGCATTTGAGAACTTTTTTTCTTATTATATAAGTGTTTTATATGATAATTTTTTTGCATAAACTCTTGTCAGCTACATCCGGCGAAGTTTGATGTACTTTATTTTCATTTTTTTTCTTTGAGATTTCCTTTTTTACCCTTGGGTTATTTTAGTAGAAAATGGTATAATTTCCAAGTAGTTTCTTGGTTTAGTGGATTAGTGAGAGAAGAGTATTGAAATATCTAAGTATTGTGGATTTGTCTGTTTTTCTGTAATTTCTATTGGTTTTTGCATATTTTGAAGCAAAAACCAATAGAAATTACATGTTGGGGACATATATTTAGGATTACATCTTTTTGGTGAATCATTGCTTTTTACTATTGCTTTAGGGTTTTGATTGTTTTTGTTTTAATAGAGGTTTTTTTTGTTGTTTGTTTGTTTTTGGACCAGGAATTGAACCCAGGGACATTTTAACACTGAGCTACATCCCTAGCCATTTCTATTTTTTATTTTCAGACAGGGTCTTTCTAAGCTGCTTAGGGTCTCCTTAAATTGCTGAGGCTGGCTTTGAACTTGTAATTCTCCTGCCTTAACTTCCTTAGTTGCTGGGATTACTGGTGTGCCTGCCCTACTGCGTCCTTCCCATTGTAAGGTTTTTGACTGATAATTTTCCTTGTTCTTGTTTACTTTGCTAGAACTATAGCAACTGCAGCTTTTATTTGGTTAGTGTTTGCATGATGTATTTTTTCTGCCTTTTTGCTTTTAATCTGTATGCTTTACTACCTTAAAAAATGGTAGTAAAACATACAGTTTTGCCCTTAACCAACAAACAAAAAAACTAAGCTGGCAATTTGTCTTTTAAATGGTTTGTTTTGAATCTTTACATTTAGTGTAGTTATTGATGTGGTTGGATTTAGGTCTTCTATTTTCTTTTTTCCTTGTTTTTCTGCCTTCTGGACGATTTGAAATTTTAAAAATATTCTTTTATATGTGTGTTGCTTGCTCGTTCATTCATTCATTACCCATTGCAGGGGCGTTTTAAACACCTAGCCACATTCCCAGCCATTTTAAAAAATTTTTATAGGGGCTGGAGTTATGGTTCAGCGGTAGAGCGCTCGCCTCCCACGTGTGAGACTCTGGGTTCGATCCTCAGCACCACATACAAAAATGAGCAAGTGAAATAAAGGTGTTGTGTCCAACTACAACTAAAAAAAATAAATATTAATAAAAATTAAAAAATTTTATTTGGAGTCGGTGTCTTGCTAAATTGCATAGGCCCTTGCTAAATTGCTGAGGCTGGCTTTGAACTTGGGATCTTCCTGCCTCAGCCTCCTGAGCTGCTGGGATTATAGATGTTGTGCCCAGCTATGTGTTCCTTTTTTTTTTTTTTTAAAGTTATATCTATTTGTCTTACTTTTTAAAGTGATTGTTCTGGGGTTGTGGCTCAGTGGTAGAATGCTCGCCTAGCATGCACGAGGCACTGGGTTCGATCCTCAGCATCACATAAATGTAAAATAAAGATATGGTGTCCACCTAAACTTAAAAAATAAATGTTAAAAAAAAAAAAAAACCTTAAAAAATCACACTCCACTCAGAATTGGTATTTTTCCACTTGAAGTTAAACCATAGAAACCTTAGTTATGTATAGATTACTTTTATCCCTGCCCCTTTATATGATAATTGCCATGAGTTCTGTCTGTATACATTTAAACCACCACACATTCTCATTTTTCTACTTTTAACGGTTTTATGTTCTCAAGAACTCAAGAGGAGAAAAATAGTCTAAAATATGTACCCAGATATTTACCATTGCTGTTGCTTTTGTCTTATCTCTAGTTTGAGCTTTCTTTTTTGTATTATTTCTCTTCTACCTGAAGAACTTCTTTGGGCATTTGTTTTTGAGCAAGTCTGCTAGCATTGACTCCCCCCCCCCCCACCCTTCCTTTTGTCTGTGAATGTCTTTGTCTTTATTCCTGAACTTTACTTTGCCTGAATATACAATTCTGGGTTTACTCCTTATATCCCACAGGGCCCTGAAGGAGAGGATTCATTATTTCTAAATTTATCTTATTTATTTTTTTGTGGTTATGGGGAATTGAACTCAAGGCCTTATACAGACCTGTACTCTATCACTGAGCTACACCCCCAATCCTGTTCATTATTTTTTCAAAAGAATGTATCTGTTAAGATTTTATAATTTTTATTGATATTTTTTCAAGTTCACATGTGTGGGCTTTCTCTCATCCAGCAAGGAGGACCACGGAACAGAGTAGAGTGTGGCTGCGGAGTTGCTAATCAAGACCTCCAGAGACCAAGGCTGGAAGCAGGTCTGATTTTATTGTGCAGTTACCATGTGTGTATACTCAGGCCGTATCTAAGCAGATTTCAGGCAGCCACCAATACAATTTCTTGCCAACTGTCCTTGCAGCAACCATTTGAGAAGTAGGCTGTGGAGCAAGCGCAGGGACTGAAACGTGTGGCCTCACACCCATGACTGTGTCTACTAAGGGGTAAGCAGTTTACCGCCCTGGCACCTAGCCCAAGGGGAGTGGTTTGTTACTCAGATTCCCTTAACATATGCCATGTATGCAGTACTCCATGCACTTGTCCCCACATTCACTGAGTTCTCTGTCATATCCTTTCTGACAATGAGCCAATCCAGTGAATTTTGTGGTTTTTAGTTCCAAAATTGCCATTTGTTTCTTTTGTGTAGTTTATTTTTGTCTTGTTTCAAGATGTTCACTCCAACTTAATGGATCATGACTCTAATAGGTGTTCTAGAATTCTTTGATTATTCCAATATTTGGGTCATGTAGGGGCCAACATCTATTGTTTTCGAAAAATGGATCTGTTGTCTCTTTTTAGAATAAGATTTTGTTGTTTTGCCATGTCTGATAATTTAGATTCTTTTTTTTAAATATATATATATTTATTTTTTAGGTGTAGATGGACACAACACAATGCCTTTATTTTTATGTGGTGCTGAGGATTGAACCCGGGTCCCACCCATGCTAGGCGAGCGATCTACCACTGAGCCACAATCCCAGCCCCCTAATTTAGATTCTGTATTGGACATTTTTCATGTTATATGAATTCTGGGTCCTCTTAAAATCCATTAGAAAATGTTGAAGATTTACAAGTCAACCTGGTCAGGAAATAACTTCAAGTTCTTTCTTATTTTACAAAGATGGTGGTTTTGTAAGTTTCCAGAGTCTTTGCTATGTTTGAGTTTGCACCTCCCAGTTTCACTTAGTTTAATCTAGAACTTAGGCAATGATTTGTTTTATAGTTTTGTTGTTAATAGTTGTCCTAGAATACTTTGTTTGTTGTTGTTGTTGTTTTAGGAACACCTAAGGCTGTGCTAGTTCTCAGCGCTGTCATAACAAAGTACCACAAACTAGATGGTCCTAATTTTGGAACCTTTTGAAAGTCTGATGTCTGAAATCAGAGTGTAAGCAGATGAGCTCATATCATAGCAAGGATCCCTAAAATACCTTGAAAAGTCTTCTTTGTCATTGAGATATTTCAGAGTTAGGTACTGAGTTATAACTGTGAAAACAAAGTAAAAAGTAACTTGGGATTTCTCAAAGGAAAAGGAAGGAAATATTATTGTTATTGTTTAAATTTTCAGCACTGTTAACAATCCTTTTTTTAAATATATTTTTAGTTGTAGTTGGACACAATATCTTTATTTATTTTTAGGTGGTGATGAGGATTGAACCCAGTTCCTCACACGTGAGAGGTGGGCCCTCTAACACTGAGCTACAGCCCCGGCCCAACAGTCATTTTTTTATGATTTCTGAATCACAAACACAGAATATTATCTGTGTTTTAGAAAATTTCTGACCTCTGTTGTATCTAAAATTTAGTGAAGTATTTTTCATCTTTCTTTTATACTACCATGAAAAGAAAATAATACTGCAGTAAATATGACAACACAATATAGTTTCTAATATGCTCAAAATATTTGAGCAGATTATGAACCCTATAGAAAATTTTAAAACTACATTTGAATTCTGTGGGAAAAAAAAAGGTCTGACTCCTGGCCATATAATAAACAAGCCTACAAATAATTGTGTAAATGCACTTGAAATTCTAAATAAGGTTTTAGGGGCTGGGGTTGTGGCTCATTGTTGTAGTGCTTGTCTGGCACTTTTCAATCCTTAGCACCACATAAAAATAAAATAAAGGTATTGTGTATATCTACAACTTAAAAAAATAAAAATAAAAAAGGTTTTGATCCACAAATTGCTTTTATAAAGTATGAATGTGGTTTAGAAAAAAGAAAAAAGTGCCAGCAGACCCACACTTACCTCACAGACGACACAGAAGAATTCTTCTTAACTCTTTCTTGTTTCTGATAGTTGCTGTGAATCCTTTGTATTACTTGGCCTGAAGATGCCTCATTCTCATCTCTGCCCTTGTCTTCTCTTGGTTTCCTTCCTTGGTCTTCTAAGTGCCTCTGTGTCCTGTCCTATAATTCTTAAGCCTTGTTCCACATATGTACACCTTGCAGGTTAGCCCAGGACTTTGTTCAGATACATTATGGAGTTTACTTCTCCATGTGTTATGTTCTCAGCGATTTCCTCCAAACTCTTCAATTCTATGGGCATTTTCTTTACTTCCCTAGTCAGAAACCTGGAGTTCTTTCAGTTTTAGTCACCTGCCCATGCCTTGGAGTGAAAGAACAAGGAGGGAGGGGGATAAAAAGGTGGGGAGGACAACCCTCCTATTCTCTTCTTGCCCCAACAGCAGCCTATTTTCTAATTTCCTCTGCTCGGAGTGCTACTTCACAAAGTAGTTTTGTAACTGGGGGTGGTCAGGAGAAAGAGAGGAGGGGGAAAAAAGAAGAGAAAGATTCTCTGTACATTCTCTAGGAGTCTTTACCTCATTCTCTGCCCCACCCCCCAAAAAAATGCACTTCTCTTTTTTGACTGATCACATTCATTATGAGATTTTCCTAATTGGTCCAACCTTGACTACCGTCTTATTGGTTGTTCTTCACTGCCTCCCCAACCCCCATTCGGCCTGCTTTTAATTTTCAGAGTTCTCTGTGAGTTGCACTTTGTTTTCTGTCCATAATTTTTAATTGTAATCATTGGGAGATAGAAACTACAGTGGGCTGGCTATACTCCATAATGACTAGAATCAAAAGGCAGATTGATTTGTTTTGTTTTCAAATAAATGAACATTGCAGTAATTTTTCTTTATTTGCTGTTTAGCTTGTTCTCCATGGTTTCCGTTACCCATTGTCAATCAATAGTATGAAAATATTAAATGTTCCAGAAATGAACAATTAATAAGTTTTTGGTACTGGGATTGAATGCAGAGGTGCTTAACCACTGGGCAACAAGACAGAGTCTCACTCAGTTGCTGAGGCTGGCTTTGAACTTGTGATCCTCCTGCCTAGTTGCTGGGATTACAGGTATGCACCACTGTGCATGGCCTAACAATTAAATTGTGCACTGTTCTTGGCACTAAGATAAAATCTGAAATCTCAAGAAGTGAACCATCCCTTTGTCTAGTTTATTTACCTTGGCTACACTCTGCTTGGTTAATCACTTAATAGCCTTCTCAGTTATCAGATCAGGTGTTGAGGTATCACAGTATCAGGTGTTCATTGGGGGTCTTGTGCCCTGTGAATAACATGTAAACATACAAGTTTTATGTGACTAAATGGACCCACTTAAGGGTAGAGTTTTGAATTTTGAGAAATGTATACCCTCAATCAGCTGCATGAGATTAATTTTTTTGTAACCTTTGGTGCTTAGTTCAAAAAGGGAGTCAGGGCTGGGGTTGTGGCTCAGAGGTAGAGTGTTCACCTAGCCTGTATGAGGCGCTAGGTTTGATCCTCAGCATCACATAAAAATAAAATAAAGGTATTGTGTCCACCTATAACTAAAAAATAAGTATTTTAAAAAAACTTAAAAATGAGAGTCAGTACATTTACCTTAGAGTGTTTTGAGAATTAAATGAGGTACATAAAGTATCTTGTACAGGGCCTAGTATACAATAAACACAATGTAAGCATGATCCCCCATCAACTTTCCTTATGTGCAGTGCACATAAATGACTAGCCATTGATACAGGGACTATCTAAAAATTGTTTAGTGCAATAGATCAGGTACTGAGCAAGGAAGAGCCCAATGAGGCTCTTCCCCAAACCTATTAAATAAAATTATTAGGATAGAACCTAGGTATTTATAAGACTTTGCATAGTGAGTTTTGATAAATTAATAATGGAACTCAAGACACAGAAGAGGCACACTGGCAACAAGTCATTCTCTCTATCTCTTTTTTTTTGCTTTTGCAAGTTGAGACTCTTGACAATTCCTAAAACATTTTTGCCCAAGCCCACTATGTAGTGGAGGAGAATGTAGTGTGCTGGATGTCATATTAAAGCGAAATGATTCTAGTGAATACCATTAAACTTAATTCTCTCAGTTGATTTCATACAAATAAACATGTATTTATGATTAGTTCATAGGTTTCTTTTACATTTTAACAGTTTTTAGATTGATGATGTTTTTCTGGAGTTTTGAGTTAAAGAAGGATTGTTAAGGTGTCTTGGTCTAAGAAGTAAGAAGCACATAGGTAAATTAGGAAAATGTGCCTGGGTGGGTGGAACAGTATCTGTGTCCTTTGCTTTTTTGTGAGGTAGAGTAGACATGAATGTATGTGACTTTTCTTTACAAACGGCAATGTTGGCAACAGTTTATATCCCTTTCATGACATTTTTATAGAAGATTATTTTAAATCAATACTTAACTAATACGTTGATCTAACTACAGAGAAATTAAAATTTTAGTCCATAGAGATCACTTTTTTTGTGGGGGGTGGGTAGTACTAGGGATGAAGCTTGGGACTCTGGTTTATTCTAGGAGAATAAACTACTCCTGCTTTGTAAGTTGTTATTATATATGAAAAATAAAAAGCCAATTCAGGTTTGAGTTCCACTTCTAACATTGTAACTTGTGCTAGTATCTTTGAATGAGTCAGGTTTTTGCTAAACTCTTAGACCTGGTTGTGCTGTAAGTCAAAATTCAGTACCCAGATAGTAAGCACATTAGTTTTGTGGGAAATTGAGGTTTTTTTTTTTTTTTTTTTTACCAGCACTGAATGATAGGGCAATAAACTTTGGTTCTATTTCATGTTGGCTTATTGTTCTAGAAATAAAATAGCTACTAAAGGTGAAAGTGCAGCCTAAGTGCATGCTGTATATTATTACATGATACAGATAATTTTTCATTTAGATTAACTGTGAATGAATGGTTTCGACTCATGTGAACTCTTTGATACAGAAAGTCTCAGATATTTTTATTGATTATATTTACTGTGCTCATTGGTAGTCTGTTAAATCTCAGTTGCAAAAAAAAAAAAAATTAATTAGAGCCTGATTTAGTGTAGTAACTTACTTTGTAATTTCCTTTTCTTTTGGCTTATTTTGACTCCTATAGAAACCTGAAAGTGTGACGGAATATTTTTAAATAGTCTTACCTTGCAATTAAAATTTTGTATATTCTTAAAGGGAATAAAAATATATTCAAGGAAAGGAAACTTGGGTGGAGTATTATGGAAACTTAACATTTATTGAACTTCTAGGTTAAATTTAACAATGCAATTAATTTAAAATGACTCTCTTTCCCTCCTCTTTAGAATCCAGCTACTATCACAAGAATACTCCTTAGCCACTTCAATTGGGATAAAGAGAAGTTAATGGAAAGGTAAGGAACTATATTTTCAGCTTTGTATTTAGAACAGAGAAAGCCTGTTGAACTGAACTTGTAAGAAGTAGGGAGTTAATATGTGAATAAACCAATGTGCAAATAATATAACTACTTTAATTTCTTATATTTTTTATCTGTGCACTTTGCAGTAAACTTAGTATTAGGGAATTCAGACTTAATTGTCTTATTTTGGAGGGAAAGTGAGTGCTCTACTTAAGTACCAAGAATTAAAAGTAGATTGAGGGAAAAACGGCACTTGATACATTCTTGGAGCACACAAATAAGATCTTCCTTTAATTGCTTAAAAACATGTCTTGTTCATAAACCTAAAAGTCCTAGGCGTTAAAATGACATTTTATTCAGTGAAAACAAAATTGGAAAGTTGTCTAGTGTTTCCTGGGCACCAAACCAGCTATTTGTGTGGTTCTCTGATTTCAGGTAGGATTCTATCTTATTTATTGGGTATTTTTCTATTTTCTTTGAAAATCTTTCTAGTTCTAAAAGAGAAAAAATTATTTGGATTGGAAACTGTCAATGCCATCATTTATCTTTTTCTGTGTCTTAGATTGAAAATTTGGGACATTTAATAAGGAGGTAGAACTTGTATTTATTCTCTCAACCTTATAGTTAGCGATCTTAGTTATAATAAATATGACTCCTTTTTTGGGAACTGAGAATTCAATATTGGGGGAAATAAGTGTAAAATATTGCCCGTTTGGTTGTAAAACTCACAGAGCTTTGTAAAACAGATATTAGATAATACCAAGAATGTAACCTATTTCATGCACCTTGTGTCCTATCTAAGTTCAGTAGTAACATTAATAACTATCAATTTTTGAGTACCCTCTGTGGGGCATTATTAGATTTTATCCTCCAGATAGTTTTATTATCGCTACTTAATTGATATGAAGAACTTAAGTGATCTCCGTTTATAACACAGGGATTTAATTAGCAGCAGTATAAAAGTGTTCCTTTTTTCTATTTTCAGAAAGATTTATTGGATTCCAAAGCATATATTATAAACAGCTTGACCAGGATTCATGAAGGACTAGTGAGATTTAAAAAAAAAATCTGTGCTAGGAATTGAACCTAGGGCCTTACCCATGCTAGGCAAGTGCTCTACCACTGAACTATATACCCCCAGATGTTTTTTTATTGGAGCACTATAGTGACGGTCCATGCACACAATGTAGCAATATAATTAGGCCAATATCACTCTTCAGTGCTGCTTCCCTGTTTCCCCATCTCTTACTTCTTGGCCCCTTTCCTTATTAATCTCCCTTTGGTTTTCATAAGATTCTTAACCCACTCCCACCCCTTTTTCCTTTTTCCTCTCTAGCTTTTACATATGGGAGAAAAGATACAACCCTTGACTTCCTGAATTTGACTTTTTTTTGCTCAACATAATGGTCTCTTAATTTCATCAACTTTTCTGCAGATGACATAATTTCATATGGCTGAATAAACTCCATTGTGTATATATACACAACCCCTTTTCCTTATCCATTCACACATAGGCAGTTTCATAATTTGTTGTGAATTGTGCGTGTGCATGTATCACTATAGTGTAATGATATTAATTTTATATAAGTATAAATATTGAGTAATGATACAGCTGGGCCATATGGTAGTTCCATGTCTATTCTTCTGAGAAACCTCCATACTGATTTCCATAGTGGTTGTACTAATTTACAATCCCACCAACAGTATAAAGGTGTTCCTTTTTCTTCACATCCTATCCAGCATTTATTATTGTTTGTAATCTTGATGATTGCCATTCTAACTGGGGTGAGATAAAATTTCACTGTAGTTTTGATTTTCATTTCTGTAACTGCTAATGATTTTGAACATTTTTCATACATTTGTGGCTGTTTGTATTTCAAATTTTTGAGAAGTGTCTGTTTTAATATTAATTTGCCGAATTTCTAATTAATTTATTTACTTTTTTGTGGTGCTGGGGATTGAATCTAGGGCCTTGTGCATGCAAGGCAAGCACTCTATCATCTGAGCTATATCCCCAGCCCCAAATTTGTCCATTTATTGATTGGGTTATTTGATTTTTGTGGTGATACTTTTTTTTAATTTGTTAATGGATCTTTATTTATTTATTTATATGTGGTGCTGAGAATCAAACCCATTGCCCCACACATGCTAGGCAAGCGCTTTACCACTGAGCCACAACCTCAGTCCCGGTGTTAAGGTTTTTGAGTTCTTTATGTATTTTGGATAACTAATCCTCTGTAAGAAGAGAAGCTAGCAAAGATTTTCTCCCATTCTGTAAGTTGTGTTTTCTTATTCCTAATTGTTTCCTTTGCTGTGCAGAACAGTTTGAGGGGTATTGACATTGGTTCTTATTTAAGGTTTTGTAGAATTCAGCTGAGAATCCATCTGGTCCTGGACTTTTCTTTGTTGGAAGGCTTTTTGTTACCGTTGCTATCTCATTACAAGTCTGCTTAGGTTTTCTATGTGATCTTGATTCAGATATACCATTTGTATGGTATATCAATTTCCATCCTTTCACTTTCAGCCTGTGGCTATCTTTGCCTGTTAAGTACATCTCTTGCAAATAGCATAAAGTTGGGTTTTGTTTTTTAATCCATCCTGCTAGCCTGTGTCTTTTTTTTTATTATTTAAAAATTATTTTTTAGTTGTAGTTGGACACAATACCTTTATTTTACTTATTTATTTTTATGTGGTGCTGAGGATTGAACCTAGGGCCTTGTGCATGCTAGGCGAGCACTCTACTGCTGAGCCACAACCCCAGCTCCTAGCCTGTGTCTTTAATTGGAGTGTTGAAACCATTTACATTTAATGTTATTACAGAGAGATGTTTATTAATTCATGCTGTTGATCATGTTTAATTTGATCCCGTTTCTCATTAGTTAAGTTCTATGGAGCTGGTTTAGTAGTCATCAGTTCCTTTAGTTTCTACTTGTCTTGGAAGGTTTTTATTTCACCTTTGATTTGGAAGGATACCTTTTTCTGGATCAGCAGTCTTGGTTGTTGACAGTTACTTTCTTTCAGAACTTGGAACACATCATTCCAAGCCCTCCTGGCTTTTGGAATTTGTGCTGAGGAATCAGAAGTGATTCTGATTGGCTTGCCTCTAAATATTTTCCAACTTTTTTCTCTTGAAACTTCTAAAATTCTATCCTTGCTCTGTATGTTAGGCATTTTAATTATGATGTGTTGTGGAGAGGTTCTTTTTTGATTTTATCTATTTGGGGTTCTGAATTCTTCCTGTTCCTGGGTGTCTATCTCATTCTGATGCTTTGAAACTTTTTCTGTAATTATTTCCCTGAAGAGGTTATCCATCCCACTAGCCTACTTCTCATACCTCTCCTCAATTCTAGTGATTCTTAAATTTGGTCTCTTAATGTTGTTCCAAAGTTCTTGTATAATCATGGTTACTTATTTTCTTGTGTGTGTGTGTGTGTGTGTGTGTATTTATTTATGGTGCTGAGAATTGAACCCAGCACCTCACACATGCCATGCAAGTGCTCTACCATCGAGCTACAACCCTAGCCCCTTATTTTCTTTCATGTTGTCTGAATATTCAAGGATGGCTACATGGTCTTCCAGCTCTGAGATTCTGTCTTCAGCATGGTGTACTCTATTAGAGAGGTTTTCAACTGAATATTTTATTTGATTTTATTGTGTCTTTCATTTCCAAGCTTTGTTTGGTTTCTTTTTCAGTATTCATCTCATTATCGAATTTCTCATTTATATCCTGTACTGTCTTCCTTAATTCATTCCATTCTTTTCTGTGTTCCTTGGAATTCATTGTCATTTTTATAATGATTCTTTTGAATTCTTCATGTGATATTTTATCTACTTCAAAAATTTTGGGGTCAGTTGCTGGTGAATTATGGACCTTAAAAGGTGTTGAATATGGCTGGGGTTGTAGTTCAGTGACAGAGCGCTTGCCTAGGATGTGTGAGGTGCTGGGTTTGATCCTTAGCACCATATAAAAATAAACAAATAAGTAAAATAAAGGTATCGTGTCTATCTAGAACTAAAAAATATATTTTTTATTAAAGAGATGTTACATAGCCTTGTTTTTTTTTCCTATTTCTTGTATTTTTCTTTGTTGAGTTTTATGCATCTACTTTTATGTGTGGGCCTTTTTAGGGCACAGTGTTTAGTTGTCAAAATGTCCTAGAGTGATCTAGATTGAGAACCAACCTCCCTTGTACCTGTGGTATTCAAAATCTTTGTGTTAATTTTCTCTTTTTGCTGTAGCCATTTCTACACGGGGCCTGGTCCTTAGCTTGGGATTTTGTCTCTTATATTCTTTGTGTTAAAGTGCAGCTGAAGTTTGAGTGTCATTAATTTGTGTGTGGAGCAAAGTGCAACTAAAGCATTTTGGTTGAGTTAAAGTTCAGCAGCAGACTCTCTACCTGTGAACTTGTAGCGTTTCCTGTAAGTTCCTAGGACCTCATGGAAAGGGCAAAATAAATAATAGCAACAACTGATGCAAACAATATATAGCATTAAAGTAAATGATCTGATTCCTACTATGATATCTACAATGATTTTAAGCCACAAACCCCAGAAATGGTAGAGTCAGCAATTACCAACAGCAAAACAAACAATCAAAAAACCACAACAACAAAAAACCCACACATAAACTAGTTCTGGCATTAAAGCAAACAGAAGTCAGTTATGCCAGCCACCACAGTAATAACTTCACCAACATTAATGATGGGGGCAGGAGTTACATAAACCAATTATTCCTAAAAGGTCTTAGAAATATAGTTAATATAAGGAAATATGATAGAAAGACAGAAGAGTTTATAATTTTAAAAAGTGAACATAGAGAATGCAGAAAAGATGTAGCAGGTGATGGTTACAAGGAAGGAGTAGAAAATAAAGGGAGAAAGAAAACAAAGTTTGGGTGTTAGCAGGAAAAGAAAAGAGAGAAAGGGAAACCAGAGAAACAAATGAAAGCAATACAAAGCAAAAAGTAAAATATATAAACCAAGACCAAATAACTCTCAAAAGACAAGATAAGGAAAAATAACTACAGTTAATAAATACTAAGAATGAGAAAAAAAGGAACAAATACATACATGTGTCCATGAACCCATCAACACAGCAAGAACACACACACGATTTTTAATGAGCAAGTGTCTGAGGGGTTGTTAACCCCTTCCTGTTTTTGTATTGCCCTTTGAGCTGCTGGTTAGAGTGGCCCAAGACTAAAGCTTGTTGAAATAAGTCTCAGCTCCCTTTTTTTACTAGTGTGAGATAGGATGAAATGGGAAGTACTACTGTCAGTTGGAATTTTGTCTACCTAGACCAGATTGATGCATCAGGTGTGACTGCTTCAGAATTTTATCTGAAGTTAGTAGTGTTTCTTAATTTTGGTATCATTTACTTTTAGGCTTATTTATGATATCTTTATTAGGAAAAGAGTGTGGTTTTAGTGATGGTGGGATCCACGTTGGATACTGTGCTGATGTTGCAGAAAGATTTAGAGGGAGGCACACTTCCTACAACAGCTTGAAAAATCCAATCATCATGCTTATGAAATGAAAAGGAGTTTTCATTGTTATATTTGAAACTCCTTTGGTAGACTAGGTTGGCTCAGAATTTGTCTTATATTAATATATTTATCTTAAACACATTCTGAATTTTATCCTGTAACAGAGCTGTAAGCATTTTTCAATTAAATATTGTGATTAAACATGGTAAGTATGAATTAGAAGATAAGAGGCTTTTGGAAAACTTATGCAAGTTGTGAACTGTTTTTGGTTTTACCTTGTAATTTCCGTTTTTGTGTTTCTGAAGAAAATGACTTGGGTACCTCAGGATTTATAATTGAATCTTTTAAGTACTGTATTGAAATGCTAGAAGCACGTAGTTCAGTGGCAAAGCACTTGCTAGAAGTGTATAATTCAGTGGCAAAACACTTACTTGCCTAGCATATGTAAGGGTCTGGGTTTGATTCCAGTTATGCAATATCTTTTTGTTTCATTCACTAATTTTCATATTGTAACATTGCCACACTTTTTTTTAAAAAAAGTTTTTGATACTTTAAAAAAAAAAATCCAGTCTTCCTGGATTATTTGGCCTCAGGTGTATCTTTTGTAATCAACATATTGGTGATTAAAAATACAACCCCCCAAACTAGGGCTGGGGGGATATAGCTCAGTGGTAGTGTGTTTGCTCAGTGCCCTAGATTCACTCCCCAGTACGATGCCCCCATGCCCCTGAATGAACAAACAAACAAACAAAAAACAACAAAAACACTCTATAAGTATACCTTTTCATAGCTGAGATTAATAACGCATCAGTATTTTATGCTAAAGTTATATATGTTACTGCCATTTTAAGATTTACTATATCTTCTACTTGGGTATTTTGTTTGCTTCATCAAATTTTACTTTTCTCTATTCAAAGTATTATTTTATTTCAGTTTTTCTAGTAGTTATCCTTTTAATTTGTACATACTATTTAAAACTAAGTTTATAACAATATTTCTAGTATTCATATCCATCCCCTGCACAAGACAAAACTATAGTATCTCTTCCTCCTCTGCCTTCTTCCCCTTTCAGTATGGTAAACTGATGGTAATTTAAATTTTCATTTATGGTAAAGCTTTTTTAATTATTTATGTATTCTCCTGGGGAGGTGTGCAGTTTGTTTCTTGTTTTTTCCCCTTTAGAATATATCTCGAAGTAAGTCCAGTTTCATATGTGGTAAAATAAGAGTGTTATAAGAGAAATTCCTAAATGTTCTGAAATAGACTGTAATATTTTTAGATGTGAGTTTTGAAGATACAACTACTGGGCCTTTTTTAACCAGAGATCTCATGTTGTTATTTTGAAAGATTCTTAATTGTTATTTTATTCAGTGTGCCTTTCTTCCATTCTCTTGATGCTTTTTGAAATTGTTAGTCACTTGCAGCCTCTTTTTTTTCAAAATACTACTTCTGTACTTGTCATTTATATTCTGTATGGTTAAAGTTCCTCAGATTTTTTTAAAATTAATTCACTTTCCTTCTTGGGTTCTCTTTAACCATCTTGAATTATTTCAGCAATAATCCAAGATATTCTATTAACTTTATTCTTGGTTTGTGGGAGCAGTTTATTTTCTTTGTATATTAAGTTGTCCACCTTGTTATATTAACTAAAATAATTAGAACTAAATAATGAACATACAAATGAGAGAATCACCTGAAGAGATACCATGAAATTTATAGTCTTAAGTGTCTTTGTTAAAAAATAGAATGAAGAAGAAGTAGAACCAATCCTTTGAATCAAGGGGTGAGAAAAATAAGTCCTAAGTAGATTAGGTATTTAAGATAAAAGCAAACATTAATGAAATAGAGAACAAAAAATACATTAAACAGAAAAATCTCTGCAGTAGATTTTAAAAGGGGAACATTAAGAGAATGGCAAGAAAAGCCATAGACTAGGAGAAAATATTTGCATCTATTAGAATGGCAGAAACCCAAAACACTGCCAGTACCATATGCAGATGAGAATGTAGACTAACAGGAACTTTCATTCCTTGCTGGTGGGAATGCAGAATAGCACAGCCACTTTGGAAGACTGTTGCAGTTTATTGTAAGAAAATGTACTGGTACCATACGATCTAGCAGTTGTGCTACTTGATGTGTACCCAAATGAGCTGAAAAGTTCAGTCCACACAAAAACCTGTATGTGGACATTCAAAGAAGCTTTATTCATAATTGCCAAAATATGGAAGCAACCAAGATGTCCTTTAGTAGGTGAATGGATGAGTAAAGTGTGGTACATTCAGAAATGGAATATTAAGGGATGAGGTTGTGGCTCAGTGGTAGAGCGCTTGCTGAGTATGTGTGAGGCACTGGGTTCGATTCACAGCACTGCATATAAATAAATGAAAGATCATCAACAACTGAAAAAAATTTTAAAAGTGGAATATTAATCAGTGCTAAAAGGAAATGAGCGTCAGGCAATTAAAAATAGTGGAGAAATCAGAAATGCATGTTATACTAAGTGAAAGAAGTCAATCTGAAATGACTATGTACTGTATGATTCCAACTATGTGACATTTTGAAAAATCAAAACTGGAGACACTGTTACTCAGCATTAAAATTGATGGAGTTGAAGAATATCATGCTAAGTGAAGTAAGCGAATCCCCAAAAGCCAAAGATTGAATGTTCTCTCTGATAAGTAGATGCTGATCCATAATGGGGGTGGGAAATGGGAAAAATGGAGGAACTTTGATGGGGCAAAGGGGCGGGAGCGGTGGTAAGGGAACACGGTGGCAGGAAATGGTAGAATGAGATGGGCATTATTAACCTAGGTTCATGTATGATTGCACATGTGGTGTGATGCTACCTCGTGTACAACCAGAGAAATGAAAAGTTGTACTGCAGTTGTGTATAATGAATCAAAATGCATTCTGCTGTCATACATACCTAATTAAAATAAATAAATTAATTAAAAAACAACTGGAGAGAGGAGAAGGAATAGTGGTTTCTAGGAGTTAAGGGAGAGGGAGAGATGAGCAATTGGAGTGCAGGTGTTTTTTACGGCAATTAAAAATAGTTATTTTTATGATATTGTAATAGAGAATACATGTCCTTATACATTTCTCCAAACTCATGGAACATGGAACACCAAATATGAATCCTAATGTAAACTGGATTTTAAGTGATAATATTATGTCAATGAAGGATCATCTAATGTACTATTTTAAGGTTGTCTGGTAATAGCGGAGGAGGTTGTCTTTTGTTTTTGGGAGAGGGCACAAACAACATTGGAAATGAGACATAATTAAAAATGGGAAAAATATTTCAGAATTATAAATGAATATGGTGTACTTGAAAGCTTGGAAATAACCAAGATTGCTCCCCAAGAAGTACACTAGTAGAATAAACTAATAACCATAGAAAAATATAGTGAATATAGTAAAAGATCCCTCTGCTTCCCCACAAAGCACTAGATGATTTTATAAGAAAGTTCTTAAAGTAGCTTAAAGTAACAGTCAGTTGCCACTGACAATTAACCTTAGGACACAGAAAAGATAGGATTATCATTTATTTATGTTAGTATAACTCTGGTTCCAAAATTTGACAAAAACAGTGTGAGAAAACAATATTATGAATGTAGCTATTGAATTTATAAATAAAATAACTCCTACTTTGAATGAATTAATGGTCTGGTAAAATTTCTCCTAGGACTGTAAAAATAGATCATTGTTGGGGAGGGTTATCTTTAGCATTTACTATATTAACAGATTAATGAAGGGAAACCAAAAGGCAATAATAATAAAAGCTAGTTATAAAATTAATAAAATTGTACATTTTCAATTCATGATTTAGTAAAAACAAAATTGTTACTAAACTGAAAGGTTAGTTTTTCAGCTTGATAAAGGGTATCAATTAGCATTGAAGCATTAGAATGCTAATGTAGATCACTTGAGCCCAGGAGTTCAAGGCCCCCTGGGCAACATGGCAAGATCCAGTCTCAAAAGACAACAGCAGTAGCAGTGGCAACAAAACAAAACCAAAAAGAATAATGGCTGACCCTACTATTTGTATGTATTGGAAATTCTGATCAATAAAACACAAACAATAAATAAGCGGCATAAAATGAGAAAGGAAGAAAAATTGTGTGTAAATAATATAATTATGAAATGAAATCCAAGAGAATCAACTTAAGCAAAACAGAACAAAAAACAGTGTCCAGGCCTATCCTCTTTATACTGTCCTCCCTTAGTCTCCTCAGAAAATGAAGAAACATGGACTGTGTTTAACTTTGGTGACAGTGTTGCAGGGCTGGGGCCTTCCAGGAAACTAAGGCAGTGGAGAGTCCCTCCTTCAAACACTGAGTCATGCAATCAAGTCAAATATTTTAGAAATGTTGCTTAGTATTCGTAATTGGCATGAGTTTATTAGAAGGGATGGAAAAGGGAATAATCTGAAGGGAGAAAATGGGTTTTCTCAGAAGTGTGCTTTCCTTCCCTCCAGTTTTATGGGAGCCCCAGGAAAATCCAGAGTCACCTCTTGACTTTTAACTGACGGCAGAGGACATCATACTCATTGCCTTGACTATTCTGGGTTCCTTTGGCTCATACTAACTGGTTCTAATTGGAACTTGTTCTTACAAATTTGGTGGGGAAGGTGTATTGGGGTTTGAACTCAAGGGGCACTTGACCCCTGAGCCACATCCCCAGTCTTTTTATGTATTTTATTTAGAGACAGGGTCTCAATGAGTTGCTTAGCGCCTCGCTTTTAAAGCTCAGGCTGGCTTTGCACTTGCTATCCTCCTGTCCCCGCCTCCCAAGCCACTGTGATTGCAGGTTTATGCCACCACACCCAGCTTGTTCTTAAGGGTTTTATGATTAGGGGGAATTATCCTTATTTCCCTGAATTCTGTGTTCTAGTCTTTGTGAAGGTCACAAAAGTCTCCCCCTTTAGGGTAACTTGTGTTCCTCTTATTGACATTTCTGCTGCAAATAGTTTGTTGAGAAATGTGACATATTCTAACCATTTAAGCCAGGCAGGACTTCAAGTAAATTGCTTCTTGGAAAAGAAAGCATGTGGAAGTCAGCCCAGTGGGCCCATTTTATAGAATTATTCCTTTAACCTCATGTTCCTACCACTCACATTTCCCTGTCCTCTACCAACACTGTGCTACTCATCTTGAGAATAGAAATGGAGATTACTTGTAGGATAATCCTATAACTATTTAGGATCCCAGCAATCAGGAAAAAGGTAGAAACAACATGGCCATTACATGGCATAGTGTCTTTATAATACTGGATAATAATGGATTTATTTAGTATCATCAGTCTGTAGTTCAAATGAATTTGTCCAGACCCTGAGAATAAATGTGGTTTATTCTTTTGAAAAATAAATTCTTGGTGAAGAGGAGGAACTGGTGGAGAAAGTACAATTTTAACTTTATGGTCTTTCTTTTATCTGTTATAGCATGCTTCCAAACCTTTACTCCTTCCTTCCTTCCTTCCTTCCTTCCTTCCTTCCTCCCTCCCTCCCTCCCTCCCTCCCTTCCTCCCTCCCTCCCTTCCCTGTTTTTTTTTTCTTTTCAAACTTTGCATTGTAGTTGCCCTTCTGTTTTATCAATTAAATAAAAAATTTTCCCTAAACTGGTTTTCTTCTTGTGCTTCTCCAGATGAAACAAAACAAAGCAAAGCAGCGAATCAGAACTGCAGCCAAAAAATACACCTGTTAAACCTACTGCCCTGTTTGTTCTGGGATATTGCTTCCATTGTTTCATTTTTTGTATCTTAAGCCTTCTCTGTTGATGTTTTATCAGAGTTGTTAGGTGTAATCAGATTTTAAGAGGGTAAGTGATATTAATGATAGAATTGATTGGACATGGTAGTGTGTATCTGTAGACTCTGTAGAGACTGAGGTAGGAAGATTTTATGAGCCAGGAATTCATGAGCCAACCTGGATAACATACTGAGGACCCCACCACCACCACACACACACCATCCCTTCACTCCTCCTCACAAAATTGAGAATCAGATGTGAAGGCTGCATCCCAGATAATGCTAAAATCACAATGTTAAACTGTCTTTTAATGGTGGCACTGCTGTTATTGCCATAGGGCACAGGCATCTCATATTGGTATTGAGCATGTGACACCAGGACTAGAACCTCTGATCTTGGAGCCTCTGAAAGCTGGTTATCTCCTTATTCTTTCAGAATAAGTTCCTCATTGAGCCTTCTTCAAATATAAAGTTTTGATAATCTCTTGGTCTCCCTACTCCTGCTATGCTTGAGTCTTCTCAATGGGTAGATGGGGAAAGTGAGTTGTTCTCCTCCCACCTTTTTCTTTTTTTTTGATAGCAAGGCTCTTAAAAACCCAGGTTCTGTCTACCTTTCTGGCATCTTCTTTTCTGTATCATTTCTGTTCCCAATTACACTTAAGCAGTAGTTCCGCAGTGTGGCTGGGCACAATTCAGGAGCCACTTGTCAAAAGAAACGAACTTTATTTTTAGAACACACACACCAAACCACACAGCTCCTCAGGAAAAACCTTCAGAGCCCAAGTGCCACCACCGCTTCCCACAAGCCTCTCAACCTCCCCCACTCCTGCTGCTCTTGAGGCTGATTGGCTGGGTGGCGTGGGCAGAGCCAAAAAAAGTCCCCCAATGAGCAGCTCCGTGGTCTGAAAGGGCGGGGAAACAGCCCAATGAGCATCACCAGAGGAGCCAATCAGTTGGCAGCTAGAAGTTTGCTGGGGCCCGCTGTGAGCCAATCATCAGCTGGCAGCTGGAAGTTTGCTGGGGTCCCTTCCGCTGTGGCTCTCAACACAGTAGTACCAAGCTTCTAAAGTAGGTCACATAGTTAAATTTTGTGCTGCCTCAACTTTGCATATGCTTTTTTCTTTTATTTTTTACGTGAGCGGTCTCTGTGTGGCTGGGTCTAGACTGTTTCCTGTACAGCTCTAGGCAGCATCTTTGAAATTGTACTGTCATTGACCCAGACCTGACTTGCCTTCTTTATTGTCCTTTTTCTAAATGTCTTTAAAAACCCGGCCCTAAGTATTATTTCTAAGAACTTTTCTTATTTCTCAATGCATTTAATCATTACCTCTATTGTACCTTAGTGTGTATTTAATATTTTACCACTCCTATCAAGGTTCTTTGTACAAAACCTCTTTTTAAATATATTGTATTCCTACATAAAACGTAATTCCTAAAATATAGTGTCTAAATTTTTAATTAAAATAACCATTTTCATTTCTGCAATAGAATTTTTTTGAAATTGTGACATGAATATAAATCAAATTTTATTTTGATGGGATTTAGAAACAATGCAGCCAAAATGGAACTCCTGTAGAATTCGAAACAAAAAATTGTCTCTCCTATCTCATATTTTTTTTAAATCTACTTTTGTAAATTTGTAAATTTAAGTAATTTTCGATGAGTATATAAGGTGAGTTAGCTGGTATATTTATAGTAAGAGGTAATAACTTTTAATAGACAGAATCAAAGAATTCAGAAGAATGATTTCAGTCTTTCCTGGACTGTGAAAATGGCTTTCACTTTTCATTATGAAGCATTACTATTTTCCATTTAATGAATAGCACTGTGATTATGATAATGTTGGGGAAAACATACTGGTGAAGAAGCAGCAAGCATCACTCAGGAGTAGAACTCTAAACTTTTCTTTACACCTGTGGCCCCAGAGAAAAACAAAATTTCAAAATCTGAGCCCTTATCCACTGTTTCTCATAACATTTATAGGTTATTTGGTGCCATCCATCCCATCCTATCATTGGGGCTTTTTTTCCTCTTAAAAAAAATTCCTTATCTGCTTGACTGCCTTGTGCAGGGTCTCTAACAAAGCATGCCTACAGAAACAGATAAGAAATGCCTGTTTTCACAGGCATCTGTTACATTCCAAGAGGGAGTAGCCAAATTCCTAGGGCTTTTTACAATCCAAAAGGTAGGGACCCATGGTTAATTAAGCTTCCTGGAAGAAGGCTGAGGAGGGATGGGGAACTGACCCTTTCCCCAGACGTTGGTTTCTTACCATAACATTTTTATAATTTCATTTCACAACCAGGTCTGGTTTTGCCATTACAATAACAGGGAAGTTTTCTTATTTATCTTAGTAATATAATGTTTCATAAATAAGTTTTGAGATGTGAAAGTGAATTTGGTTTTTTAAAATCCTTGCTTTTATGGTGTTTATTCTTTTATAATACAGTGAGATTTTTTTCCTGTTTAAATAATTTGGGTATTATTGGGAAGTGTAGTATATGGAAAGAGGCAGAAGTACCATCACATAATAGTGTATTAGTTGAGAGCATGGAATCCTTGTTCCATCATTGACTAGTTACCTTGTTTTTCTCCCTAAGTTACCTTGTTTGAAGTCAATTTTCTTACTTTGTTGTCCCCAGTCTCCCTGCTATCTTATTAGTTCATAATTTTTGGTTTGGGGACTGGGGATTGAGCTTAGGGTGCTCTACCACTGAACTACATCCATACTTTTTTATTTTTTGATAAAGGGTTTCGCTAATTGCTAAGGTTCGAATTTGTGAAATCCTGCCTGACCCTGTCAGTTTGCTGGGATTAAGGCATGCACCACCACACTGGGCTTAATACTTAATAATTTCAAGAATTTTTAAAATAGCAGCTCTGTTTAGACCTTGAGTAGAGGTTTGGTGATGAGAAAGGTATACACAGCAATGTTCCTAGTTTCAGCCTCCATGGTACTTAAGAGTTTTATGGGAGTGTATAAAAGGTCATTTCTGGCTCACCACCTTTGTTGTACCCTTGAAAAAGGAAAAATATTTATTGTTGTGGTTGTATTTTGTTGGACTAGAAAAGATTGGAGGATATTAGTATTTGGATATTTGAGGATGAGAAAACAGAATCAAGTGGATTCTGTATGTTGAACATTAATGGGATTTAGCGGCTACAGTACATGAAAAATAGAAGGGGAATGGTTGGGAATATTTAATAGCCTGCTGGGTTCTAACCAAATTAACTTGATGTTTTCTCTATTTATTGGGAAGTCCTTGAAGGTTGTGGTAAAAGGAAAATATTGTCCTGATTTAGGCTAGAAATAGCTTGATAGCAGAGGAGTAGAAGAGGTGTAAAAATGGAGTTTTAACTGAGAAAAAAATATGACACTGAAGGAAATTTAGTAATTTGGACCCATTGAAATCTAGATACCAATTTGACTATGTGTCATTTGGGTGGCCTAGTAAACCTCAAGCCTTGAACTTGGGTGATGATGGTCCCAGCTGTTATGTCCCCAAGCACTTGAAAGAAGGCAAATATAAATCTTTTCTGAGAGAGAAAATTTTCTAAGTTCTTAAACTACTTCCTCAATGTTTTTTTTTTCTAATTAAAACATACCAATCTGGGACTTTGGAGATATTGGAATTGTCAGATCTAGACTAAAATGAGTATGCTTTCACCAGGAAACCGGAAAGTAATAGCTATTATTTAGATGTGTATGTATGTGTGGGGGGCAATTTCTATAAACAAAAAAAAAAGGTTAAAAATTGAATTAGTAAATTAGTTTTAACAGCATATTGGCAAAGCTTAAAGAGAGTTTAGCATATTAGAAGATAAAAAAAATCTAGATTTAAACATATCTACTAAAATGTGGAAAATATAGAGAAGTTAAGAAATAAATGGAGGGGGCCGGGATTTGTGGTTCAGTGGTAGAGCACTTGCCTAGCATGTGTGAGGCACTAGGTTTGATCCCCGGCCCTATGTTAAAAAAATAAAGGTATTCTGTCTATCTACAACTTAAAAAAAAAGAAAAAAGAAATGGATATGAGAAGTTCTCATCGAGTCTTAGTTGACAGAATGGGGCAGAGGTAATATGTGAAGATGTAATGGTTGAGACTTTTCCAGATTAATAAGATAAGTGTCTCTACTAGGTGCAGTGGTGCATACCTCAGGAGATTGAAGGAGGAGGATCGAAAGTTTGAGGCCAGCCACAGCAACTTATTGAGACTCTGTCTCAAAATAAAAAAAAAAAGGGTTGGGGATATAGAAAAGTGGTAATACCAGTACAAGGGGGGAAAATTAATTTTTTTTTTTTAAATCTGGGGATATGGCTCTTGGGTTCAGTACCCTCCCCCCAAAAAATGTCTGATTGAACAAGTCAACATTTCCTGTGCAAAATGCCTATTTCACTGTTGTGCAGTTTTTCATATTTTAACATGTCTGAAATCTGCATTTTTGATTGATGGAATTTTACAACCACCCAACATCAAAATTTCAGTATGAAATCATTTTAGATTTAATGAAATGTGGTAAGAAGAAATTTATATAGTAAACTGCAAAGTCAACAAAAATGAAATTTTGATAGCAACAAAACATACTGTTATTTTCAAAGACTGAAAGTGTTAATATATATTATAGAATAGCTGACTTCTCAAAATTGAAAGTGATTAAAATGATGCCACAGTGGGTTAAAGGAAAATAAATAGCAACCTACATTATTGTTTATTAAAAATGTATTTATAATAGAGTACCGTGTTTCACGTAATATGCAATTGACCCTTGAACAGCTATTACATTTGAAATTACATGCAGGTTTTTATTTTGGAGATTGGTGACAATTTGAGAAAATACTGTTGAATTGAACCACACGAATTTGCATTACCACAATAAGAAAAAGATAATGTATAAAAATAGGTACATAATAGTCTATCATTTACTACCATGAAATAGACACAAATGTATTAATAAAAAGTTAGATTTTTATAAAAAAAAATACACAAACACTGTTTTAGTCCGGTTTTTTTTTTCAGTGCTGTGACCACAAGACTTGACAAGAACAATTAGAGGAGTAAAAGTGTATTTGGGGGCTTACAGTTTCAGAGGTCTTATTCCAAAGACATCCAGCCCTAGGTGAGGCTGAACATCATGGTAAAAGGGTGTGGTGGAGGAAAGTGGCTCAGGAAGGAGAGAAAGAGACAGACAGACAGATAATACTGACATACTTACTGAGTGACTACACTATGCATACATAGGAAAGATTTAATAAGGGTTGTAGTAATAAGGGTTGTATTCATCTTAAAATTCCCAATAATGTGCTAGATGTCCAAAGATAGAAAAAGAACAAGAAAATAAATACAGAGAAAATACAAGAAAAGACAAAGGCATGTCCGTAATTACCCACCTCTTCCAGCTATACCTTACTTGCCTTCAGTTACCACTCAGTTAATTCCTATCAGGGCATTCATTCACTGATTAGGTTATGGCTTTCATAACTCTATCATTTCACCTTCTAAACCTTCCTTTTTGTTTTGTTTTACCACAGAGGCACATACCCAGTTCTTTTTGTTTTTTATTTTGAGACAGGTTTTTGCTAAATTGCTGATGTTGACCTCAATCATGCTATCCTTCTGCCTCAGGCATGTGTTACCCATCACAGCACCTTAAGCTTTCTTGCATTGTTTCACTTAGGAGCTTTTGGGGGATACTTCACATCCATACAATAACAAACATAGAAGATACATGGTACCATTTGTAGCCATTAGAAGTACAAACAATCTAAAGGTGCAACATTAAATGGTAATTGTGTAAAATTAACTATAGTACATCCTCTAGTAGTGTAATAATTTCATAGTTATCTCCCGTTGCTATTATGGTGAGCTCAGTGATCTGCTTAAAGGCCTTGTGATGCTAATCTTTGTATGAGCAGTTGTCTCTCTGTGTAAAATGCAAATGGCAGTACAATGTGATCTCATGATTCTTGTGTTTTTCACCACATGTCCTGTACATAGCATACAAAATATGTTATTTGTTTATCACCGAGGTTTCCAGTCAACAGTAGGGCATTAATAAAGTTTGGGGGGAATTAGAAGTACTATGCAGGCATGGGGATGGGGATATGGCTCTGAGTGCTTGTCCAGCAGGTGCAAGACCCCAAGTTCAGTTCCCCAGCACTGAAAAAATATCAAGTTACATGCAGACTGGGGTAGTAGGGGACTAGCATTCTTAAATCCTCTACTTTAAGGGTCAATTTTAAATGGTTGTGTCTTTCTTAAGCCCATATTTTTTTTTGTCTGTGTTCAATAGTTTCAATTACACATAATTGTTACTAAAGCTACTATTTGTCTGTTGTTGTGGGGCTTGTTTTGAATGTAGCCTAATTATATTTTGAGTGAACATTATGACCTTAAATGCATACATAGGAAAATAATAAGGGTTGTAGTAATAAGGGTTGTATTCATCTTAACAATCCCAATAATGTGCTAGATGTCCAAAGATAGAAAAAGAACAAGAAAATAAATACAGAGAAAATACAGGAAAAGAAATTTAAAACATCAGAATTTAATAAAACAAAACATAATGGAAAAGTT